>NC_135827.1:6998688-7598688 GCF_964213995.1 Mustelus asterias | reverse complement strand
ACCATTGTCGGAAAAACCCATCTGGTTCACTGGTGACCTTTAGGGAAGGAAATCTGCCGTCCTTACCCGGTCTGGCCTACACGTGACTCCAGAGCCACAGCAATGTGGTTGACTCTCAACTGCCCTCGGGCAACTATGGATGGGCAATAAATACTGGCCCAGCCAGTGATGCCCATGCCCCACGAATGAATGACTGAAAAAAAAAGGGATGGAGGACGTTACTGAGATGGGGAAAGGGGGTGGAGGAGATTCAGATTCAGCTTTTATATACAAAAACAAATCCCAGTTCTGTTTGAAAGGAATGTGAAACATTCATCAGCAAAGAAGCTTTGACAGTGCAGTGAGAAAAAGGAGAGATTCCTTTTCAATAGCTGCCTGGGAGCAGTGCAGTAATCATGGAGTGTGTACCCAGTGCAGCAAGAGTCCAGAAAGATCCCTGTACAGATCTCCACGTAAACAAACACGTAGGGATTGGACGGCAGGGAGCAGGAAACCACAGTTTACAAATGGAATATAAATCTCATTCCAGGGAGAAGAGGAAACCTTAACACTTCTGTATACTCCAGCAGAGAGTTTGTGTAATCTTGCTGCTGTTTGTTTTGTTTACAGTTACCAAAGAAATCATTGCCGTTCATGTCTTGTAAAGACAAATAAATAACTGACTGCTGGTGAAGGAAGTGGCTAAGCATGTGACCTCCAACCTCAGCATCCAGCCTCCATGCCTCAGGCCTCCCATCTGTAGCTCTGTGAGCAGCTCTCGCACCTAATTGTTGTGGGCTCAAGTTTTATTCCAGGGATTTGAGCACATAATCTGGACTGACGCTAATGCCCGTGCGGAGAGCCCTTCGATTAAAGAGAGCAGGAGACAAGGTAGAGGGCCGAATGCCAGTGACCGTGTGCCAGCGCGTCTGGCTGATGTGCCTGCTATTGCTACACATCTGGAAGCGTGCCACGGCAGTCAGAGCTATAGGTGTTTGGCTGGCATGGTTGGCAGCTGTGTGTGGGTGAGGTGTATCAGGATGTTAGAGGTAAATCCTGAATGCTACATTAATCAGCGTGTGCTGTGACTGGTGCCGTGGCTGTGAGATGTAACAAGAGAATGCATTCGCTCACGCTGACTATCCCAATGTGATCATTGATGCACTATCAATTACGACGCGAAGACTTCTGAGAGTGAGGGAAACTAATAGGCTTTTATTCACAGAGAACAGGAGCACACCCTTGTAGCTGACCTGGTCTAGACTGAGGCAAGGAGGAGGGACCATCACCTTTATACCCCACTCTGGGCGGAAAGGGAGGGGTCTCAGGTGGAAAGGGAGGAGTCTGGGGCCAGGTGCAGCATGGGTGTGTCCAGGCACATACATGTAGTAACAGTGGTTCACCACAATCATGAAACATTGATCCGCAGTGTTGCCAATGGGTGCTTTCACTCTGGCCATTCAGGGGAGGCGATGGTCTAGTGGTATTATCGCTAGACTATTAACCCTGAAACTCAGCTAATGTTCTGGGGACCCGGGTTCGAATCCCGCCGTGGCAGATGGTGGAATCTGAATTCAATAAAAAATATCTGGAATTAAGATGACCATGAAACCATTGTCGATTATCAGAAAAACCCATCTGGTTCACTCATGTCCTTTAGGGAAGGAAATCTGCCGTCCTTACCTGATCTGACCTACATGTGTCTCCAGAGGCACAGTAATGTGGTTGGTTCTCAACTGCCCTTGGGCAACTAAGGATGGGCAATAAATACTGGCCCAGCCAGTGGTGCCCACATTCCACAAATAAATAATAAAAACAAATTAACCGCTCTTGCCACTCTCTCACCTTCCACTGCAGTAAAGGACTCCTGATGTATCAATGCTGCATTGGGAGCTCGGATGGAGGGCACAAGATTCTTGGCTGTTGCCATGGAGACTCAGAGTGTTGCCATTGGTGCGATGACCTTGCTCCGTCAAGACCTCAGGGTGCATGCTGGGTCATGGACACTACACAGGAAGTCACTAGCTATTTACCGTGTACAGAAAACCCTGGGGTGTTAGAAGCGGTGCTTCGCAAATGAATATTTTCGACCTAAACTTTCTACCTAAAAATTTCCGCTTTCAAAATTATCCATTGGCCTCTGTCACTTAGAATTGCAGAATCAAAGAACAAAGACAATTACAGCACAGGAACAGGCCTTTTGGCTCTCCAGGCCTGCACCGACCATGCTGCCCAACTGAACTAAAACCCCCTACCCTTCCGGGGACCATATCCCTCTACTCCCATCCTATTCATGTATTTATCCAGACGCCCCTTAAAAGTCACTATCGTATCCGCTTCCACTACCTCCCCCGGCAGCGAGTTCCAGCCACCCACCACCCTCTGTGTAAAAAACTTGCAGTGCAGGAGAGGCACTTCGGCCCATCGAGTCTGCACTGACACTCACCGAACTCTTTACTCTTGTCAGTGAGGGGTGCCTTCGGAAGAGAGGCAGCAGATAAAGCCTAGCCTTTCCACATGGCACAGGAGAGGTGGCAGAGGGTATTCATGGAAACAATGCAGCGTGCCGTAGAAAATAAGAAAAGTTCACCAGATCTTATGACTGAGTGATAATCGGTCTGTACCGAACACCGCAATAGCCACACTGCTGGAACACTGGTGACTCAACCTCAGCAAGGACGTCTCAACACCAGCAACGATGGCTGAAAGGGACATCAACAGAGCCCAAAGAACACGAGGAATAGGGGCAGGAATAGACCAAACGGCCTGTCAAACATGCTCCGCCATTCAAAACAATCATGGCTCACCTCGTGCTTCAACTTCACTTTCCTGCTTGCTCCCCAAATCCCTTAATTCCCCGGAAGATCAAACATCTGTCTGCTCCAGCCTTAAGAAATCATAGAAACCCTACAGTGCAGAAGGAGGCCATTCGGCCCATTGAGTCTGCACCGACCACAATCCCACCCAGGCCCTACCCCCACATATTTACCCGCTAATCCCTCTAACCTACGCATCTCAGGACTCTAAGGGGCAATTTTTAACCTGGCCAATCAACCTAACCCACACATCTTTGGACTAAGTGTATTCAATGATGGCGGATTCACAACCCTCTGGGGTAGAGAATTCCAAAGATTCTCAACCGTTCGAGAGAACAAACTTCTCCCCATCCCTGTCCTAACTGATCGTGACTGTGTGTTTTAGACTCTGTGACCAGAGGAAATAATCTCTCAGCATTTACAACCATCTGAGCTCTCGGGAGGGGCTAGGGGGCCCGGGATTGGTCGCTCGGATGATGAGTTGGATGGAAAGAGCTGATTTTTAAGGGAATAAATAAGATGAAGCCGGATAATATGCCGCAGATTGAAATGACGCCGAGGTACAGCTCACAGAAGCTCCAGCATAAACAGGGTTCCCTTTGGAATTACAGTTGGTGATCAGGAAAATGGAAGGAGATTCCCAACAAACTACTTCATCCAGGAGAAGCAAAATCATAGAATGGAACCATAGAATCCCTGCAGTGCAGAAGGAGGCCATTCAGCCCATCGAGCTTGCACCAACAACAGGCCTCTTCCCTGTAACCCCCATGTATTTACCCACGAATTACCCCTGCCACTAAGGGTCAACTTGGCATGGCTACACACCTTTGGACTGTGGGAGGAAACCGGAGCACCCGGAGGAAACCCACACAGACATGTGGAGAACATGCAGACTCCGCACAGATTGTCACCCGAGGCCGGAATTGAACCTGGGTCCCTGGCGCTGTGAGGCAGCAGTGCTAACCACTGTGCCGTCGTGCCGTCCAAAACGCGTGGGAGAGATGGACAAGAGAGGCAGAAGATATGAAAAATATATGTGAGAATCGGACAGATGTATGAGTGAGTTGCTCTTAAGCCTCCAGCTACTAATAACACCAACAGTAATTTCTCCAATTACACGACAAAAACTTATTTAACTGTTTGCTAATTGTACAAAATAAAGTTGTAAATTGGAGCGGGAAGATAAATGTTTGGATCTCAAGCACAGTTGCACTGGGTGTAAACAGTAGGCAGGAGCTTTTGAAATCCATGAAGGCATGTCTAGTTTACAAGGCAACATCTGCCAAGAAGTGTTCAGCCTGGATCAAGATTCATATAAACTGAGAATCAAAATAAGCAATTGACAAATCCTTGTGCCACATTCACTCAGCCAGCGACTCATTTGATGTGAAAGAATGTCGGGGCTGTATGACTCACATTGAACGTAAATAGTGAATGTTACATCTATCACAATTGTATTGAAGCACCTCAGAGTGCAACTTGATTTATGTAGACAACTTAAATACCTTTACACCATTTGTAATGACCATTTGGAAATCATAGGATCCCCACAGTGCAGAGAGAGCCTATTAGGCACATCGATCCTCCACCGACAACAGTCCCACACCAGCCCTAACCCTGTAACATTTACCCTGTTAATTTACCCTGACATGGAGGGAGAATTTAGCATGGCCAATCCACCCAGTCTGGCTGGAATCACTCTCTCACAATAAGGAGGGAATATTGATTCTACTTGTTCACAACTTTACAGCTCAGACACTGAACTTGACAGTGCTTTGCACACACCGTGACCATCCTCTCAAAATCTGAAAGGAAGTTTCTGTTTGTAACTTAATGTGCACAAAGCACAGATTCCACTAATGTACAACAGCATCGTGAACCAGGGAAAAGTACACACAGCATTGTAACCAGGGAAAGTACACACAGCATTGTACACCAGGGAAAGTACACACAGCATTGCACACCAAGAAAAGTACACACAGCATTGTACACCAAGAAAAGTACACACAGCATTGTACACCAGGGAAAGTATACACAGCATTGTACACCAAGAAAAGTACACACAGCATTGCACACCAAGAAAAGTACACACAGCATTGTACACCAAGAAAAGTACACACAGCATTGTACACCAGGGAAAGTACACACAGCATTGTACACCAAGAAAAGTACACACAGCATTGTACACCAAGAAAAGTACACACAGCATTGTACACCAGAGAAAGTATACACAGCATTGTACACCAGGGAAAGTACACACAGCATTGTACACCAAGAAAAGTACACACAGCATTGTACACCAAGAAAAGTACACACAGCATTGTACACCAGAGAAAGTATACACAGCATTGTACACCAAGAAAAGTACACACAGCATTGTACACCAGGGAAAGTACACACAGCATTCTACACCAAGGAATTAAATACGCATGGCATTAAATTTACTCAATGTCCCGCCATCCACCATGCTCTGGGGTAGTGAATTCCACAGATTCACGACACTTTGAGAGAAGTAGAGGGTGATTCGCTCTAGAAAATTCTAAGTGCTGAATTCTCATAAAAACTGGAATAAATCCCGCTAGTTTTTTTTAGCAGGATTTTAAAAATGAATCTCCCACACTCTGTGCATTGCAGAGTGCCTCAGCGTGATTCACTCTGAAAATCAGGGCGGGCGAGGCCTATTCTCGCTGGAGAGACTGGTAGCATAGCGCTGAGTGGGCCATTGCGCATGCTCTGACCTGTCAGAGCGGACATCGGCATATGAGCAGTGGCCTGTACTGCTGGTCTCGAGATCGCTGGCCAGCCCTGCGACCCCGCATTGCTGCCACTCTGACACCCCTACCCGCCGATCGCTGCCCCCCGCACCCCCCCGCCCCCCGGCAGTCCCAAACCCTTCTTGACGGCCCCGACCCCCCTCAACCCCCCACCCCCAGATCATCACCTCCATCCCTCTGCCCGCGATCCCAATGCAGACTGGCAGTGGATCGTTCCCCCATATGCCCTGCCCCTATAGGCCCCACCCCTTCTGACCCTGCCCCCTTGGACTGCCCAATGCCTGGTGGGCAGTGCCAATGTGGTCCTTGGGCATTGCCACTTTGCCCCTTGGGCAGTGCCAGGGGGCCAGGCTGGCACTAGAGCAGCGCAGCAGGCCGGGAGAATCGCCCCGTAATTCCTCTTCATCTCTGTTTTAAATCTGCTACCCCTTATCCTAAAACTATGACCTCTCATTCTAATTTGCCTCACAAGAGGAAAGATCCTCTCTATGTCGACCTTTGTCGGCACGGTAGCGCAGTGGTTAGCACTGCTGCTTCACAGCTCCAGGGTCCTGGGTTCGATTCCCGGCTCGGGTCACTGTCTGTGTGGAGTTTGCACATTCTCCTCGTGTCTGCGTGGGTTTCCTCCGGGTACTCCGGTTTCCTCCCACAGTCCAAAGATGTGCGGGTTAGGTTGATTGGCCAGGCTAAAAATTGCCCCTTAGAATCCTAAAATGCGTAGGTTAGAGGGATTAGCGGGTAAATATGTGGGGTAGGGCCTGGGTGGGATTGTGGTCGGTGCAGACTCGATGGGCCGAATGGCCTCCTTCTGCACTGTAGGGTTTCTTTCTTCTATGTCTTGTCAATCCCCTTTATTGTCTTCTACACTTCAATTAGATCTCCTCTCATTATTCTAAAGTCTAGAGAGTATCGGCCTAAACTGCTCAATCTCTCTTCATAAGACAAACTCCTCATCTCTGGAATCAATTCAGTGAATCTCCTCTGAACTCCCTTCAATGCCACTTCATCCCTCCTCAGGTAAGGGGACCAAAACTGTACACAATACTCCAGGTGCGGTCTCAATAATGCCTTGTAGATTTGCAGCAACACTTCACTGCCTTTATATTCTGATATTCTGAAAGACGTGCTGGTCAGGTTCATTGACTCACACAGGGGCCAGACTGTGGCGACTAGGGGAATTTCACAGTAACTTCATTGCAGTGTTAATGTAAGCCTTAGTTGTGACTAATAAATTAACTTTAACCTTTCTATTCCTTTAGCTATAAATGCCAAAATTCTATTCTTTCCTGATTACCTACTGTACCTGCATACTAGTTTTCTGCGGTCCATGCACGAGGACACCCAGATCCCTCTCTGAAGTCTCTCTCCATTTAGATAATAAGTTGCCCTTCCATTTTTCTGACCAAAATAGATAACCTCACACTTACCTGCATTAAACTTCATCTGCCACATTTTGTTCCATTTACCTAACCTATCCACATCCATTTATAAGTTTCTTATTTCCTCATTGCAACTTACTATCCCACCTATTTTAGTGTGATCTGCAAATTTGGCTACAGTACCTTCTATCCCTGCATCCAAGTCAGGAATATAGATTGTAAATAGTTGGGGCCCGCGGACTGAACCCTGTGTCACTCTACTAGTTACATCTTAGCAATCAGAAAAAGACCCATTAATCCTGACTCTCTGCTTTCTGTCAGTTAGCTAGTCCTCTATCCAAGCTAATAAATTACCCCTAACCCCATGTGATCTTCGTATTAACCTTTTTCTTATTAATCTTTCAACAGGTATCTAATACCTTCAGTAGATAGCAATGTTCTATAGGTAATGAATCACATCAATTTATAGCAATCATAGAATCATAGAAACCCTACAGTGCAGAAGGAGGCCATTTAGCCCACTGAATCTGCACCAACTCTCTGAAAGAGCATCTTACCCGGCCAACCTCCCGCCCTATCCCTGTAGGAGGAGGCGAAGGCTAGTGGTATTATCGCTAGACTATTAATCTGGGGTTTGAATCCCGCCCCGGCAGCTGGTGGAATTTGAATTCAATAAAAAATATTTGTAATTAAGAATCTACTGATCATGAAACCATTGTCGATTGTCGGAAAAACCCATCTGGTTCACTAATGTCCTTTAGGGAAGGAAATCTGCCGTCCTTACCTGATCTGGCCTACATGTGACTCCAGAGCCATAGCAATGTGGTTGACTCTCAACTGCCTCTGGGCAACTAGGGATGGACAATAAATGCTGGCCAACCAGCGACGCCCATGTCCCACGAATGAATAAAAAAAACCCTGCACAATTACCATGGCTAATCCCCCTAAACTACACATCTCTGTGACTGGAGGAGGAAACTGGAGCATCCAGAGGAAACTAACACAGACATGGCAATGTTTTACTGGTGTTTAATACCATCAGTATATAGAAATGTCCTTTCTATAGGTGATTAATACCATTGGTATATAGTAATATGTGTCTAATACAATCAGTATTTTGCAATGTTCTATTGGTGCCTAATCCCAACATGAAATAGCAATGTTCAATTGGTGTCTAATGCCATCATTAGGCAGTAATGTATCTCTATGTGTCTAATCCCATCAGTATATAGAGATGTTCAATAGGTGTTAGGGTTATTTGGGGCAGACAGTAGCAGCCAGTTCTCTCTGACTCTTGCCCCCATCAAGTGACCAGACAGAGATCTTTTTGGAGTTAAAACTTTATTTCAAGCTACAGCAGTGCAGCTAGTCATCCACCATGTGACCTGCCAGCTCCAGGACAAAGGATTACAGTGCCAGTTATACCTTCAAGCTCAACTACAAGCAATGAACATGTATCAATCAAAAATTGGTTCTAAACATTTGTTTAGGAATTATTTATATCCACTCAGAATTGGTAATTAGAATTACATAATGTATAACATATGAGTTTAGTTATCCAATTACAATTTGTGCTTAATTAATTATTATCATCGTCTATCTATTTTTTCTCTACTTATTTACTATTTACTAACCCTCAGACATGAGTATGATAGGAATATGTCTGCCCCGTGATGTATCGAAACTCCGTTGCCCATTGTTGCTTGTTTTAGCAGACGCACACAAGTTGCAGCTACATACTGAACAGTGGGATTGTCTGTGTCTTGTCTGTGAAACCAAAAGCTTCCCTTGCCAAGAGATGGTCCTTGGCTGTTTGTCTGTAAACAGCCTGGTGCTAGGACACCTGCTTTTACAGATTCTCTGTCTTTGCAGTCTCGGAGAATTTAACAGTTCGCAACTTGTGTAATGGCCTTTCAACCTTTCAATAGGTGTCTAAAATCATCAGTTTATAGCAATAGTCTCTAGGTGTCTAATACCATTAGGATATAGCGATTGTCTATCGGTGTCTAAAATCATCAGTATATAGCAATAGTCTCTAGGTGTCTAAAACCATTGGGATATAGCGATTGTCTATAGGTGTTTGATACCATCAGTGTATTACAATGTATCTATATGTGACTAATACCACCCAGATATAGCAATGTATCTACTGGTGTCCAATACCACCAGTATATAGCAATGGATCTCTCTGTGTCTGATAACATCAGGTTATAGGGGTGTATCTATCAGTGTCTAATACCATCAGTATATAACAATGTATTTATAGCTATTTAATATCATAAATATATAACCATATATCTATAGGTGTCCAATACCATACCGTATTTATAGCTGTTTAATATCATAAGTATACAACCATATATCTATAGGTGTCCAATACCATAAGTATATAACATTCTATCTATCAATGTCCAATACCATCAGGATACGGCAATGTTCTACTGGTTTCTGCTTTTCATTACTGGCCGCACTCTCACTTCTGAAGGTAAAGGATTTCGGATTACATCCCACTGCATGAGACCTAACTGCGTAATGCAGGCTGACACTCCAATGCGATACTAACACACTTCAGCACTGCCTTTCCAATGAGAGATCAAACCCAGTACCATTCCTCCAGGAGTGTAAAAATTCCGTGCCACTATTTGGCAGAGGAGCAGGTGAATTCTCCTTGGTGTCTTGGGCCAATATCGAAGCCTCAATCAGCATTGCCCAAGCAGCCGATCTGATCATTTAGCTCAGTGTTCTTTGTGTGAGATTACCGTGGGCAGACCGGCTGTCATGTTTCGTACATTATAATGGTGACTGTAATTCAATAAGTATTGGCTGTAAAGTCATGGGGTCATGAAAGGCCCGACATAACTACAATTTCAATTCTTTTTGCCAGACAGTTATAATTTGCTGTCAGAGAATATGGGAACACGGGTCCTTAAGTATATTCATGTTGAAAGTGAAATATATTTCTGCCGTCTTCCCCAGAAGGATAGCCTCACCGTATCTTTTAGGTAAGAATTGTGAATTGATTGTTTCATTGGTGGGTTGAAAAATGGGAAAAGAAAATGTATGAATTAGGCATCTCTCTGTTTCGAAAGCTGCCTTTTGTTAACGACGCAGACTTTATCTATAATCCGAGGGAAGAAAAGCTCCCCTCACCTCACGGTGAGCGCTGAAAGACCCGTTCCCCATTATTGCAATCACCTCAAAGCTTGCCAGCTGCCTAATTGAAACCAAACTTTTTGTTTCTTCTGTGAACGAACATGGAAGAGGGAAGGGGAAAAAAAAATCCCCAAAGGTTTTCCGCTCCTTCGAGGGTCTAACTGTCCACAGGTGTCTGAGGAATGTTAATGGCTCAGGGCTGTTCGCTCTGCATTTGGTAAAAATTAAAAGCACCTCTCAAACAAAGAGCCAACTGCTATAAAGTGCCTTCAGGAGGCAATTACTAGCCACTATTAGGAAAAAGTAAAACGCTTTTAAGCAGATGTCAGAAACAGATTGGGAATATGTAATTGAATAATGTTGCCAGAGCTAATGAAAATCTGTGTGGGGGCAGGGGGGGGGGGAAGGAGAAATGGGAAGAAGATTTCGCTGCTGAACCAGGCACGCAGTTGGACCTCGGCTTTGTGCTCTCTCTCGCCAGTCTGGCTGCTTCCTTTGGCTGGGCCCTGATGAATCATTACAAGGTCATAAGATAAGAGAGTGACCACCATCTACCAGGAGGCACCTTGCAGGAAGCAGTCACTCCTGTGAGAGCCACAGAGGACGGAGATGGGATTTGCACCCAGCAATATGGGAAGATTTCCCCATTCAGCTCCTTTCCCTGTCCCCCCACCCAATCACCTCAACATTGTTTTCCAATTCCTTTCTCCAACATCGATGTGGAGCTGCCAGCGTTGGACTGGGGTAGTCACAGTAAGTAGTCTCACAACACCAGGTTAAAGTCCAAGAGGTTTATTTGGTAGCACGAGCTTTTGGAGCGTTGCCCCTTCATCAGGTGAGTGCAGGATTTGTTTCACAAACAGGGCATATATAGACACAAACTCAATTACAAGATAATGGTTGGAATGCGAGTCTTTACAGGTAATCAAGTCTTTATAGCTGCTGACAATGTGAGTGGAGAGAGGGTTAAGCACAGGTTAAAGAGATGTGAATTGTCTCCAGCCAGGACAGTTAATTAGATTTTGCAAACCCAGGCAGGTCGTGGGGGTTACAGATAGAGTGGTATGAACTCAAGATCCAACATCTCCAACATCCCTTGATATTCTTGACCAACAGGAAAAGTAAATGGCCGGATGGATCCTTCAGCATCAACCAATAAGAACATTCAATGGCCAGTCTTCCCAATGGAACATACTCTAACTACCAGCAGAAACTAGCCAAGATACATAGAAGGTAACAGATGGCTGGCAGTGAGTTTTAAGATAGTAATTCAAGTCTGACCGAACCTTGAGCTGTTTATAAAAGTCAGCAAAATCGTGAGATTGAATTGTTCCCTTTAGCAATGCCAGATGTGTGCTCAGTTAGATACACTTATTACAATAATATCCCATTTTTAGTTGACTTTGTATTAGCCAATAAGGCATACTCAGGACAGTAAGGGTGCAGGGTTGTAGGTGAAAGGTTCAGATAGCTGATAAGTCGAATCACATACTAGGGAACATCTTGAGAACATTTAATTGTAAATTGAAACAAGTTGTTCAAACCTTGAAGAGACTAATGGCAAGGCCACATTTGGAATATTGTGCATAGTTTAAGGCACCCAACCTTCAGAAGTTGATTGATATTTTGGAGAAGGTTCAAAGAAGAGCGGCATGCCTTGCTGGGCCCGAAGCTACAGGAGGAAGGAGAAAGGATTTGCACTGAGATTGAACCTTATCACATCTTCAGCATGCCTCAGACCACTTTATGTTCAACAGAGCTGAAAACAGTCGTTTGGTGATCCAGAACTGGGATATTGCTCAAACATAGTACACAGGAGCAGGATAGGCCATTTGGCCCTTCGAACCTGCCCAGCATTCATTATGATGACGGCTGATCATAAGACTATAGACCATAGGACATAGGAGCAGAATTAGGCTACTCGGCCCATCGAGTTTGCTCCGCCATTCAATCATGGCTGATATTTTTCTCATCCCCATTCTCCTGCCTTTTCCCCATAACCCCTGGTCCCCTTATTAATCAAAAAATCAATCAAGAATTGATCATCCAAATCAATAGTCTAATCCCACCTTCCCCCCATATCCTTTGATCCCGTTCGCCTCAAGGACTCTCTATTGGAAACATACAATGTTTTGGCTTCAACTACTTTCTGTGGCAGTGAATTCCATAGGCTGACTGCTCCTTGGGTGAAGAAATTTCTCCTCATCTCAGTCCTAAAAGATTTACCCCATATCCTTAGACTGTGATCCCTGCTTCTGGACACCCCAACCATCGGGAACATCCTTCCTGCATCTACCCTGTCAAGTCCTGTTAGAATTTTACAGGTTTTTATAGGGAGAATCCCCCCTCATTCTTCTGAACTCCAGTGATTATAATCCTAACTGACTCAATCTCTCCTCATGCGTCAGTCCCGCCATCCCAGGAATCAGTCTGGCAAACCTGCGCAGCACTCACCCTATAGCAAGAACATCCTTTCTCACATAAGGAGATCAAAACTGCGCACAATATTCCAGGTGTGGCCTCACCCAGGTCCTGTATAATTGCAGCAGGACATTCCTGCTTTAGTCCTTGGATCCTCTTGCTAAGAAGAGGCCAACGTACTATTTGCCATTTTACCGCCTGCTGTACTTGCATGCTTACCTTCAGTGACTGTTCACTGAAAGGGATGTCCCGAAGAATGGTACATCGGCGAGACCATGCAGACGCTACAACAACGGATGAACAGACACCGCATGATAATCACCAGGCCGGAGTGTTCCCTTCCTGTCGGGGAACACTTCAGCAGTCAAGGGCATTCAGCCTCCGATCTTTGGGTATGCATTCTCCAAGGCGGCCTTCAAGACACACGACAGCGCAGAGTCGCCGAGCAGAAACTGATAGCCAAGTTCCGCACGCATGAGGACGGCCTCAACTGGGATCTTGGGTTCATGTCACATGACATGTAACCCCCACCATTTGGCCTGGGCTTGCAAAATCCTACTAACTGTCCTGGCTTGAGACAATTCACACCTCTTTAACCTGTGATTATCCCTCTCTCCACTCACATTGTCTGTACCTGTAAAGACTTGATTACCTGTAAAGACTCGCATTCCAACCATTATCTTGCAATTGTGTCTTTGTCTATATATGCCGTGTTTGTGAACCCACCTCTCCACTCACCTGATGAAGGAGCAGTGCTCCAAAAGCTCGTGATTCCAAATAAACCTGTTGGACTTTAACCTGGTGTTGTGAGACTTCTTACTGTCTCCACCCCAGTCCAACGCCGGCATCTCCACGTTATGCTACAAGTAACATTCTCAAAAAACTCCAGCTGGTTTGTCAAACATGATTTCCCTTTCATAACTCCATGTTGACTCTGCCCAATTGTGTCATTATTTTCCAAGTGTCTGGTTATAACATCCTTTATAATAGATTCTAACATGTCCTTACTACTAATGTCAAATTAGTAGCTCTCCATTGTCTCTATCCCTTTCTTCTTAAGTCATGTGGTTACATTTGCTACTTTTCAGTCCATGGGAAGCTCTCTAGAGTCTATAGGATTTTACAGACATAAGCCATACACGATTGGCTGATCAAATCAAAGAGCATGTTCCTTTGGTTGTTTATAATGGGCAAGGCAACACCCCTTAGGCCACTTAGATTTGACTACTCCTGTAGTATAAATCGTTGCTATCTTTTGAAATTTGGTATTCTTGTGTTTGTCCTGCTGAGTGCAAGCTGAAATGTTTCTCCAAAATGTCTCTCTTCGCAGCAACATTCAAGATGCCCACACCACAAGACATGGCCTCAATTCAATGACCCAAAAGACAATGGCCGGGATCCATCGATGTTGTACGTCTCGCCACCACTGTCAACGAGAACGGAAAATCGGCACTCAGCCAAAACTTCATTCACAGCAGCGGGGCTGGAGAGCCCCAGTTGTGGATGAGATTGGAGAATTGCGGCCAATGTTTCACAGCAGTGTCAGCATAGACTTTCACCTTGTGTCTCTGGAGTGGGGTTCGAACCCACAACCTTTTGATAAGAGGCAGGACTCACTATGCCACAGCTGAGACTGTAAGAGGGGGTCTTTTTGAAAATGCAAAGGGTGATGGACAAGCTAGACTTACTCAGGTAAATTTTACAAGGCATGGAAATAAAGGACAACAGCGACAATTCAAAACTCTCAACCAGTACGGCAGATGAGAAGCAAATGCCTTTCCTCTGACAATTCTTGTTCAAAGCAATAGGCTTCTTTGTGGTGATTCTTCTTTCTATCCAATGCTCCCACAACCTGCTCAATGTTTCCTCTCAGCTTATCGTCCCAGCTCCTGTGTGAATAGTTCATGAGGGGGTAAACAGGACCTCAATTTAACATCTCATCCTAAAGATGGGTTTTGCACCTGGGACATTCGTCCATATCTTAAAAAGTCACAGCTAACATCTGGATTTAAATTTGGCCATCATCGAGGTTTGGGTATTTTCATTCTTGGTTTGTGCTCAAATATCAGCTCATTTTGGAGAGTTATTCCTCTATAGCCAATTTTGTTAAATGAGTGTGTATTATTTGGATTTGACTTGCCTGACTTGCCCTCTATGGTTAGCTAGAGTCATACCTTAATGAGTAATTCACTGTCTTGTGTTTGCAGTAATGTTCATTGAGTATGTCCTTAGTGGTGATCTGTGTTTATGTCTAGTTTATTGGCAGAATGTCTTATTTACTTTGCTTCCGGCAATCACTTCTCACCCCAGAGTAATATCTGTGTTTGCCTTGAGTCCACATTCCCTCACACTTATATCAAATCATATTGAAATCACAACATGGAGACAGGCTATTTAACCCGTCCAGTCCGGACCGTGTTTTATTGTCCACAAGGGTGGTATTAAATTCTTTACTACTGGGGTGTATTCTCAAGAACCCACTCCACGGCCAGGCGTCAGAGAACACAGGTATTTATTACAGTCTTAGTCGCTCCACACTCCAAACGACAACTGCCCTCTCAGGACAGTCCCCGGACAGACCACCCCACACCCAGAGTCACCTGACCCATTCCCTTAAAGGGGCTACCTACACCCCAACATACATGACATGTGAGAGTCCTAATCTCAGGTCCCCACTCTCTTCCAGAGTTGTCATTGCTTCAGGATTATCCCAAAGTCTTCAGCAATTAAAGATTTGCCAACAGGACACAGATGTGAGTGACCTAGGAGAAAAATTATCGGGGCATTAAAAAAACATGTTTTTAAAAAAGTTTTTGTTGAACACTTTTGTCTGCTATTTACAAAAATATTTTGGAAGGATGGAAAAGACTGATTGATAGTCAAGAATCATCCAATCAGATAAAGGAAGGGCTATTTGCAATCCAATTGGTGTGGTAATGCGGGGCACCAGGTAATTGGCCAATGGCAGAAGTGTGAATGAGTCTTTGGCCTATTTTCGGACTGGAAACCGGTTACCAGCGGAGTGCCACAGGGATCAGTGCTTGGTCCTCTGCTGTTTGTCATTTTTATAAATGACTTGGAGGAGGGGGCTGAAGGGTGGATTTGCTGATGACACCAAGATTGGTGGAGTAGTGGATGAGGTGGAGGGCTGTTGTAGGCTGCAAAGAGATATAGATAGGATGCAGAGCTGGGCTGAAAAATGGCAAATGGAGTTTAACCCTGACAAATGCGAGGTGATTCATTTTGGTAGGACAAATTTAAATGTGGATTACAGGGTCAAAGGTAGGGTTCTGAAGAATGTGGAGGAACAGAGAGATCTTGGGGTTCATATCCATAGATCTCTGAAGGTTGCCACTCAAGTGGATAGAGTCGTGAAGAAGGCCTATAGTGTGTTGGCGTTCATTAACAGGGGGTTTGAGTTTAAGAGCCGTGGGGTTATGCTGCAACTGTACAGGATCTTGGTGAGACCACATTTGGAATATTGTGTGCAGTTCTGGTCACCTCACTATAAGAAGGATGTGGAGACACTGGAAAGAGGGCAAAGGAGATTTACCAGGATGCTGCCTGGTTTGGAGGGTAGGTCTTATGAGGAAAGGTTGAGGGAACTTGGGCTTTTCTCTTTGGAGCGGAGGAGGTTGAGAGGAGACTTGATAGAGGTTTATAAGATGATGAGGGGGATAGATAGAGTGAACGTTCAAAGACTATTTCCTTGGGTGAATGGAGTGGTAACTAGGGGGCATAACTATAGGGTTCATGGTGGGAGATATAGGAAGGATGTCCGAGGTAGGTTTTTTACTCAGAGAGTGGTTGGGGTGTGGAATGGACTGTCTGCAGTGATAGTGGAGTCAGAAACTTTAGGAACATTTAAGAAGCTATTGGATAGGCACATGGAGTACTTCGGGATGATAGGGAGGAAATAGCTTGATCTGGGTTTCAGATAAAGCTCGGCACAACAACATGGACCAAAGGGCCTGTTCTGTGCTGTACTGTTCTATGTTCTATATTGGAATAGTGTAGATGAGAGGGGCTTTAGATTGGTTCCACTGGTCGGCGCAACATCGAGGGCCGAAGGGCCTGTACTGCGCTGTAATGTCCTATGTTCCTATGTACTCTCCTAGCCACTGCCTTTATATGGTTGATCCAGTAAGTTTTTGGTCAATGGCAATTGCCCCAAGGGCATTGACGGCAGTGGATTCAGCAATGTTAATGCTGTTGAACGTCAAGGGTTAGACTGTCTCTTGTTGGAGCCGGCACTTCAATGAATGGTTCATGCCACCTGTCTGCCCAAGACTGAATGTTGTCCAGGTATTGCTGCATGCAGGCAGGGACTGATTCAGTATTTGAGGAGTTACAAATGGTACTGAACACTGAACCCTTATGAGGAAGGGAAGATCATTGATGAAGCAGCTGAAGATGGTTGGGTCTCGGACACTCTCCTGAGGAACTCCCGCTGTGATGTCCTGGGGCTGAGCTGATTGACTTCCAATAACAACAACAATTTTCTTTGTGTCGGGTATGAATCCAACCAATGGAAAGTTTTCTCCCCGATTCACATTGATGATTTTTATTGGAGCTTCTCGATGCAGACTCAGTCACGTGTGGCTTTGATTTCAAGGGCAATCACTCTCACCTCAGCTAAATTCAGCTCTTGTGCCCAAGGTTGTGTTGAAGTCTAGATTCAAGTGGTGCTGGTGGAAGCCAAACTGAACACTGGAGAGCAGTTTATTGGTGTGTAAATGCTGCGCTGTTGAAGAGGTGGCATGGTAGCACAGTGGTTAGCACTGCTGCTTCACAGCTTCAGGGACCTGGGTTCGAATCTTGGCTCGGGTCGCTGTCTGTGTGGAGTTGCACATTCTACCTGTGTCTGCGTAGGTTTCCTCCGGGTGCTCTGCTTTCCTCCCAGAGTCCAAAGATGTGCGGGCTAGGTTGATTGGCCATTCTAAATTGCCCCTTAGTGTCCTGGGATGCATAGGTTAGAGGGGTTAGTGGGTAAATATGTAGGGATATGTGGATAGGGCCTGGGTGGGATTGTGGTTGGTGCAGACTCGATGGGCGGAATGGTCTCTTTCTGCACTGTAGGATTCTATGATTCTATATCTTCCATCACTTTGCAGATGGTTGGGAATAGACTGATGGGGCGGTAATCAGCCAGAGTGGATTTATTCTGTGATTTGAAGACGAGGCATATCTGGGCAATTTTGCACATTGTTGTGAAGACACCACAGTTGAATAGCTTGCTTAGGTACATGGTTAGTTCTGGGACATTAGCCTGCAGTACTCAGGCAGGGTGTTACCTGGATTCATATGCTCTCCTGAATCCAGAGGACTCAGCTACTTCTGATATATGGAGTGAATCAAATTGGCTGAAGACTGGCATTGATGGTGGTGGGGACCTCAGGAAGAGGCTGGGATGGATCATCCACTCGCCACTTCTGGCTGAAGATGGTCCCAAATGCTTTTCAACCTTGTCTTTTGCACTGATCATAGAATCCCTACAGTGCAGAAAGGAGCCCATCGAGTCTGCACTGACAACAATCCCACCCAGGCCCTATCCCAATAACCCCACATATTTACTCCGCTAATCCCTAGAACCTACGTGATGTGCTGAACTCTCCTATCATTGAGGATCGAGATATTTGTGGAGCCTTCTCCTCCAGTGAGGTTGCTGTTGAATATAATTCTGCTACAATTCCAGGGACCCAACTCGTCCCACGACCAATATTCCTCACGTACACAACGTCATGCACCATTAACAACCCTGTAGACTGACATAAATCATGACTTGCCGTCGGACTGCTTTGGCTGGCCTTAACCCTCCCCGGCAAATTTGGAAACACAAGGCTCAATCTCATCCTGAGACGGCGGTTCATTAAAAACTCTGCTGGTGGGATTCCCGTTGTTGCAGGTGGAGTGGCTCAGTAGCCAAGAAGGAAGCATGAGATTCTGGTCTCCAGAGTCCCTCCTGCTTGCTTCTCTTGGCCAGAATTGAGAATTTGGATGGTTCGCTCAGTCGTTCCATTTGATGCTGAGTGTAAGGCACAGTCATAATGTGTTTCATTCCATTGAGTGTGATGAAGTTTTGAAATTCAGCACTTGTGAATGTGGGTGGAATTTTATGGCCTTGCTGGTCCCAAAACCATAAAATCCCTCCCAAAGTCAACGGACATTCCCATGCCCTGCCACTCGCCCGCTCCAATTCCCATGGCGGGCAGGAAAGTAAAATTCCGGCCTATGAATTCAGGTGTTCCATGGGTGGAAAAACATGAGTAAAATCTTTCAACAGAAGCGTGCGATGTAGGAGGCTTCACCTCAAAAACCTCCATCCACTTCGAGTGTGCATGAACAATGGGCAGAAACTGTGGGCGAGGTTTTTCAGCCGCGCTCGCCCCAAGACCGGAAAATCCCGCCCAAGGTCAACGGACCTTTGCATGGTCCATGTCCCGCCCGCTACAATTCCCGTGGTGGGCGGGACAGCAAAATTCCACCCATTGTGTCCCTGAATGGACCAACAAGATCAGTATGGACTCATACCCATGGCCGGCTGGACCCTTGCCAAGGGCGCAGTGGGGTTTCAGCAAGAAACCTTTGTTGAAATTGACACTGAAATTGACACAGTGTTGACTAGGCTCTCAATGTCAGCATCAAGGCCAGGCCACCAGACATAACTCCTGGCAAGCATCTTCATCTTTGAGATGCCAGGATGAGCGCTGGGTAATTCCATGAGGTTTGGTTCTCTGCCTGGTACAGTAATGATGTCACCTTACCACCATGATGTCACCAAGGCAACAGCATTCATCCATGTGGGTAACAAATGGTTTCATTTATTAAAAAGCTGACTCATTGGCCCATCCAGAAAGCATCTCTGTCTCAGTGTTTATTGGGGATTATGGGGAGTGTGTCAGTGTTTATTGGGGATTATGGGGAGTGTGTCAGTGTTTATTGGGGATTATGGGGAGTGTCTCAGTGTTTATTGGGGATTATAGGGAGTGTGTCAGTGTTTATTGGGGATTATGTGGAGTGTGTCAGTGTTTATTGGGGATTATGGGGAGTGTGTCAGTGCTTATTGGGGATTATGGGAAGTGTGTCAGTGTTTATTGGGGGTGTGTCAGTGTTTATTGGGGATTATGGGGAGTGTGTCAGTGTTTATTGGGGATTATGGGGGTTGTGTCAGTGTTTATTGGGGATTAAGGGGAGTGTGTCAGTGTTTATTGGGATTTACGGGGAGTGTGTCAGTGTTTATTGGGGATTATGAGGAGTGTGTCAGTGTTTATTGGGGATTACGGGGAATGTGTCAGTGTTTATTGGGGATTTACGGGGAGTGTGTCAGTGTTTATTGGAGATTATGGGGAGTGTGTCAGTGTTTATTGGGGATTATGGGGAGTGTGTCAGTGTTTATTGGGGATTATGGGGAGGGTGTCAGTGTTTTTTGGGGATTATGGGGAGTGTGTCAGTGTTTATTGGGGAAGGTTGGGTTGTATGTCAGTGTTTATTGGGGATTATGGGAAGTGTGTCAGTGTTTATTGGGGATTATGGGGAGTGTCTCAGTGTTTATTGGGGATTATAGGGAGTGTGTCAGTGTTTATTGGGGATTATGGGGAGTGTGTCAGTGTTTATGGGGGATTATGGGGAGTGTGTCAGTGTTTATTGGGGATTATGGGAAGTGTGTCAGTGTTTATTGGGGGTGTGTCAGTGTTTATTGGGGATTATGAGGAGTGTGTCAGTGTTTATTGGGGATTACGGGGAGTGTGTCAGTGTTTATTGGGGATTTACGGGGAGTGTGTCAGTGTTTATTGGAGATTATGGGGAGTGTGTCAGTGTTTATTGGGGATTATGGGGAGTGTGTCAGTGTTTATTGGGGATTATGGGGAGGGTGTCAGTGTTTTTTGGGGATTATGGGGAGTGTGTCAGTGTTTATTGGGGAAGGTTGGGTTGTATGTCAGTGTTTATTGGGGATTATGGGAAGTGTGTCAGTGTTTATTGGGGATTATGGGAAGTGTGTCAGTGTTTACTGGGATTTTGGGGAGTGTGTCAGTGTTTATTGGGGATTATGGGGAGTGTGTCAGTGTTTATTGGGGAAAGTTGGGGTGTATGTCAGTGTTTATTGGGGATTATGGGGAGTGTGTCAGTGTTTATTGGGGATTATGGGAAGTGTGTGACTGTTTATTGGGGATTACGGGGAGTGTGTCAGTGTTTATTGGGGATTATGGGTAGTGTGTCAGTGTTTATTGGAGATTATGGGGAGTGTGTCAGTGTTTATTGGGGATTATGGGTAGTCTGTCAGTGTTTATTGGGGATTATGGGGAGTGTGTCAGTGTTTATTGGGGATTACGGGAAGTGTGTCAGTGTTTATTGGGGATTATGGGGAGTGTGTCAGTGTTTTTTGGGGATTATGGGGAGTGTGTCAGTGTTTTTTGGGGATTATGGGGAGTGTGTCAGTGTTTATTGGGGATTATTGGGAGTGTGTCAGTGTTTATTGGGGACAGTTTGGGAGTGTGTCAGTGTTTATTGGGGACAGTTGGGGAGTATGTCAGTGTTTATTGGGGATTATGGGAAGTGTGTCAGTGTTTACTGGGATTTTGGGGAGTGCGTCAGTGTTTATTGGGGATTATGGGGAGTGTGTCAGTGTTTATTGGGGAAAGTTGGGGAGTATGTCAGTGTTTATTGGGGATTATGGGAAGTGTGTCAGTGTTTATTGGGGATCATGGGGAGTGTGTCATTGTTTATTGGGGTTTATGGGGAGTGTGTCAGTGTTTATTGGGGACAGTTGGGGAGTGTGTCAGTGTTAATTGGGGATTATGGGGAGTGTGTCAGTGTTTATTGAGGAAAGTTGGGGAGTGTGTCAGTGTTTATTGGGGATTATGATTAGTGTGTCAGTGTTTATTGGGGATTTTGGGGAGTGTGTCAGTGTTTATTGGGGATTATGGGGAGTGTGTCAGTGTTTATTGGGGATTATGGGGAGTGTGTCAGTGTTTATTGGGGATTATGGGGAGTGTGTCAGTGTTTATTGGGGATTATGGGGAGTGTGTCAGTGTTTATTGGGGATTATTGGGAGTGTGTCAGTGTTTATTGGGGATTCCCTGTGTGTTACACTGTCAGTTCGCGGCTCTCTCGGACCTTGTCTTTATGTCTGTGGAGATGAGTTACAAGTCTGTACAGAAACAGCACAGAATGAGGGTTCTTCTCCTGTCCCAGCTGTGTTAACATTGCTACCATCTCTCCCATGTCCAGCTGAATTAGCGGTAGCAATTAGGCATCTCTTCCTGTAATTCTGACCATGTTTTCTGTGTGTGTCTACACTGAAGTCTTTGTGACAACATAGTGCTGATCAATATAATTATTGAATGTTTAAGTAGCCTCTCTTAGCAGGATGTGACCAATCGGCAGAAGAACACATTCCCCAGACTGACTTGAAGCCACCAGGAAAGAACAATGAAAGGATTTTGTTGATTGATTTTAAATTGTTGTCTTTGTCAGAGGGATTTGGCTGATCCAGTTTCTGCTCAGAGCCCAGTTGAAGGGATTTTGAAATCTGAGTGACTATCTGGTGTCAGACCCTCGGGGGCTCTGAAAGCCTGTGTGACACTTTCTAAAATGTAGTTAATCTGAGTAACTGATACAGAGTAGACCAGCTGATGGTCAGAGGGGATTCAATTCGAATCTGATACAGAAAACGCTCTGACATTCTTGAGATCAGGGAGGGCATACAGTCCCTCCCTGGAACAATACAGAGAATATTGGCATGGCCCCTGTGCAAGGATGACACCCAAATTCGTGAAGCGTCCATTTTTTTTGGACGGCACAGTGGCACTGTGGTTAGCATTGCCACCTCACAGCACCAGGTGCCCGGGTTCATTTCCGGCTTCAGGGCTCTGCTTGTGTGGAGTTTGCACGTTCTCCCCATGTCTGCATGGGTTTCCTCCGGGTGCTCCAGTTTCCTCCCACAGTCCAAAGATGTGCAGGTTAGGTGAATTGGCTATGCTAAATTGCCCTTAGTGTTAGGAGGACTAGCTAGGGTAGATGCATGGGGTTATGGGGATAGGGCCTGGGTGGGATTGTGGCCGGTGCAGGCTCGATGGGCCAAATGGCCTCCTCCTGCACTGTAGGATTCTATGATTCGATGATATCATAGCCACCATTCTGTTTCTTGAACCTTAGGTTGTGAAGGCCAGAGTTTGTATTTGTGCTCGGATTGAGTTTAATCTGCTCCCTGAGCTTTGTTTTATACTCGCCTCAGTGAGTCATGCCCACACCTCAGAAGGTTCTCTCTTTTAACCTCATCTATGGACTTAAGCATAGAACACAAAACCTGAGTGAGTGCTGGAATACAAACAGAAAATGCTAGAATTTTCCGGCCATTCACCCCACCATTGCCACGGCAAGCAAGGATGGAAAGTTTGGCGCTCAGCCTAGTCTCCATTCATTGCAGCGGGATTGGAGAATCCTCCCGGCGTGAACAACGTTTCAAGTCCAATATGAACCTCCTTTGGAGCTGGGGAGAGGTTGAAATGTGTTGGGGTTTCATGATGTTGAAAAAAGACGGGGGGGTGGGGGTGGGGAAGGGGGCTAGTGGAGCAAAAAGAGAAGGTCAGGGATAGGTTAGAGGGCAGGAGATATTGAATGACGAAGATGTCATGGAACACAAGACAAAGGCAATGGGGATGATAGTTGTAAAGACTAAGGGCCCAATCTTACCCTCTGTTCATGCCACGCTCCCACTGCAGCGAGGTCAGTCCCCACCCAATTCTTCATTCACAGCAGAGATGGGAAAGTCCCTCCGGCATGAATGGCCGTAACATTCCGGCCTAAAGCTTTGGCACAGGGTAGGTGTTAATAGCAGCATTAAAGTCAGCATTGTCTGACATGAGGACAAGAGGGAATGGCACCCGGGGTAAGAAAAAACAAAATGGAGGACAGGTTCATGGTCTGAAGTTGCTGATCTCAATGTTGAGTCCAGGAGGCTGTAAAGTGCCCAATTGGAAGATGAGGTGCTGTTCATCCAGCTCATATTGGGCTTCACTGGAACAGTCCAGCAGGCCGAGGACAGAAATATGAGCGTGAATGCAAGATGGTGAATTGAAATAACAAGTGACCGGAAGGTTAGAGTCATACCTGCAGACTTAGCAATCACCCAGTCTGCAATTGGTCTCCCCAATGTCAGGAGACTGCATTCTCAGCAGCGAATACAGTAAGTTAAGTTGAGAGTAAGTTACAAGTAAATCACCGCTGCCCCTGGAAAGAGAGTTTGGGGCCTTGAACGGTGAGGAGAGAGGAGGTAAAGGGGCAGCTGTTACACCTCCTGAGATTTCATGGGTAATAGATGTGGGAAGGGGATGAGGTGTTGGGGGGATGGAGGATGGATCAAGGTGTCAGGGAGGGAGTTGTCCCTTGGGAATACTGACAGGGAGGGGATGAAGGGGAGATGTGGGTGGAGGTGGCATCCTGCTGGAGTTGATGTAAATGGAGGGTAATCCTTTGGATACAGAGACTGGTGGGGTGGACAGTGAGGACAAGAGGGACCCTATCCTGGTTCGGGGAGGGATGGGAAGGGTAGAGGCAGAACTGTGGGATATTGTTCAGACGCAATTGAGGGAAATCTTTGGTTGAGGAAAAAGTAAGACATGTCAGAGGGCCATTGTGGATAATAGCATCATCAGAACAGAGCGAGAGAAGCTGGGAGGATGGAACTCCCGGGCTACCTGGATCCACCACAGTTTGCTTATTGCCGCAACAGGTCCACAGCAGACGCCATCTCCCTGGCCCTGCACTCAACCCTGGAACACCTATATAACAAGGACATCTATGTCAGACTCCTATTTATTGACTCCAGCTCAGCCTTCAACTCTATTATTCGCACGAAACTCATCTCCAAACGCCATGGCCTGGACCTCGGCACCTCCCTCTGCGACTGGATCCTGAACTTCCTAACTCACAGACCACAATCAGTAAGGACAGGCAACAACACCTCCTCCACGATCATCCTCCACACTGGTGCCCCACAAGGCTGTGTTCTCAGCCCCCTGCTGTACTCCTTATAAACCCATGACTGTGCGGCCAAATTCCCCTCCAATATGATTTTCAAGTTTGCTGATGACACCACCATAGTGGGTTGAATCTCAATCAATGACAAGACAGAGTACAGGAATGAGATAGAGAATCTGGTGAATTTTTGTGGCAACAATAATCTCTCCCTCAATGTCAACAAAACAAAGGAGATTGTCATCGACTTCAGGAAGCGTAAAGGAGAACATGCCCCTGTCTACATCAACGGGGATGAAGTGGAAAGGTTCGAGAGCTTCAAGTTTTTAGGTGTCCACATCACCAACAACCTGTCCTGGTCCTCCCATGCCGACACGATAGTTAAGAAAGCCCACCAACGACTACTTTCTCAGAAGACTAAGGAAATTTGGCATGTCAGCTACGACTCTCACCAACTTTTACAGATGCACCATAGAAAGCATTCTTTTTGGTTGTATCACAGCTTGGTATGGCTCCTGCTGTGCCCAAGATGGCAAGGAACTACAAAAGGTCGTGAATGTAGCCCAATCCATCACGCAAACCGGCCTCCCATCCATTGACTCTGTCTACACTTCTCGCTGCCTCGGCAAAGCAGCCAGCATAATTAAGGGCCCCACGCACCCCGGACATTCTCTCTTCCACCCTCTTCCTTCAGGAAAAAGATACAAAAGTCTGAGGTCACGTACCAACCGACTCAAGAGCAGCTTCTTCCCTGCTGCTGTCAGACTTGTGAATGGACTTACCTTGCAGTAAGTTGATCTTTCTCTACACCCTAGCTTTGACTGTAACACTACATTCTGCATTCTCTTGTTTCCTTCTCTATGAATGGTATGTTTTGTCTGTATAATGCGCAAGAAACAATACTTTTCACTGTATGTTAATACATGTGACAATAATCTTGTAGACGTCTATCAGGGGTCGCCCCTCAACCTCCGTCGTTCCAGTGAGAACAAACCAAGTTTCTCCAACCTCTCCTCATAGCTAATGCCCTCCATACCAGGCAACATCCTGGTCAATCTTTTCTGTACCCTCTCCAAAGCCTCCACATCCTTCTGGTAGTGTGGCGACCAGAATTGAACACTATATTCTAAGTGTGGCCTCACTAAGGTTCTATAAAGCTGCAACATGACTTGCCAATTTTTAAGCTCAATGCCGCGGCCGATGAAGGCAAGCGTGCCGTATGCCTTTTTTTTTAGAAACCCTACAGTGCAGAAGGAGGCCATTCGGCCCATCGAGTCTGCACCGACCACAATCCCACCCAGGCCCTACCCCCACATATTTACCCGCTCATCCCTCTAACCTACACATCCCAGGACTCTAAGGGGCAATTTTTAACCTGGCCAATCAACCTAACCCGCACATATTTGGACTGTGGGAGGAAACCGGAGCACCCGGAGGAAACCCACGCAGACACGAGGAGAATGTGCAAACTCCACACAGACAGTGACCTGAGCCGGGAATCGAACCCGGGACCCTGGAGCTGTGAAGCAGCAGTGCTAACCACTGTGCTACCGTGCCTTCTTGACTACCTTCTCCACCTGCGTTGCCACTTTCAGTGACCTGTGTACCTGTACACCCAGATCCCTTTGCCTATCAATACTCTTAAGGGTTCTGCCATTTACTGTATATTTCCATCTGTATTAGACCTTCCAAAATGCATTACCTCACATTTGTCTGGATTAAACTCCATCTGCCATCTCTCCGCCCAAGCCTCCAACCGATCTATATCCTGCTGTATCCTCTGATGGTCCTCATCACCATCCGCAAATCCACCAACCTTTGTGTCATCTGCAAACTTACTAATCAAACCAGTTACATTTTCCTTCAAATCATTTATATATATTACAAACAGCAAAGCTCCCAGCACTGATCCCTGAGGAACGTCACTTGTCACAGCCCTCTATTCAGAAACACACCCTTCCACTGCTACCCTCTGTTTTCCATGATCGACCAGTTCTGTATCCATCTTGCCAGCTCACCTCTGATCCCATGCGACCTCACCTTCTGCACCAGTCTGCCATGAGGGGCCTTGTCAAAGGCCTTACTGAAGTCCATGTAGACAACATCCACTCAATCATCTTCCAGGTAGAGGAGGGTGGTGGTGGATGGGAATTGTTCAGGCCTCTGTTCTTGGAGGAAGCGGAGAGCCCTCAGACACTCCTGCTGTGGAATGGCAGTGTACCGAATGCTGCTCTGTTGGAGGTGCTGCTTCTGGGCCCCAGCTCCAGATTTGAAAGATCCTGTGGCATTATTTGAAGAGCATGAAGTTCTTCAGGCAACATGGTTACAAGGAAGAGAATTCCTCAGAACCTCAAGATGTCCAAAAGCACTGGACAGCCAATGAGCTTCTTTGGAAGTGTAGTTTCTGTTATGTTGTAAGGAATGGTGAGCTGACTTTGTCACTCCGGCTGAGATGACCTGCCATCTGCCCTTCCATTTCTGTTCCAGTTTAAACTCTGCAGCAGTTAAACTTTTACTGTTGGACTGTTGGCCAGATCCATGTAATCTGACTGGGCCCTGCTGCCTGGAGTGAGGTGCAATCTTAGACCAAAGGTACATCTTAGAATCTTAGAAAGATTCTAAGATTTGTACAAAGGTACATTGTGTAGAATCCTTACAAAGCTGCAGTATCCTCACAAATACAATGGGTGGGATTTTCTGCACTCCCCCCACACCCCCCCACACCCCCCCCCCCCCCCCCCCCCCACCAACCCCATTCCCCCCGACCCCGTGGTGTGTTTCATGGAGGTGGAGGCAGCCCACCATTGGCTGGCAACGGTATCATCCCAGTCCCGCCATGGTCAAATGGGTTTCCCCTCTGTCCCAGAGAACTTAGCACTGGACAGTCTCTTTCGACAGGACTGGAAGATCCCATCCAGTGAGTTTTGTTTGCTGTTTCACCTTCTCTTTTCTTCTGCTGGGTGTGAAGGGGTTGAGACTTGGCATAGAGTCATAGAGTCATAGAGGTTTACAGAGTGGAAACAGGCCCTTCGGCCCAACTTGTCCATGCAGTCCCTTTTTTTAACCTCCAAGCTAGTCCCAATTGCCCGCGTTTGGCCCATATCCCTCTATACCCATCTTACCCATGTAACTGTCTAAATGCTTTTTAAAAGACAAAATTGTACCCGCCTCTATTGCTATCTCCGGCAGCTTGTTCCAGACACTCGGCACCCTCTGTGTGAAATAATTGCCCTTCTGGACACTTTTGTATCTCCCCCCTTTCATCTTAAACCTATGCCCTCTAGTTTAGACTCTCCTACCTTTGGAAAAGATATTGACTATCTAGCTGATCTATGCCCCTCATTATTTTATAGACCTCTATAAGGTCACCCCTCAGCCTCCTACGCTCCAGAGAAAAAAGTCCCAGTCTATCCAGCCTCTCCTTATAACTCAAACCATTAAGTCCCGGTAACATCCTAGTAAATCTTTTCTGCACTCTTTCTAGTTTAATAATATTCTTTCTGTAATAGGGTGACAAGAACTGTACACAGTATTCCAAGTGTGGCCTTACCAATGTCTTGTATGACTTCAACAAGACGTCCCAACTCCTGTATTCAATGTTCTGACCGATGAAACCAAGCATGTTGAATGCCTTCTTCATCACTCTGTCCACCTGTGACTCCACTTTCAAGGAGCTATGAATCTGTACCCCTAGATCTCTTTGTTCTGTAACTCTCCCCAACGCCCCACCATTAACTTGTATTCTGCTTTGTCAAATCTTCAAAGACCATGCTGCCACCATGTTATGTTCTTCTCTTCAACGTAAATGTTCCAATCATTCTGGGGACTGGTGAACAATAATATGGGTTCTTTAATTGAAAATAAGGTTACATACAGATAATGTTCACTGAAAGACTCTTGTGTCACCAGGCTGTTTGCCAACTGTCCACAAGTCATGGAGCTAACACATCACATCCTGTTGCTGTGTTATTCATTGACACTATTTTAAGCTATGCTTCCTCAAAGGTAGATGCACATCATCTCACAACAGGGAACCATGTGGCCATGTTACACACAGTACCTCCAACAATGCAACACTCACTACCCTGCCATAGTAGGGTAGTCACCAAGGGGCAAAGTCACCAGATCACTGGGCACTAATTGGCTGCTGCACTTCCTTTATTTCCCCCTTTATCCTTTCTTGGGATGAGGGGATCGCTCTCAAGGCTGGTGTTTGATGCCCATCCCTAATTGCCCCTTGAACTGAATGGTTTGCTGGGCTATTTCAGAGGGCAGTTAAGAGTCAATCACTCTGCCATATAGATCTGGAGTCACAGGTAGGCCAGATCAGGTAATGATGGCAGATTTCCTGTCCTAACGGAGAATTTTAAAGACAGTCAATGATAGCTTCATCACTTTATATTCTAGATTTTAAAATCCCACCAGCTGCTGTGCTGGCATTTGAACCCATGTCCTCTGAGCATTACTGGACCAGTGACCTTACCATTGAAACTACCAGAGAGAAATCATAGAATCCCTACAGTGCAGAAGGAGGCCATTCGGCCCATGGAGTCTGCACCGACAACAATCCCACCCAGGCCCTATCCCCGTAACCCCACATAGTTTCTCCGCTAATCCCTCTAACCTACTTATCCCTGGACACTAGCATGGCCAATCCATCTAACCCGCACATCTTTGGACTGTGGGAGGAAACCGGAGCACCCGGAGGAAACGCACGCAGACACGGGGAGAATGTGCAAACTCCGCACAGACAGTGACCCGAGCCGAGAATCGAACACAGGTCCCTGGAGTTGTGAGGCAGCAGTGCTGATCACTGTGTCACCATGCCGCCTCATCTCTCCGATGCTGCAACAATGACCCTGGAAAGGACTCATTAGCGTTAAAGAGCTTTGGGTTGTCCTGTTAAAGGTGCCGTATAGAAAAGTACGTTAATTTTGCCTTCTTTCCACCATCCTCACATTCTGCGTAGCTTCGTTGTGAAGGGGGTTGTGAAAACAGTAACTCGATGTGTTAAGTGAACCTTGACCTCTGTCTGTTTCCGTTGAACACACACTAAAGGCAAGGCCCGTGTTCCCTTCCTTTCTCAAATTGGTCCAGGCCTCACACTTATAATGAGCTCTGTTGACAGTTGGGTTTTGACTATTAATTTTGTTACCCGTTTCTCCTGATAATGTTTGAATAAGTATGGGCTGTTATGGATCATTAACTGGAAACTCACAACCTGGATATTTTTGCCCTCTGACCTCTTATCTCTGCCACCTCCCCATGCTGTCATTATTCAACTGTTTCATTAACACAATGATTTCAATGTGCTCAGTCTCTCCATGAGGAGCCCATGGCCTTACAGCCCTGATTACCATGCGCAGGAGAGAGCAAATGTAATTGGCCATTAAGATCTTACCTACCACAGGCACGACAAAGCTCATCAATCATGGGCTGCCTTTGGCACAGTGTGAGCCTCCTGAGTCCAGAGACGGATCGCTCTCCGAGCAACACGCACTTCCTCTGAGGTGAGCGGGTTCCAGCACAGAGGGGACACCAGAGGTATCTCGATGAAAATCGGAATGTTCGTGCAAACATTCACCCCAAGCGAAATGAAACACTGTCCAGTGTTACCTGGGGTTCTCCATGGGACAGTGTTACGGAAAAAAATGGTACAATGTTTATCGAGAATTGTAGAGAGGAAAGGTTACCCTGAGAGGGAGGGAGGATAGAACATAGAACAGTACAGCACAGAACAGGCCCTTCGGCCCACGTTGTTGTGCCGAGCTTTGTCTGAAACCCAGAACAAGCTATTTCCTCCCTATCATCCCGAAGTACTCCATGTGCTTATCCAATAGCTTCTTAAATGTTCCTAAAGTTTCTGACTCCACCATCACTGCAGGCAGTCCATTCCACACCCCAACCACTCTCTGAGTAAAAAAACCTACCTTGGACATCCTTCCTATATCTCCCACCATGAACCCTATAGTTATGCCCCCTAGTTACCACTAGGGGGGATAACTAGGAGGATGTACATGGACAGCAAAGGTTGGAGTGGAAATTTGGGAGAGAGCTACATCTGAAATAACAGAAATATTTTAAAAGTATTGGGAGATAGAAGAGAGTTACATGGGTAACAATAGAGACGGGGTGGCTCGGTAGCACAGTGGTTAGTACTGCTGCCTCAAAATGCCAAGGACTCGGTAGTGGTTAGCACTGCTCCTTCACTGCTCCAGGGAACCAGGGTTCGATTCCCGGCTTGGGTCACCGTCTGTGTGGAGTTTGCACATTCCCCTCGTGTCTGCGTGGGTTTCCTCCGGGTGCTCCGGTTTCCTCCCACAGTCCAAAGATGTGCGGGTTAGGTTGATTGGCCACGCTAAAAAATTGCCCCTTAGTGTCCTGAGATGCGTAGGTTGGAGGGGTTAGCGGGTAAATATGTAGGGATATGGGGGTAGGGCCTGGGTGGGATTGTGGTCGGTGCAGACTCGATGGGCCGAATGGCCTCTTTCTGTACTGTAGGGTTTCTGTGATTTCTATGATTTCTATGACTCAGGTTCAATTCCCGGCTTGGGTCACCGTCTGTGCGGAGTCTGAACGTTCTCTCTGTGTCTGCGTGGGTTTTCTCCGGGTGCTCCGGTTTCCTCCCACAGTCTGAAAGACGTGCTGGTTAGGTGCATTGGCCGTGCTAAATTCCCCCTCAGTGTTACCCAAACAGGTGCCGGAGTGTGGTGAATAGGGGATTTTCACAGTAACTTCATTGTAGTGTTAATGTAAGCCTACTTGTGACACTAATAAATAAAACTAGAATTACACACAGAATAATAGTTTATTCTTTCATGGGATGTGGGCATCGCTGGCAAGGCCCAGCGTTTGTTGCCCATTCTGAATTACCCTTGAACTGAGTGGCTTGCTAGGCCATTTCAGAGGGCAGTTGAGAGTCAACCACATTGCTGTGGATCTGGAGTCATATCTGGAGTAATCAGGGCGGCACGGTAGCACAGTGGTTAGCACTGCTGCTTCACAGCTCCAGGGTCCCGGGTTCGATTCCCGGCTCGGGTCACTGTCTGTGTGGAGTTTGCACATTCTCCTCGTGTCTGCGTGGGTTTCCTCCGGGTGCTCCGGTTTCCTCCCACAGTTCAAAGATGTGCGGGTTAGGTTGATTGACTAGGTTAAAATTGCCCCTTAGAGTCCTGATGCGTAGGTTAGAGGGATTAGTGGGTAAATATGTGGGGGTAGGGCCTGGGTGGGATTGTGGTCGGTGCAGACTCGATGGGCCGAATGGCCTCCTTCTGCACTGTAGGGTTTCTATAATTTCTATATGTAGGCCAGACCAGGTAAGGGCTGCAGATTTCCCACCCTAAGTGAATGAGATGGGTTGTTAACAACAACCTGTGATAGGTTCATGGTCACCATCACTGAGACGAGCTTTTTAATTCAGGTTTTATTAATTGAATTTAAATTCCACCAGCGAGCATGCTGGGATTTGTGTCCCCAGAGCACCAGTCTGGGCCTCTGGATTACCCACCTAGCGGCATTTCCCAGTGATGTTACTCCCTCACCGATCCTGTGAGGGAGTAATTGAGTTTGTGTATTTATATGCCCTGTTTGTGAACAGAACTCCCACTCACCTGATGAAAGGGCAGCGCTCCGAAAGCTGGTGGCTTTTGCTACCAAATAAACCTGTTGGACTTTAACCTGGTGTTGTGAGACTTCTTACAGGGAGTAATATCACCAGTAGATGCCACTGGAATTGTAATCCAGGGGCCCAGGCTGATGCTCTGGGGACATGAGTTCAATTCCCACCAGGGCGGTTGGTGGAATTTAAATTCAATTAATAAATCTGGAATATAAAGCTAGCTTCAGTGATGGCGACCACGACAACTATCATTGATTGAACCCATCCAGTTCACTCATGTCCTTTAGGGAAGGAAATCTGCCGTCCTTACCTGGCCTGGCCTACATGTGACTCCAGACCCACAGCAATGTGGTTGATTCTTAACCGCCCTCTGAAATGGTCTAGCGAGGCACTTAGTTCAAGGGCAATTGGGCTTGTGCAGTAAACGCTGGCCCCTGCCAGCGATGCCCACGTCCCATGAAAGAATAAAGAAAAAAAGGAACAGGTGGTCATTCTGAGGTTTTTGTCCCCAAAATGTCTCTCCATTCCTCCTCTGCCAATGGTGATCCAGGTCTCAATAAAAGGCTTTTTTCTTTCTTGAGCTGCTTCAGGCCAGATAAAATTGAGGAACCCACCATTCGGCCCATCATAGCTCATTAATCCAGAAAGCAGACGACAGCTCCAACATGGCAGCTTGATATTTGCTGGAAGATTGCAGTCTCCAATACCTGAACCATTAACCCACTCCACAAACTAATCAGTCCTGGGGTTGGATCAGTACAATCGGGTAACTTGGCTGAATTGGCGAATGGATGGCCAAATTCACAGATCTCTTCATTTTAATGGACAGAGATGTAAAATGGGCCGCGGACTCACTATCACTCACTTCACACCATCTCACGTTTAACCCTTTGTGTGCAGAAGAACTTCCAGAGTCCTAAATGTTCCTTAATCCCAACCTGATCCCGCTCTGCTCAGATTTGCTTGTCGTGGATCTGGTATCCACCGTAAATTTTGTTTTTTTAAAAGATTAAGTGGAGCCAGGAGTTTTCCTCCCAGCGTTACTGTGCTCCTGACGGCTGTGATTAACCCCTCCCTGGCACTTACCCAAAGGTCACTGGTTGCATGCGGAAGCGTGACAGATTTGCCCAATTCTGGACCAGCCTCAGGCCTGCCAGACATCATCGAAAGCCCACAACCTTCCATCATACTGTTGAGTTTGTAGCCAGCACTGAGGTTGTCGAGAGTTTTTATTTTGTGTACTTGTTGCACGCTGGACCTTGACCACGAACATCGTCTGAGACTAAGATGGCTTAAATCGGAACAGCATTTGGCACGTCCATCATGGTGGGATACGGACAGACCATCTGCTAAAGACATCCGGCTGGAATTCCAGCTCCTTCCCGGATATATATATTGTGAGCATCTGCCGAGTCTTGGCACCGGGTCAGCTATGTCTGGGAAACAGACGGGGGGGAGAAGGTAAATGTTATTGCAGAAACTCAGCCTTTTGAGAAGGTGTCACCAACCAGCCCAGCACAATGGTGCAGAGTGTTGGGGAATAACGGCAGCTGCTATCGAGAGCCTGGACTCATTACCCTGCCCATTAAATCCCAGGCTGGGATGTTGACTCCACTGACTAAGATTGATCGATTTGCATTGGCTTTCAAGGAGAACAGAGCTAAGGAGGGTAATTGGAGTGGAAATGGAAGCTAGCCATGATCTAACTGAATGGTTGTACAGCTTGAGCAGCTGAAAGGCCTTTGCCTGTTCCTGTATTCCATTCCATTGGAGATTTTGCCTGTATCACTGTGGGGCAGTTCCCATTTGTAACCGGAGTCCAGCCAAAGTAACATTCAAAGGCCATCTGGTCCTCACACAACACAGGAAGAATGATCTCCTCACTTTCACAAGTACATTATCATATCTTCAGTACAAAAGTACTTCACGACCAATGAATTTCTTCCAAAATGCCATTATTAGATAGGCCAATAGAGTAACTAATTGAGATGCTAGTCAAAGGGCAGAATGTCTGTGTGGAGTTTGCATGTTCTCCCCATGTCTGCGTGGGTCTCCTCTGGGTGCTCCAGTTTCCTCCCACAGCCCAAAGAACATAAGAACATAAGAAATAGGAGCAGGAGTAGGCCATCTAGCCCCTCGAGCCTGCCCCGCCATTCAATAAGATCATGGCTGATCTGACGTGGATCAGTACCACTTACCCGCCTGATCCCCATAACCCTTAATTCCCTTACCGATCAGGAATCCATCCATCCGCGCTTTAAACATATTCAGCGAGGTAGCCTCCACCACCTCAGTGGGCAGAGAATTCCAGAGATTCACCACCCTCTGGGAGAAGAAGTTCCTCCTCAACTCTGTCTTAAACCGACCCCCCTTTATTTTGAGACTGTGTCCTCTAGTGTTAACTTCCTTACTAAGTGGAAAGAATCTCTCCGCCTCCACCCTATCCAGCCCCCGCATTATCTTATAAGTCTCCATAAGATCCCCCCTCATCCTTCTAAACTCCAACGAGTACAAACCCAATCTCCTCAGCCTCTCCTCATAATCCAAACCCCTCATCTCCGGTATCAACCTGGTGAACCTTCTCTGCACTCCCTCCAATGCCAATATATCCTTCCTCATATAAGGGGACCAATACTGCACACAGTATTCCAGCTGCGGCCTCACCAATGCCCTGTACAGGTGCATCAAGACATCCCTGCTTTTATATTCTATCCCCCTCGCGATATAGGCCAACATCCCATTTGCCTTGTTGATCACCTGTTGTACCTGCAGACTGGGCTTTTGCGTCTCATGCACAAGGACCCCCAGGTCCCTTTGCAAGGTAGCATGTTTTAATTTGTTTCCATTGAGATAGTAATCCCATTTGTTATTATTTCCTCCAAAGTGTATAACCTCGCATTTATCAACGTTATACTCCATTTGCCATATCCTTGCCCACTCACTCAGCCTGTCCAAATCAGGTTAGTTTGATCGGCCATGCTAAATTGCCCCTTAGGGGGATTAGTGGATAAAATAATTGGGGTTATGGGGATAGGGGCTGGGTGGGATTGTTGTCGGTGCAGGCTCGATGGGCCGAATGGCCTCCTTCTGCACTGTAGGGATTCTATGATCTATGAATTTTCCAGCTTGGAGACTAAGGGTGGAATTTTCCAGTTCTGGGGACTCGGTGAGAAAGGCAGTGCATAGCTCGCCAGCCACACAGCGGCTTTTCTTGCTATACTGTCCAACACTTAGGAACAAAATCCTGGAGGCGTGGCCCACACTGTCATGCTGACAGGGTGGCGCCTGAATATGGACAAGGACAACCCAACGTCACAGATAAGGGGAACCCCACCCCCACCCCAACACACAAAAACAACCACCACCCACAGATAAGAGGAACCCCCTCTGCTACACACACAAGAGCAACTCCCCCCCCCCACCCCCCCTCCCCCCCATGGATAAAGGCAACCACTCTTACTTCTTCCAAACGGTTGTGAACCTGTGGAATTCGCTACCCCAAAGTGTGGTGGGCGCTGGAACAGTGAGTAAATTTAAGGAGGAGTTGGACAGATTTTTAATTGGTAATGGGTTGAAGGGTTATGGGGAGAAGGCAGGAAAATGGGGATGAGGAGCATATCAGCCATGGCCGAATGGCAGAGCAGACTCGATGGGCCGAATGGCCTAATTCTGCTCGTGTACATTATGATTTTATGAACTTATGAACTCCCCACCCACTCCCCCGTATAGGGGGAACTTCCCCAATGGGCACCCCTGGCACTGCCCACTGGCACTGTGGTAGGGTTTAAGAAGGGACAAAAGGGTGAGAGAGAGAGACAATTTGAGGGCGAGGGGGACTTTCAGAGTTTAGGGCCTTGGCAGCTGAAGGAATGGTCACCAATGGGGGAGCAAGAAAAAAATCAGGGATTTGCAAGCTACCGGAATTTTTACGAATTCATTCTCGGTGCATGGGTGTTGGTAGCAAGTTCAGCATTTATTACCCATCCCTAATTACCCGCAAACAGCCTGGTGGTGACCTGCTACAGCTGAGTTGTTTGCTGAATATTTCAGAAGGCAGTTAAGAGCCAGCCACATTGCTGTGGATCTGGAGTCACATGTAGGCCAGACCAGGTAAGGACGGCAGATTTCCTTCCCCAAAGGACATTATGATCCAGATGGGGCTTTTACAATCTGTTAGTTTCATGACGGTTCGAATTGGAGGAACACTGACTGCTCGGAAGGGACGGACAAGTCGGGGAGGGAGAGGCCATGGAAGGATTTGAGTACAAAAGTGAGAGTTGTAAAATTGCGGTTTAGCTTGACTGGGAGCCAGTGTAGGTCAGGGGTCACCAGGGCTGGTGGGTGAATGTGACATCGCACCATTAACCTTATACCAGCCATAGTGTTTAGTGGCAAATCCTGCTCCATAGAATCATAGAATCTCTACAGTGCAGAATGAGGCCGTTCAGCTCATTGAGTCTGCACCGATTCTCCAAAAGACCATACATACCCCGCTAATACCCACAACCTACACATCTTGGGACACTAAGGGGTAATTTAGCATGGCCAATCTACTTAACCTGCACATTTTGGATACCAAGGGGAAATTTAGCATGGCCAATCCCCCTAACCTACACAAAGAACAAAGAACAATACAGCACAGGAACAGGCCCTTCGGCCCTCCAAGCCCGCGCCGCTCCCCGGTCCAGGATTGAATCCTGAATCCAGGATCCCCGCCCAATTTTCCAGCCTATCTACATACCAATATCCTATCCACCGAGCTGTCCCTCACAGCTACACATCTTGGTTTAACATGGACAATGCCCCTAACCTACACATCTTGGGACACTAAGGGGCAATTTAGCGCGGCCAATCCACTTAATCTACACATCTTGGGAAATTTAGCATGGCCAATCCTCCTAGCCTACACATTCTGGGACACTAAGGGACAATTTACCATGGCCAATCGACTTAACTTACACATCTTGGGACACTAAGGGGCAATTTAGCACGGCCAATCTGCCTAACCCGAACATCTTTGGACTGTGAGAGGAAACCGGGGCACCTGGAAGAAACCCACACAGACATGGGGAGAACATGCAAACTCCACACAGACAGTGACCCAAGGCCGGAATTGAACACGATGGGGGGGTTCCTGGTGCTGTTAGGCAGCGGTGCTAACCACTGCTCAGGTGAACACATCCGTAATAAACGCCTGGGACTGAATTCAAAATGACCATGCGGTAGTTAAAATGACACTTCCACCCTCACTATCAGCAATCATCAAACGTGAGAGAGTGACAATCTGGGGACGAGAGTGAAATAGTACGAAGCATAAATTTAAAATTCAAACTGTGTAATAATTGTTACAGTTCTGGACTTGAAACTAGACGTCAATCATACTGTACATTGATGTACGTAGCTTACACTGATCTTTCAGAATTCTAGGACTCTGACAGTGGATCAGTCTTGTTATATTTTATTTCACTATATATAATGAGATTCTGATCTTTATTCCTGTGGGTCATCATCATGGAACAACAGCAACAGATGTTCCATCACCACAGTAAGGTTAGAGGGTCAGCTGATGTCCAATGGGATTATACCATTGTCAGCTGACCATACAGTAAAGTTAGAATAGGGTCTCTGTATCCAATCGATGCTGTACCTGCCCTGGGACATGGAGTTGGGTAGCTCAGTTGGGTGGTAGCCTGGTTTGTGAAGTGGAGTGATGCCAACAGCGCAGGTTCAATTCCTGTTCAATTCCTGAGATTATTCATGAGGCCTTCTAATTGAAGCCACTCATTTTAAAAAAAAAATCATTCTTGGGATGTGGCCGTCGCTGGCTGGCATTTATTGCCCACCCCAAGTTGCCCTTGTTCAGAGGGCAGTTGAGATTTAACCACATTGCTGTGGCTCTGGAGCCACATGTCAGCCAGAGCAGGTAAGGATGGCAGATTTCCTTCCCTAAAGGACATTAGTGAACAGATGGGTTTTTCCGACAATTGATAATCGTTTCATGGTCATCAGTAGATTCTTGATTCTAGATTTTTTTTATTGAATTCAACTTCCACCATCTGCCATGGCGGGATTCGAACCCGGGTCCCCACACCATTAGCTGAGTCTCTGGATTAATAGCCCAGCAATAATGCCACTAGGCTATCGCCTTCCCTACATGGTCTTCTCAACCTTGCCCCTCGCCTGAAGTGTGGTGATCCTCAGGTTGAATCATCACCAGTCAGCCCTCCCCCTCAAAGGGAAGAGCAACCGATGGTCATCTGGGACTATGGTGACTGCCCTGGGAGTATTTGATGGGGCAGTGCAGGGGACAGTGTTACTGTAGCTGAGTGGCCCGAGATAAGTAGATGATGAGTCAGTGACGCAGTGGATTGTGTGAGCCGATGTGTAGTGTCGAGATTGAATCTCTGTTTCCAGGGGAGGGTGGCAATAAGATCAGTGCCGGGGTAGAGGTGGGAGGTGGTGAGCAGATGTGGGCATTCCCATAAGGGCAGGCAGCAAAATGAAGTAATGCTGGGTTAGTGGGTATCAAAGCAATCACCCACATCTCACCTGTACCCACCAATCCTGTACAAAGAAAGTGATCTTCCACTGACCCTATAAACTCTGTGGAACTGGGATGGGGGCAGGGGGAGGTGGGGGAGGTGGGGGAGGGGGGGAAGGGGCAGAATTTCACTAAAAACACAAAAGAAAATACTCAGAAACCATGGAGATTGTATCAATTGAATGGTCAGTTTTGGTAACGGAAAAGTGAAAGCCAGGAATTGTCCCAATGACCTCGGAACCCTAACCCCAAACTCTAGACTTAGTCACTGGCCTATCGAAGACTTTGCACCATGTTTTGGTGACCTCTGCCACACAGTAAATGTAACCCGAGCTGTATCCGGTAGTTTTATGAATGCCCTGGATCTTGGGGTTATGTAGACATTGAGGTTTGTTCCGCACTTCAGCAGTTGCACACAGGGAGGTGTGCTCCGAAGGATAGTCGCTCAGTACAGCCCTGATTTTACAATCTGTGCTCTCTTCAAGCTTGGTCCACGGGGAGAGCTAAATTCACCCGCAGAGATCATTAGTTAGCAGTTTGATTTGTTATTGCTCCTTTCAATTTGTTTATTGAATTACACCCTCTCCATGAACTCTCTTAGATCGTTCTTTGTGGGCTAAATGTTGCTTGTCTTCACATTTCCTCTGTACTGACCCCTTTGTTTGTGTAGTTACGGGGGAGTTATTGCTGTGTGGAAGCTGTGCACTGGTGAAGAGGGTGGATCGGGTGTGATTTATTCATCAGCCCTGAGGCTGTGAGTGCAGAATGTGAACTTTACACTCCATGAGGGAATGCCTCGACCCACAGTGATGTGCACTTACTACAGGTGCACTACAACGTCTTTTAATCATTTCTCCTGTTCCAAAACATTCCTTCCCTTTAAAAGAGAACCCTATCTCGCAAAAATGTTAAACAAGCTGCAAAGAATTGCTCAGAATTTTCACTGCAGAAGTAGACCATTCAGCCCAAGGTAAGCTGCTGTTTGTGCCCCACACAAGCCTCCTCCAATCCCTCCTCATCTCACCCCGTCAACATAACCTTCTGTTTCTTTCTCCCTCATGTGTTTATCTAGCTTTGTCCTACTGGGCGACACGGTGGCACAGTGGTTAGCATTGCTGCCTCACAGTGCCAGGGACCCGGGTTCAATTCCCAGCTTGGGCCAGTGTCTGTGCGGAGTCTGCACATTCTCCCCGTGCCTGCATGGGTTTCCTCCGGGTGCTCCGGTTTCCTCCCACAGTCCGAAAGACGTGCTGGTTAGGGTGCATTGACCATGCTAAATTCTCCCTCAGTGTTACCCGAACAGGTGTCAGAATGTGGTGACGAGGGAATTTTCACAGTAACTTCACTGCAGTGTTAATGTCAGCCTATTTGTGACATTAATAAATAAAAATAATAATACTAAGCTGTGGGAGCAAGATTCACATTCTCACCAGTCTCGGGGTAAAGCATTTCTCCTGAATTTCCTGTTGGATTTCTGACTGATGATATTATGTCTCTCCGTCCGCACCGGCAAGGGCTCGGGATCTGGCGAAACCCAGAGATCGCGAATCTCACCAGCGTGATCGCGATATCCGATGTTCACCACCCCTCGCCAGTGGCGAGATCTGTGAACCAAATTTCAATCCATTTTGATAGATTTAAATCTAATGAAACGCCCTCTATCATGAGATTTTCATATCTCGTTGACATTTACAACAGGTTCATCCAGATGTGACCCTGTTGAGGGGGTCCCTCCCGGGGGGGCCAAAAGCCAATATATTCCCTGGGCGAGAGGGACATGACCCTGGCCCCTGAGCCTCAGTAGGAAACCCAACAGGACATTCAGGAGAAATGCTTTACCCAGAGAGTGGTGAGAATGTGGATCTTGTTCCCACAGCTTAGTTTTTTTTAAATTAGTGTCACAAGTAGGCTTACATTAACACTGCAATGACGTTACTGTGAAAATCCCCTCGTCGCCACACTCCAGCACTTGTTCAGGTACACTGAGGGAGAATTTAGCATGGCCAATGCACCTAACCAGCACGTCTTTCAGACTGTGTAAGGAAACCGGGGCACCCGGAGGAAACCCACGCAGACACGGGGAGAACGTGCAGACTCCGCACAGACACAGGTTGGCGCTGCCATGTTGGCACAATGGCAGGATTTGAACCTGGGACGCCAGCGCATTACTCTGGCTCTCTGGATTACTAGTGTACACTCCACTACGCCATCACCTCCTCTCTATCCTATCAAACCCTTTCACAATCCTGATGACATTTAGTCGGTCACCCTTCAGTTTTATTTTTATTACAACCTTACCCATGTTTGAAATGATGCCATGAGATCCCAGGGGTCTGGAGTCAATGTTGAGGGCGTCTCCCTGACTGTGCTGCTACCACAGGGGAGCCGGGGTGGTGTAGTAGTATTGTCACTGGACGATTAATCCAGAGACCTATTCATAATGAAATGTTATCCAATCTCGGGTGACCAGGAGTGAGGTCCAGTTAATCTCCTCAGCCCAGGGGGGCTGAAGCCAGGTGAGGCATCGGGGCTGCCCCTTAGAGTGAGATTGCTCCCGAATGCCGCCCTTCCCAGCCACTCCATTAATGGTGCCCAGAATGTGACCTGTTCCCCTTCCCCCAGAGAGTCGCACTAACTGGTGTGAGAATCTGCACTTAAATCCCTAAATCTCTTGAGCTCAATTGTTGGAAATGGCTGCTGTCATTTTAACACAAGAAGTCTGTAATTATAACACTCTGATTGAGAGACGGAGGTTACTTTGACTGTAGGATCACTTTCAGAGAGTTACTGAAGTGGCTGAGTTTTGCCATCTGATTCCAGTTAATGGAACGTAAACAAGCATTCTAAGTTATTACGGTGCAGGAGTCGGCTTATGTCAAAGTCCAAAGATGGTTTCAATCTTCATCTGGGGTCTGCTTTTCTCAGATTAATGTTACAGACAGTCGGATGGGAAGGAGCAAATGGTTTGGCGTGGCGTGACCAGTCCGAGGGATTCAGTTTCACAGAATTCAAAAACTCTCCCCTCAAAAATTATAGCGGACTTGAGCTTGTACAGAGTCAGGTGCATCCCGGTTAAAGAAAGATCCTGTATTTAGAAAGTGTCCTTGCCTGATTATCTGTGGAGCACTTTGAGATGCCCAGAGGTTCTGAAAGCTGACATTATCAATGCATGTTCTTTGATGGTTCCATGCATCTTTTGTATTTGGTTAAAGCCAGACAGAGGATCGGAGACAGTTATCACTCAGGGAAGAATTCTGCTTTTCATTTAACCTCTGCTGTCTTCTACTTTCCCGTTTCCTCTGCTCCAGCTTTCTGTCCGTCTGTAATTTCTTCAAACCTGTTACATCTCTAACCTTTTCCAGTTCTTCCAAACAATCACAGTCTCGCAGCATTAACTATCTTCCTCTCCCCACGGATTCTGTCCAGTCTGCTGAATATTTCCTGCATTTTCTATTTTATCTGTGAGGCATGGCGGCACAGTGGTCAGCACTGCTGCCTCACAGTGCCAGGGACCCTGGTTCAATTCCGGCTTTGGGTCATTGTCTGTGTGGAGTCTGCACGTTCTCCCCATGTCTGCGTGGGTTTCCTCCGGGTGCTCAGGTTTCCTCCCACAATTCAAAGATGTGCAGGTTAGGTGGATTAGCTGTGGTAAATGTATAGGGTTATGGGGATAGGGGTGAGAGTGGGTAATGTGAGGCTAATCTCACAGTTTGGTGCTTGCGCACTCGGGCGATATCTTTGGCCGCCCGTTACACAACTCCTTTGATTTTCATGGTGGAATGTATTTCCCATGAGGCGCTTCTCCTCCGGCGATGATGTCTGTTGAGGGATTAATATCATCCAGGATGGCGGAGAGAACTCCCTTGCATTTCTTCGAAACAGTTCTACAGACCTGAGTGGAATATTTGAATCAGGGACATCTCCAATCAAAATCATCTCTAAAGTATGAAAACTGTAACAAGGGAATGAGAAAGCCCAGGTTCTTTCATAGTTTACACACCAAGAATATAGCAGCATCATCATAGGCACTTCCCACACCTCTGCAGTCATGTGATCTCCCAGGTGGGGTACCCAGGGTCAATAAATAGAAAAAATACTCAAACATTTCTCTCCACTACCCCCCTCCATCTCCCCAACTCCCCAGCTTCATGAACATTCATGAATCATTCATGAACAACAATGAACACCGCTCGACAATCACCAGGCAAGACTGTTCTCTTCCTGTTGGGGAACACTTCAGCGGTCACGGGCATTCGGCCTCTGATCTCCGGGTAAGCGTTCTCCAAGGCAGCCTTCGCGACACACGACAGCGCAGAGTCGCTGAGCAGAAACTGATAGCCAAGTTACGCACACACGAGGACGGCCTCAACCAGGATATTGGGTTCATGTCACACTATCTGTAACCCCCACAGTTGCCTGGACCTGCAGAGTTTCACTGGCTGTCTTGTCTGGAGACAATACACATTTTTTTAGCCTGTCTTGATGCTCTCTCCACTCACGTTGTTTGTATCTTAAAGACTTGATTAGCTGTAAGTATTCGCATTCCAACCATTATTCATGTAAATTGAGTCTGTGTCTTTATATGCCCTGTTTGTGAACAGAATTCCCACTCACCTGAAGAAGGGGCTTGGAGTTCTGAAAGTTAGTGGCTTTTGCTACCAAATAAACCTGTTGGACTTTAACCTGGTGTTGTTAAACTTCTTACTGTGTTTACCCCAGTCCAACGCCGGCATCCCCACATCCCTCTGAAAGACAGGCAGGGAGTCGACATCCACGCCACCAGAAGGAAATGGTATTCCAAATACTCAATGCTTTCTGGCAGAAGCTCCCCGTAAGATTCAGTTTGTCTCCATTGCTTTGATAACATAGGTTTAGAAGGTGAGAGGGGAGAGATACAAAAGGGTCCCAGAGGGGAAATTTTTTCACACAGAGGGCTGTGAGTGTCTGGAATGAGCTGTCAGAGGTAGTAGTAGAGGCGGGTACAATTTTGTCTTTTAAAAAGCATTTAGACAGTTACATGGGTAAGATGGGTATAGAGGGATATGGGCCAAATGCGGGCAATTGGGGCTAGCTTAATGACAAAAATGGGGCAGCATGGACCAGTGGGCTGAAGGGCCTATTTCCATGCTGTAAACCTCTATGACTCTACAACTCCCAGGATTTACAGAGGGAATCCCTGACTAACCTCCCAGTAGGACTTGTAGAATATGAGTCCCCGGGTGATTGGTAATTACTTTACCAGGTGGAACCTGTATACCGAGCCCTATAAAAAGCAGGCCCCTGAGCGGGTCCATTATTGTATTGTCCCAGTTGGGGCCTGTTTGTCTTCACCACAGGCTTGTGGTTTTGCTTTGCATTTACTTTGTGCAATAAAGCACTGTTCCTTTACAGCTGATGCCTGAGCTATTACAATTACCAAGACCACCTATCTCCATCCCCTTGAAATTCCTATCCCTGCCAGTATCTCAGCTCTTCTGCTACTATAACCCTCGCTCATGCCTTTCCTGCCACCAGACTTGACTATTCCAATGCATCCAATACCAAACTCCCACTGTACACCCACCCAAACTTCCAAAACTCACTGTCCATGTCCTAACTTGCACCAAGTTCCATTCACCCATCACCCCTGTCCTGGCTGACCATTGGCTCCTAGTCCGCCAATGCTTCCATTTTAAAATTCCCATCTTGCTTTGCAAATTCCTCCATGTTTCTCTCCCTCTCTATCTCAGTAACCTCCCCAATCCAACCCCACACAACACTCTGGGGAATCCCTGAGCTGTGCTCCTCTAGATCCGTCCTCTCGAACACCCCTGAATTTCAATGCTCACCACTGGTAGCTGTGCGTTTTTTTATATTCATCCGTGGGATGTGGGATCTACCCTACCCGAGTAGGGTAGATTCCGGGCTTTTATGAAGTGGAAGAGCCGAGTGACCCCCGGATGGCAGAGGTCATTGGGGAGAGCCTGCACTCGATTCTCCTGCATATGAGCGCATGTTCCACGCGACAGGGCGTCCGAGGGCTCGCTGAGTTTCCCTGGACGATACATGATGCCGTAATTATAGGTGGAGAGTTCGATTCTCCACCTCAAGATCTTAAATGGGCCAGCATTTATTATAACTGAATGGCTTGTGAGGCCATTTCGGAGGGCAGTTAAGAGTCAACCACATTGCTGTGGGTCTGGAGTCACATGTAGGCCGGATGGTAAGGATTCCAGATCTGGCAGCATTTGTGGAGAGAGAATAGAGCCAATGTTTAAGTCTGGATGACCCTTCATCAGAGCATTTTGTGCCTTTGTTTTAGATTCCAGCTTTTATTTTGCTTTTATATAAGATGGCGGATTTCCATCCTCAAATGACATTAGTGAACCAGATTTTTTTTTTTAACGACAATCGACAATGGTTTCATAGTCATCATTCGACTTTTAATTCAAGTTTCACTATCTGCCGTGGTGGGATTTGAACCTGGATCCCCAGAGCATTAACGTGGGTTTCTGCGTTACTATGACAATACTGCTATGCCACCACCTTCCCTCGGAAATCCCTGCCTCAATATCTCTGCAGACCTCCCTCTTTCTCCTTATTTGAGTCGTATCTTCGTATTAGATCATAAGACATAGGAGCAGAATTAGGCCATTTGGCCCATTGAGTCTGCTCCGCCATTCAATCATGGCTGATAATTTTTTCAACCCCATTTTCCCGCCTTTTCCCCGTAACCTTTGACCCCCTTACCGATCAAAATCCTATCTATCTCTGCCTTAAATACACTCAATGACCCGGCCACCACAGCCTTCTGTGGCAATGAATTCCATAGATCCACCACCCTCTGGCTGAAGAAATTCCTCCTCATCTTTGTTCTAAAGGCTTGTCCCTTTACTCTGAGGCTGTGCCCTGGATCCTAGTCTCTCCTACTCATGGAAACATCTTCCCCACATCCACTCTATCCAGGCCTTTCAGTATTCTGTAAGCTTCAATGAGATTCCCCCCTTCATCCTTCTAAACTCCATCGAGTGCAGACTCAGAGTCCAAAGATGTGCGGGTTAGGTTGGATTGGCCATGCTAAAATTGCCCCTTAGTGTCCTGAGATGCGTAGGTTAGAGGGATTAGTGGGTAAATGCGTAGGGATATGGGGGGTAGGGCCTGGTTGGGTTTGTGGTCTGTGCAGACTCGATGGGCCAAATGGCCTCTTTCTGCACTGTAGGGATTCTATGATTCTATGAGTCTTCAAACGCTCCTCATATGTCAAGCCTTTCATTCCCGCGATCATTCTTGTGACCCTCCTGTGTGTGGCTTTTGCTACCAAATAAACCTGTTGGACTTTAACCTGGTGTTGTTAAACTTCTTACTGTGTTTACCCCAGTCCAACGCTGGCATCTCCACATCATATTCTCACCAGGGCCAGCACATCTCCCACTTTGGCCCAGGTTTGGTCAGCTGCCCTCAGACCTGTTTCAATGGCCGGGTGTCAGTTTTCCTTTGATAATGCTGTGGGATATTTCACTGTGTTAAAGTTACCTCATAAATGCGAATGTAACAAAGAAACGGACAGGAAGGTCTTTCACAGAACAGGAAATAAAAAGCAAATTTTATGATGACAAGTTGTACATTTCTTGAGATTGAAGGGACAGTGATGATTAATCCCCCGCGAGGAATCAGTATCCTCATACCCGTGGCAAGTACACTCTCAAAGGGACAACAAGCTTTTTACTTTAACCGTTCCCTAAGCCTGACTGGACAACCGATGGAAGAGTCAGGAAGAGATGCTGCCAACATTCTGGGAGTAATCGGAATCCTTGCGACTCCTGCCGCTCCCTTCCTTTCCCAAACAGTTGCAGAAGGATGCCAGGACCTGGAATCTGCAGAGAACAGAATGATTAGAGAAAAGTAGGACCAGATGACAGCTCCCAATAACATTGGGCACCCAGCCATGTTTTAAATTCAGGGCAGCATTATTAAAGAGGCCCAGGTCGTACGCTGCACCAAATGGAATATTTTCACTGATGGATATCTAAGTGACTGGCTCAGCAGGAGGTGAATCAATGTTAGGCTTGTTAAGTGTATATCACTGGGAACCATCAAAATAATCCAGTTCAAATGGGTTTTGCTGCGATTCCTGTTTCCTGGCTCCTGGAGTGGAAAATGCTGCATCAGAGTGAAACGTTTCGTGAATGACATGGTCGGCAAGAAAGAAAAACAAGGATCGTCAGGAAATTTGAGTTTTCTGGCATATTTCTTTGTGAATCATTCTTTTTCTCCCTCTTTGCAGCAGCCCATGGGGTGGAGGGTGACATGTTTCCACTCTGGTTTAATGGGTTCTTTTTTCTTTATTCATCCGTGGGACACGGGGCTTCGCCGTCTGGCCTGCGTTTATTGCCCATCCTTGGAAGCCCCTGAGAAGGAATGGTTTGCTCGGCCATTTCAGAGGGCAGTTGAGATTCAACCACACTGTTGTGGCTCTGGAGTCACATGTAGGCCAGACCGGGTAAGGATGGCAGATTTCCTTCCCTAAACAACATTAGTGAACCAGATGGGTTTTTCCGACAATCAACAACGGTTTCATGGACATCAGTAGATTCTTCATTCCAGATATTGTTTCATTGAATTCAAATTCCACCACCTGCCTTGGCAGGATTCGAATCCGTGGCCCCAGAACATTAGCTGAGTTTCTGGATTAACAGTTTAGTGATAATACCACTAGGCCATCGCCTTCCCTAATGAGTTGGCAGATAACTTCAGTGCGTGGTCTGTAGATTCTCCAATGGGGTGCGGGGGAGCAGATCATGCTCAAAGGCTTGGGTAACTGGGTTGTTTGGAGCTTTGGCCTCTCTCTCTGACAACCCATTAAACCAGAGGCTTTGTCTCTGCCTGTTCCCGATGAAGCCCCTAGGTGTGCTTGGTGCCTCCTCGACAGAATGTTCTCCACTTTGGTCAGTCACTGACTCTCCCATGAGTCTGTGGGCATGCTTGATCTCGTTAGGGGTGCTTGAAAGACATCTCGGAAATGCTTCCTTGGTGCTCCTGGGGGTCTCCTGCTACGCTCGAGTTCAGAGTAAAGCAGTTACTTCAGGAATAATAGACATGGGATGAATGAATGAAGGATGGATTCCCCGATGAGAACGGAGAACATTGGAAGAAAGGGACAGTTGGAGCCCAAACCTCAGTGGATAAACTGAGAAGATAAATAATCCAGTTTCACCCCCTTCATTATAAAGACATTTCTCCCAGCGCCTGATCTCTCCGCTCTCCCAACCCTGCTCCTTATAGAATCATAGAATCCCTACGGTGCAGAATGAGGCCATTTGGCCCATCGAGTCTGCACCGACCACAATCTCACCCAGGCCCTATTCCCGTAACCCCACATATTTACCCTGCTAATCCTTCTGACGCTAAGGGGCGATTTAGCATGGCCAATCAACCTAACCCGCACAGCTTTGAATTGTGGGAGGAAACCGGAGCACCCGGAGGAAACCCACGCAGACATGGGGAGAACGTGCAAACTCTGCACAGACAGTGACCCGAGCCGAGAATTGAACCTGGGTCCCGGGTGCTGTGAGGCAACTGTGCCGCTGTGCCGCCCTGAATTATTGTGATCCACTTCACACATCATCCGATGCCTAACCATTTTTGCTGGTGATCACACTCCGAATATATCAACTGTCTTTTGATTACAGCGCACAATTCTTCCGAATGCCCCCCTATCCGATCCTGTATATCCTGAACTCATTTAGTGAAAATCACGCTTCATTCATTCCTTCGTAGATGTTCTGGGGACGTTTCTCTACCACGATTCAGTTTGTAATCAGCTTGTAATCTGCAGGATTCCCCCCACCCCCTGGCATGACCACCCCCAGCCACCACGTTTCCAGCCACCTCATGGTGAAGGTCGCGGGGTCACCCCAGGGTTTGAGCGCGTGATCTAGGTTTACGCTTGAAGTTGCCTGAAGGAGTGGCTCGATGTCAGACCCGGAACTCCCCCACGTTTATCTCAGCTGTTAAACTGAGACCCAGTCTAGACAGTCAGGTGGATGTTACAGTTGGTTTAGCTCAGTTGGCTGGACAGCTGGTTAGCGATGCCAACAGCGTGGGTTCAATTCCCGTACCGGCTGAGGTTATCCATGAAGGCCCCGCCTTCTCACCTGAGGTGTGATGACCCTCAGGTTAAATCACCAGCAGTCAGCTCCCCCCCTCAAAGGGAAGAACAGCCTCTGGTCATCTGGGACTGTGGCAACTTTACATAAATTGTAAAATTTCAATTGGAGCAGGGAGATGTTCTTGACAACATTCTACACCCAATCCAATATCACACAGGCACCGATTAACTGTGGATCACTTAGATCTTCAGTCTCAAGTGATTTAAATATATGTCCCAAGCTGACATTCCAGTTCAGTAGTGAGTGAGGGAGTGGCTATCACGTCAGAGGGGACATTAGACAGCGATCCTGCCTGCCCTCTCGGCTGAATATAAATGTAAAAGATCCCCCAATACTATTCATACGTTCTTTCTGGTATCCTGGTCAATTCTAATGGTGGTGTATGTGCAAAAATTGTTAGAGGTGGCAGGACAGGTTGAGAAAGTGGTTGATAAGGCAGCTGAACTTTATGAATAGAGTACAGAAATATCTGCATAAAACAGTGCTTCAGCCTCAACTGAAGTATTGGCTGGAATTCTCCGGCCCTTCACACCCTTCCGCTCCTGCCAGCGGAGACAGAGAATTTGGCGCTCAGCCAAATCTTCGTTCACTGCAGCGGGACTGGAGAATCCCAGCCGCGAGCGAGGTCAGAGAATTCAGTCCATCGCGTGCAATTCGGGGAACCACACTTTTGGAAGGATGTGAAGGCTTTGGAGAGGTGAAAAGAAGATTTCTGAGAATGGTTCCGGGGTGAGGGGCCGAGTGACTTGGTTATTGGAAAATCTGGGGTTGTTCTTTGGGAAGAGAATGTTGTGAGGAGATTTGATTGAGGTGCTCAAAATCATGAGGGGTCCAGACAGGGTGATAGAGAGAGATTGTTCCCATTGCCAGAGGGGATGAGGACCAGAAAGCACCGATTTAAGGGATTGGGAAAAGAACTAATGATGATATGAGGAGACCCTTCCTTATTCAGCGAATGGTTAGGATCTGGAACGCACTGCCTGAGAGAATGACGGTGACAGGTTCAGTCATGGCTTCCAAAAGGGGATTGGAGCAAAGGAAACCAAAGGACTATGGAGAAAGGGTGGAGGAGTGTGGCTATCTGAGTTGGTCTTGCAGAGGGACAGCACAAATACAATGGGCTGAATGGTCTCTTTCAAAGTGTCACTACGATGCATTGCAGTCCCGAATTACTTATGGGCATATTGGAAGTGCTTTTTAAAAGAAATACAAGCAAAGGAACCAAACCAAAAAATGGCTGAGAATCTCCTTCTGGAAAGTCCCTGTGTGGATTAGACTTAGTCCTGAGAGTGACCATGGAATGTCGCACCTGGAGGGTGTGAGAGAATCAGTGAAAGAGTCCCTTGAAAGGGGAGATTGGAAAAATGCCAAAGACTGGACTGTAACTTCTGTGGTGGTGGAGGCAATGGAGATTGATTGTCACATCTCAACAGACATCCAAAACCCATCTCCTGTGAATGTGGAAATGGTCTGAGTTCAAATAAAACTGACACTGGGTGAGGGAGCTGCTCTTTGTTCACTTTCAGGAATACACAGGGAACTGAGGTTAAAAACCAACTGCAGGCCTGTTCTGTGTGTACCGGTGCTAGGGCGTCGGTGTGTGTGAGACACAGAACCAAGAAGAGATAGTAGCCAGTCACTCCTGCAAAAAGCTTGCAGGCAAAAATAATCTTTCTCTCTCTCTCACTCCATTGATGGAATAAAGCTGAGTTGATGGAAAAAAGCCACAAGCTAAAGGAAATTGGACAGCTTTCCAGCCACCTTGCAAAATCCAGTGTCTCCAAACCAACCGCTAACCTGCCAGAGTCAGCTCTACTGGAATCATCCAACCTAACGGCCACAACATACCACCATCCACGTTCACAGACAAGCCAAAGACTGATACATAAATTTATTTTACTTTTACCTGGACTTCTCATTTGATCAGTGTGTGAATGTGTGTGTTGTGTTCCTTAGTAACTAGTAAACCCAACTCTTTCTATGTCTCAAGAGAGCCTGGTTAAACTGGCTCCATCTAAAAAGTAATTACATTTGGACTTGGAAAAGATATCCACGAGGGAAAGAATTCCTTTAAAATTAACCTGGTTGGCACCGATGGAGAGGGGGTGGAAGTGTTGAATGGAGAAGGGGAGCTAACTAATTCCTCCTCTCCTGGGGGCATAACAAAATTGGGGGTCCCATTTGGGAAGTCAACAACCTAGGAGAACTCACCCAGGGGCCGATCGTGACAAGTGCTGTAACCGTTCTATTCCATTGGTTGTAAAGTGTATTAGGATGGCCTGAGGTTGTAAAAGGTGTTATATAAATGCCAATTATTTCCTTTGCTGCTTTGTGGGAATCAGATGTGGAAGTAAGCATAAAAGACTCAAAACTAATTCAATGTCTGTGAAGCACTGTGAAACACTATTGGAATATTACGGGGTGCTGTGTAAATGTATGTCCTTCCTTTCTGTTTATTGCAGAGCCATGTATGTCCATTGTTTCTTCTCATATATAACCGTACTCGGATGTGATTTCACTAGAACCAGGAGCACTGGGAAAACACAAATGATATTTGGCAAAACCTTCATTGGCTTCACTTTGCCTCTCAGAGAGAGAGAGACAGGGAACGGACCGGCCAAGACATTACATACTGCTTCCATCTTCCACAGCGACAGAGCTAACAACTCAATATTCACAGCACAAGGACTGAAAATGTCCAGGCAATTTTAATAACAATCCCATGTGGGAGATGTGAAGGGAATGTTTGGGATCTGAGGTGTGGCTTTCCCACGGCCTGAGAGAAATGGCGAATGTCACACATGTTTTATTCATTCTTTAACAGGACGTGGCCTCACTGGTTGTGGCCAGTATTAATTGCTCAATGGACGGCACGGTGACACAGTGGTCAGCACTGCTGCCTCACAGTGCCTGGGACCTGGGTACAATTCCGGCCTCGGGTGACTGAATAGGCGGGATTTTCCGGCCGTGCTCGTTCCAAGACTGGAAAATCACGCCCGAAGTCGACAGAGCTTTCCATGGTCCAGCCCCGGCTGCTACGATTCCCGTGGTGGACGGGACGAGAAAATTCCATCCTCTGTGTGAGTCTGCACGTTCTCCCCGTGTCTGCGTGGGTTTCCTCCGGGTGCTCCGTTTCCTCCCACAGTCCGAAAGCTGTGTAGGTTAGGTGGATTAACTATAGTAAATGTGTGAGGTTACAGGGGTAGGGCAGGGGAGAGGTACTGGGTAAGATATGCAGTCAGAGAGTCAGTACAAATCCGATGGTCTGAGTGGCCTTTTTTGCACTGTAAGGATTCTATGGTTCTATGATCTCTAATTGCCCTTGTGGAGGTGGTGGCGAGCTGTCTTCTTGAACCACTGCAGTCATGTGTTGCCAGTGCATCCACAGTGCTGTCAGGGCGGGAGTTCCAGGATTTTAATCCAGTGACAGTGAAGGAATAGTTTATTTCCAAATCAGGATTGTGTGGGTTGGAGAGGAAATTCCAGGTGTGGTGTTCCCATACACCTGCTGCCCTTGTCCTTCTAGATGGTAGAAGTTGTGTGTTTGGAATGTACTGTCGAAGGAGCCTTGGAGGGTTGCTGCAGTGCATCTTGTAGATGCTACACACGGCTGCCACTGTGCATCAATAGTTGAGGATTGGATAGGGAAGCTGATTGGTGCTGTGCCAAATAAGGGGGCTGCTTTGTTCTGGATGGTGTCAAGCTTCTTGAATGTTGTTGGAGCTGCACTCATCCAGGCAAGTGGGGGGTATTCCATCACACTCCTGACTTGTGCCTTGTAGATGCTTTGGGGAGTCAGGAGGTGAGTTACTCGCTGCAGTATTCCTAGCCTCTGACCTGCTCTTGTAACCACAGTATTAATATGGCTAGTCTCCAATTCAGTTTCTGGTCAATGGTAACTCCAAGGATATTAATAGTGGGGGATTCAGCGATGATAATGCCATTGTATGTCAAGGAGAGGTGGTTAGATTCTCTCTTGTTGGAGATAATCATTGCCTGGCACTTGTGTGGCGCAAATATTACTTGCCACTCATCAGCCTAAGCCAGGATATTGTCCACTTCATGCTGCATTTGAACATGGACTGCTTCAGTATCTGAGGAATCATGAATGATGCTGAACATTGTGCAATTATCAGCGAACATCCCCACATCTGACCGTATTGATAGAGGATAGGTTATTGATGAAGCAGATGAAGATAGTTGGGCCTAGGACACTACCCTGAGGGACTACTGCAGTGCGCTCCTGGAACAGAGAGGATTGATGTCCAACAACTAACCCATCCTTTTTGTGCCAGGTATGACTCTAACCGAACCGAGTTCTCCTCCTGATTCCCACTGAGTCGGGTTTTGCTAGGGTCCCTTGATGCCGCCAGCGATCAAATACTGCCTTGATGTTAAGGGCAGTCATTCTTTTGAGTTCAGCTCTTTTGCCCATATTTGTTGATGTTGGATAGTTGCAGAAACCAAACCTCACGGCTTGTAGAGTGGCTCCCTGGCTCAGTCTTGACAATGTCAACCTTGGGAGTCAAGTAGGTTCCACTAGAGATCTGTGGGCAAAATATGAGAAGGGGTTTCACATGGGAGCTTCCTCACACCCCCACTCCACACCACCCCCTGTGGCCATTTACAGAACAGCAGCCACGCTGACCTAAAGGTCAGGTCCTCCAGAACTTGGGGTGCAGTGTACAGGAAACATAGAAGATAGGAGCAGGAACCTGCTCCGCCATTCATCCCGATCATGGCTGATCGTCCATCTCAATAGCCTAATCCTGCTTTTTCCCCATAACCTTTGATCCCATTCACCCCAAGTGCTATATCCAGCCGCCTCTTGAATACATTCAATGTTTTGGCATCAACTACTTCCTGTGGTAATGAATTCCACAGGCTCACCACTCTTTGGGTGAAGAAATGTCTCCTCACCTCCGTCCTAAACTCAGAATGTCTCCTCACCTCCGTCCTAAATGGTTTACCCAGAATCCTCAGACTGTGAAACCGGCAGAAGATTGAGAAAATGATGTAAAAAACAGAAAAGTGGCAACATTTACTGAAAGGAAGCAAGTCACAAACGGGCAGATTCTGAAAGAGGGACAGTTCCACTGACTTTGGACTGGACCTCAGTTGAAAAGTGAGGTAAATATGAAACATATCCACAGCAGCTGTTTTGTGGAAAAATGTTGTTTCTAATGTGTTCCTTTGAACAACATTCCTCTGCCTTCTCCATTCTTGTTGCATTAAAACATGAAATACATATTTCCCAGTAAAAACAGCCCCAAATGGGATGCATTATTCAACGGGCTTGATTACAGCAGAGTACAAGGTGATTAATCCATAAAACAGCTGCACACAGTTCACTGGCTTTATCAGTGGTCACGATTCGGAGTGTGTATTAATCAAGTTAAAGGCTCCCCTTTGTTATCGGATTGTTTCTCAGTGCAGCTTGAGGCTGAAATGATGTGATAGGCCAAGGGTTCTGAGTCCTCATTGCTGGCATGGAGACGTTTGTGAGAAAGATATGCAATTGTTTCACTTGTTAACAACGCTCCTCTTGTGAAAATACACCCAATGAGAGAGTTTGAGATTCATTGTATGGGTGGAGAGACTGAGGTTAACAGGTTGGGGCAGGAGATTTATTTATTCCTTCATGGACGTCACTTCCAAGGCTAACATTTGTTGCCCATCCCTAATTGCCCTTCAGAAGGTCGTGTTCTGGGGTGACTTTCCACAATTAGATGTTGTGAGAGGAGGGGTTACTGAGATTGACAGGGTGAGGGGAGGGGTTACTGAGATTGACAGGGTGAGGGGAGGGGTTACTGAGATTGACAGGGTGAGGGGAGGGGTTACAGAGATTGACATGTTGAGGGGAGGGGTTACTGAGATTGACAGGGTGAGGGGAGGGGCTACTGAGGTTGACAGGGTGAGGGGAGGAGTTACTGAGATTGACAGGGTGAGGAGAGGGGTTACTGAGATTGACAGGGTGAGGGGAGGGGTTACTGAGATTGACAGGGAGAGGGGAGGGGTTACTGAGATTGACAGGGTGAGGGGAGGGGTTACTGAGATTGACAGGGTGAGGGGAGGGGTTACTGAGATTGACAGGGTGAGGGGAGGGGTTACTGAGATTGACAGGGTGAGGGGAGGGGTTACTGAGATTGACATGTTGAGGGGAGGGGTTACTGAGATTGATAGGGTGAGGGGAGGGGTTACTGAGATTGACATGTTGAGGGGAGGGGTTACTGAGATTGATAGGGTGAGGGGAGGGGTTACTGAGATTGACAGTGAGTGGGACGCATGGTGGCACAGTGGTTAGCACTGTTGCCTCACAGTGCCAGGGACCTGAGTTCAATTCCGGCCTTCAGTAATGCTCTGTGTGGAGTTTGCATGTTCTCCCCCTTGTCCGTGTGGGTTTCCTCCCTGTGCTCCCGTTTCCTTCCATGATCCAAAGCTGTTAGGTGGAATGGCCATGATAAATTGCCCCTTGGTGCCCCAAGATGTGTAGGTTAGGGGGATTGGTGGGGTAAATGCGTGGGGTTATTGGGTAGGGCCTGGGTAAGGTGCCCTGTTGGAGAGTTGGTGCCAACCTGATGGGCTGAATGGCCTCCTTCTGCACTGTAAGTATTCTAGGGGGTCTATGATTACAAGGTGCGGGGAGGAGTTACTGAGATTGAGAAGAGTACCAAACACTTCACTCATCTGATGAAGGGGCAGCGCTCCGAAAGCTCGTGCTACCAAATAAACCTGTTGGACTTTAACCTGGTGTTGTGAGACTTCTTACTGAAATTGATAGGGTGAGGGGAGGAGTTACTGAGATTGACATGTTGAGGGGAGGGGTTACTGAGATTGACAGGGTGAAGGGAGGAGTTACTGAGATTGACAGGATGAGGGGAGGGGTTACTGAGATTGACAGGGTGAGGGGAGAGGTTACAGAGATTGACAAGGTGAGGGGAGGGCTTACTGAGATTGACAGGGTGAGGGGAGGAGTTACTGAGATTGACAGGGTGAGGGGAGGAGTTAATGTGATTGACAGGGTGTGGGGAGGGGTTACTGAGATTGATAAGGTGAGGGGAGGGGTTACTGTGATTGACAGGGTGAGGGGAGGAGTTACTGAGATTGACAGGGTGAGGGAGGAGCTAATGTGATTGACAGGGTGAGGGGAGGGGTTACTGAGATTGATAGAACAAAGAACAAAGAATAGTACAGCACAGGAAACAGGCCCTTCGGCCCTCCAAGCCTGTGCCGCTCCTTGGTCCAACTAGACCAATCGTTTGTATCCCTCCATTCCCAGGCTGCTCATGTGACTATCCAGGTAAGTCTTAAACGATGTCAGCGTGCCTGCCTCCACCACCCTACTTGGCAGCGCATTCCAGGCCCCCACCCTCTGTGTAAAAAACGTCCCTCTGATGTCTGAGTTATACTTCGCCCCTCTCAGCTTGAGCCCGTGACCCCTCGTGATCGTCACCTCCGACCTGGGAAAAAGCTTCCCACTGTTCACCCTATCTTTACCCTTCATAATCTTGTATACCTCTATTAGATCTCCCCTCATTCTCCGTCTTTCCAAGGAGAACAACCCCAGTCTACCCAATCTCTCCTCATAGCTAAGACCCTCCATACCAGGCAACATCCTGGTCAACCTTCTCTGCACTCTCTCCAATGCCTCCACGTCCTTCTGGTAGTGCGGCGACCAGAACTGGACACAGTACTCCAAATGTGGCCTAACCAGCGTTCTATACAGCTGCATAATCAGACTCCAGCTTTTATACTCTATACCCCGTCCTATAAAGGCAGGCATACCATATGCCTTCTTCACCACCTTCTCCACCTGTGTTGCCACCTTCAAGGATTTGTGGATTTGCACACCGAGGTCCCTCTGTGTTTCTATACTCCTGATGACTCTGCCATTTATTGTATAACTCCTCCCTACATTATTTCTTCCAAAATGCATCACTTCGCATTTATCCGGATTAAACTCCATCTGCCACCTCTCCGTCCAATTTTCCAGCCTATCTATATCCTGCTGTATTGCCCGACAATGCTCTTCGCTATCCGCAATCCCAGCCATCTTCGTGTCATTCGCAAACTTGCTGATAACACCAGTTGATAAGGTGAGGGGAGGGGTTGCTGAGATTGACAGGGTGAGGGGAGGAGTTACTGAGATTGACAGGGTGAGGGGAGGAGTTACTGAGATTGACAGGGTGAGGGAGGAGCTAATGTGATTGACAGGGTGAGGGGAGGGGTTACTGAGATTGATAAGGTGAGGGGAGGGGTTGCTGAGATTGACAGGGTGAGGGGAGGAGTTACTGAGATTGACAGGGTGAGGGGAGGAGCTACTGAGATTGACAAGGTTGAGTGACTCTTTACCTGCTGTTTGACTCCTAATTAACCTAACTCCAGCCCTGGGGAACTGCCCAGCTATGCCCCTCACTTTGAGCATACACAAACTGATGTTGCGTGAAAAATTGGTGCAGCACAGATTGATTAATTAATTAGTTAATTAATGGTGACACGGTGGCACAAGTGTTAGCACTACTGCCTCACAGCGCCAGGGACCCGGGTTCAATTCTGGCCTCGGGTGACTGTGTACACACAGTATGCATGTCTCCCTGTGTCTGCATGGGTTCCCTCTGGGTGCTCAGATTTCCTCCCACAGTCCAAAAGACGTGCTGGTTAGGTGCATTGGCTGTGCTAAATTCTCCCTCAGTGTACCCGAACAGGCGCCAGAATGTGGCGAATCAGGGATTTTCACAGTAATTACAATGCAGTGTTAAGGTAAACCTACTTGTGACACTAATAGATAAACTTTATAAACCAGTTCCTGGTTCTAATCCTTCCACGCAGATCCACAGGTCAAGTAGGGATTACAGTTCTGTGTAAGTGTGAGATTGAAGTTTACATTTAGGAAAATTGATATCCACACCTCAAACATTTCAAAACTCTATCAGTCAACTTCCTGTGTTATTGCTAATAGTGAGGTGAGGGTGATGGTGTTTCATAACTACATATATTAACACACACAGGGCCCTGATCTTTGCAGACAGAAAGAACATGTAGACACGTTGTACCTGTTTCAGCGAAACAAAGTAAGTGACAGCCATTCGCTGATTCATTCTCCAGGGCAGTGCTTTCACCAACCAGGGTCAAGCTGTCTGGTTGAAAGGTCAAGCTGTCTGGTTGAAATTTCAAGCAATGCTTGGCTATGAAGAAGACTCAAACAGACTTGAAACGTTAACTCTGTTTTTCTGTCTACAGAGGTTGCCAGACCTGCTGAGTTTTTCCGACATTTTCTGTTTTTATTTCAGATTTTCAGCATTCGCAGTATTTTGCTTTTATTTTAGCACTTGGAAGTTACCTGTCAGCCACCATCAACTGATGCATTCTCCATGGCAACATCTCTACTAATCACTTGTCCACTTGCCAATAAATCAGCATTGTCTTCTCATACAGTATGAATTGTTTTCCCCATATACTGGTCTCCTTGTGATGTGTGCCTGGTGAGTGTAAGACAAAAAACTTTGACGTGTCCCTTTTTTTCAGAAATAATTCTGCTCCAGTGTTTTTCCTCAAGTTACAGCTTCAATAACAAACACAAATCACAGCTCGCAGGTTTATCTTTTCTTCAAATCCGACGTAATTGTTAAGAATAACATTACACAAGGCATCTATCACAGCCAGTCCCCAGAGCTAAGCATTTACACTCAACCAAAATTAAAAACATCCCTGCCTCTTAACTCTAGTCCAATAACTCCGTCAAAGAATAATGCCTCCTGCAGTGAACTGAGAGCTCAAACTTAAGGGCACCTTGATGAGATGTGTCATCAGCATCTATCCATATACCAAAGATGACACACAGCAAACAAATCCATCAGGACGGCACGGTGGCACAGTGGTTAGCACTGCTGCCTCACAGTGTCAGGGACTCGGGTTCAATTCTGGCCTCGGGTCATAGAGATATACAAGCACGGAATCAGGCCCTTCAGCCCAACTTGTCCATGCTGACCAGGTTTCCTTAACTGAACTAAGAGTTTAAAGTTTATTTATTAGTGTCACAAGTAAGCTTACATTAACACGGCAATGAAGTTACTGTGAAAATCCCCTAGTTGCCACACTCTGGTTCCTGTTCGGGTATACTGAGGAACAATTAGCACGGCCAATGCGCCTAACCCCGTTTAGTCCCGTTTGCCTGCGTTTGGTCATATCCCCCTAATCCTTTCCCATCCATGTACCTGTCCAAAATGTCTTTTAAATGTTGTATTCATACCTGCCTCTACCACCTCTTCTAGCAGCTCATTCCATACACGCACCGTCCTCCGTGTGAAAAAGTTGTCCCTCAGGTCCCTTTTACTGGGGTGACTGTGTGGAGTTTGCACATTCTCCCCGTGTCTGCGTGGGTTTCCTCTGGGTGCTCCGGTTTCCTCCCAAAGTCCAAAGATGTGTGGGTTAGGGGGATTGGCCATGGTAAGTATGTGGGGTTACGGGGATAGGACGGGATAAGATACTCTGTCAGAGGATCAGTGCAGACTTGATGGGCCGAATGGCCTCTCTCCTCGGTGGGGATTCTATGATCCTATGAGGTGTTGCCATTTTCCTCTCTTCTCAGCTAGTGACTCCCATGTGTGGTTATCGATGTTTAGGCACTTCATGACAAATATCCTTAAAGTGGAGCTTTGGGCATTAGCTGGCTCTGTGTAGAATATATCAATATACTCTCCCCCTGTCCCTTTACCATATTATAATGAGTGTGTCATTATAGGAAATATCACAGACACTTTTATCCTTTGGGAACAGCAGGAGAGGTGGTGGGAAGATTCCGGAGCTGATTATCAGCCCATTATTAACGTCCCTTCCATGACCAACAGGTCCTGGTGTTGGACTCGAACCCAGAGCTTCTGGCCCAGATGTAGGCACACTGTCACTGCACCATGAGATCTCCAACACGGACACTGATTTACACTTGCTCAATACAGTGTTCGAATTCCCTTTCAATAAAACAGTTCTCCGAGAGTGTTGTTAACATCCCGGGGATCAAAATATCGGATTTCATCACTACTCAATGTTCAGTCTAAACAGTACATATGGAATTCCTTAACCAGCGATTAGGTTTTAGCCTTTATAGTTTTAAATTTTGGAAGACGCAATGGCAGGTTTACACTCACTCGGGCTACAAATATTTACCAGAACTGGCAACAGTAAATTTTCACACTGAGACAGGTCTGTGACTTAGTGATGCTGGGGAATGGTCCTCAGGTCAGTAACACTGGGACTGGAGTCAGTAGCACTAGGGCTGGGGTCAGTAATACTGGTGATGAGCAGAGACTGATAGCCAAGTTCCGCACACACGAGGACGGCCTCAACCGGGATCTTGGGTTCATGTCACACTATCTGTCACCCCCACGACTTGCCTGGGCTTGCAAAATCTCACTAACTGTCCTGTCTGGAGACAATTCACACCTCTTTAACCTGTGCTTAACCTTCTCTCCACTTGCATTATCTGTACCTGTAAAGACCTGATTATCTGTTAAGACTCGCATTCCAACCATTATCTTGTAAATTGAGTCTGTGCCTATATGCCTCCTATTTGTGAACCCAACTCTTCATTCACCTGATGAAGGAGCAGCACTCCGAAAGCTCGTGCTACCAAATAAACCTGTTGGACTTTAACCTGGTGTTGTGAGACTTCTTACTGTACTCTGACAAGGGCAGTGTCAGGGGGTCAAGGGTCACAATACCCGCTCCTTACATGGAATGGAAGGTCTGCACATCATCAAGCCCAGTGTCCCCTTTTTTTCCTTGTTCTTGGTGGATGCAGATGAACCAGTGTTGATACCTCAGGCTGGTGAATACTCTTCCTAAACCAAAACGAAAGTTGATCCAAAGATCACTCAGTCGTGTTGTAACCCAATATCCACATGCGCACCTTCCAAACAGGGCTCACAAGGTGAAAAACCAGGAGCCTGGGAAAAGGAGGGCAAACCTTTCCCTCCAAAAGCTAGTAGGTGAAGATGTTATTTGTCTCCCCCTCCCCCCCCCCACTCCCCACCCCCCACCTCGCCATTCCCCCCAGCAGCTCCTGGATCAGATCAGCTAATTCAGCCCATGCCAGGTATTGACCATGCGACTTTACACTCTGTACACCTTGGTAAGATCAGGAGGCAATTAGAAATAGCAGCAGGAATGGGCCATTCGGCCCATTGAGCCTGCTCTGTCATTCAGTAAGAGCATGGCTGATTTGACTGGGCAAAAAGGCCACTTTCTTGTCTGTTCCCCCCCCTCCCTCCTCCCTCCTTGGCTTTCATGTCAATCTAAGATCTGTCGAACTCCACCTTGAATATATTCAATGACCCACAGCCTCAATTGTTCTCTGTGAGAGAGAATTACAAACACTAACCACCCTCTGAGAGAAGAAATTCCTCCTCATCCTGGGCGACACGGTGGCACAGTGGTTAGCACTGCTGCCTCACAGTGCCAAGGTGCCAGGTTCAATTCTCGGCTTGGGTCACTGTCTGTGTGGAGTCTGCATGTTCTCCCCGTGTCTGCGTGGGTTTCCTCCGGGTGCTCCGGTTTCCTTTCTCTTGTTTCTCTTTCCGCACAGGACAGACTTTCATTTGTTCCCACGGCGATGTTTTTCAGGTCACTAGTCTGTCGCCAGGGGGCTTATAGCTTGAGGGGCGCCATTCCGCATCAAGCGTGGCTGACCAGGAGTCTCTCCCGCACTTACCGCCAGCTCTTGGTGTGATTGGAAGGAGTTTGCAGGTTGACACGCAACCTGTTTGTCCGCATTATGAAACTCTTTCCTTGGCCATCAGCTCCTGAGGTGGGACTCGAACCCTGGGCTTCTGGCTCAGAAAGAAGTCTCACAACACCAGGTTAAAGTCCAACAGGTTTATTTGGTAGCAAATACCATAAGCTTTCGGAGCAATGCTCCTTCGTCAGATGGAGTGGTCTCTGTTCTCAAACAGGGCACAGACACAGAAATCAAATTACAGAATACTGATTAGAATGCAAATCTCTACAGCCAGCCAGGTCTTAAATGTACAGACAATGTGGGCGGAGGGAGCATTCAACACAGGTTAAAGAGATGTGTATTGTCTCCAGACAGTACAGCTTGTGAAATTGTGCAAGTCCAGGAGTCAAGCTGTGGGGGTTACTGATAATGTGACATAAATCCAACATCCCGGTTTAGACCGTCCTCATGTGTGCGAAACTTGGCTATCAGTTTCTGCTCAGTGACTCTGCACTGTCGTGTGTCGTGAAGGCCGCCTTGGAGAACGCTTACCTGAAGATCCAAGGCTGAATGCCCGTGACTGCTGAAGTGCTCCCCCACAGGAAGAGAACAGTCTTGCCTGGTGATTGTCGAGCGGTGTTCATTCATCCGTTGTCGTAGCGTCTGCATGGTTTCCCCAATGTACCATGCCTCGGGACATCCTTTCTTGCAGCGTATCAGGTAGACAACGTTGGCCGAGTTGCAAGAGTAGGTACCATGTACCTGGTAGATGGTGTTCTCACGTGAGATGATGGCATCCGTGTTGATGATCCAGCACGTCTTGCAGAGGTTGCTGTGGCAGGGTTGTGTGGTGTCGTGGTCACTGTTCTCCTGAAGGCTGGGTAGTTTGCTGCGGACAATGGTCTGTTTGAGGTTGCGCGGTTGTTTGAAGGCAAGAAGTGGGGGTGTGGGGATGGCCTTGGCGAGATGTTCGTCTTCATCAATGACATGTTGAAGGCTCCGGAGGAGATGCCGTAGCTTCTCCGCTCCGGGGAAGTACTGGACGACGAAGGGTACTCTGTCCACCGTGTCCCGTGTTTGTCTTCTGAGGAGGTCGGTGCGGTTTTTCGCTGTGGCACGTCGGAACTGTTGATCGATGAGTCGAGCGCCATATCCTGTTCTTATGAGGGCATCTTTCAGCGTCTGGAGGTGTCTGTTGCGATCCTCCTCATCCGAGCAGATCCTGTGTATACGGAGGGCTTGTCCGTAGGGGATGGCTTCTTTTACGTGTTTAGGGTGGAAGCTGGAGAAGTGGAGCATCCTGTGGGGGAGCACTTCAGCAGTCACGGGCATTCAGCCTTGGATCTTCAGGTAAGCGTTCTCCAAGGCGGCCTTCACGACACACGACAGCGCAGAGTCACTGAGCAGAAACTGATAGCCAAGTTTCGCACACATGAGGACGGTCTAAACCGGGATGTTGGATTTATGTCACATTATCAGTAACCCCCACAGCTTGACTCCTGGACTTGCACAATTTCACAAGCTGTACTGTCTGGAGACAATACACATCTCTTTAACCTGTGTTGAATGCTCCCTCCACCCACATTGTCTGTGCATTTAAGACCTGGCTGGCTGTAGAGATTTGCATTCTAATCAGTATTCTGTAATTTGATTTCTGTGTCTGTGCCCTGTTTGAGAACAGAGACCACTCCATCTGACGAAGGAGCATTGCTCCGAAAGCTTATGGTATTTGCTACCAAATAAACCTGTTGGACTTTAACCTGGTGTTGTGAGACTTCTTACTGTGCTTACCCCAGTCCAACGCCGGCATCTCCACATTCTGGCTCAGAGGCAGGGACGCTACCCATTGCGCCACAAGACCTTTGGACCAGATATTGCATGGCTCTAAATGAAGTCATTGGCTCATGTTTGTTTTGTGTTGTGAAGGTTCACACCCATAGACCAGGAACATCCTCTGGAATGTCCTCAAGGCTGCTCCCTCCCCATTGATGTTATTTGGGCGGCATGGTGGCACAGTGGTTAGCACTGTTGCCTCGCACTGCTGCCTCACAGCGCCAGGGACCCGGGTTCAATTCCGGCCTCGGGTTACTGTCTGTGTGGAGTCTGCACGTTCTCCCCGTGTCTGCTTGGGTTTCCTCCGGGTGCTCCGGTTTCCTCCCACACTCCAAAGATGTGCAGGCTATGTTGTTGACCATGCTAAATTACCCCTAATGTCAGTGGATTGGCAGGGTAAATGTGCGGGGTTACGGGAATGAGGTCTGGGTGGGATTGTGGTCGGTGCAGACTCGATGGGTCGAATGGCCTCCTGCTGCACTGTAGGAAGCCTATGATTCACCATCGTGAGGCCATTCAGCTCCTCAGGCCTATTCCTTCTGCCATTCATTCTGATCATGGTTAGTCTGTGACCTAACCCTATAGAAGTGCTGCGCTCCTGTTTACACACCCAAGTGGATTTCTATTGTCCATGAATGTCTAAGCTGCAGCCTCTGAGATGGACTCAAATAACTCAGCACCAGCTATCCATAGATTTCTTACTCACCGCTTTGTGTTGTTTGAACTGAGTGTGATGTGGCGATGCTGGTGTTGGACTGGGGTAAGCGCAGTGAGAAGTCTCACAACACCAGGTTAAAGTCCAACAGGTTTAATTGGTAGCACGAGCCACGAGCTTTCGGAGCGCTGCTCCTTCATCAGGTGAGTGGGAGTTCTCTCACTCCACTCACCTGATGAGGGAGCAGCGCTCCGAAAGCTTGTGGCTTGTGCGAACTGAGTGTGCCAGGGGTGGAGGTGGGGACGGAGGAGGGGGTGGGGGCTTGTGGTGGGGATGGAGGATTGAGGGATGGTGCTGCGTATTAGAAGGTGCTGTTCTTCACCCTTTTTGTGGAGATATCCTAAATCAGAACCCCATGATTTATTATTAACATCGGTTTGAGATCTGCGAGTGAGAGGTTGCAGCCCTTATCATATCTGTTGAAGGAGGATAGGGGGATGCTCATCAATTTTACGGCTTAAACTCTGCACCCACCCACCCCCCCCCCCCCCCCCCCCACCCCCTGCTCCCCCACACCCCCACAGCCCCCACACTCCTGATATATGCCCTCTCAATATGGATGGCGGTCCAAGGAAGGTGGGGGTTGGGGAACAGGCCAGGCCGCCTTTTCATGGGGCTGTTCTGAAGCCTAGCCAAACCAGCTATTCACAGGCCCGAGAGAAGGAAGACTGACCTCTTCACTTGCATGGTCTTGTCTGTGGAGAGACAGCACGCGGTGCTCAAGGATACACTCAAGACATCCCATGTCTAATCATAAGATTATTTGATTTGATTTATTATTTTCACATGTATTGGTATACAGTGAAAAGTATTGTTTCTTGCGCGCTATACAGACAAAGCATACCGATCATAGAGAAGGAAAGGAGAGAGTGCAGAATGAAGCGTTACAGTCATAGCTAGGCTGTGGAGAAAGATCAGCTTAATGCAAGGTAGGTTGATTCGAAAGTCTGACAGCAGCAGGGAAGAAGCTGTTCTTGAGTCGGCTGGTACTTGACGTCAAACTTTTGTATCTTTTTCCCGACAGAAGAAGGTGGAAGAGAGAATGTCCAGGGTGTGTGGGGTCCTTAATTATGCTGGCTACTTTGCCGTGGCAATGGGAAGTGTAGACAGAGTCAATGGATGGGAGGCTGGTTTGCGTGATGGATTGGGCTACATTCATGACCCTTTGTAGTTTCTTGCGGTGTTCGGAATAGAGCAGGAGTAGGCCATTTGGCCCATCAAGCTCCGTCATTCAGTAAGATCTTGATTGTGGCAAAAATGTCACTTTCTTGCCAGTGCCCCACAATCCTCCACTCCCTTACAAAGCACAAATCTTTCTATATATTCAATGGATATATTCAATGATCCAGCTTCCACTGCCCTCTGTGGCAGAGATTTCCACAGACCCTCTGAGAGAAACAATTCCTCCTCATCTCTGTATTAAATAGAGGACTCTTTCTCTGCAGGGACTGGAGTTTGCGGTAGACACGTGAATAATAATATTATGATTTAGTACTCTAAGTTTATTTTAGTTCAATTAGACCTCATGTTTAAGTTATTCTATTAGTGGGGCCTCTTTCAGAGCTGGCACTTGGGCAGTTGCTTTTGATGCTTGATGGTTTATGAAATATAGACAAATGAACAAGGACATGGACTCAGACCAAGACTAACAGTCAATAGGCACTGTGTTCCCCTGAGAAAAGGAGAGGTAAAGGAGATGGAGATCCAGGGTGGTATACCTCCATCCTCTACATTTGGGTTTGGGCGGGTTGAGGCGGAATCTGAAGGAGGTGGGAAACTGACAGCAAGGAATGTTAACGAGGGGAAGGGACCGGTACCCATGCCTTGTGTTCCTCAACCACTGCCCCGAATGGGGCACTCGCAAGAAAGAGGCCTTAGGACGGTGATGGGCAAACTAGGTTAGTGAGTGGGCCACATGGGTGGCCCCCCCTTCATCTCAGTGGGTCACAAGATTGAAATCAGGCTTGTTCACTAACCATAACCCCATGAATAAGGTTAAATACGTTTAGGACATCCTGAATATTTCATAATAAGTTAGAGAAAATGCTTAATCGTTCATATATTAATAGAATTGTCATCAACTTCAAATGGTAAAAACAAAAGAAATATTGACACTTTGGACACAGAGGGAGCGCATGGCTCTCACAGTCAACGTTGTGAGAAATCAGCACGCACCTCACTCCATTTGACTCGCTTTACTGTGAATCATTTCAGTCGTATTGGTGGGAAAAGAACTACGCGGATGGAAATCAGCGGAATGCGGCAACCCTGCACATGGGCAACGGTTAACAAAATGCCCGGTGGGCCGCACTCAGAACTCAGATGGGCTGCCTGTGGCCCCCAGGCCGCAGTCTGTCCACTGCTGTCCGAGGCTAAATCTTTGTTGTTAAAATGGACGGCACGGTGGCACAGTGGTTAGCACTCCTGCCTCACAGCGCCAGGGACCCGGATTCAATTCCAATCTCGGGTGACTGTCTGTGTGGAGTCTGCACGTTCTCCCCGTGTCTGCGTGGGTTTCCTCCGGGTGCTCCAGTTTTCTCCCACAGCTCAAAGATGTGCAGGTTAGGTTGATTGGCCATGCTAAATTGACGCTAGAATCAGGGGGATTAGGAGGGTAAATATATGAGGTTACGGGGATAGGGCCTGGGTGAGATTGTGGTTGGTGCAGACTCGATGGGCCGAATGGCCTCCTTCTTCTCTGTAGGGATTCTATGATTCTATGAAAATTCAACTTTGGATGGGAAAGAATGGGCCTCCCCCCAATCATCCTCTCCACTGACTATGCAAAACGGGCATTAACCAATCAGCCACATCATTCGTGCTCCGCCCAATTTTATTGGGTGATTGATAATCAGTAAGTCATGTGGTTGTACTGCTGAACCTGAGCTTGAGCTTCCTTGGAGCTGATACTCCGATGGGATACAGGAACTGCATGGTGTTTGATAGAAAAGAATGCAGAGGAGATAAATGTGCCTGCTAAACATTCTGCTCCGCAAGCTTCTTGAGAAATCCCTTACTGACAGTGCCGATAAGTCAGTAGAGCACCCACTCATCACCCATCATAATAATAAACTGTCCAAGTAAAAGAGTTTAAACCTTTCTAAATAAACTTCTCAGTGTTGGGAAGTAGATCAATTATCCAATTTGTCTAGTTTCAATATTTTGAATAACAGGCTTTTGAGTTTCTCAGAGTTATATTTACATCAGCCTCAGGGTTAAGATAGTCATTATCTCGCCAGGCCCCTGGCCCTCTGCAATCTGTTTGGAGAGGGCGATTTGAAGTCTAATGAGTTTGTATAAAAACAGATGTGAAATTACGATGAATAAACACACTGAGATGGCTGGAGGCTTCCTCCCCAGCTGCACAGTGGAGACCAGGAGGGAATTGCATACATCCCATTAACAACATCAGAATCCAGGACCCAGTTCACTCAGAATGATTCCTTCAGCTGGACTACTCCCAGCTCCTTAAAATCCCATAATTATGTCTGCATGTGTGCATCCAGTGTCATCTACATAGTGTCCTCTGCATCCAGTGCCATCCATGTACAGTGTCCTCTGCATCCAGTGTCATCTACATAGTGTCCTCTGCATCCAGTGCCATCCATGTACAGTGTCCTCTGCATCCAGTGTCATCTACATAGTGTCCTCTGCATCCAGAGTCATCTACATAGTGCCCTCTGCATCCAGAGTCATCTACATAGTGTCCTCTGCTTCTAGTGCCATCCATGTACAGTGTCCTCTGCATCCAGTGTCATTTACATACAGTGTCCTCTGTATCCAGTGACTGCTTGTCCCAAGTATCCAATGACTGCCAAACGTAGTGTCCTCTGTATCCAGTGACTTCCACATACAGTACCCTCTGTATCCAGTGTCATCTACATGCAATGTCCTCTGCATCCAGTGTCATTTACATAGTGTCCTCTGTATCCAGTGACTGCTTGTCCCAAGTATCCAGTGACCGCCAAATATAGTGTCCTCTGTATCCAGTGACTTCCACACACAGTGTCCTCTGTATCCAGTGACTTCCACACACACAGTGTCCTCTATATCCAGTGACTGCCACATATATGCCGGAATTTTATTACCCCACCCGCCATGGGAATCGGAGCGGACCATGGAAAGGTCCGTTGACCGCGGATGGGATTTTATGATTTTTCTGGACGAACAAGGCCATAAAATCCCGTCCATAGTGTCCTCTGTCCCCAATGACAGTCACATGACAGTGTCGAAGAGAACATGGGAATCACAGCCTAGCTTGTCACCTGACAAATACGTCTGCAAAGACCTCTTCACAATTTGTAGACGTCTTTCTGCAGCACCATTCGACGCTGGTGTGGTGAATATTAGGGTGTATCTGACTCCATTCTTACTCAGAAACATTTCAAATTCTTCTGCGTAAGCTGTGGACCATTATCTGACACTGACACCTCTGGCAAGCATCAATTGCAATCCACCCTCTCGAACCTTCAGTCGTTTTGACGCTTGTGGTATTGGGAATAGACTCAACATTTCTCCACTTACGATAGCTATTGACCAAAACAAAGATATCTTTCCATTTCATTGCAAAGAAATCAGCAGATACTCACTCCTGCAGCTTTCTATTGTTTGACGATTTAATGAAAGGAATGTTGGTCAGATCACTTCTCATTCTGAGACACACTTCAGAGCTTTTCACTGGCTCTTCAACATCTGTAATCAACATCAACAACTGCTTCTAATAGTACATCAAGCACTGGCCTAGCTTGCAAATTGTTGGCTGTACATTGTCCTTTGTATTGACTTTGGCCTTGTGACATCTAATTTTATCATTTGCTACGTCAACTCCTGTTTCCATATCTATCATATGCACACTCGAGGAGTTTCAGATTCTTGAACTAGCTTTCGATCTACCCTGACCGCGACCTGATGCAGGGCTGTGACCTGGAGCCTCACTGGGTCCTGGAGCATTCCTGTTTCCTCTCCTCCTGAACGCCATCTGGGTTTGACTGACTTTCCCACAGGCACAGCATTGTTACTGCAAAATAGGGGGCACTTAAACTACCATGGCAACAATGACATCTAAATTTCTGACTCTGAGGGTGGAATTTTCCTGTCCCGTCCACCGCAGGAAAGTGTAGCAGGTGGGACATGGACCATGCAAAGGTCCACTGGCTTCGGGTGGGATTTTCCGACGTTGGGGCGAGCGGGACCGGAAAATCCCGCCATGAGACTCTGTGGCCTGGATCTCACTTGCTTCGGAACTCTCTTGCAATTTGCAATCACCTCTTTCTGTCATTTCCATGGCTGTGGTTTCCGTAGGATGTCTTCTTCCACATCAGCTTATTGACTCTGTTCAAAAGCTTGATTTGGGATTTTATTGTTCTTCAGGCCTCCCACGAATGTGTCTCTGAGGTCGATTTGCATCTTACCCACAGTGACGAGAGAGTTTCTTTAATTCGAGAATCTGCAACAGCCTTTACTCAGCACTTGTTTTCAGTGCCATCTCATCCTTAGTCATCCCAGAGTAAGACTCCACCATCTCATTCATTTCAGAACAGTCCATTGTACTGGTGTCTCGCAGGCAACACTGGTTAGAGCGAACCTCAAAAGAATCTGGCCCCATCATGGTGAGGAAAGCATTTAAGACCATAAGAATAGGAGCAGAATTGGGCCACTCGGCCCATCGAGTCTGCTCTGCCATTCAATCATGGCCGATATTTTTCTCCTCCCATTCTCCTGCCTTTTCCCCATAACCCCTGATCCCCTTATTAATCAATTAATTTACTTGATCCTCATCTCGTATTTTATCCACTTTCAGCCAAATAGCCAAACGTGTAACCTTTGTTCGTCATTGCACCAGCCCTCCAATAGGGACCCGGGTTCAATTCCAGGCTCGGGTTACTGTCTGTCTGGAGTTTGCACATTCTTCCCGTGTCTGCGTGGGTTTCCTCCGGGTGCTCAGGTTTCCTCCAAAGATAGAACCATAGAATCCCTACAGTGCAGAAGGAAGCCATTCAGCCCATCGAGCCTGCACCGACAACAATCTCACCCAGTCCCTATCCCTGTAACCACACATATTTACCCTGCTAATCCCCCTGCACATTTTTGGACTGTGGGAGGAAACCGGAGTACCTGGAGATATGCAGATACGGGGAGAAGATGCAAACTTCACACAATCGCCCGAGGCCGGAATTGAACCCAGGCCCCCGGTGCTGTGAGGCAGCAGTGCTAACCACTGTGCCATTGTGAGTTAAACCCGGGAGTGTGGGCAGGAGCCCGGGAGTTAAACCCGGGAGTGTGGGCAGAGCACAATTGAAGTTTCGGATAAGCTAGTGAATAAACCACTCGATGCTGAAAGTCCTTGCTGTCAGTGAGTCAGGAAACCACAACATTTGCAATGATTTTGCCTTAAGTTCACGGCTGGTTATTATGCTCTTCCTTACGAGCAAAAGCAATCAGTTGCCACTTAAGTCATTGCAACCATCCATTATTTTCAAGACTCTAATCTTCTCCACTCTCGTGAAAATAACGCTCCAAATTGATCCCACTCCACAACTTTCACAGCTTGTCCCTGATAACATCCATAAAGAGCCAGGTTTGACCCCCCAACTAAGCACTGAGGTAACCGACCTCAGCCAAAGGGGAGGCAATGGCCTCGTGGTATTATTGCTCGACTATTAATCCAGAAACTCAGCTCACATTCTGGGGACCCGGGTTCGAATCCCAGCACGGCAGATGGTGGAATTTGAATTCAATACAAAATATCTGGAATTAAGAATCTACTGATGACCATGAAATCATTGTCGATTGTCGTGAAAACCCATCTGGTTCGCTAATGTCCTTTAGGGAAGGAAATCTGCCGTCCTTACCTGGTCTGGCCTACATGTGACTCCAGAGCCACAGCAATGTGGTTGACTCTCAACTGCCTTCAGGCAACTAGGGATGGGCAATAAATGCTGGCCAGCCAGCGACGCCCACGTGCCACGAATGGATAAACAAAATAGCTAGGCCATTACAATTTGGCCTCAGTGCCCTAGGATGGGGTGGCTTGAGCGACGGGGAGCAGCAGGGTTTCTGTTAGCAATTGGAATCGAGTGGCATCTGGTGGAAAATGAGAACAGGAGGGGATTGTGTGTGAAAGGGGTTGGCCTACACTGTGATGCCCCACATAGCAGAAGAGCCAATCCGCACTCGCATGTTGAATGGCCACTTGTGCCAGATAGTGAGTGGCAGCTGCTGCTACAGTGGGACCTGTTCTCTCAGCAGGGGGGGACTGGGAAGAAAAATTGCTTTTTTAAAAAAAACATAAAAATAACTTTAAAAGAAGCAGAGTTCAATAATTCAAGAGACAGACAGGAAGCATCTGCTACATTGATCTATTTAACATTTAAAAGAAGGGGGCGGGAACATTAAGCTCCTGTCATTGGATGTGTTCAGCCTAAAATGTTTGCGGCTAAATTCAGATGCCGTGTCTCATCAGCACAAGGCTCTGAAGAGGAGGATGGAAACAGACGAGGCCATTCAGCCCCTCAAACGTGCTGTGCAAGTCAGTCAGATCATGGCTGATATGGCATGGACGGCAGCGGTTCAGGAAGGCATCCCACCACCACCTTCCCAATGGGCAATTAGGGATGGGCAACAAATGCCGGCTGAGCCAGCGACGCCCACATTCCATGAAAAAATATATATTTAAAAACCTCAAGGATGCCCCAAAGCTTTTCATAGGCAGTGCAATATTCTCTAAGTGTTGATGTGGTTGTAGTTCATTGGTCAGAACATTGACTACAGGAGTTGAGACGTCTTGTTGAAGTTGTACAAGACATTGGTAAGGCCACACTTGGAATACTGTGTACAGTTCTGGTCACCCTATTATAGAAAGGATATTATTAAACTAGAAAATGTGCAGAAGAGATTTACTAGGATGTTACCGGGATTTGATGGTTTGAGTTATAAGGAGAGGCTGGATAGACTGGGACTTTTTTCTCTGGAGCGTAGGAGGCTGAGGGGTGATCTTATAGAGGTCTATAAAATAATGAGGGGCACAGATCAGTTAGACAGTCAATATCTTTTCCCAAAGGTAGGGGAGTCTAAAACTAGAAGCATAGGTTTAAGGTGAGAGGGGAGAGATACAAAAGGGTCCAGAGGGGCAATTATTTCACACAGAGGGTGGTGAGTGTCTGGAACAAGCTGCCAGAGGTAATAGTAGAGGCGGGTACAATTTTGTCCTTTAAAAAGCGTTCAGACAATTACATGGGTAAGATGGGTATAAAGGGATATGGGCCAAAATGTGGGTAATTGGGGCCAGCTTAGGGGTTTAAAAAAAAGGGCGGCATGGACAAGTTGGGCCGAAGGGCCTGTTTCCATGCTGTAAACCTCTATGACTCTATGAGATAACCGAGTCATGGGCAACAATGAGATCATGAACAGATAGGCTGGGATTTTCCAGCCCTTCCCACTGGTGGGATCTTCCAGTCCCGCCGATGGCCACCCCCCTGTGGCGGGTTCCCTGACAATGCGGCCGGCGAGAAATGCAAATTGCTGTTGACTACAGTGGAGGATTCCACTGGCAGCCAATGGTGAGCTGACTGAGCAGCTGGAAAACCTGCTGCAGGGGGTCTGGAGAAGTCCGGTCAGTGATGTTGACTGAGTATTGGCCCGGACACCCAGGAAACTCATCTGCTCTTCTTCAAATAGGGCAGTGGGATCTTTAAAATCCACCCTGATATGGCAGGTAGGATCGCGGATTTGAGTTTCCTCTGAAAGACTGCACCTCCAACAGTGTAGCATTCCCTCAGGTAGGTTACAAAAGGAAGGATATACTGAGGCTGAAGGGTTGCACAGTCTTTAGATTCTAGGAGGAAAGCTAGTTTCGGGACAATGAAGATTCTCACAGTCACTGTTCAGCAGCCATGGCAAGATATTTGGGCAGAATTCGGGCAGAGGTGTTTCTGAGGGGAGACGGGGCAGATCAGACCTGGGTTGTATCCAATGGCAGGTCAACTGGACTCAATAGCACAGTCAGTGCCAATGATCGGTACAGTAGAGCACTCATGTGTCTACAGAATGCCCAGGGACAAGTAAAGAGAACTAGATTAACTCAGCATAGAGTTCAATAACTTCAGCCTCTGACCTTTCACCTCTATCTTGACCCCCCCACCCCCCATGCAAAGGTCCATTCAGCTCATGTGGGATCTTATGACCTTGGGGCAAATGCGGCCGGAAAAACGCACCCAGGAGGTGTGAGATCACATGGTTATTGAGACACACGAGGGTTCAAAGGTCTGATGTACCCATTCCTTTGCACAGCTGCAGTCTGCCAAAGGGGCACTGCCACACACCCATTGCCAATTCAATTGTTGGCTGGTTCTGTGCTGGAGGGTGAGGATCTTTTTATTCAATAATGGGATGTGGGCAACACCGGAAAGGCCTGCTCTTGTTGCCCATCCCTAATTGCCCTTGAACCGAATGACTTACCAGGCCATTCCAGGGGACATTTAAGAGTCAACCACATTGCTGAGGTTCTGGAGTCACATGTAGGCCAGACTGGGTAAGGACGGCAGATTTCCTGAAGGACATTACGAAGCAAATGGATTTTTATGGCAATCGATGATAGTTTCATGATTACCACTATTCCACATTTTGTTAATTGGATTTAAATTCCACCAGCTGCTGTGGTGGGATTTGAACTCATGTCCCCAGAGCAGGAGTCTGAGCCTCCACGTTACTAGTCCAGTGACATTGCCATGATGCCACCATCTCCCCTCACGGGATGGGTGAAAGGCGCAGGTAAGGAGCCCGGTGCGTTTATTTGTTTTTTGAACAAGCGTATCTTTTTGCACTCATTGAATTCCTCATCCTTCCAGAATGTCTAACACAGTGGCATCATTTGTACCGCATGCCTCCTTGAATCCTCCAAACATGCGACCAGCACAGTATTGCCATTGTCATAATGGCCATGAGTAAAGTGGACTTCAGTAGCAAGGTTAAAACTGCGGGTAGAGTGTGGGCAGCTAGCAAAGGAGACAAAATTACATCAAAAATTATCAAGTGCCTCAGGCCTGGCCACAGTGAAGGTGTTCAGCAAATTCCCCCATCACTCGTTCCTGGAGATCACACTACAGTAAATAACTGGGATTAATTTTATGTGTATAATTAGCAATATGTATCCTCCATTCACTGCATTTTTCTGGAGGTATATCCTTCACAACAAAAACAGAAAATGCTGGAAAACCTCAGCAGGTCTGACAGCATCTGTTAACTCTATTCTCTCTCCACAGATGCTGTCAGACCTGCTGAGATTTTCCAGCATTTTCTGTTTCTGGTTCACATTCCAGCATCCGCAGTCTTTTGCTATTATTTTGCTCGTGCCTTGTTTTTATCGGGAGTTTTGGCCTTGAATTCTCTTTGTGTTAACAGGTAGGGACTATGTAAATGGACTGTTTGCTACGAGTCCTGCAGTAAGTCCCACCCTTTCTCCATCCCTTTGGCTGAGATACTGGTGTCAATTCTCACTTTGGAAAGGTATTTAAGCTCCTTTCCTCCTTCTGACGGCTGCGTTCCAGAGTTGGTTGGAATGAGACTGGGTGATTGCTCATTTCTGCTCTGCTAAATGACGCTCACTCAGCAAAACAGTCGCAAGGTCTGAATTCCATCCACAACCCTTGACGATCAAAAACAGATCGCTTACAATGAAGAGCTGCCATATTGTTCACTGAGGATTCTCTCTCTCACCATACTCTGTACAAAGGGACTGTCCTCCAGCTAAGCAGGGTGTCCCTGGAGCCTTAGACACAAGTGGATTCCGACATGTCGTGCCAAAAATATTCCCATAATCCCTTTAGTGGCCATTAAGGACCTTTCACCAGAGTTTCCCCCATAATACCCAGCACCACATTCAGAAACAAAGGCCCTGGGGAAGTCAGGTATTCAGCCTAATCTCTTTTTAATACACAGGGAGGAACCGCTAAAAGGAATAATATGATCCCTAAGGCCAGTTTGACATTGATGAATTACTGCTTACAACTGCAGGAGCCTCAAAACTAGCAGGTCAAAGGGCACAGTCCATGCTCAATAAGTTCCCTGTAGATTCCTATAGAAGGTCAAAGCCACAAGGATAATTCCATTCTCTGAAATGAGACACAGACGGATGTTTCTTCATTTTCCTGGGAATATTGGCTCCGAAGGCTGTTTACTGGGTACAACACTGCTTTCATAATCCAACACTCTCTTTCCTTTAAACTTACTTTTCTTCTGAGTTCATTAGCCAATGGGAAACTGTCAGGTCCCATCATTCATATCTGCTGCCGTCTCTTATTGAAATCGCCCTTCAAACAAGGATCCTTTTGTCATTCAGAAACAATATTTCAGATTGCCTCCTGGTTAGCACTGCTGCCTCACAGCGCCAGGGACCCGGGTTCGATTCCCGGCTTGGGTCACTGTCTGTGCGGAGTCTGCACGTTCTCCCCCGTGTCTTCGTGGGTTTCCTCCGGGTGCTCCGGTTTCCTCCCATAGCCTGAAAGACATGCTGGTTAGGGTGCATTGGCCATGCTAAATTCTCCCTCAGTGTACCCGAACAGGCACCTGGCGGCTAGGGGATTTTCACAGTAACTTCATTACTGTAAGCCTACTTGTGACTAATAAATAAACTCTAACTTTGATGATTCTGCACAGCAGCAAATAACACATATATCCACACGCACCCCGGACATTCTCTCTTCCACCTTCTTCCGTCGGGAAAAAGATACAAAAGTCTGAGATCACGTACCAACCGACTCAAGCTTTTTCCCTGCTATCAGACTTTTGAATGGACCTACCTTATATTAAGTTGATTTTTCTCTACACTCTAGCTATGACTGTGACACTGCATTCTGCACTCTCTTGTTTCCTTCTCTATGAACAGTATGCTTTGTCTGTATTGCGCAAGAAACAATACTTTTCACTGCATGTTAATACATGTGACAATAATAAATTGAATCAAATCAAAATCCTTTGCTTTTAATTTAACATAGGTTTAGACTGATCCAGTTCAGTAATCTGAGCCCTTGAGGTTCTAATATAAAAGAGGAGGTCCATGGTGATGCGGAGCAGAATTTCCAGAGGGTGGTCTCTTTGTGGATTATATCCTTTTGCTGATATTTATTTAGTTGCTGTTGGTAATTTTCATTTAAATGACAGAGATTGAAGACCTCTTGATGAGACTGTGAATGTGATGGGGGACATTGACCCTGAGTGACAGGGATGTTTGTATGAATGGGTCTTCGGGGGGGCTCTCCTTGAAATATAATTCATCCCCCTCCCCACCAGCCACACCCCAGACCTCACCCCTTGTGGAATTTTCTTACCCTCTTGACAGTTAAAGGATTCCAGTTTCTTCCCTTTTATTTATTAATTTGTGGGACATAGTCATCGCTGGCTGGCCGGGATTAATCGCCCATCCTCATTGTGTGAGGGCAGTTGAGAGTCACTGCTATGGCTCTGGAGTCACAAGTAGGCCAGACTGGGTAAGGATGGCAGATTTCCTTCCCTAAAGGATATTAGTGAACCAGATGGGTTTTCCTGATCATGGTCATCAGTAGATTCTTAATTCCAGATATTTTTTATTGAATCCAAATTCCACCATCTGCCAGGGTGGGATTCAAACCCAGGTCCCTTGAACATTAGCTGAGTTTTTGGATTAATAATCTAGTGATAATTAATGGTGACCAGGACATCGCCTCCCATCCCTAATCCCTCCCTTTTGATATAATTGCCTCCAGCTCATTGGGATCCCTGCGCTTTTCCGATTCTGGTCTCAAATATTCTGGATTTAATCACTGCCAAAAGTGGCATACACCTTCTGGGCCCGAAACTGCGGAATTTTCTCCCTCTCTGTCTCTCTATCTCATTTCCTCCTTTAAGACACTCCTTCAAATCTACCTCTGGGTGGCACGGTGGCACAGTGGTTAGCACTGCTGCTTCACAGCTCCAGGGACCTGGGTTCGATTCCCGGCTTGGGTCACTGTCTGTGTGGAGTTTGCACATTCTCCCCGTGTCTGCGTGGGTTTCCTCCGGGTGCTCCGGTTTCCTCCCACAGTCCAAAGATGTGCGGGTTAGGTTGATTGGCCATGCTAAAAAATTGCCCCTTAGTGTCCTGAGATGCGTAGGTTAGAGAGATTAGTGGGTAAAATATGTAGGGATATGGGGGTAGGGCTTGGGTGGGATTGTGGTCAGTGCAGACTCGATGGGCCGAATGGCCTCTTTCTGTACTCTCTTTGACTCAGCTCTCTTTGACTCAGCTTTTGGTCAGCAGTCCAGTTAAAACCTTGTGAGGCTCAATGTCAAATTGTATTTGATAATGTTTCTGTGAAGCACTTTGGGACTTTCTAACTATGTTGAAAGTGTTATATGAACAGGAGTTGTTGGCTGTTGTTGATACAGTTGGAAACAGCAACAGCAAAATAGAGATGGCCAATAGAAATGCAGCCATAGTCTTCACTCAAATTAATATCATAAGACCATAAGACATAGGAGCAGAATTAGGCCACTCGGCCCATTGAGTCTGCTCTGCCATTCAATCATGGCTGATATTTTTCTCATCCCCATTCTCCTGCCTTTTTCCCATAATCTCTGATCCCCTTATTAATCAAGAATCTATCTATTCCTGTCTTAAAGACACTCAATGACCTGGCCTCCACAGCCTTCTGCGGCAAAGAGTTCACAGGTTCACCACTCTCTGGCTGAAGAAATTCCTCCTCATCTCTATTTTAAAGGATTGTCCCTTTAGCCTGAGGTTGTGCCCTCTGGTTCTAGTTTTTCAAACTAGTGGAAACATCCTCTCCACTCTATCCAGGCCTCGCAATATCCTGTAAGTTTCAATAAGATCCCCCCCTCATCCTTCTAAACTCCAACGAGTACAGACCCAAGTCTGTAACGCAAGTGGTCAGAAAATGGTTGTGTGCTTAGGAATGGTAGAAAGTCTCCATTGGGATATGACAAACTTTGCAGAAGATGTAAAGACTTCCTGAATGAATCCAAGTGATTACAATAATAAGCGCTGATGAAACAACACTACTAAAAACAGCACATTACATGAACAAATTGACCTCTTTGGGCAGGATTTTCCAGCCCTTCCCAGCGGCGGGATCTTTTGGTCCTGCCAAAGGTACCCCACAGTACCCCCCCCTCTCCCTGCAGCATGTTCCCCGGCAGTAGGAGGGAGAGCCACGCAAAACACCGTAGACATAAGCGCTACTGGAAGATCCCATCAGCGGCTAATGGCGAGTCACCTCCACTGCTGGTAAACACATCGCGGGTAGGAGGGAGGGTCGGTGTGGAAAATCCCACCCTCTGTTACTACAATATCTTCATGCTTGGGATGTGGGCATTGCAGCCAAGGTAGCACCTTTTCGGCTGTCCCCAGATACCCTGAGACGGTTGTGGGGAATCTGAACCATTTTGGTCCAGTGTGAATATTGTCCTCTTATACAGAGACAATGGAACAGAGAATTCCATGATTCTGACACAGTGACGATGAGGGAACAATGACCCTCCCTCTGCCAAGTGAGAATGGTCACCTGACTTCATATCAATGAAGATGACATTGTTCCCACAACATTGTTGCTGTTGAAACCAAAAGAGAAAATGCTGGAAAATCTCAGCAGGTCTGGCAGCATCTGTAAGGAGAGAAAGGAGCTGACGTTTCAAGTCCAGATGACCCTTTGTCAAGGCCCTTTTGCATTGTTGCTGTTGACCTTCTCAATGAAAGAGGTCAGACGAAGCAGAAGGCTCAGTTAAATGGGGTGAACGGGATCAAAGATTATGGGGAGAAAGCAAGATTAGACTATTGAGTTGGACGATCAGCCATGATCGTGATGAATGGCGGAGCAGGCTCAAAGGGCCGAATGGCCTCCTGCTCCTATCTTCAATGTTTCTATGTAAAGTACTCTGATGCATTCCTACAACAGGAATACAGAGATAGACTACCCGCTCCTTATAAGCAATCCTTCCTTTCTCAAAGGGTAGAATTCAGTGATCGACAGCACTGTGCTATAAAGAATGCTACAAAGATCCAAACTTTCTCGTGCGCCCGCCAGTACCATCTCCATAAACTTTACAGGATCAACTATAGTTCCCTTCATAGAACAGGAATTGCAGCTTGAAATCTAACCGAGCCAAAAGCTACATCTGGAATGATAAACATAGAACAAAGGATATCTCTTCTTCATCTCTTGGTTCATTCTTCATCAGTTGAAAGCATCAGTTCAAGGCCTTTAAGCCATTGTCTCCAGTCTGGAAGCCAGATGTCCTCATGCTCAACATGAAGATGGAGCCTGGCTTTGATAGCTCAGCAACTTCCTTTAGTTATTTGGGTGATGGGGGGGCCGGGGGGGAGGTAAGATTGCAGAGAGAAGATAACTTGTCGTATTGTTTTCATTTCGGAGAGACATAGGAACTCCGTCACAGGGTCAGGAAGAAAGATAGGGTCCAATGTAACACAAACATGGTCTGCAAACCTGCCAGGGGAAGAGATGAGAGACTGGAACAGCGAGATGTATTTTGCATCACTGAGAATCAACATTTTCTTTTCTGTGGTTGATTTCCCCTTTTATTAGAAACTGAAAAATAAATGACTAAAAAGATTGTGAGAAGAAATGAAGCTCCTTTTGGAATTTTTAGACGACTGCACCCACAAGGGTCAGTTTGGCTTGTTGCAATCCTCGATCGGGCGGCACGGTAGCACAGTGGTTAGCACTGCTGCTTCACAGCTCCAGGGACCTGGGTTCGATTCCCGGCTTGGGTCAATGTCTGTGTGGAGTTTGCACGTTCTCCTCGTGTCTGCGTGGGTTTCCTCCGGGTGCTCCGGTTTCCTTCCACCGTCCAAAAATGTGCGGGTTAGGTTGATTGGCCATGCTAAAAAAATTGCCCCTGAGTGTACTGAGATGTGTAGGTTCGAGGGATTAGAGGGTAAATATGTAGGGATATGGGGGTAGGGCCTGGGTGGGATTGTGGTTGGTGCAGACTCGATGGGCCGAATGGCCTCTTTCTGCACTGTAGGGTTTCTATGATTTCTATGATCAGGGATTTCAATGAATAATCCAGTCCAGAGGTAGTGCTGCGCTGTCAGAGGCACCATCTTTCTCAGGTCTACAACAGCTGTTTTCACAGTAACTTCATTGCAGTGTTAATGTAAGCCTACTTGTGACGAATAAATAAACATTTCACTTTGTTTGGCAGTACAGAACTTGAGCATTGCTGAAAAAAGTGGCATGCTATCAAAACTTTTCACCCTGCACTCATCAGGATATCCAACAAAAAAGGAGAACATTAATTTAGACTGCATGTGGAGAGAGTGCTGATTGGTTGGCAAGTAGACTCTGATTGGTAGAGGTGTTGGCATGGAGAGTGATCGTGTTTCTGATAAGGTGTGAAACTGAGGCTTTCTCTGTCCGTGGAAGTTAAAGATAAAATATCCATTGCACAATTTGTGGGAGAATGGGAGTTCTCGAAACATCCGGCCCAACATTCCTCCCATTGTCTAAAACTTGTGTCATTTCCTGTTTGCTGGGATCTTGCACGGCAAAATATTGCTCCAAATTGAGCCGACAGGAAGTGAGATCCTTTCGAGGTAAATCCCATTATTCCCAGGCTCCAAATCTGGCCAGTGAGCTGGATGAAGCTGGTCGAATCCACATTCTCCAAAGTCAGTTCAGATACCATCGTACACAGGAGTCCAAGTTGTTGTTAAGCTCAGACAAGGATAGCCAGGGGAAAGGAAGGCCCGAGGCTTCCTTGTGAGGCCTAAAGGATAATTCCTGACTCTCCAGGCCCACAAAAAACCTTAAAATAAAGAAGACCACACTGACCTACTGGGCCTCTTCTGGCCCATGTTCCCGCTCAGGTCTCGCCAAGAAACATAGAAACTAGAAGCAGGAGGAGGCCATTTGGCCTTTCGAACCCGCTCCACCATTCATTTTGATCATGGCTGATCATTAAATTCAATATCCTGATCCCCCTTCCCCTCCTTATCCCTTGATCCCTTTTGCCCCAAGAGCTATATCTAATTTCTTCTTGAAATCAGACAATGCTTTGGCCTCAACTACTTTCTGTGGTAGTGAATTCCACACATTCACCACCCTCTGGGTGAAGAAATTTCTCCTCAACTCTGTTCTAAAACGTTTACCCCTTATCCTCAAACTATGACCCCTAGTTCTGGAGTTCCCCGCCATTGGGAACATGGCCTGATGTTACTCTTCACGCTCTCCCTCCCAGATTTCAATTGAAAATCAAGTTTCGATAATGACATTGGGCAGGGCCAGCATATTTGAAGGAAGACCTTGCTACCATCCTGTGGGTGTCTAGCATGTCTACTGTGCCACAGTGCCACCCCACGCTGACACAGTGGTTAGCACTGCTGCCTCACAGCACCAGGGACATGGGTTCGATTCCCGGCTTGGGTCACTATCTGTGCGGAGTCTGCATGTTCTCCCTGTGTCTGCGTGGGTTTCTTCCGGGTGCTCCGGTTTCCTCCCACAGTCCGAAAGACGTACTGGTTTGGTGCATTGGCTGTGCTAAATTCTCCCTCAATGTACCCGAACAGGCGCCGGACTGTGGCAACGAGGGGATTTTCACAGTAACTTCATTGCAGTAAGCCTACCTAAGTTTGAATTTAAGTTTATTTATAAGTGCCACAAGTAGGCTTACATTAACAATGCAATGAAGTTACTGTGAAAATCTCCTAGCCGCCACACTCCAGTGCCTGTTTGGGTAACACTGATGAGGGAGAATTTAGCATGGCCCCTATGACACTAATAAATAAACTCGTCCAATCAAAAGAGTTGGTCAGGCCAGGGATAGAGTGGAAAGGCACTGGAATCAGAAAGAGTAAGTGACTGGCCTCAGTTTAACCTCAGCATGCACTCCTGACCCCCACAGCTCCCCCCACCTCCCCCCAACCCACAGCTCCCTCCTCGACTTCACCCACCCCCCCCCCCCCCACCCATCCACACCCCATTCCCAAAGTGGGGATGGTATAAATCAGGGGTTAATGGTGGGTTAAGTGTATTGAGATGAGCTGAAGTTTGTTCAGGGTGGGGTTTTCACGGATTGTAACAGAGGGGGAAGCACAGCCAAAGCGTAGGCCGTGAGCGTAGGACACCGAAGCAGCGTGTCCAAGCCCTGGATCCAGCTCACAGCCCTCAAAACCAAACCTGAAGATGATCGAGCGAGAAGCAACATGTAAAAGATCTTCCTCTGAAACCATCAACAGACACACATTATGAGTCCCTGAGGAGGCAGCAAAGGGGTTTCGTTTAGATTGGCTTCCTGCCAACTCCCTGCAAGTTAGTCAGCATAATGTTTCATTGTAAAATGGTTCAGGGTGATTTAAAATAACTAAAATACGTTATCGCTCACATCGGAGATACCTCCCATGGCACTAACACCTTTAATTGTTTCCCTCCTAATGATTCTGCCAATTTCCAGTAGGAAAAAACAGTTTGAACCAGTATTCCTAATTCCCATTTTTTGCTGGTGTTCCATTTCAAGGTATACAAGGCCAGTTCGGACTATTGAAGCGATTATTTTAGCTCCCTGAATCCTGGGTTGATTATATGATGGAAAGTGACGATTGTGTAAACCTAACACCGCCCGCCACCCCCACTTACCAAGGTAAACACAGAGTCAGGACCTTTCAATAAAGAGCCTACATCATTGCTTTACAAATCCTTGTTGCCTGATTAGTACATTGTGATAAACAGAAGGATGTAACAGGTATGCGGGCAGGGGGATAGTGTGGGGCTTTTCTGGGATGGCTGAGGAAGTTATGGAGGAATCATCCTGGCAGCGTTTGATGGGAGTTTTACTCTGTACCCAACCCCGTGCTGTACCTGTCCTGGGAGTGTTTGACGGGGACAGTGTAGAGGGAGTTTTACTCTGTATCTAACCCCGTGCTGTACCTGTCCTGGGAGTGTTTGATGGGGACAGTGTAGAGGGAGTTTTATTCTGTACCTAACCCCATGCTGTACCTGTCCTGGGAGTGTTTGATGGGGACACTGTAGAGGGAGCTTTACCCTGTATCTAATCCCGTGCTGTACCTGCCCTGGGAATGTTTAATGGGGGTAGTATAGAGGGAGCTTTGCTCTGTATCTAACTCAGTGCTATCCCTGTTCTGGGAATGTTTGATGGGGACAGTGTAGAGGGAGCTTTACTCTGTATCTAACCCTGTGCTGTACCTGTCCTGGGTGTGTTTGATGGGGACAGTGTAGAGGGAGCTTTACTCTGTATCTAACCCCATGCTGTACCTGCCCTGGGAATGTTTGATGGGGACAGTGTAGAGGGAGCTTTACTCTGTATCTAACCCCGTGCTGTACCTGTCCTGGGAATGTTTGGTGGAGTTAGCGTAAAGGGACCTTTACTCTATATGTAATCTAACTAAATGGAAGCTGTTCCATTTTTCTGCATTAACAGCTGCACTTGGGCAAAGTTTGGAGATACCAGGAACTCACTCAGTGTTGCTGAAGTTGCACAGTTTCGTGCCCTTGTGGGAGAGGGTTAATTCAGTGAAACAACGTGAATCGCCAAGGGGAGATTAAATGAAAATTCTTCATAGAAATCATATGCAAATTCAGTCTCATCTTCAGAAAGGTACAAGTTGGTTCATGCGAGAACCATATGTGCAGACAGAAAGCTGTCTCATTTCCTGGCATGCTGTTTAACAGAATCAGGTAAAAAAGACCATATATAATTTGGGGAAGGATTAGACTCACGTGTGCTTTCTGCTTTGAACATACAAGGGTTTATTACAATCCAGGATATGTTTGTGGCAAAGTGTATTTCAGTAACGCCTGAGGAGATATGGTGGCACAGCGGTTAGCACTGCTGCCTCGCAGCGCCAGGGACCCGGGTTCAATTCCCGGCTTGGGTCACTGTCTGTGCAGAGTCTGCATGTTCTCCCTGTGTCTGCGTGGGTTTCCTCCGGGTGCTCCGGTTTCCTCCCACAAGTCCGAAAGACATGCTGGTTAGGTGGATTGGCCATGCTAAATTCTCCCTCATTGTACCCGAACAGGTGCCGGAGTGTGGCGACTAGGGGATTTGCACAGTAACTTCATTGCAGTGTGAATGTAATATGATAGCAATAAATAAACTTTAACTTTAGATACACAAAGCCTTCAGAATTCAATAATAAATAGAAAATGCTGGAAACACTCAGCAGCCCTGTATCGTCAGTGGAGAGTGAAACAAACTCATGCCTACCAACATTTTTCCAGAATCACAGTCCCTTTGTCACAACTCCGGTGGAGACCGAGAACATTTAAAAGAGAGAATCCCATGAGGCTAAGGGAAAGAAAACTGGTAGTTAAGGTTTAATTTCTTAAAGCTTTTACTGTAACAAGTCAACCAAAATCACCGTGGTTCAAACACTAATTAATAAGCAAAGGAAATTTCAAAGAAAAATAGTAAATTTCATTATAAATCCTTGATACAAAGGTGTGTCTCATGTAGTTACAAACATTCACATTACATCCTGCATTGAATGTGAGACCATTTGCATTGGGTGGAATTCTCCCATCCTGGACTAAGTCCAGGGGGTTGGGATGGGAAGTGTTTCCCGCTGTGGAGGCTGACGGAAAACACATTATATCTTCCATCCCCAGCATAATTAATGGGGGCTTTGCGTCATCATCCATGGCAGGCTGCCACGGCGGCACAGTGGTTGGCACTGCTGCCTCACAGCTCCAGGGTTCAATTCCAGCCTTGGATGACTGTCTGTGTGGAGTTTGCATGTTCTCCCCCTGTTTGTGTGGTAATTAGTGTCAATTGGCTCAATAATGAAAGGGAATCAGTGTAAAGGAATCTAGTGAATGAGATACAACAAAACCATTAGAGGTAGAAAGTGGCAAGAGAGGGGATCTGGAAAAGTTACTTGACTCACTAAAAATCTGCCAATATCAGAACAGAACAAGAAGGAGTAGAGGGAAGAGGAATCTGTAATTCACTGAATGTGAAGGAGGTAAAATAATTAAAGTATAAATATATATAACAAAATTTGTTGAAAAGAGAGACGTGTTACAAAGATCAAAGAACAAAGAAAAGTACAGCATAGGAACAGGCCCTTCGGCCCTCCAAGCCTGTGCCGATCATGATGCCCTAACTAAACCCAAGAAAAAACCTTCTGCCGTTGCTCGGTCCGTATCCCTCTATTCCCTCCCTATTCATGTACCCATTCAGGTGCCTCTTAAATGTTGCTAATGTTCCTGCTTCCACCACCTCCTCTGGCAGTGCGTTCCAGACACCCACCACTCTCTGCATGAAAAGCCTCCCCCACACATCTCCCTGAAGCTTTCCCCCTCTCACCTTGAACCTGTGCTCCCTGTAATTGACACTTCCACCCTGGGGAAAAAGCCTCTGACTATCTATCCTGTCTGTGCCTCTCATAATTGTGTAGACCTCTATCGGGTCTCCCCTCAGCCTCTGTCTTTGCAGTAAAAACAATCCTAGTTTATTCAACCTCTCCTCATAGCCGACACCCTCGAGACCAGGCAACATTCTGGTGGACATTCTTTGCACTCTCTCCAAAGCTTCCACATCCTTCCAGTAGTGTGGTGACCAGAACTGCATGCAATACTCCAAATGCGACCTAACCAAAGTTTTAGACAGCCGCAACATAATTTCCCAACTCTTGTACTCAATGCCTTGGCTGATGAAGGCAAGCATGCCATATGCCTTCTTAATGACCTTGGCCACCTGTGTTGCCACTTTTAAGGAACTGTGGACCTGCACGCCCAGATCCCTCTGTATGTTAATGTTCCGAAGGGATCTGGCATTTACAGTATAATTCAGACCTAAATTTGAGCCTCCAAAAGCCTTGCATTTGTCCGGATTCAACTCCATCTGCCATTTCTGTGTCCAAGTCTCTAATCTATCTATATCCTGTTGTATCCTTCGACAATCCTCAGCACCATCAGCAACTCCACCAATCTTTGTGTCATCCACAAACTTACTGATCAGACCACCCACATTTTCCTCCAGATCATTTATATATACTACAAACAATAGAGGTCCCAGCACTGATCCCTGCGGAACACCACTAGCTACAGATCTCCATTCTGAAAAACACCCTTCCACCACTACTCCCTGTCTTCTATAACCCAACCAGTTCTGTGTCCATCTAGCCAGCCCACCCGAATCCCATGTGATTCTAGTTTTTGTACCAGTCTGCCATGTGGGACCTTGTCAAACGCCTTACTAAAGTCCATATAAACTACATCCACAGCCCTTCCCACATCAATTATCTTTGCCACCTCTTCAAAAAACTCAATCAAGTTGGTGAGACATGACCTTCCCCGTACAAAACCACGCTGCCTGTCATTAACTAGCCTATTTTCCTCCAAATGTGCATATATCCTGTCCCTCAGTATCTTCTCCAAAAGCTTCCCCACCACTGACGTCAGGCTCACCGGCCTATAATTTCCTGGATTATCCCTGCTTCCTTTCTTAAACAAGGGCACAATATTGGTCGTTTTCCATCCTCTGGAACCTTGTCTGTGGTCATAGAAAGTGTGAAGATGTCTGTTAAAGCCCCAGCTATTTCCCCCTTTGTCTCCTGCAGTAACCTTGAATAGATCCCATCCGGTCCTGGGGACATGTCTACTTTAATGCAATTTAGAACATCCAACACTTCCTCCTTCGATATATTGACATTCTTTGGAACATTCACACACGTATCCCTGACCTCAACATCCATCATGTCCTTCTCCTTGGTGAATACCGATACAAAGTACTCATTAAGTATCTCACCGGTCTCCTGTGGCTCCACGCATAACTTCCCTCCATTGTCCTTGAGTGGGCCTACTCTTTCTCTTGCTACCCTCTTGTTCCTAATATATGCATAAAAAGCCTTGGGATTCTCCTTGACCCTGTTTGCTAAAAACATTTCATGGCACCTTATAGCCTTCCTAATTCCGGGTTTAAGTTCTTTCCTACTTTCATTATACTCCTCAAGGGCTTCGTCAGTTTTAGGTCCCTCGTATGCTTCTTTTTTCCTTTTGACTAAGTTTATAATTTCCCTTGTCATCCATGGTTCCCAAATCCTGGCATTTCTATCCTTCATTTTTGGGGGACCTGCCTGTCCTGCACTTCAATCAACTGGCCTTTAAAAGTCTCCCACTTGCCAGATGTGGATTTGGCCTCAAATAGCCGCCCCCAATCCACATTCCCCAGTTCCTGTCTAATTTGGATGTAATTGGTCCTCACCCAATTAAGTACCTTCACCTGAGGGCCAATTTTGTCCTTATCCATGACTACCCGAAATCTTATGGAATTATGGTTGCTAAGCCCAAAATGCTCCCCCACTGAAACATCGATCACCTGGCCTGGCTCATTCCCCAATGCCAAGTCTAGTGTGGCTCCCTCCCTGGTTAGATTGTCAACATACAGAATCAAAAAGCTCTCCTGGACATATCGAACAAATTGCTCTCCATCCAAGTCCCTGGCTCAAAGGGAGTCCCAGTCAATATGGGGGAAGTTAAAGTCACCCACCATAAAACTACTCTGCTTTTTTCACACTTTTTCAGTGTCTGACTACACAACTGCTCCTCTGTCTCCTACGGGATGTTGGGAGGTCTATAATACACTGATTTCACCCTTCCTATTCCTGAGCTCCACCCATAATGCCTCACTACAAGATCCCTCCAATGTCTCCTTCCTCAGCACAGATGTGATGTGCTCCCGAATCAGCAATGTAATTCCCCCACCCCTTTTGTTTCCCCTTCTGTCCCGTCTAAAACAGCGATATCCCAGAATGTTAAGCTGCCAGTTCTGTCCCTCCTTTAACCATGTCTCCATAATTGCAATATCACCATAATTCCTTCATCAGGCACTCACCTGATGAAGGAGCAGCGCTCTGAAAGCTCATGCTACCAAATAAACCTGTTGGACTTTAACCTGGCGTTGTGAGACCTCTTACTGATCATAATTCCATGCAGTAGTCCAGGCTCTTAGTTCATCTGTTTTACCTGCTATACTTCCTGCATTGAAGCAAATGCACTCCAGACCTCCAGTCCCCCTGAGCCCCGCAGCTTCCCTCTGCCTGCTCTTACTCTGTGCTACGTTTATCTCAGTCTCACTTTCTCCCCCAGTCCCTACACTTACTGGCCTGCTATTCCGGTTCCCCACCCCCCTGCCGCACTAGTTTAAACCCTCCCAAATAGCACTAGCAAACCTGCCGCCCAGAATATTGGTGCCCCTCCAGTTCAGGTGCAATCTGTCCTTCTTGTACAGGTCCCACCTTCCCCAGAAGACATCCCAGTGATTCAAATGTAGAAAGCCCTCCCTCCTACACCAGCTCTTTAGCCACATGTTCAACTGCACTATCTCCCTGTTCCAAGCTTCGCTAGCACATGACATGGGGAGCAATGCTGAGATTACTACCCTAGAGGTCCGGTCTTCTAGCTCTCGATCTAACTCTCTGAATTGTCTTTGCAGATCTCTTCCCTCTTCCTGCCTGTGTCATTTGTCTATTTACCCTCCTGTTTCAGGATGCTCTGTACCCGCTCAGAGACATCCAGGACCCTGGCACCAGGGAGGAAACACACCATCCTAGAGTCTCGTTCGTGGTCACAGAAACACCTGTTTGTGCCCCTGACTATTGAGTCTCCTACTCACTCGCTTGGACTTAGCCTGAGCCTGGCTCCACAGCAGAACCAGTTGTGGTGCCACAGACCTGGCTGCTGCTGGAATTTTCCCCTGAGAGGCTATCCCCCCCGCCACCACCCTCCACCATCCTCCCACCCCTCCACCCCATACAACCCAGATAGAGAATCTGGTGAACTGGTGCGGCAACAATAATCTCTCCCTCAATGTCAACAAAACGAAGGAGATTGTCATAGACTTCAGGAAGCATAAAGGAGAACATGCCCCTGTCTACATCAATGGGGACGAAGTAGAAAGGGGCGAGAGCTTCAAGTTTTTAGGTGTCCAGATCACCAACAGCCTGTCCTGGTCCGTCGATGCCATAACTATAGTTAAGAAAGCCCATCAACGCCTCCACTTTCTCAGAAGACTCAGGAAATTTGGCATGTCAGCTATGACTCTCACCAACTTTTACAGATGCACCATAGAAAACATTCTTTCTGGTTGTATCACAGCTTGGTATGGCTCCTGCTCTGCCCAAGACCGCAAGAAACTACAAAAGGTCGCGAATGTCGCCCAATCCATCATGCAAACCAGCCTCCCATCCATTGACTCTGTCTACACTTCCCGCTGCCTCGGCAAAGCAGCCAGCATAATTAAGGGACCCCACACACCCCGGACATTCTCTCTTCCACCTTCTTCTTTCGGGAAAAAGAAACAAAAGTCTAAGGTCACGTACCAACCGACTCAAGAGCAGCTTCTTCCCTGCTGCTGTCAGACTTTTGAATGGACTTACCTTGCATTAAGTTGATCTTTCTCTACACCCTAGCTATGACTGTAACACTACATTCTGCACCCTCTCGTTACCTTCTCTATGAATGGTATGTTTTGTCTGTATAGCGCGCAAGAAACAATACTTTTCACTGTATGTTAATACATGTGACAATAATAAATCAAATCAAATCAACAGTATCCAAAACAGTATATCTATTTGAAAGGGGAATGCCACAGAAGACTCCTGCCTTACCTGCCTGCCTCACCTGGCGGTCACCCATTTATCAGTCTGGACCTGTGGTGTGACCACCTCCCTGAAGCTAGTGTCTATCACACTCTTTTCCCCCTGTACGCTCTGCAGTCTGTCCAGCTGCTGCTCCAACCAAATCAATTGGTCTGTGAGGAGCTGCAACTGGTCACACTTCCTGCAGACATAGTCATCAGGGACACGAGAGAGTCTCTGATCTCCCACATCTAGCAGGAGGAGCATATCGAGGAGCATATCACTGCCCTCACTGCCATCTCTGCTCTTGTACACTTAAGAAAGATGTAAGAATAAGAATCTTACCTTGCTTTTACTTTGCTTGTCCTCCTCACAGTGCCTTTTTTTTTGGTTAGAGGAGGAGGGAGGGAGGGAAACATTAATGTAGCATCTTGGGCTTAACCGCCCCTTGACCCCAGTTCTTCCACTACCTACAGTACAGTCGAGGTGACTGCTCTGACTTCTCCCAGAATGCACTACTTTGTGTGTACCGCTGGCTCACCACCACTCAAAAGCCGATTAGGGATGGGTGAAGAGCTGCCCTGGCCAGTCATTCCCAGGTTCCATGAACAAATTGAAAGAATAGGAAGCTTGTCAGCCTCACCAGTGGCGGGCGTGGCCTCTCTCTCCCCATTGCCACCATTCTGACCACTTACCCCAACCTGATCTCCCACTCCCTCACTCCCAATTTCAGCGACTGGTCTCCAGGGTCCTTGGCTGCGATGTCCTAATTGGTAGCCAGCCCCTCCAAGAGGAGAAAGTGCTGCTGGGTTGGTAAATTCGATAGGTCCCCGGGATCTCAAGTTTCCCTGTATTCCCGCCGCAGAACCCGGGGCCAACGACTCTGGGGAGAGGGGAAAAATGGTAACAGTCAGAACAGACAAGAGGAGAAACGAAGAGCAGATAAAGAGTCAGGAAGGAGAACAAAAAGCAAAGCCTCCTGGGCTCCTCGACACTGGATAATTGCTCGAAGAAGCCAGGGATTGGGAAGCAGCCGGGATTAGTTGAGGGGACTCTGATTGAATAAAGGATTAGCACGGACCCGATTGACCGAGTGGGTTCTCTGTGCTGCGTAATGAAACTGGAACTAAACTATGAAAACTTGAGTCCCGCAAGATAGTGAAGGGAGTTTTGTAGTGCAGAGGTTTAAAAACAACATTTTTGAGGGGAGAAGGCAGGAGAAAGAAAGCAATGCAAAATGCATCAAATGGAAACAGCGACTGAGGGGTTTGACCTTGAGTACCCTTCTGCCAAACACTTCCCTCGAACAAGGGAGACTGGTTGCGGAAGTGCCCGTCACCTGAGGCAAACCTTACCCTGGTGCCTAATGCCAAGTTTCTCCAGGAAAAATAAGTGCCCATTACAGCAAAGCCCTTGTGCGACAGGGAACTTGGTCACAAATCTTTTACATGAGTAACTGAGTGTATATAGCTCCCACCCCACGCTGAGGAAGTCAGCATTTACACGTGGGCAGCCACTCGTAGCTTTCTTTCATTTATCTGTGTGGGAAAATAAATGTATATTTGTTCTCCATATATGTCCTTCCTGACCATGTCAACAAACCTTTTATTCAAACTTCCTTTTCGTTCAGGAAGATGATGAGTGGAAGACAGTTTCACTTCTGAAAATGGGACCGAAGATGGTTTAATGCAAACCGTGAGTTCCATTCTCAGCATCACAGGAACAGGAGGACGCCACTCAGCCCATCTGACCCTGAGCCTATCTCACCATTCAATTAGATCATGGCAGGTCTGTACTAACTTTACTTATTTCGCTGTGCACAAGTGTTAGAATTAGAACAAGACCACTCGGGAGTGAAATCAGGAAATGCTTTTTTTGCACAATGGGACTTGGAAATTTAGACCTCTCTCCACCAACAGGCTGTAGATGTTGGGGGTTAATTAAAATCTCCCAGTAAGTACCCTACTCCCAGTAAGTACCCTACTCCCGGTAAGTACCCTACTCCCGGTAAGTACCCTACTCCCAGTAAGTACCCAACTCCCAGTAAGTACCCTACTCCCAGTAAGTACACTACTCCCGGTAAGTACCCTACTCCCGGTAAGTACCCTACTCCCAGTAAGTACCCTACTCCCAGTAAGTACCCTACTCCCGGTAAGTACCCTGCTCCCGGTAAGTACCCTATTCCCGGTAAGTACTCTACTACCAGTAAGTACCCTACTCCCGGTAAGTACCCTACTCCTGGTAAGTACCCTACTCCCGGTAAGTTCCCTACTCCCGGTAAGTACCCTACTCCCAGTAAGTACCCAACTCCCAGTAAGTACCCTACTCCCAGTAAGTACACTACTCCCAGTAAGTACACTACTCCCGGTAAGTACCCTACTCCCGGTAAGTACCCTACTCCCAGTAAGTACCCTACTCCCAGTAAGTACCCTACTCCCGGTAAGTACCCTACTCCCGGTAAGTACCCTACTCCCGGTAAGTACCCTACTCCCAGTAAGTACCCTACTCCCAGTAAGTACCCTACTCCCGGTAAGTACCCTACTCCCGGTAAGTACCCTACTCCCAGTAAGTACCCAACTCCCAGTAAGTACCCTACTCCCAGTAAGTACACTACTCCCGGTAAGTACCCTACTCCCGGTAAGTACCCTACTCCCAGTAAGTACCCTACTCCCAGTAAGTACCCTACTCCCGGTAAGTACCCTGCTCCCGGTAAGTACCCTATTCCCGGTAAGTACTCTACTACCAGTAAGTACCCTACTCCCGGTAAGTACCCTACTCCTGGTAAGTACCCTACTCCCAGTAAGTACCCTACTCCCAGTAAGTACCCTACTCCTGGTAAATACCGTACTCCCAGAAAGTACCCTACTCCCAGTAAGTACCCTACTCCCAGTAAGTACCCTACTCCTGGTAAATACCGTACTCCCAGTAAGTACCCTACTCCCGGTAAGTACCCTACTCCCGGTAAGTACCCTACTCCCAGTAAGTACCCTACTCCCGGTAAGTACCCTATTCCCGGAAAGTACTCTACTCCCGGTAAGTACCCTACTCCTGGTAAGTACCCTACTCCCGGTAAGTACCCTACTCCTGGTAAGTACCCTACTCCCAGTAAGTTCCCTACTCCCGGTAAGTTCCCAACTCCTAGTAAGTACCCTACTCCCAATAAGTACCCTAATCCTGGTAAATACCGTACTCCCAGTAAGTACCCTACTCCCAGTAAGTACCCTACTCCCAGTAAGTACCCTACTCCTGGTAAATACCGTACTCCCAGTAAGTACCCTACTCCCAGTAAGTACCCTACTCCCGGTAAGTACCCTACTCCCGGTAAGTACCCTACTCCCGGTAAGTACCCTACTCCTGGTAAATACCGTACTCCCAGTAAGTACCCTACTCCCGGTAAGTACCCTACTCCTGGTAAGTACCCTACTCCTGGTAAGTACCCTACTCCCAGTAAGAACCCTACTCCCAGTAAGTACCCTACTCCTGGTAAATACCGTACTCCCCGTAAGTACCCTACTCCCGGTAAGTACCCTACTCCCGGTAAGTACCCTACTCCCAGTAAGTACCCTGCTCCCGGTAAGTACCCTACTCCCAGTAAGTACCCTGCTCCCGGTAAGTACCCTATTCCCGGTAAGTACTCTACTCCCGGTAAGTACCCTACTCCTGGTAAGTACCCTACTCCCGGTAAGTACCCTACTCCTGGTAAGTACCCTACTCCCAGTAAGTTCCCTACTCCCGGTAAGTTCCCTACTCCTAGTAAGTACCCTACTCCCAGTAAGTACTCTACTCCTGGTAAATACCGTACTCCCAGTAAGTACCCTACACCCAGTAAGTACCCTACTCACAGTAAGTACCCTACTCCCAGTAAGTACCCTACTCCTGGTAAATACCGTACTCCCAGTAAGTACCCTACTCCCAGTAAGTACCCTACTCCCAGTAAGTACCCTACTCCTGGTAAATACCGTACTCCCAGTAAGTACCCTACTCCCGGTAAGTACCCTACTCCCGGTAAGTACCCTACTCCCGGTAAGTACCCTACTCCCGGTAAGTACCCTACTCCCAGTAAGTACCCTACTCCCAGTAAGTACCCTACTCCTGGTAAATACCGTACTCCCAGTAAGTACCCTACTCCCGGTAAGTACCCTACTCCCGGTAAATACCCTACTCCCGGTAAGTACCCTACTGCCGGTAAGTACCCTACTCCCAGTAAGTTCCCTACTCCCGGTAAGTTCCCTAATCCTAGTAAGAACCCTACTCCCAGTAAGTACCCTACTCCTGGTAAATACCGTACTCCCAGTAAGTACCCTACTCCCAGTAAGTACCCTACTCCCGGTAAGTACCCTACTCCCGGTAAGTACCCTACTCCCGGTAAGTACCCTACTCCCAGTAAGTACCCTACTCCCAGTTATTACCCTGCTCCCGGTAAGTACCCTACTCCCAGTAAGTACCCTGCTCCCGGTAAGTACCCTATTCCCGGTAAGTACTCTACTCCCGGTAAGTACCCTACTCCTGGTAAGTACCCTACTCCTGGTAAATACCGTACTCCCAGTAAGTACCCTACTCCCAGTAAGTACCCTACACCCAGTAAGTACCCTACTCCCAGTAAGTACCCTACTCCTGGTAAGTACCCTACTCCCGGTAAGTACCCTACTCCGGGTAAGTACCCTACTCCCGGTAAGTACCCTACTCCCGGTAAGTACCCTACTCCCAGTAAGTACCCTGCTCCCGGTAAGTACCCTACTCCCGGTAGGTTCCCTGCTCCCGGTAAGTACCCTATTCCCGGTAAGTACTCTACTACCGGTAAGTACCCTACTCCCGGTAAGTTCCCTACTCCCGGTAAGTACCCTACTCCTGGTAAGTACCCTACTCCCGGTAAGTTCCCTACTCCCGGCAAGTTCCCTACTCCTAGTAAGTACCCTACTCCCAGTAAGTACCCTACTCCTGGTAAATACCGTACTCCCAGTAAGTACCGTACTCCCGGTAAGTACCCTACTCCCAGTAAGTACCCTACTCCCGGTAAGTACGCTACTCCCAGTAAGTACCCTGCTCCCGGTAAGTACCCTACTCCCCGTAAGTACCCTGCTCCCGGTAAGTACCCTGCTCCCGGTAAGTACTCTACTCCCGGTAAGTACCCTAATCCTTGTAAGTACCCTACCCCCGGTAAGTACCCTACTCCTGGTAAGTACCCTACTCCCAGTAAGTTCCCTACTCCCGGTAAGTTCCCTACTCCTAGTAAGTACCCTACTCCCAGTATGTACCCTACTCCTGGTAAGTACCGTACTTCCAGTAAGTACCCTACTCCCAGTAAGTACCCTACTCCCAGTAAGTTCCCTACTCCCAGTATGTACCCTACTCCTGGTAAGTACCCTACTCCCGGTAAGTACCCTACTCCCGGTAAGTACCCTACTCCCGGTAAGTACCCTACTCCCAGTAAGTACCCTGCTCCCGGTAAGTACCCTACTCCCAGTAAGTGCCCTATTCCCAGTAAGTACTCTACTCCTGGTAAGTGCCCTACTCCCAGTAAGTACCCTATTCCCGGTAAGTACCCTATTCCCGGTAAGTACCCTATTCCCGGTAAGTACTCTACTCCCGGTAAGTATCCTACTCCCGGTAAGTACCCTATTCCCGGTAAGTACCCTATTCCTGGTAAGTACCCTACTCCCAGCAGGTATCCTAGTCCCATCTCTCTCTCCCAACAAACATCCCTTAGCAAATGTCCTGTGTCTATGTCTAACCTCTTGGCCTTACTCCAGACGTCTTGGATGCTGCAAGTTTGGCATAGATTGTCCTTGAAACATCCTGATCCGGAGCTGGCCCCCCGATAGGGGCTGAATGGATGCAGTGTTTTCCCAAGAGAAGCAACGCAAACTCGTCACATCCTTTCGCACATGCATCAACATAGAAACCAGCGGCTGTCACTCCCGCGCATCGGCACTGACAGCTGGAAATCACGTCAAGTTGCTTGACATTCTCCCAATCCTTGTGCAGAAGTGGCAAGACCGCTCTATATACCATCGCCACCCCCTCCATATACACACACACACACACACACACACACACTGCCACACATCCACCCACACACATACACACACTCACACACACACTCACACACACACACTCCCACACATCCACCCACACATATACACACACTCACACTCACACACACACTCACACACACTCCCACACACTCATACCCACACACACTCGCACATGCACACAAGCACTCACACACACTTCCACACACACTCCCACACACCCACCCACACACATACACACACTCAAACACACACACATGCATCCACACACACACCCACACACACATCCACACACTCACACCCACACACACATACACACTCACACACACATACACACACACCCACACATACACACACACACACCCTCTGCTGCTAAAGTGTGCACATATCCCACTCCTGACATTTCCATTAGGGGTGGCACAGTGGCACAGAGACTAACACTGCTGCCTCACAGCGCCAGGGACCTGGGTTTAATTCCAGCCTCGGGTCACTGTCTGTGTGGTGTTTGTAAATTCTCCTCGTGTCTGCGTGGGTTTCCTCCGGGTGCTCCGGTTTCCTCCCACAGCCCAAAGATGTGTGGGTTAGGTTGACTGGCCATGCTAAATTGACCCTAGTGTCAGGGAGATTAGCAGGGTAAATATGTGGGGTTGTGGGAATCGGGCCTGGGTGGGATTGTGGTCGGTGCAGACTCGATGGGCCGAAGGGCCTCCTTCTGCACTGTAGCGATTCTATCATTCTGTAAAGCTAAGAGCTTGCATTTTGTACTTTTATGGCATGAAAGCAACTTCCAACCAAATGAACTGTGTCTTTAAGTGGAACCTGCGCTTCCTGCCTGGATCCCAGCGCTGGCCGAGCCCCCTCAGCACGGAAAGCGCTCTCCATGAGGTATTTCCCAATTTGTCATGGTAACACAGGTTAATCTGATTAGCGAGCGTTTGCCCAGGGCTCACACAGACGCTCTCTGATCCCTGAAAGCTCATCAGCACTGAATTCCCAGCACCCAATCCCAGCTCAGATCTGTTTACAAAGCAGAAAGGTCTGGGCCTTCACGTTTTTGTTAAAAAAAAGACCAAAAATCTCCCAAATCAGACAAGCAACATTGCAAACCAATTAGATAAGAACAAAAGTCTGGCTTTCGCAGCAAAAGCAAACTCAAATCTTAATTGAAAAGGAAACAAACCACTTCGGCCAACTTTAATCAGCTTCTCCTTTCACAAGCCTGACAATCCCAATATTGTTTACGCAGAAAAAAAACCCTGAATCCTACTGTCCTCTAATTGGCTCTCACAGGGTTTATCGCCAGGCCCAAGCAGGCAAATTTAAATTAAAAATGCTTTTTATTGCATGCCTGGAATCTGGGACTTTAATATGGCTTTAATTAGCGCTCAGTGTGGTGTGCAGTTTATTTAGGGACTTCAATAGGAACAAGGGGGAGGCCACAATCACCGCTCCGTGCTACATATTGGGAGCTCGGGTTGAAAAAACAAGCAGCCACTTTCATTTATAATGCTGATCGCCTATTCCCACTCTTAAAGGGGCAGTCTGCGCTATTTAAAGGAGCATCACTGCTTGTTGGGGATGCTTTCCTAAAGGAAGGTGGGCAAGAGCTGGCCATGAGATGGTCATGTGATGGTCATGAGATGGTCATGAGATGGTCATGTGAGCACCTGACATCATTTGACATTGTCCCTCTGAAAAAAGGAAAAGTAACAGAAGAAAATGGATTCAAACTTAGGCTGCTTAAAGATTAGAAAGGTGAGGAGTGATCAATGTCGGGGACACTGAGGAGTTCTGTGAGCTGAAAGTGAGGAATCCAGTGAGGGATCCAGTGAGGGATACAGTGAAGAATGCAGTGGGGAATACATAATGGAATATAGTATGGAATACATTGAGGAATGCAGTGTGGAATACAGTGGGGAATACAGTGGCGAATACAGTGTGGAACACAGTGTGGAACACTGTGGAATACAGTGTGGAATACAGTGAGCAATACAGTGTGGAATACAGTGGCGAATACAGTGTGGAACACAGTGTGGAATACAGTGAGGAATACAGTGAGGAATACAGTGTGGAATACACTGAGGACTACAGTGGGGAATACAGTGAAGGACACTGAGGAATACAGTGAGGAATACAGTGTGGAATGCAGTGTGGAATACAGTGAGGAATACAGTGAGGAATACAGTGTGGAATACAGTGTGGAATGCAGAGTGGAAAACAGTGTGGAACACAGTCTAGAATACAATGTGGAATGCAGTGTGGAATACAGTGTGGAATACAGTGAGGGTTACAGTGTGGAATACGGTGTGGAATACAGTGTGGAATACAGTGAGGGATACAGTGTGGAATACAGTGTGGAACACAGTGTGGAATACAGTGTGGAATGCAGTGTGGAATACAGTGGGGAACACAGTGTGGAATACAGTGAGGAATACAGTGTGGAATACAGTGGGGAATACAGTGAGCAATACAGTGTGGAATACAGTGAGGGATACAGTAAGGGATACAGTGAGGAATACAGTGCGGAATACAGTGAGGAATACAGTGTGGAATACAGTGGGGAATACAGTGTGGAATACAGTGTGGAACACAGTGTGGAATACAGTGAGGAATACAGCGAGGAATACAGTGTGGAATACAATATGGAATACAGTGGGGAATATAGTGTGGAATACAGTGTGGAATGCAGTGTGGAATACAGTGGGGAACACAGTGTGGAATACAGTGAGGAATACAGTGTGGAATACAGTGTGGAATACAGTGAGGAATGCAGTGTGGAATACAGTGGGGAATACAGTGAAGGACACTGTGAGGAATACAGTGTGGAATACAGTGAGGAATACAGTGGGGAATACAGTGAGGGATACAGAGTGGAATACAGTGAGGAATACAGTGAGGAATACAGTGAGGAATACAGTGTGGAATACAGTGTGGAAAACAGTGTGGAATACAGTGTGGAATACAGTGAGAAATACAGAGTGGAATACAGTTTGGAATACAGTGAGGGTTACAGTGAGGAATACAGTGAGGGATACAGTGTGGCATACAGTGTGGAATACAGTGGGGAATACAGCGTGGAACACAGTGCGGAATACAATATGGAATACAGTGGGGAATACAGTGTGGAACACAGTGTGGAATACAGTGGGGAATACAGTGTGGAACACAGTGTGGAATACATGTGGAATACAGAGAGGAATACAGTGTGGTAAATAGTGTGGAATACAGTCTGGAATACAGTGTGGATTACAGTGAGGGTTACAGTGTGGAATGCAGTGTGGAATACAGTGTGGAATACAGTGTGGAAAACAGTGTGGAACACAGACTGGAATACAGTGAGAAATACAGAGTGGAATACAGTGTGGAATACAGTGAGGGTTACAGTGTGGATTACAGTGTGGAATACGGTGTGGAATACAGTGAGGAATACAGTGAGGGATACAGTGTGGAATACAGTGTGGAACACAGTGTGGAATACAGTGTGGAATGCAGTGTGGAATACAGTGGGGAACACAGTGTGGAATACAGTGAGGAATACAGTGTGGAATACAGTGGGGAATACAGTGAGCAATACAGTGTGGAATACAGTGAGGGATACAGTAAGGGATACAGTGAGGAATACAGTGCGGAATACAGTGAGGAATACAGTGTGGAATACAGTGGGGAATACAGTGTGGAATACAGTGTGGAACACAGTGTGGAATACAGTGAGGAATACAGCGAGGAATACAGTGTGGAATACAATATGGAATACAGTGGGGAATATAGTGTGGAATACAGTGTGGAATGCGGTGTGGAATACAGTGGGGAACACAGTGTGGAATACAGTGAGGAATACAGTGTGGAATACAGTGTGGAATACAGTGAGGAATGCAGTGTGGAATACAGTGGGGAATACAGTGAAGGACACTGTGAGGAATACAGTGTGGAATACAGTGAGGAATACAGTGGGGAATACAGTGAGGGATACAGAGTGGAATACAGTGAGGAATACAGTGAGGAATACAGTGAGGAATACAGTGTGGAATACAGTGTGGAAAACAGTGTGGAATACAGTGTGGAATACAGTGAGAAATACAGAGTGGAATACAGTTTGGAATACAGTGAGGGTTACAGTGAGGAATACAGTGAGGGATACAGTGTGGCATACAGTGTGGAATACAGTGGGGAATACAGCGTGGAACACAGTGCGGAATACAATATGGAATACAGTGGGGAATACAGTGTGGAACACAGTGTGGAATACAGTGGGGAATACAGTGTGGAACACAGTGTGGAATACATGTGGAATACAGAGAGGAATACAGTGTGGTAAATAGTGTGGAATACAGTCTGGAATACAGTGTGGATTACAGTGAGGGTTACAGTGTGGAATGCAGTGTGGAATACAGTGTGGAATACAGTGTGGAAAACAGTGTGGAACACAGACTGGAATACAGTGAGAAATACAGAGTGGAATACAGTGTGGAATACAGTGAGGGTTACAGTGTGGATTACAGTGAGGAATACAGTGTGGAATACAGTGTGGAATACAGTGAGGGTTACAGTGTGGAATACAGTGTGAAATACAGTGGAGAATACAGTGTGGAATACAGTGGGGAATACAGTGAGGAATACAGTGTGGAACACAGTATGGAATACAGTGAGGAATACAGTGAGGAAAACATTGTGGAATACAGTGTGGGATACAGTGTGGGATACAGTGTGGAAAACAGTGTGGAACACAGTGTGGAATACAGTGTGGGATACAGTGAGGGTTCCAGTGTGGAATACAGTGAGGAATACAGTGTGGAATAGAGTGTGGAAAACTGTGTGGAATAGAGTGTGGAAAACAGTGTGGAATACAGTGGGGAATACAGTGAGAAATACAGTTTGGAATACAGTTTGGAATACAGTGAGGGTTACAGTGAGGAATACAGTGAGGGATACAGTGTGGCATACAGTGTGGAATACAGTGGGTAATACAGCGTGGAATACAGTGTGGAATACATGTGGAATACAGTGTGGAATACAGTGTGGAATACAGTGTGGTAAATAGTGTGGAATACAGTCTGGAATACAGTGTGGATTACAGTGAGGGTTACAGTGTGGAATACAGTGTGGAATACAGTGTGGAGTACAGTGTGGAAAACAGTGTGGAACACAGACTGGAATACAGTGTGGAATACAGTGAGAAATACAGAGTGGAATACAGTGTGGAATACAGTGAGGGTTACAGTGTGGATTACAGTGAGGAATACAGTGTGGAATACAGTGTGGAATACAGTGAGGGTTACAGTGTGGAATACAGTGTGGAATACAGTGGAGAATACAGTGTGGAATACCGTGTGGAATACAGTGAGGAATACAGTGTGGAACACAGTGTGGAACACAGTGTGGAATACAGTGTGGAATACAGTGAGGAAAACATTGTGGAATACAGTGTGGGATACAGTGTGGGATACAGTGAGGGTTACAGTGTGGAATACAGTGAGGAATAGTGTGGAATGCAGTGTGGAAAACAGTGCGTAATACAGTGTGGAATACAGTGAGAAATACAGAGTGGAATACAGTTTGGAATACAGTGAGGGTTACAGTGAGGAATACAGTGAGGGATACAGTGTGGCATACAGTGTGGAATACAGTGGGGAATACAGCGTGGAACACAGTGCGGAATACAATATGGAATACAGTGGGGAATATAGTGTGGAATACAGTGTGGAATACAGTGGGGAATACAGTGTGGAACACAGTGTGGAATACATGTGGAATACAGTGAGGAATACAGTGTGGAATACAGTGTGGAATACAGTGTGGAAAACAGTGTGGAACACAGACTGGAATACAGTGTGGAATACAGTGAGAAATACAGAGTGGAATACAGTGTGGAATACAGTGAGGGTTACAGCGTGGATTACAGTGAGGAATACAGTGTGGAATACAGTGAGGGTTACAGTGTGGAATACAGTGTGGAATACAGTGGCGAATACAGTGTGGAATACCGTGTGGGATACCGTGTGGAATACAGTGAGGAATACAGTGTGGAACACAGTGTGGAATACAGTGTGGAATACAGTGTGGAATACAGTGAGGAATACAGTGAGGAAAACATTGTGGAATACAGTGTGGGATACAGTGTGGAAAACAGTGTGGAACACAGTGTGGAATACAGTGTGGGATACAGTGTGGGATACAGTGAGGATACAGTGAGGAATACAGTGAGGAATATAGCGTGGAATACAATGTGGAATACAGTGAGGGATACAGTGTGGAATACAGTGTCGAAAACAGTGTGGAGCACAGTCTGGAATACAGTGTGGATTACAGTGAGGAGCACAGTGTGGAACACAGTGTGGAATACAGTGTGGAATACAGTGTGGAATACAGTGTGGGATACAGTGTGGGATACAGTGAGGGATACAGTGAGGGTTACAGTGAGGGTTACAGTGAGGGTTACAGTGTGGAATACAGTGTGGAATACAGTGTGGAATACAGTGTGAAATACAATGAGGTATACAGTGAGGGATACAGTGAGGGATACAGTGAAGGACACTGTGAGGAATACAGCATGGAATACAGTGTGGAATACAGTGAGGAATGCAGTGTGGAATACAGTGGGGAATACAGTGAAGGACACTGTGAGGAATACAGTGTGGAATACAGTGAGGTATACAGTGGGGAATACAGTGTGGAATACAGTGTGGAATACAGTGAGGGACACAGTGTGGAATACAGTGTGGAAAACAGTGTGGAGCACAGTGTGGAATACAGTGTGGATTACAGTGCGGAGTACAGTGTTGAACACAGTGTGGAACACAGTGTGGAACACAGTGAGGAATACAGTGTGGAACACAGTGTGGGATACAGTGAGGGTTACAGTGAGGGTTACAGTGAGGGTTACAGTGAGGGTTACAGTGAGGGTTACAGTGAGGGTTACAGTGAGGGTTACAGTGTGGAATACAGTGTGGAATACAGTGTGGAGTACAGTGTGGAGTACAGTGTGGAATACAGTGTGGAATACAGTGTGGAACACAGCGTGGAAAACAGTGAGGGATACAGTGAGGATTACAGTGGGGAATACAGTGTGGCAGAATAGAATACAGGATAGAATACATTAATAGATACAGAATAGAATACAGTGAGAGATACAGGATAGAATACAGTGAGAAATACAGGATAGAATACAGGATAGAATACATTAAGAGATACAGAATAGAATACAGTGAGAGATACAGAATAGAATACAGGATAGAATACAGAATAGAATACAGTGAGAGATACAGAATAGAATACAGAATAGAATACAGGATAGAATACAGTGAGAGAGATACAGAATGGAATACAGAATAAAATACAGAATAGAATACAGGATAGAATACAGAATAGAATACAGTGAGAGATACAGGATAGAATACAGAATAGAATACAGAATAGAATACAGTGAGAGATACAGAATAGAATACAGGATAGAATACAGTGAGAGAGATACAGAATAGAATACCAGGTAGAATACAGTGAGAGATACAGAATAGAATACAGTGAGAGATACAGAATAGAATACAGTGAGAGATACAGAGTTGAACACAGAACAGAATACAGAATAGAATACAGAATAGAATACAGTGAGAGAGATACAGAATAGAATACCAGGTAGAATACAGTGAGAGATACAGAATAGAATACAGTGAGAGATACAGAATAGAATACAGTGAGAGATACAGAGTTGAACACAGAATAGAATACAGGATAGAATACAGTGAGAGATACAGAATGGAATACAGGATAGAATACAGTGAGAGATACAGAATGGAATACAGGAGAGAATACAGTGAGAGATACAGAATGGAATACAGAATAAAATCCAGTGAGAGATACAGGATAGAATACAGGATAGAATACAGAGACAGATACAGAATAGAATACAGTGGGAAATGCAGAATAGAATACAGAATAGAATACAGAATAGAATACAGAATAGAATACAGTGAGAGAGATAAAGAATAGAATATCAGGTAGAATACAGTGAGAAATATAGTATACAGGATAGAATACAGAACAGAATACAGTGAGAGATACAGAATAGAATACAGTGAGAGATACTGGATAGAATCCAGGATAGAATACAGAATAGAATACAGTGAGAGATACAGAATAGAATACAGAATAGAATACTGTGAGAGAGATAAAGAATAGAATATCAGGTAGAATACAGTGAGAAATATAGTATACAGGATAGAATACAGGATAGAATACAGTGAGAGATACGGGATAGAATCCAGGATAGAATACAGTGAGAGATACAGAATAGAATACAGTGAGAGATACAGGATAGAATACAGAACAGAATACAGTGAGAGATACAGAATAGAATACAGTGAGAGATACCGGATAGAATACAGGATAGAATACAGTGAGAGATACTGGATAGAATCCAGGATAGAATACAGTGAGAGATACAGAACAGAGTACAGTGAGAGATACAGAATACAATACAGTGAGAGATACAGGATAGAATACAGGATAGAATACAGTGAGAGATACTGGATAGAATCCAGGATAGAATACAAAATAGAATACAGTGAGAGATACCGGATAGAATACAGGATAGAATACAGTGAGAGATACTGGATAGAATCCAGGATAGAATACAGAATAGAACACAGTGAGAGATACAGAATAGAATACAGTGAGAGATACGGGATAGAATACAGAATAGAATACAGTGAGAAATATAGTATACAGGATAGAATACAGAACAGAATACAGTGAGAGATACAGAATAGAATACAGTGAGAGATACCGGATAGAATACAGGATAGAATACAGAACAGAATACAGTGAGAGATACAGAATAGAATACAGTGAGAGATACCGGATAGAATACAGAATAGAATACAGTGAGGGATACAGAATAGAATACAGTGAGAGATACAGGATAGAATACAGGATAGAATACAGTGAGAGATACTGGATAGAATCCAGGATAGAATACAAAATAGAATACAGTGAGAGATACCGGATAGAATACAGGATAGAATACAGTGAGAGATACTGGATAGAATCCAGGATAGAATACAGAATAGAACACAGTGAGAGATACAGAATAGAATACAGTGAGAGATACGGGATAGAATACAGAATAGAATACAGTGAGAAATATAGTATACAGGATAGAATACAGAACAGAATACAGTGAGAGATACAGAATAGAATACAGTGAGAGATACCGGATAGAATACAGGATAGAATACAGAACAGAATACAGTGAGAGATACAGAATAGAATACAGTGAGAGATACCGGATAGAATACAGAATAGAATAGACTGAGAGATACCGGATAGAATCCAGGATAGAATACAGAATAGAACACAGTGAGAGATACAGAATAGAATACAGGATAGAATACAGAATAGAATACAGTGTGTGATACAGAATAGAATACAGGATAGAATACAGGATAGAATACAGTGAGAGGGATAGAATAGAATACAGCATAGAATACAGTGAGAGATACCGGATAGAATACAGAATAGAATACAGTGAGAGATACCGGATAGAATACAGGATAGAATACAGAACAGAATACAGTGAGAGATACAGAATAGAATACAGTGAGAGATACAGGATAGAATACAGGATAAAATACAGAATAGAATACACTGAGAGATACAGAATAGAATGCAGGATAGAAAACAGTGATGGAGATAGAATAGAATACAGCATAGAATACAATGAGAGATACCGGATAGAATCCAGGATAGAATACAGTGAGAGATACAGAATAGAATACAGAACAAAATACAGAATAGAATGCAGGATAGAATACAGGATAGAATACAATGAGAGAGATACAGAATAGAAGACCAGGTAGAATGCAGTGAGAGATACAGAATAGAATACAGAATAGAATACAGTGAGAGATACAGGATAGAATACAGGATAGAATACAGGATAGAACACAGTGAGAGATACAGAATAGAATACAGTGAGAGATACCGGATAGAATACAGGAGAGAATACAGTGAGAGATACAGGATAGAATACATTGAGAGATACAGGATAGAATACAGTGAAAGATGCTGGATAGAATGCAGGATATAATGCAATGAGAGATACAGGATAGAATACAGGATAGAATACAGTGAGAGATACAGAATAGAATACAGTGAAAGATGCTGGATAGAATGCAGGATATAATGCAATGAGAGATACAGAATAGAATACAGGATAGAATACAGTGAAGGATACAGAATAGAACACAGAAAGAGATACCATATAGAATACAGGATAGAATACAGTGCGAGATACAGGATAGAATACAGGATAGAATACAGTGAGAGATACAGGGTAGAATACAACATAGAATTCAGAATAGAATACAGTGACACAGATACAGAACAGAATACCTGGTAGAATACAGTGTGAGATAAAGGATAGAATACAGGACAGAATAAAGTGAGAGATTAGGATAGAATACAGGATAGAATACAATGTGAGATACATAGAAACCCTACAGTGCAGAAAGAGGCCATCTGGCCCATTGAGTCTGCACCGACCACAATCCCACCCAGGCCCTACCCCCTTATCCCTACACATTTACCTTCTAATCCCTTTAACCTACGCATCTCAGGACACTAAGAGGCAATTTTAGCATGGCCAATCAACCTAACCCGCACATCTTTAGACTGTGGGAGGAAACCGGAGCACCCGGAGGAAACCCACGCAGACACGAGGAGAATGTGCAAACTCCACACAGACAGTGACCCAAGCCGGGAATCGAACCCAGGTCCCTGGAGCTGTGAAGCAGCAGTACTAACCACTGTGCTACCGTGCCGCCCCCTATCTACAGGATAGAATACAGGATAGTATAGAGAAAAGTATACAGTGAGAGAGATACAGAATAGAATACCAGGTAGAATACAGTGAGAGATACAGAATAGAATACAGGATAGAATACATTGAGAGATACAGGATAGAATACAGGATAGAATACAGTGTGAGATACAGGATAGAATACAGGATAGAATACACTGAGAGATACAGGATAGAATACAGGATAGAATACATTGAGAGATACAGGATGGAATAGAGGATAGAATACAGTGAGAAATACAGGATAGAATACAGGATAGAATACAGTGAGAGAAACAGGATAGAATACAGAATAGAATACAGTGAGAGAAACAGGATAGAATACATGTTAGAATACAGTGAAAGATACGGAATAGAATACAGAATAGAATACAGTGAGAGATACAGAATAGAATACAGAACAGAATACATTCAGAGAGATATCATATAGAATACAGGATAGAATACAGTGAGAGATACAGGATAGAATACAGTGAGACATACAGGATAGAATACAGGATAGAATACAGTGAGAGAAACAGGATAGAATACAGAATAGAATACAGTGAGAGAAACAGGATAGAATACATGATAGAATACAGTGAAAGATACGGAATAGAATACAGAATAGAATACAGTGAGAGATACAGAATAGAATACAGAACAGAATACATTGAGAGAGATATCATATAGAATACAGGATAGAATACAGTGAGAGATACAGGATAGAATACAGTGAGACATACAGGATAGAATACAGAATAGAATACAGTGAGAGATACAGAATAGAATACATGATAGAATACAGTGAAAGATACAGAATAGAATACAGGATAGAATACAGGATAGAATACAGTGAAGGATACGGAATAGAATACAGAATAGAATACAGTGAGAGATACAGAATAGAATACAGAACAGAATACATTGAGAGAGATACCATATAGAATACAGGATAGAATACAGTGAGAAATACAGGATAGAATTCAGGATAAAATACAGTGAGAGATACAGAATAGAATACAGGATAGAATACAATGAGAGATACAGGATAGAATGCAGTGAGAGATACAGAATAGAATGCAGAATAGAATACAGGATAGAATACAGGATAGAGTACAGGATAGAGTACAGTGAGAGATACAGAATAGAATGCAGTGAGAGATACAGAATAGAATGCAGAATAGAATACAGGATAGAATACAGGATAGAATACAGGATAGAATACAGGATAGAATACAGGATAGAATACAGTGAGAGATATAGAATAGAATACAGTGAGAGATACAGAATAGAATGCAGAATAGAATACAGGATAGAGTACAGGATAGAATACAGGATAGAATACAGGATAGAATACAGGATAGAATACAGGATAGAATACAGTGAGAGATATAGAATAGAATACAGTGAGAGATACAGAATAGAATACAGGATAGAGTACAGGATAGAATACAGGATAGAATACAGGATAGAATACAGGATAGAATACAGGATAGAATGCAGAATAGAATGCAGAATAGAATACAGGATAGAATACAGGATAGAATACAGGATAGAATACAGGATAGAATACAGGATAGAATACAGGACAGAATACAGGATAGAATACAGGATAGAATACAGGATAGAGTACAGTGAGAGATAAACTGATGAATCCAATATAGAATGCAGTGAAGAGAACAGTGAGGGGATACAGTGAGGTATAGAGCGTGGGATGCGGTGAGGGATACAGTGAGGAAAGTAGTATGAGTTTTAAGAACACCAGGTTAAAGTCCAACAGGTTTATTTGGTAGCAAATACCATTAGCTTTCGGAGCGCTGCTCCTTCGTCAGATGGAGTGGAAATGTACTCTCAAACAGGGCACAGAGACACAAAATCAAGTTACAGAATACTGATTAGAATGCGAATCCCTCCAGCCAACCAGATCTTAAAGATACAGACAATGTGGGTGGAGGGAGCATTAAACACAGATTAAAGAGATGTGTATTGTCTCCAGACAGAACAGCTACTGAGATTCTGCAACTCCAGGAGGCAAGCTGTGGGGGTTACTGATAATGTGACATAAATCCAACATCCCGGTTTAGGCCGTCCTCATGTGTGCGGAACTTGGCTATCAGTTTCTGCTCAGCGACTCTGCACTGTCGTGTGTCATGAAGGCCGCCTTGGAGAACGCTTACCTGAAGATCAGAGGCTGAATGCCCGTGACCGCTGAAGTGCTCCCCCACAGGAAGAGAACAGTCTTGCCTGGTGATTGTCGAGCGGTGTTCATCCATCCGTTGTCGTAGCGGTTTCCCCAATGTACCATGCCTCGGGACATCCTTTCCTGCAGCGTATCAGGTAGACAACGTTGGCCGAGTTGCAAGAGTAGGTACCGTGTACCTGGTAGATGGTGTTCTCACGTGAGATGATGGCATCTGTGTCGATGATCCGGCACGTCTTGCAGAGGTTGCTGTGGCAGGGTTGTGTGGTGTCATGGTCACTGTTCTCCTGAAGGCTGGGTAGTTTGCTGCAGACAATGGTCTGTTTGAGGTTGCGCGGTTGTTTGAAGGCAAGAAGTGGGGGTGTGGGGATGGCCTTGGCGAGATGTTCGTCTTCATCAATGACATGTTGAAGGCTCCGGAGGAGATGCCGTAGCTTCTCCGCTCCGGGGAAGTACTGGACGACGAAGGGTACTCTGTCCACCGTGTCCCGTGTTGTCTTCTGAAGAGGTCGGTGCGGTTTCTCGCTGTGGTGCGTCGGAACTGTTGATCGGTGAGTCGAGCGCCATATCCTGTTCTTATGAGGGCATCTTTCAGCGTCTGGAGGTGTCTGTTGCGATCCTCCTCATCCGAGCAGATCCTGTGTATTCGGAGAGCTTGTCCATAGGGGATGGCTTCTTTAACGTGTTTAGGGTGGAAACTGGAGAAGTGGAGCATCGTGAGGTTATCCGTGGGCTTGCAGTACAGTGAGGTGCTGAGGTGACCGTCCTTAATGGAGATGCGTGTGTCCAAGAATGTAATCGATTCCGGGGAGTAGTCTATGGTGAGTCTGATGGTGGGATGGAACAACTATATGATGACATCAACAAGTTCCATCCCCCCATCAGACATATATTAGTATACAGTGAAAAGTATTGTTTCTTGTGCATTATACAGACATAGCATACTGTACATAGAGAAGGAAAGGAGAGAGTGCAGACCGTAGTGTTACAATTAAAGCTAGAGTGTAGAGAAAGATCAACTTAATGTGACGTAGGTCCATTCAAAAGTCTGATGGCAGCAGGGAAGAAGCTGTCTTGAGTCTGTTGGTACCTGTCCTCAGACTTTTGTATCTTTTTCCTGACTGAAGAAGGTGGGAACGAGTATGTCTGGGGTGCGTGGGGTCTTTGATTATGCTGGCTGCTTTGCCGAGGCAGTGGGAAGTGTAGACAGTGTCGATGGATGGGAGGCTGGTTTGAGGGATGGACTGGGCTTCGTTCAGAACCCTTTGTAGTTTTTTTGCGGTCTTGGACAGAGCAGCAGCTATACCAAGCTGTGATACAACCAGAAGGAATGCTTTCTATGGTGCATCTGTAAACGTTGGTGAGAGTCATAGCGGACATGCCAAATTGCCTTAGTTTTCTGAGAAAGTAGAGGCTGGTGGGCTTTCTAACTACAGCATCGGCGTGGAGGGACCAGGACAGTGGTACGACCTCTTGTGTGTACATCCATGGAATAACATTTCATGGCTTCAGTGGCAGATGCTTTAGCTTCTGATTATAGATTGTCTCAGATATCAGTGAGACTGCAGCCCCCCAGTATCAGTATTGACTAGTTTACCATTGAGTTTTGGGAATACCCAATAATGTGAATCACCTTGTACCGCCAAGATGCCGAGCATCAACTCTTGAACTTGTCTTTGAACATTATCTTTTAAGGTGTCTTCATCTTCACCTGTCATCCTATGGGATCTTCTTGCAGACTTTGACGTGTTCTTTTCCTTATGCATCATTGGCGTAGGAGGAATTTGCCGTGTCCAGCGTGCTTTGGCAAAATAACCCTTTGCCTCAGTTCTCGTACTTGTTTTTCCTACTCCAGTATTGCCCTGCTGTGTCCAATTTGTGCACATGGGTGACATGCTTGTAGTTTTGTGGCTTCGTTCCTAGCAGTCTCCATCTTGTGGATCATCGCCACGCACCCCTCCCCGCCCCCTCCTTCCACCTCCTATCTGTGAAGACTCGTTTGCAGCCAGCTTCATTGACATTGCAATGTCTACTGTTGATTTAAGATCCAGTGTTCTTTCAGCGAGCAGCTTTCTCTAGATAGCTTCGTTCCTGAGTCCATAAACCAACCTATCGTGAAGAGGATCATCAAGTGTTGCATCAAATTCGTGATATTTAGCAAGCCTTCTTAAGGTCACACAAACTGTGAAATTCTTTCACCTTCCTCCTGGCTTTGATCGTGGAATCAAAATCTTTCTGGTGAGCGGTTTCGGTGAGAAATACTCTCCTAAGAGCTTTGTCAGTTCATTGTAGGTTTTACTGGATGGACTGGACTTTGTGGTAACGTAATAGTTTTGCATCCTGTTAAAATGGGAAATATTGCAATGTTTAGGTTCGCTGTTTGATTTGCTTGGAGATTATATTAGAATCTTTCTTCGTTTATGTTCAATGCTAGAATTTTACCGGCACTCCCGGCCCAGAATCGGGGTGGGTGATGTTCGCAGAACAGCATTCTTCTTTGGCCTCGGGTGGGATCTTATGAGCCTTGGGCAGGCAAGGTAATAAGATTCCGGCACAAGTCTCACAATCTTCATCAGATGCATCCGTGGAGCCACATTACCCTGCCACCATTTCGGTTAGCCTCTCTCAGGTTCTATACTTTCTTCAATTTTGCCCCGCTTTTTCTTCTGGATTTGTAGTTTGAATTTTTTTTTTACAAAATGCCCTTGCACAATGCAAGAGATCTCCCTCTCTAACTATGCAAAATTCCTCTTTTTCCTGGAATTCTTGCTGTTTCCTGAGGGGCACCAATATCCTAGGAGGGAAATTTGCTACGGCTCTTCAGGGGGGTTTAAACTAATTTGTCAGGGGAGTGGGAAAAGGAGTTGTAGTCCAGAGGTCAGTGAGGGTGGTGAGGTATTGGGGAAGGTATCAGGGTCAAGGGTGGGTACCAGTAGACAGGAAGGTGGGTTGAAGTGTGTCTACTTCAATGCAAGGAGCATCCGGAACAAGGTAGATGAACTTGGGGCGTGGATTGGTACTTGGGACTACGATGTTGTGGCCATTACGGAGATGTGGGTAGAACAAGGACAGGAATGGTTGTTGGACGTTCCGGGGTATAGATGTTTCACTAAGTGTAGGGAAGCTGGTAAAAGAGGTGGAGGAGTGGCATTGTTAATCAAGGATAGTTTAATGGCTGCGGAAAGGCACTTTGAGGGGGATCTGCACACTGAGGTAATATGGGCTGAGGTTAGAAATAGGAAAGGAGCGGTCACGTTGTTAGGGGTTTACTATAGGCCCCCAAATAGTAATAGAGATGTGGAGGAAGAAATTGCTAAGCAGATTATGGATATGTGTGGGGGTCGCAGGGTAGTTGTCATGGGGGACTTTAACTTTCCAAATATTGATTGGAATCTTTGTAGGTCAAATAGTTCGGATGGGGCAGCTTTTGTGCAGTGTGTGCAGGAGGGTTTCCTGACACAATATATGGATAGGCCGACAAGAGGTGAGGCCACATTGGATTTGGTACTGGGAAATGAACCGGGCCAAGTGTTAGATTTGGTTGTGGGAGAGCACTTTGGAGATAGTGACCACAATTCGGTGTCTTTTGGTATTGCAATGGAGAGGGATAGGGCCGTACGGCAGGGCAAGGTTTACAATTGGGGGAGAGGTAATTATGATGCGATTAGGCAAGAATTAGGGGGCATAAGTTGGGAACAGAAACTGTCAGGGAAAGGAACTAATGAAAAGTGGAACTTTTTCAAGGAACAAATACTGGGTGTCCTTGATAGGCATGTCCCTCTCAGGCAGGGAGGAAATGGCTGAGAGAGGGAACCATGGTTCACGAAAGAGGTGGAATGTCTTGTGAAAAGGAAGAGGGAAGCTTATGTAGGGATGAGGAAACAAAGTTCAGATGGCTCGATTGAGGGTTACAAGTTAGCAAGGAATGAGCTGAAAAAAGGGCTTAGGAGAAATAGGAAGGGATATGAGAAGTCCTTGGCGGGTCGGATCAAGGAAAACCCCAAGGCTTTTTACTCTTATGTGAGGAATAAAAGAATGACCAGGGTGAGGTTAGGGCCAGTCAAGGACAGTAGTGGGAACGTGTGTATGGAGTCAGTAGAGATAGGCGAGGTGATGAATGAATACTTTTCTTCAGTGTTCACCAAGGAGAAGGGCCATGTTTTTGAGGAAGAGAAGGTGTTACAGGCTAATAGGCTGGAGGAAATAGATGTTCGGAGGGAGGATGTCCTGGCAGTTTTGAATAAACTGAAGGTCGATAAGTCCCCTGGGCCTGATGAAATATATCCTAGGATTCTTTGGGAGGCAAGGGATGAGATTGCAGAGTCTTTGGCTTTGAGCTTTGGGTCCTCGTTGTCCACAGGGATGGTGCCAGAGGACTGGAGAATGGCGAATGTTGTTCCTCTGTTTAAGAAAGGGAATAGAAATGACCCTGGTAATTATAGACCAGTTAGTCTTACTTCGGTGGTTGGTAAATTGATGGAAAAGGTCCTTAGGGATGGGATTTACGACCATTTAGAAAGATGCGGATTAATCCGGGATAGTCAGCACGGATTCGTGAAGGGCAAGTCGTGCCTCACAAATTTGATAGAATTTTTTGAGCAGGTAACTAAATGTGTTGATGAAGGTAGGGCAGTTGATGTCATATACATGGATTTTAGTAAGGTGTTTGATAAGGTCCCCATGGTCGGCTTATGATGAAAGTGAGGAGGTGTGGGATAGAGGGAAAGTTGGCCGATTGGATAGGTGACTGGCTGTCTGATCGAAGACAGAGGGTGGTGGTGGATGGAAAATTTTCGGATTGGAGTCAGGTTGCTAGCGGAGTGCCACAGGGGTCAGTGCTTGGTCCTCTGCTCTTTGTGATTTTTATTAATGACTTAGAGGAGGGGGCTGAAGGGTGGATCAGTAAATTTGCTGATGACACCAAGATTGGTGGAGTAGTGGATGAGGTGGAGGGCTGTTGTAGGCTACAAAGAGACATAGATAGGATGCAAAGCTGGGCTGAAAAATGGCAAATGGAGTTTAACCCTGATAAATGTGAGGTGATTCATTTTGGTAGGACTAATTTAAATGTGGATTACAGGGTTAAAGGTAGGGTTCTGAAGACTGTGGAGGAACAGAGAGATCTTGGGGTCCATATCCACAGATCTCTAAAGGTTGCCACTCAAGTGGATAGAGCTGTGAAGAAGTCCTATAGTGTGTTAGCTTTTATTAACAGGGGGTTGGAGTTTAAGAGCCGTGGGGTTATGCTGCAACTGTACAGGACCTTGGTGAGACCACATTTGGAATATTGTGTGCAGTTCTGGTCACCTCACTATAAGAAGGATGTGGAAGCGCTGGAAGGAGTGCAGAGGAGATTTACCAGGATGCTGCCTGGTTTGGAGGGTAGGTCTTATGAGGAAAGGTTGAGGGAGCTAGGGCTGTTCTCTCTGGAGCGGAGAAGGCTGAGGGGAGACATATTAGAGGTTTATAAAATGATGAAGGGGATAGATAGAGTGAACGTTCAAAGACTATTTCCTCGGGTGGATGGAGCTATTACAAGGGGGCATAACTATAGGGTTCGTGGTGGGAGATATAGGAAGGATATCAGAGGTAGGTTCTTTACGCAGAGAGTGGTTGGGGTGTGGAATGGACTGCCTGCAGTGATAGTGGAGTCAGACACTTTAGGAACATTTAAGCGGTTATTGGATAGGCACATGGAGCACACCAGGATGATAGGGAGTGGGATAGCTTGATCTTGGTTTCAGATAAAGCTCGGCACAGCATCGTCGGCCGAAGGGCCTGTTCTGTGCTGTACTGTTCTATGTACTATGTTCTCGTAGCTCCTTTAAGATCTCCCAAATTTGTTTTTTCTGTCTTGTGTGACTTTGTTCCCACTGCCCGTTTCACTGCCATATGTGCAGTCTCTGCAGTTTGGAAATCTACCTGCTTTATTTAAGTGGTAAGTTTAAGCTTTTATGACTTGCTTACTCATGTGTATTTCCTAAACATTTTTTGCTGCATCGTTGAGTTCTTTTCCTTGCCCTCGATTGTCTTTTTGACCCACAGTGCTGGACTTGTCCCTCCAGAATCCAGTTGAATTGTTTTAATATCCCGTTCTCGTCGCCAGTTTTCTCCTTGTTCGGCATTGACCGGGAATTTTAACAGGAAAAACAGGACTGAGGTGCCACACTCATGGGCTACAGTCAAACATGAAGCAAATGTTGCTCATCCAAGCTCCAAGAAAGAAGTGTCCCCAAAAGCCCATGAGCCCCTCTGCTTACGTCACGTGATAGAACATAGAACATAGAACAGTACAGCACAGAACAGGCCCTTCGGCCCACGATGTTGTGCCGAGCTTTGTCTGAAACCCAGATCAAGCTATTTCCTCCCTATCATCCCAAAGTACTCCATGTGCCTATCCAATAGCTTCTTAAATGTTCCTAACGTTTCTGACTTCACTATCCCTGCAGGCAGTCCATTCCACACCCCAACCACTCTCTGAGTAAAAACCCTACCTCAGACATCCTTCCTATATCTCCCATCATGAACCCTACAGTTATGCCCCCTAGTTACCGCTCCATTCACCCGAGGAAATAGTCTTTGAACGTTCACTCTATCTATCCCCCTCATCATCTTATAAACCTCTATCAAGTCTTCTCTCAACCTCCTCCGCTCCAAAGAGAAAAGCCCAAGTTCCCTCAACCTTTCCTCATAAGACCTCCCCTCCAAACCAGGCAGCATCCTGGTAAATCTCCTTTGCACTCTTTCCAGTGTCTCCACATCCTTCTTGTAGTGAGGTGACCAGAACGGCACACAATATTCCAAATGTGGTCTCACCAAGGTCCTGTACAGTTGCAGCATAACCCCACGGCTCTTAAACTCAAACCCCCTGTTAATGAACGCCAACACACTATAGGCCTTCTTCACGGCTCTATCCACTTGAGTGGCAACCTTCAGAGATCTATGGATATGAACCCCAAGATCTCTCTGTTCCTCCACATTCTTCAGAACCCTACCTTTGATCCTGTAATCCACATTTAAATTTGTCCTACCAAAATGAATCACCTCACATTTGTCAGGGTTAAACTCCATTTGCCATTTTTCAGCCCAGCTCTGCATCCTATCTATATCTCTTTGCAGCCTACAACAGCCCTCCACCTCATCCACTACTCCACCAACCTTGGTGTCATCAGCAAATTTACTGATCCACCCTTCAGCCCCCTCCTCTAAGTCATTAATAAAAATCACAAAGAGCAGAGGACCAAGCACTGATCCCTGTGGCACTCCGCTAGCAACCTGACTCCAATCCGAAAATTTTCCATCCACCACCACCCTCTGTCTTCTGTTAGATAGCAGGTTACCTATCCAATCGGCCAAACTTCCCTCTATCCCACACATCCTTACTTTCTTCATAAGCCGACCGTGGGGGACTTTATCAAACGCCTTATTAAAATCCATGTATATGACATCAACTGCACTACCTTCATCAACACACTTAGTTACCTCCTCAAAAAATTCTATCAAATTTGTGAGGCAAGACTTGCCCTTCACAAATCCCTGCTGACTATCCCGGATTAAGCTGCATCTTTCTAAATGGTTGTAAATCCTATCCCTAAGGACCTTTTCCATCAACTTACTGACCACCGAAGTAAGACTAACCGGCCTATAATTACCAGGGTCATCTCTATTCCCTTTCTTAAACAGAGGAACCACATTCGCCACTCTCCAGTCCTCTGGCACCACCCCCGTGGACAGTGAGGACGCAAAGATCAATGCCAAAGGCTCTGCTATCTCATCCCTTGCCTCCCAAAGAATCCTAGGATATATTTCATCAGGCCCAGGGGACTTATCAACTTTCAGTTTATTCAAAATTGCTAGTACATCTTCCCTCCGAACATCTACTTCCTCCAGCCTATCAGCCTGTGACACCTTCTCTTCCTCAAAAACATGGCCCCTCTCCTTGGTGAACACCGAAGAAAAGTATTCATTCATCACCTCTCCTATCTCTTCTGACTCCCTGCACAAATTCCCACTGCCGTCCTTGACCGGTGATGTTCTATCAGCAGAGATGCAACAACTTTAAATAAACAACAGGACTGCAGTGAGGAATACAGTGAGGAACACAGTGAAGAATGCAGTGGGGAACATAGTGAGGGATACAGTGAGGAATACAGTGAATAATGCAGTGGGGAACACAGTGAGGGTTACAGTGAGGATTACAGTGAGGAATACAGTGAATAATGCAGTGGGGAACACAGTGAGGATTACAGTGAGGATTACAGTGAAGAATGCAGTGGGGAACACTGAAAATTAGTGAAAATTACAGTGAGGAATACAATGAAAAATACAGTGAAGAATACAGTGAGAAATACAGTAGGGAATACAGTGTGCAATTCAGTCAGGAATACAAATTGGAATACATTGGAGTGATCAGTGAGGAATGCAGTGAAGAGAATTGTGAGAATACAATTAGAAGTGAAGTGAGGATTGCAGTGAGGATTACGGTGAGGAACACAGTGAGAGATACATAGAAATATAGAAACATAGAAGATAGGAGCTGGAGGAGGCCATTCGGCCCTTCGAACCTGCTCCGCCATTCATCACGATCATGGCTGACTATCCAACTCAATAGCCTAATCCCACTTTCTCCCCATAACCTTTAATCACATTCGTCCCAAGTGCTATATCCAGCCGCCTCTTAGAAATCATAGAAACCCTACAGTGCAGAAAGAGGCCATCTGGCCCATCGAGTCTGCACCAACCACAATCCCACCCAGGCCCTACCCCCATATCCCTACACATTTACCCGCTAATCCCTCTAACCTACACATCTCAGGACACTAAGGGGCAATTTTAGTATGGCCAATCAACCTAACCCGCACATCTTTGGACTGTGGGAGGAAACCGGAGCACCCGGAGGAAACCCACGCAGACACGAGGAGAATGTGCAAACTCCACACAGACAGTGACCCAAGCCGGGAATCGAACCCAGGTCCCTGGAGCTGTGAAGCAGCAGTGCTAACCACTGTGCTACCGTGCCGCCCTCTTGAATACATTCAATATTTTGGCTTCAACTACTTCCTGTGGTAATGAATTCCACAGGCGCACCACTCTTTGGGTGAAGAAATGTCTCCCCATCTCCATCCTAAATGGTCCATCCCGAATCCTCAGACTGACCCCTGGTTCTGGACTCTCCCATCATCGGGAACATCCTCCCTGCATCGACCCTGTCTAGTCCTGTTAGAATTTTATAAGTCTCTATGAGATCCTCTGCTCATTCGTCTGAACTCCAGCGTAAACAATCCTACCTAGTCAATCTCTCCTCATACATCAGTCCCGCCATCCCTGGAATCAGCCTGGTAAACCTTCGCTGCACTTCCCCGAGGGCGAGAACATCCTTCCTCAGAAAGGGAGACCGAAACTGCACACAATACTCTAGGTGTGGCCTCACCATGTATAATTGCAACAACACATTCCTGTTCCTGTACTCGAAACCTCTCGCAATGAAGGCCAACATAACATTTGCCTTCTTTACAGTGAGGGTTGCAGTGAGGGATACAATGAGGATTATGGTGATGGGAGTTTTATGTGCAAACTGGCCTGTTTGCAACATTACAACAGGGACAACACTTCAAAAGTATTTTATTGCTATAAGGCTCAGTGGGACATCCTGAGTTTGCGAAATGCACTATAAAAATACACAATCTTTCTTCTTTTTCAGCTGAATCTTGTTCTTTAGCACCAGGCTCACAGTCCAAGTTAAATAGTTGCTCGCAGTGTCTCCACCCAAGGGGCTATTCTTGGTGTGTGAGCTAGGCTCAGAATATTGGCAGTGTCATTGGGCCTTTGGCAATTAGGTCCGAGTATGACCCAGTCTTACTCAACATCCACACAGACATACTTTCCACTAGGAATCACGGCCTGGTGCTGTAGGCAGCTTGGTGTTCCACTCCATAGGCCAGGCTAGCAAGGCCAACTCGTGAACGCCCACGCCTGCTCCGGCTGAGATCAACTCATTCAGCCAGAACCAGAGATGGAACCGGGGCCCTTCCTGCTCTGTTCAGGTCTGTTGCACTCTGAGCGAGATGTTTACCAATCCAGGCATCAGAGAGACAAGAATTACAAGCAAAGGCCTGAAAGTGGCACCGCTCTGGAGCTGTCAGACTGAAAACACATCAGAATGGGCAAAACAAAGAGGCCCTTCAGCAGGAAGGCGATGATTTGTCAATTGTACAGATGAGTTTCTGCATCCCCTGACCTGCCGCACTGGCTGAATTTTAACTCCTGGCCTGTTGCGAATGCTGCTTCATTTTAACGGCTGGAGCTTGCTCAAACAGAGCCGCTGACTTGCCTGTCTCCGGAGACAGCTTGCTGGCCTTGGCTTAGCCCAACAGGCCTGCCCAACCTGCAGCAGAGTCGGTCACTGGGGCTGGTGCTGGGGGTGGGAGGAGGGAACGGAGGGGGTGGTGGATATGTGGTAGGCGAGGTGGATATAGATACTCCCCCCTGTCCCCATTGTAATGTAAGGAACCGTAATGAGTCAGAAAGCCCGACTAGTTTATTACAGAATGCAAAGTAAAACCACTACCATGGTGTACACACACTAGTCCCTGACTGGGATTACAGTAAGAGTTTTAATAACACCAGGTTAAAGTCCAACAGGTTTATTTGGTAGCAAATGCCATTAGCTTTCAGAGTGCTGCTCCTTCGTCAGATGGAGTGGATATCTGCTCTCAAACAGGGCATACAGAGACACAAAATCAAGTTACAGAATACTGATTACAGTTCAGCAGGCCCAGTCCCACAGGGAGATCAATCAGTGATTTCCCCATGGGGGTTATCACAGGAACACAGCAGACAATATCTGCACAGCAAGATCCCATCACTGTGTTCCTTGTTGTACTCGGCACTGGACCCTACACTGCATTTGTCACTCAATTTCTCGCTGTATTCTGAAGTTGCATAGGGAGGGGTGGGGAAAACATAGGAGTATGGTGTTGAACTACAGGATCAGCCACGATCATGTTGAATGGTGGAGCAGGCCCGAAGGGCTGAATGGCCTACTCCTCTTCTTATTTTCTGTGTTTCTCTGATTCTTGTCCCACTAAGTTGGTTGTAACTTATCTTGGAGGATAAGTTATTATTTCCGATCGAACAGTTCCTGCTGAGTGGAGTGATCGAATTGTAAATGATAAAGGCTCCTTGCTACAAAATAGAACTCCGATTACCGTGAGGTTGTGAGGCTATCCCTGCAGTCTGGCAGCTCCCTCACAGCCTCGCGGCAAAAGGCATTGGCTCCTTCGATGTTAACTCCTGTACCAGCCGGTTTACACCAGGCAGAAGTGATTAACCCCTCCTCCCCTGCCCACCCCAAGTGTGTGAAGCACCTTGCACACAATGAACCTCCTCAAGTTCATGATGCTAAACTCCTTCTGACAGATCGTTCAGGCGAGGCCAGGACTCTTCCTAATTGTATCTGGCAACTCGACATTCATTAGCCCCTTCCAACAGCCAGTGATGGCTGGGAAAATAATGGCACTAATTATCTAAGAAACACAGCTCCACCAGAAGCAAAAGTAAATTCTACGTTTGCCACCTTGTGAGTTGAGTAGAAAGAGCTGAGGGAGGGTGGGATTCTGCACAGACTGAAGGAAAAGGTTTAGGGCCGGATTCTCCAATCTCGCTTGTGGCTAGGATTTTCCAGTCCCGCTGCAATGAATGGAGATTTGATTTGATTTGATTTATTATTTTCACATGTATTATCATACAGTGAAAAGTATTGTTTCTTGCACGCTATACAGACAAAGCATACCGTTCATAGAGAAGGAAACGAGAGAGTGCAGAATGTAGTGTTACAGTCATAGCTAGGGTGTAGAGAAAGATCAACTTAGTGCGAGGTAGATCCATTCAAAGATCTGACAGCAACAGGGAAGAAGCTGTTCTTGAGTCGGTTGGTACGTGACCTCAGACTTTTGTATCTTTTTCCTGAAGGAAGAAGGTGGAAGAGAGAATGTCCGGGGTGCATGGGGGGCCCTTAATTATATTGGCTGCTTTGCCGAGGCAGCGGGAAGTGTAGACAGAGTCAATGGATGGGAGGCTGGTTTGCCTGATGGATTGGGCTACATTCATGACCCTTTGTAGTTCCTTGCGGTCTTGGGCAGCGCAGGAGCCATACCACGCTGTGATACAACCAGAAAGAATGCTTTCTATGGTGCGTCTGTAAAAGTTGGTGAGAGTCGTAGCGGACATACCAAATTTCCTTGAGCGCCAAATTCTCTGTTCTTGCTGGCAGTGGCGGAGGGGTGTGAATGGCTGGAGAATTCTGGCCTAAATCTTAGGGATTGTAAGTGATTAAGAAGGCAAATGGAATGTTGGTGTTTATTACAAGGGGAATGGGATATAAAAATTGGTGAATTTTTGCTGCAGCTCTGTAGAGCCTTGGTGAGACCACATCTGGAATATGGTGCACAGTTTTAGTCTCCTTACTTGAAAAAGGATATAATTGCATGAGAAGGAGTTCAGCAAAGGTTCACTCCCCTCGGCCCCGGGATGAGGGGTTTACCTTATGAAGAAATGTTAACCAGGTTGGGCTGACATCATTCAGTTTAGAAGAATGAGAAGCAATCTGATTTAACCACATAGGTCGGTAATTCCCCGGCCATTCACACCCTGCTGTCAATGCCGGTGTGAGCGGGGAATTTGGCTGCCGCAAAGTTGGAGAATCCGGCCCGTAAGATTTTGAGGGTAACTGATAGGGTGGATGTTTCCTCTTGTGGTGAAGATGATAATGAGGGGACACAGTTTAAGAATAAGAGGTCGTACTTTAAGACGAAAATGAGGAGAATTGTTTTCCCTCAGGAGGTCGTTAGTCTGTGGAACTCTCTTTTCCACAAAGCAGTGGAGGCTGGGTGTTTGAGTTGGGGGAGAATTGGAGGGGCAGTTTGAGGGGATCGTGGGGAGAGGGAGACAGGCGGGTTGGCAGCAAGTGTGGCTGCCAGTGGACCGTGTTTCCTGATGTCCAGTTCCATGACCAGGCACTAAAAGCCTTTGATTGAAGTTGCCCGGCTCCAGGAGGTGGCAAGATGGCCACACAGCTTTAGTTGCCACGCATGCCGCATGATGACAGGCCCACTGGTAGCTGGGCTAATACCAGCGGTGGTGGGATGAAGCCCTTCAGTGGTTGGTAATTGGCAATTTAAGGTCCTCAATTACCAGTGGGTGGTGGGACAATGGGCATTCCTGCCCCGAACTTAATGCTGGCAGACACAGGAAGATAGCAGGGTTCTGGTACACCACCATTCCACCTCATTACACACCCTTCACATCTCCTGGCTCACCACCAGAGACAGCAGAACACATCTACTGGCCTATTAGAATATTATAGCAAAATCTGCTGACAGGAAATTAGCAGGGATACATTTTTCAAAGGATTATGTGGGACTAATTTCCTTAAAGAATTGTTCTTTTCCTTTCCTGAGGCAGCATAGCTGATTTTAGTGCAGCTCCATAGGCAATGGAGTTTAGAAAAATGAGAGGTGATCTCATTGAAACGTACAAGATTCTGAAGGGGCGTCAGAGGGAGGACGCTAAGAGATAGTTTCTGCTGCTCGGAGAATCTGAAACAAGGGGGCACATTCTGAGGGTAAGGGGACTGATCATTTTGGACTGAGGTGAGGAGAAATTGCTTCTCTCAAAGGGTTGTTAATCTTTGGCAATCTCTATTCCAGAGGGTTGTAGCTGCTCTATCGATGAATAATTTTAAGGCTGGGATGGACAGATCTTTTGTCATTGAAGGAATCAAGGGAGGGGGTTTGCCCCTTGGGCAGTGCCAGCCTGGCACTCTGGCAGTGCCCACCAGGCACCGGGTAGTGCAAAAAGGGCAGGGCTTTGGGGGGGCAGGCCCAGTCTGGGGGTGGGTCATTCAGTGGGGTGGGGGGGGGGGCACTGCGTACTCTGCTACAGCGATCAGTGGGTGGGGGTGGTGGTTTCAGCTGTGATCCGTCTTGGGTCTGGTGGGTAACAATTGGTCCAAGTTGGGGGGGGGGGCGATCGGCCATGGAGACCCATGGCAATGGCGGTGGGGGGGGGGGGGGGGGGAGGTTGATGGGCCACGGCTGGGGGAGGCAGCGACTGGTTTCTGTGCTCACAGAGCGTGGAGATCTGTGCATGCGCAATTGCTCCCTCTGCTCTTTGCAGGTGATTTAGTCCACGTCCACTGCTGGTGGATTTCAAGATTGGCTTGATTTTTTTTGACTAAGTCAGGTAAGGTTCGCTCAACAAAGGCATAAATTTCTCCTGTTTCACGTTCGTTTGGGACTTAGAATTCTTTTGGTAAGATCGCTCCCATAGACTTGAGTAGCAGGTTAGTGATTAGCAGCAGTGTTCTTGCCTGATTTGCTCTGTTCCCAACCCCATTGCTGCCTCAGCTGAGAATTAATCACCACTCAAACTAGCATTGAACCCGGTATCTTCCCGGCCTGCATGAGTCAGTGATTCTCTGGATTAATCTAAGCCATTGGGCAAAACTGGATAAATCCAATGATTTCCAATTGGACAAGAATCACAGCCAATAGAGAGCTTTCAACAACCCAGCACGTTCCACAGAGCCTTAAAGAGAAAAAAAAATAGATGTCCAGGCAAAGGAGAAGATATTGGGAGGGCTGATCACAAGATCAAAGTTGGAAGCAACGCAGCCACCTAAATCACTTGAGGTCTTGTGCTCACAGCCTGTCCTGCTGAGTAAAGCTGGCTTTGAAAGTGGTTTGGACCAGAATCCCATTGACCGCACTGCCCATTGGGATTTCAGGCCTGGATTGACATCCAACCCCACAGTGAGCACTCAAGGATCACACTGTCTACACTTCCCACTGCCTCGGCAAAGCAGCCAGCATAATCAAGGATCCCACGCGCCCCGGACTTCCTCTCTTCTACCTTCTTCCATCGGGCAAAAGACACAAAAGTCTGAGAACACGGAGCAACCAACTCAAGAACAGTTTCTTCCCTGCTGTCATCAGACTTTTGAATGGACTTACCTCGCATTAAGTTGATCTTTCTCTACACCCTAGCTATGGCTGTAACACTACATTCTGCACTTCCTCCTTTCCTTCTCAATGAAGAGTGTGCTTTGCCTGTATAACACGCAAGAAACAATACTTTTCACTGTATACTAATACATGTGACAATAATAAATCAAATCAAATCAAGATCTGCTGGTTATGTGGTTTGGCCATGCTAAATTCTCCCTCAGTAAACCTGAACAGACTCTGGAATGTGGTAACTCGAGAATTTTCGCAGTAACTTCATTGCAGTGTCAATGTAAGCCTACTTGTGACACTAATAAATAAACTTTACTTTATTTTACTTTACTTTAAATCAAAGAATGTATTGAACCAATGTGCAGGATTTGTGGAGCGGTGAACAATGTGTACTGTGTGCCAACACTTACAGCGATAATAGGAGATTATAGTGGGGGTGATTGCGGGAAGCGGAGGAGGTTTACTTTGGGAATATTTATCAGTCTATAACGTGTCACGCTGGGACAGTTGGAGACACCTTTTGGCAGTCTCCTCTTATTAATTTATTGGCATCAGTGTGTATGAAATTCACCCCTTAAACAACTTTAATCTCATCCATTCCTGAGAGGTTATAACGCTTCATTTTGACATTTTTTCTGCATGATGTATAGCTGGGTTTGGAATCACTATTTAACCGTCAGGGAAGTGAACCAAACAAAGCGGGGGAAAACAGAGAATAAAAATAACAAGGAAAGAGGCAGAGACAGAAAGCTCAGATCAAAAAGCAGTGAGAAACGAGAGAGCTAAGAGGAAGGAAAGATGGACAGATAGTGTGACAGAAACAAAGTGAATGATGGAGACATCCAGAGAACAGAACAGAGAGAACGAGACGGACAGAGAGAAAGGATTGAGGCAGGAGCACATGTGGGATACTAAAGAGCTCAGTTCCGTGACTCAGTTTGAATTATGTACGCGGGTACAGTAAACTTTCAGATGACTTGCAACCCAGCCAAGATAAACAGGCAGAGTTGAAATGAATGAAAGAGTGAGCATTTCCAGATTCTGCTGATGTAAGGAAGTGTCCCAACTCCCCACAGATATCCAGATGAGGTGTGGCAAGCAAGCATTCACTGAGCGCTCTGTCAGACATTGCACTTAGCTCATCCAGTGCGCTGCCCCAGCCTTACCCCACTCACTTTGCAAGGCTGAGGCGCTTGCCTTCAGCTAATCCGATTTTGTTCTTGCTTTGTCCTTCTGTATCCAGGCGGTTTTTTAGAAAATCCATCTGGCATTTATTATTCCTCCTCTCCCTGTTACACATCACAACCTGTAGATCCACCTCTCTTCCTTCCCCACCACAATTGTTACACTGTGCGTTCGTTCACCTGCAGATATTTCCCTGATGTTCAATTCCAAGGAGCATGTGTGACCTCTGGCTCACCACGAGGGATAGCGTGGCCTTACATTCACACTAGCCAATAATGCAACAAGCCCAGGAGCCAAAGACAAGCCCTTGTCAATGCAATTTACTTTGCTGGATATGGCACAAGTAGTCCCCTGAACTTTGGACAGTGTCATAGAGTCATAATTATAGAGGTTTACAGAATGGAAACAGGCCCTTTGGCCCAACTTGTCCATGCCGCCCTTTTTTTTAAACCCTGAAGCTAGTGGTAGACAATAACAATGTGCATTTGTCTAGTGCTTTTAATTTGATGGAAGGTTCCAGGGTTTTTCACGGAGTAATCAACCAGAATTTGGCACGAAAGAACATAAGGAGATATTAGGACAGGTGACCAAAAGCTTGGTTAAAACGGTGGGTTTCAAGGTGTGTTTCAAAGGAGAAAGAGAAGTCGAGAGTTGGAGAAACTGAGGGAGAAAGTTCCGGAGTTTAGGGCCTTGGGCAGCTGAAGAGAATGGCGAACAATTAAAATCGGGGCTTTTCAGGAGGAGCGCAGAGATCTCAGCGTGTTGGCAGGCTGAGGAACGTTACTGGAATGTGAAGAAGGAACTTGAAAACAAGTATGAGGATTTTACAGTTGAGGTGTTGGAGCACTGGGAGCCACGATAGCTCAGTGGGGTGATGGTGAGTGGAGTTTTGTCAGGGTTAGAGCATGGACTTTGGATTGTTCAAGTTTCTGGAGAGTGGAAATGGGGGGGCTTATACACGGAGAGGATTAGAATAATCAAGTCCAATTGTAGTAAAGGCACGGGCGAGTCAGACGCCACAGGCGCAGAGCTGGGCGATCATGGGTTGTGGAAGAAGGTGGTCCTGGTGATTGTACTAAAGTTGGATCAGCATTTGAAACAGTTGACAAGTGGAATTTTGTCAGAACCCAGGGTAATCCAAGCCTGTGTTCTATAGCATCAGAAGAACTGGAGCAATATCATCTGAAGTGTACTGTCCATTGAGGTTCAGCTAGCAACAAAGGAAATCAAGAATGCACAGTGACACAGTGGTTAGCACTGCTGCCTCACAGCTCCAGGGACCCGGGTTCGATTTCCAGCTTGGGTCACTGTCTGTGCGGAGTCTGCACGTTCTCCCCGTGTCTGCGTGTGTTTCCTCCGGGTGCTCCGGTTTCCTCCCACAGTCCAAAGATGTGCTGCGGGTTAGTGTATTGGCCATGCTAAAATTGCCCTTTAGTGTCCTGATGTTAGAGGGATGTTAGAGGGATTAGCAGGGTAAATATGTGGGGTTACGGGGATAGGGCCTGGGTGGGATTGCTGTCAGTGCAGGCTCGATGGGCCGAATGGCCTCCTTCTGCACTGTAGGGCTTCTATAATCTGTCAGCATTGAATCGGACTGTGAATCAAAGAGTTTGCAAGTGGAGGAGTGTTATCTGGAAGTAGCACGTGTTCCCTTTAAAGTTAAAGCCTCGGAATCAGACACAAACGTAGTGGGAACGGTGAGTGGGCTTTTCCTCTCACCCCTGGGGCCTGTTTTCAGAAGCAGCCTGCCATTTTCCAGTGGCAGGATCTTCCGGTCCCGCTGGGGTTTACCTGTCGTTTGCACCCTCCAATGCTAGGGACCCCGATGCAGGGGTTTGCCGTCGCTGGGACTGGAAGATCCCGCTGGTGGGAACGGTTGGAAAATTTTGTCCCGTTTTGTAAAGTTACCACAAGAGTTTTACAAATTTCCTTCTGAGGCGAGATCAGCCCAAGGCCAGCAGTCTGCAGTAAGTAGTTGTGAAAGCGTGGTCCCTTTAAGGGGTGGTTTGTGGGTCACATGACCCTCCTGGGAAGAAGGGCAAACCCGGCCCCCTTCGAGTGTTTGGACATGATTCCTGGGAAGAGGGAACCTGCAATGTGAACCCAGGAGTCGGTGGGACTAGACCTGTCCCTGTATTGAGCTTGTCTGTATATAGTTTTAACTTTCCTTCAATAAATCATTGTTGTAATTAAAGGCTTCCTCATCGTGCTGCCTCGTACAACAAGGGTTGGTAAGGTGACACAGTGGTTAGCACTGCTGCCTCACAACGCCAGGGACCCGGGTTCAATTCCAGCTTTGGGTGACAGTCTGGGCGGGATTTCACAGCCTCACTCGTGCGAGACTGGAAAACAGACATTTCCATTGTCCGCCCCTCGCCCGCTCCGATTCCATGGTAGAATCATAGAATCATAGAATCATAGAAACCCTACAGTGCAGAAGGAGGCCATTCGGCCCATCGAGTCTGCACCGACCACAATCCCACCCAGGCCCTACCCCCACATATTTACCCACTAATCCCTCTAACCTACACATCCCAGGACTCTAAGGGGCAATTTTTAACCTGGCCAATCAACCTAACCCGCACATCTTTGGACTGTGGGAGGAAACCGGAGCACCCGGAGGAAACCCACGCAGACACGAGGAGAATGTGCAAACTCCACACAGACAGTGACCCGAGCCGGGAATCGAACCCGGGACCCTGGAGCTGTGAAGCAGCAGTGCTAACCACTGTGCTACCGTGCCGTCCGAGGCAGAATTCCAGTACCTGTGTGGAGTTTGCACGTTCTCTCCGTGTCTGTGTGGGTTGCCTCCGGGTGCTCCTGTTTTCCTCCCAAATTCTAAAGGTGTGCTGGTTAGATGTATTGGCCATGCTAAATTTTCCCTTAATGTCAGGGAAATTAACAGGGTAAATATGTGGGGCTACGGGAATAGGGCCTAGGTGGGATTACAAAACAAAGAACAAAGAACAATACAGCACAGGAACAGGCCCTTCGGCCCTCCAAGCACGCGCCGCTCCCTGGTCCAAACTAGACCATTCTTTTGTATCCCTCCATTCCCACTCCGTTCATGTGATTGTTGTTGTTGCAGGCTCGATGGGCGGAATGGCCTCTTTCTGCACTGTATGGATTCTATGATTCGAATAGTGGTGATCACTTGACACAAAAACAAAGCATTTGGTAGAATTGAGCTGGGCAGCGCCCATCTTTTAGGTGGTTATCCTGAATTTTCCTGTTCCGCCCTCCATGGGAATCGTAGTGGGCAGGGAGCGGGGGAGGGGGGACCATGCAAAGGTCCGTTTACCTCAGGCAGGATTTTCCGGTTTTTGGGGTGAGCGCGGCTGGAAAATCCCGCCATATGAGTCCCCTGAGAATTCCAAAATGGCAAACGCTTGTGGCGGGAAGCGAGCTGGATTCCATTTTGGCAAAGACGCCTTCATGAACGCGCGTAATGTTCACCGGATGTGTGCCGAATGGGCAGGTCATGACATCAGTAAGGCCGACTTAGTGGCAGCGCTGCCATTCTGTAACTCCGCGCTCCAGCTAACGTCACCCTTTATCCTCCCACATGCTGAACAGAATAATAAGCAACAGCGAGGACTCTGCCACTGCGATTGAGAGGGAGCACCAGCTACTTGCAGCTTAGTTGTTGGATATTCTGTCAATTGCTGCAATTCTAAATCTTTTTGGTGACTTTCTCTAATCAACACTTACCAATCATAGCATAAATAACAGCCCAAAACCATCACTTATTGTAAGTAAAAGCAGCCCAGAATGAACTAAAAATCTTGAGCTAACCTAATATTTTAGTTTGTTTGTATTGTGATTTTTGTCTTGGGCGTTACCACATTCACCACAGCCTCTGTGCCAGTTGCATTTTGCTGTTTTGTGATTATGCAACACATATGGTTCTGTCTTGTGTCTCACCAGAAGTTTTAAATAGCGCATTATGTGATTGAAAAACCTCCAAACAACAATTTACGTAACTCGCCCTGAGATACTGGCAGCTAAACATTCAACTAACTGGGACGACGTGGTGGTACAGTGGTTAGCACTGCTGCCTCACAGCGCCAGGGACCCAGGTTCAATTCCAGCCTTGGGTGACTGTGTGGAGTTTACACGTTCTCCCCATGTCTGCGTGGGTTTCCTCCGGGTGCTCCAGTTTCCTCCCACAGTTCAACGATGTGCGGGTTAGGTGGATTGGCCATGCTAAATTGCCCCTTAGTGTCCCCAGATGTGTAGGTTAGGTGGATTATCAGGGTTAATACGTGGGGTTACGGGGATAGGATCTGGGTAAAATGCTCTGTTGGAAAGTGGATGCCAACCTGATGGGCCGAATGGCCTCCTTCTGTGCTGTAGATGTTCTATAGTTCTATGAAAAGGGAAAAGGTTACTCTGAAACTGTATTGTCACAGGCGGAATTTATGTTTTGTTTACGTGGGTATTAGCCACAGAGTGATTGTTAATTTAATTTAATCAATTTAAATTATCCCAGCAGCAAGCCTTTTGTGAGTTTTAAAAAATAAAGAAGATTATTCATGATCACACACTAGCCCTGGAAGTTTAAAACATGACGCCTCACTAACTCAACTCACACACACAATATCACACAAACAATGATTAGATACAGATGAAAGTAAAGCAATGCAGTTACAATTTATGATTGTGGCAGCCTCTTTTGTGGCAGGCCTGCCGTTTCTTAGGTGAGTTGATGTTTTGGTTGAAGCATAGGTTTTGTAAAGCAAAGGATCCTCGGTAAGCTTCTGAGGCCTCTTGTGTTAGAATGGAACCAATGATAACATTGGATCCGTTGTAATGTGATCAATGGTAACGTGTTGTAAGGGTCAGCTGACCCAGTAAACTGTGTAACCAATGACAAAATGATGTGGTGATCAGCTGACCAGCTGACTAAGTATAAATAAGAAGCTGCTGGGATTTGTGGGAGCTTGGAATGGCCCAGGATGAGGCCTCAAGTGTTGGAGTAATTAAGTTTCTTTATTAAACCTTTTCTTTGATTTATAAGTTGGAGTAAGTCTTGTTTTATTTTATTGCCTACAGCTGAAGAGTTCCTTTTTGGTGGATCAACATCTTGTGGTCGAATGTCCAGGAAGTTGGTTCTCAGGTGAACTCAAACAGGGTGGGTGGCCGGGAGAGTGGGGGTAAGGGGAGGAGTGGGAGTATCCTGCTCCCACTTTGAAGGTATTGCTGTTTTCCTTGGCTACTTAGATGTCTTGTGGTTGATTTGATGACTTTCTAATGGAACTCTGTCAGCAGAACAGTTTATTGCTGACATTGAAATAAAATGCTTCCTTACCATATGATTTGCACAAGTTCAAAATCCTTTTTCCAAAAAATGGCGGTGGGTTGTTTGACATCTTAAAATTCAGACTTGTCTAACACATTGAGTTTCAATGTTTCTTTTGTCCATGGTGAAACAGAAAGACAAACCAGCTGGAATGCTACAGTTCTTCAGTCCATCCTTAAACAAAGGGATGTGGAAATTCCCCGGATGGCTGCAAATGTCCATATTTAATTTGGTATTTGCTTGGGTCTCCAGACCATCCGGACCTCAAAATGCCAAAGGTCATATGATCTGAAGCAGCCATTTTAATATTCTTGTTTGTGTTCAAATATTTAAAGTATTGGCTGAAAATTCACAATATAGTGAAACATGGCTGTCTAAGATACTAGCTAGGCCGCAGCTGGAATACTGCGCAAGCTCTGGTCACTTCATTCCAAGAAGGATGTGATCACATTAAGAGAGTGTAGCCAGGAGATTTACGACAGTGTAATTTGATTGAGGTGTATGAAATTGTGAGGGTTCGAGATAGAGTGGATAGGCAAGTCCTATTTCTGTTCACAGAGATATCAATAATTGGGGCTGTAGATTTAAACTAATTGCTCGAGAGATGAGAGAGGTAATATTTTCATCCAGAGTGGGGTGGGGGTTTGGAACATCAAGTCAGCACGGTGTGAATATGTGGCAGGGGGATGGGTCAGTATCTGGCGGGGTCGGGGGAAAGCGGTGTTAGTCATATTAAAATGTATTTAAATCATGTTCACGCCCATTGTGGCAGGATCCACAACTTCCAGGTTTCGCCACATTGAGTCCACGCTGGCAATCTCGTGGACGGAGAGAGCGTGAGCTGAAGATCCGGCCTCATGTTCCTATTTATCCTATTCTATTCATTCATGGGATGTGGGCGTCGCTGGCTGGGCCAGCATTTATTGCCCATCCCTGAGGACCTTTAAGAGTCAACTATATTGCTGTGGCTCTGGAGTCACATGTAGGCCAGATCGGGTAAGGATGGCAGATTTCCTTTGCTAAATGAAGAGAAACCAGATGGGTTTTTACAACGTGTGGTGATAGTTTCATGGTCATCATTAGAACTTTAATTCCCAATTTTTATTGAATTCAAATTTCACCATCTGCCATGGTGAGATTTGAACCCTAGTCCAGTAACAATATCTCTACACCAGTGCCCCCGAATGATGTTTCTATTTTTCTAACCCCATCCTTTATTCTTTAGAGTCCTAAAAACCTGCAAGCTGGTCAGTGACTGGTACAGGAGCATGAGATGTAGCAGGAGCATTAGACTGATGAAGAAGAACCACTACCACTTGATTGCAAACCCTGGTCACCAGGCACTATGCACACTGTAGAGGGAGGCAGAGAGCTGGGATCCATGTGTGGTGAGTCACTGGGCATGAGAATCGCCCATGTGTGTCTCAGCTCCCTGGAGCACAAGGTCACACATGAGTTCTATGAAGAATCAGATGAACACTGCGTGGCATACATGCTGGGCATGCTTGAGTAAATTCTTGGTGCAATTAGCAAGTCTGCTGGAAAACCTGTTGCCACTGTCAAGGAACACGGAGGAATCCAGCGTCAACTTGCATAGGACTACGCACAGAGCTTAGAACCCATGCTTCCCAGAATGGTGGAATCCACATGTGGTGAACTCTGATGAAGGGTCATCTAGACTTGCAGCGTTGGCTCTATTCTCTCTCCACAGATGCTGTCAGACCTGCTGAGATTTTCCAGCATTTTTCTGTTTTTGTTTCAGATTCCAGCATCCGCAGTAATTTGCATTTATCTTCCCAGAGTGGGATTGGTCACCAACCTCAGGAGAGTACTTGCAGACCCAATCACAATGCAATGTCCGATGGCCAATGTCTCAGGTTCCTTTGAGATACAAAACAGAGGCCACGCCACATCTTAGTGCTGCAGTGGCACTCCGCACTGATATGGCATTTCCTGGCTCAGACTGCTGCCACCATGGTTGGGGATGCCACAGTGGCCCAGAAACCTGCCCTCTGGTGGGTGACTGAGGCACCATCCTGAGAGAGTGGCAGTGATTCCTTTCTCAGAATGACAGCCTTCATGCTCCCACGCGGTGCCACTCTGCTCGTGCCCCCGCTTGTTGCCTGTTTGCCAGCCTTGTGCCCGTGCTGAGGTGCTGCAGTCCAGACTTTCTCAATCCAGCGATTCTCGAAGTTGTCCTCAGAGCCTGTCTGCTCCTGAAAATCCTGAAACCAGTAATGCTGCAGCCACTGTGTTGGAAGAGTCAGCTGTATAGGCAAAGGCACCCTTGGCACAGACACTGAGGGGATGTACAAGAGGGGTTGGTTTGCCTTTGCATAAAGTGGTGATAACGTTGGTTTTGAATAGTTGCCTTGTGGTGTCTTTAATTTGTGGCTAAATGAAGGAACGGCAATATATTTTCCATTCAACATGGCATGTGACCTGGAAGGGAACTTGGATGTGGTTGTGTTCCCATGTGCCTGCTGACCTTGTCTTTTCTGGGCAGTGGCGGGGAGGGGTGGGGGCGGAGGGGGAGGCACTGTGCATCAGTGGTGGAGAAAGTGAACATTTAAGGTGGTGAATGCAGTTCTGTTAAAGCGGGGCTGCTTTGTCTTGGCTAGTTTTGAGCTTCATGAGTGATTCGGAGCCACACTCATGCAAGCAAGTGGAGAGTATCCTATTAACCACCACAACTTGCATCTATGTAGAACTTTTAATGTTGGACAACATCCCGAGATGTTTGACAGGAGCACAAAAACTGGCAGAGAGCCAAAGGAAGAAAGATATATTAGGAAGAATGGCCATAAGCTTGGTTAAAGGAGGAGAGAGAAGTAGAGAGATTTAGAAAGGGAATTCCAGAGCATTCAGTCCATATTGATGGAGACACTTTTATCAAATGAGGCCCATGTTAGAGGGGTGAAGAATTCTTGGAGGGCCGGAGGAATGCTGGGAGTGACAGAAATGAGGATGGATGAGGCCATATTGAACACAAGGATGAGAGTTTCAGAATCAAGATATTGGAAACACTGGGGTGATGGATGATTTGATTTGATTTATTATTGTCTCATGTATTAGTATACAGTGAAAAGTATTATTTCTTGCACGTTACATAGACAAAGCATACCGTTCATTGGGAAGGAAGGGAGAGAGTGCAGAATGTAGTGTTACAGTCATAGCTAGAGTGTAAAGATCAACCTAATGCAAGGTAAGTCCATTTTCAAAAGTCTGATGGCAGCAGGGAAGAAGCTGTTCTTCAGTCGGGTGAGAGGGACTCAGTGTGGATTAGCTTCGAGCAGCTTCCTTTATTGTGCCTTGTAGGCAGTGGAGAGGCTTTGGAGAACCACTCAGTACAGAACACTCATCCTCTGACCTGCACAATTCGCTGCAGCGCTTCTGTGGCTGTTCCAGAGTGAGAGATACCATTTTGCTTTCTCAGTATTTGATATTTTAATGGATGGAGCACAAAGATAGGTGTATGAGATCGATATCTTGTAGACACGAGCTGAGAATATTATTGAAACAATCTGTTTGAGATTAAAATCCAGGTTTTGTAGAGACGGTGAGTTAATCTGCAATTTAATCACTTAACAGTTTCCCAACTCATTATACGGCAAGTGATAAAAGCTGCGGATGCTGGAATCTGAAACAAAAACAGAAAAGGCTGGAAAACTTCAACAGGACTGACAGCATCTATGAGGAGAGAATAGAGCCAACGTTTCGAGTCTGGATTACCTTTCATCAGAGCTGAGAGCAAAGAGAATCAGCAGAGATTTATACTATGGAGGGTGGGGGGAGTGGGGGCGGGGGGAGAGCTGGAATGGAGAAGTGGGAAAATGGAGGTGAGAAAGAAGGATGATAAAATGGATGAATGAGATAAAATAAAATAAATGGAGATGGGGTGAAGGTGGAGGAGAGAGTTCATCTTCTGAAGTGGTTGAACTCAATGTTCAGTCCGGAAGACTATGAAGTGCCCAATCGGAAGACGAGTTTTGTGTTGGGGTTTGCTGGAACATTGCAAAAGGCCAAGGACAGATGTGTGGGCAGGAGAGCAGGGTGGTGGGTTGAAGTGGCAAGCGACAGGAAGGTCTGGGTCCAGCTTGCGGACAGACCGAGGGTGTTCAGCAAAGCGAGCGCTCACCCAGTCTGCGATGGTCTCTCCGATGTAGAGTAGACCACATTGGGAGCAGTGAATGCAATAGACCCAGATTGAAGGAAGGGCATGTGAAGCGCTGCTTCACCTGAAAGGGGTGTTTAGGACCTGGGACAATGAGCAGGGAGGGGGTAAATGGCAATTGAATTGGATTCAGCCCTTAGTTGATACTCACGCCTGTAATGGCGAGCACCGATATTTCTGGCTGAAGTGCATATTTTCTTGGGTATTATTGATTATTCGAGTATAATCTCTTGGGTGTATAAATTTAAATGTTAGGGCCAATTCTCTATAGAATTGTTGAATCATACAGTGCAGAAGAGGCCCTTTGGCTCATCGAGTCTGCACTGACATGTTAGAACCACCTGAACTCTCACCCAATCCCATCTGCCAGCACTTGGCCCATAGCCCTGAATGCTATGACGTGCCAAGTGCTCATCCAGGTACTTTATAAAGGATGTGAGGCAACCCGCCTCTTCCAGCCTCCCAGGCAGTGCATTCCAGACTGTCACCACCCTCTGGGTCAAAAGGTTTTTCCTCACATCCCCGCTAAATCTCCTGCCCCTCACCTTGAACCTATGACCCCTCGTGACGGACCCTTCAACTAAGGGGAACAGATGCTCCTTATCCGCTCTGTCCATGTCCCTCATAATCTTGAACACCTCAATCGGGTCGCCCCTTAGTCTTCTCTGCTCCAGTGAAAACAACCCCAGCCTATCCAACCTCTCTTCATGACTTAAATGTTCCCAGGCAGCATCGATGTTCACTTGTCAGTCAGGACTTAGCCCATGATTATCCAGTGACACAAATAGAAATTTGAGCCCATTGCCTGAGGACAATGCATTCACAATTTCCCCATCTGCATGTTTGATAAGTGAGGATCCCAAGCATCACTGTAAACTGGCAAAATGGCCTGTATCCTGCCCCAGTTATTTCTACAGCCTCTGCCGCCTGGACACTTTCCACTCGCAGCAAGCTTTGTATGTCGGAGGTGGTTAAGCAGGGCATCGACCACTGGACTTTCCTGTGAGATTCTCTTTTACAATTTCTCCAGAGTTTACACAGCCGGGTCTTTATCTGGAGCTGCCGTGTGCTCCGTGCATGCTGAAGGAACTGTAATCCCTGCTTTCTTTGCTAGCTATCTGTAGAAAAGCAATGAAAAAAAAACATATTGAAAACTGCTAGAGTAGCACAGAGGACTATCCTCTGAGGTTGTTGCAATGTAGCAACTTGATTTCATTTGACTTATTAGTATACAGTGAAAAGTATGCTTTCTTGCGTGTAATACAAAGTGTACCGTACGTAGATCAAGAAAGGAGAGAGTGCAGAATGTAGAGTTACAGTCATTGGTGGGTGTACATGAAGATCAGCTTAATGTGAGGTAGGTCCATTCAAATGTCTGAGGGCAGCAGGGAAGAAGCTGTTCTTGAGTCGGCTGTTCAACTAGTGTCATGATATTGCAATGCTTGTGGTAGTGGACTCCACATAGGTATAATACATATTCTGTTCTTAATAAAGTTAGTTTACAATAATCATAGAATCTCTACAGTGCAGAAGGAGGCCATTCAGCCAATCAAGTCTGCGCCAACTCTTACCCCATAACCCCACGTATTTACCCCACAAGTCCCCCCAACCTATATCTCTTGGGACTCTAAGGGGCAATTTAGCATGGCCAATCAACCTAACCTGCACAGCTTTAGACTGTGGGGGGAAACCAGTGCACCCGGAGGAAACCCACGCAGACACGGGGAGAAAGTGAAAATTCCGCACAGTCACCGGAATTAAACCCAGGTCCCTGGCGCTGTGAGGCAGCAGTGCTAACCACTGTGCCAGTGTGCTATTGGCCTTTCTGCAACATTAAAACAAGACGACTAGGAGCCTGTTTAGGCCATTCAGCCCCTCAATACTGTTCCACCAATCAATTAGATCATGACAGAACTTTACCCGAGTCCCTTAGCTCCATGTCCCTCAATATATTTTGAACATTTGAATGAACCCACTATCCACAGCCTTTTGGAGGGTAAGTGTCCAGATTTCACGACCCTTTGTGTGAAGAAGCATTTCCTCATTTCACTCCCTGAATGCCTTAGCTCTAATTTTGAGATTATTTTCTGGAATCTTCCACCAGAGGAAATAGTTTTCTATTGACTGAATCCCTCAAAGTTCTCAGACGGTCGACTCCTCAACCTTCTAAACTCAAGACACCAAGAAACAAAGGCCGGAATTCTCCCCAAAAAATTCTAAGTGTCGAACTTGCATAAAAACTGGAGTAATTCAAGCTGGTTTTTCCAGTGGGAGTTCAGAGAAAAATCTCCCACATTTCGTGCACTGCAGAGGCTGCCAGCACGAGTTTCGTTAAATATTAGGGGTGGGGCCTTTCCCCGCTGGAGAGACTGAAATCAGCTTGCTGAGCAGCTGATTTGTTGGCACCGAGATCGGCGCATGTGCAGGGGCCCCGCGCTGCTGGCCTCCCGATTACCGGCCAGTTCAACAGTTACCCCCCTCCCACCCCATAGTCACGACCCCCCCCGCCCCCCCCCCCCCCCCCATTGTGCTGACCCCCTGCCCCCCAGCCCACCCTGATTGCTGGCTTCCCCCATGATCCCGACTGCAGAGTGGCATCGGGACCCTCCACTCCCACCGATCACCCCCTTGGCCGCGCCCCCTTGGCACTTCTCCCTGCCCGTGGGCAGTGCCATGGGCATTGGCACTTTACTCATTGGGCACAGGGTTGGCACTGCCAAGGTGCCAATGCCCAGGGGGCACCCCACCCAGCGCTCGATCCTCTGGGGCGCCCTGATTGCCCCTCCCTTCACTCCAGCTGCTAGTTCCCCGGTAGTGGGGAGCTAGTGTAATCCCCCCCTGGGGTGAAACACTCCGATGGCAGTGGGGGGGTGGGGGGGATGTTAGCGGGCCCAGTGACTTCAGTCCTGGGCCCACTAATTGTGTTTAAAATATATTAAAATTGGCATTCAAATCATTTCCGCGTCTCCCTGCCGATTTCCAACGTGGAACTGACGGCACTGGAAATCCGGCACTGGGAGACGCTATTGCTGTGGGAACGTCGACCGCGAGATCCTCCCGGCCCACTGCGCTAAAATATTAGTTTAGCGGGATGGGAGAATCGCCCCCAAATCTTTTGCAAATCTATCCTCAAAAATGTATTTCTTCGTCCCCGGCACTCCTTGATTGGTGACGACAGGGTGGCACAGTGGTTAGCACTGCTGCCTTACAGCGCCAGGGACCCGGGTTCAATTCCCGGCTTGGGTGACTGTGTATGTGGAATTTGTACGTTCTCCTCGTGTCTGTGTGGGTTTCCTCCGGGTGCTCCGGTTTCCTCCCACAGTCTAAAGATGTGTGGGTTAGGTGGATTGGCCATGCTAAAATTGCCCCTTAATGTCCCAAGATGTGTAGGCTATGGGAATTAGTGGGGCTAGTGGTTTAGATTCCGTGGGCTGCTCTGTCAGAGATTTGATCCAGACCCGATGGGCCGAACGGCCTCCTTCTGCAACGTAGGGATTGTGTGATTCTATGAAATGGTGTCTGGCTAAAAGTAACTTGCAATCTGATGGGTTAAAAGACTCTTGGAACCTGCTGAGACAGTTGACGCAATGCAGAAATTGAACACGAAATAAGATGGAAGAGAAGGATTAAACACAGTCCAGAACATTCCGAGAAGAAGGACTCATGCAACTGGCTGACACGCGTTGATGACTTGGCATCTCTCTATTGGAACCACATGAACAAAAAGCATTTCCAATGTTGTAAATGCAACCAGAGTGTGCTTTTCTATCCAGGGTGGAGTGTTTATCTGCCTCTCTCCTGCCACACAAGGGAGGCTTAGTCAGGTGACAGACATTGCTGGTCTGTCCTGGTGTTGGCCTTTTCTGAAAATAGAAATCCACAGGCCACAGTGACGCAATGGTTAGCACTGCTGCCTCACAGCACGGGGGACTCAGGTTCAATTCCAGCCTTAGGTCACTGTCTGTATGGAGTCTGGGCATTCTCCCCGTGTCTGCATATGTTTCCTCCGGGTGCTCCGGTTTCCTCCCACAGTCCAAAGATGTGCAGGTTAGGTGGATTGGCCATGCTAAATTGCCCCTTAGTGTCAGGGGGACTAGCAGATAAAATACGTGGGGTTATGGAGATAGGGCCTCGGTTGGATTGTTGTCGATGCAGGTTGGATGGGCTGAATGGCCTCCACCTGCACTGTTGGAATTCTATGATTCAAATCATTGGAAGCACATACAATGAGGATAGGCTGAGGGAGCTCGGTCTTTTCTCCTTGGAGAGACGAAGGATGAGAGGAGACCTAATAGAGGTATATAAGATGTTGAGAGGCACAGATCGGGTGGACTCTCAGAGGCTTTTTCCCAGGGTGGAAATGTCTACTACGAGAGGACACAGGTTTAAGGTGCTGGGGGGTAGGTACAGGGGAGATGTTAGGGGGAAGTTTTTCACACAGAGGGTGGTGGGCGAGTGGAATTGGCTGCCGTCAGTGGTGGTGGAGGCGAACTCAATAGGGTCTTTTAAGAGACTCCTGGATGAGTACATGGAGCATAATAGGATGGAGGGTTATAGGTAGGTCTAGAAGGTAGGGATGTGTTCGGCACAACTTGTGGGCCGAAGGGCCTGTTTTTGCTGTAGTTTTTCTACGTTTCTAAAGCCAAGCAAAAGTCCAGAGTGAGTGTGGTTTCTGAACATTGTGAGGGCTCCAGTTCCTTACTTACTGACTGGTGGTCTAATTTTGTTAAGACAATATACTGATGAGAAGTACTTGTATTCTATGTAAGGCATTTTCTATTAAAATTAGTACATGTGGCTAAATGGCGTCACCATAGAGACACCGATTCTGGAAATCAATTTCAATTTGGATGAAAGGAAAACCAGTTTTGTTTAATCATTGTTGATGCAGAGGAATGGACAGATTGATGATAAGGATATTGCTCTGTCTTTTGATAAACATCAGTGGATATATCCCTTCATGGCAGCAGTGAGTGTCAGCCATGGCTCAGTGCGTCTCAGTCTTGCACTTCGGAAGGTTGTGGGTTCTAGTCCCATGCTAGGACATGAGCACAAAGATCTAGCCTGACACTCCAGTGCAGTACTGAGTGAGTGCTGCACTGCCCCAGGTGCTGACTCTCAGAGATGTTAAACAAAGGCCTTACCTACCCTCACAGGTGGATGTAAACAATCCCATGGCACTATTTCTACAGTGGCCTAACCAATATTTATCAATCATCACATCAAAGCATAGATTGATTGCTTGATGGGGTGGCACGGTGGCACAGTGGTTAGCACTGCGGCCTCACAGTGCCAGGGACCGGGGTTCGATTCCCGGCTTGGGTCACTGTCTGTGTGGAGTTTGCATATTCTCCCTGTATCTGCGTGAGTTTTCTCCAGGTGCTCCGGTTTCCTCCCACAGTCCAAACGATGTGCTGGTTAGGTGCATTGGCCGTGCTAAATTCTCCCTCAGCGTACCCGAACAGGCGCCGGAGTGTGGTGACTAGGGGATTTTCGCTGTAACTTCATTGCCGTGTTAATGTAAGCCTACTTGTGACTAATAAATAAACTTTTATCACATTGCTGTTTATGGGATCTTGCTGTGCACAAATTGGCTGCTGCATTTCCTACGTTGCAACAAAAGCTACACTTAAAAAGTACCTTGCTATCTGATATGTCTCATGGTCAATGAAAGACATGATATAAAGCACGTCTCTCTTTTAAAGTTCCGCTACTTCCTGGGGAAGAGCTGAATCTTGCGTAAGACATGATTTGTTGTTTAAATGTTTGGACGCTCTCTTTCCCATTGGCATTAGCTCCATGTCTGACACTAGAGGAATCACCTATGGCCTTTGCTTTACAGTTGTCAGTCGGGTTTTCACAAACTTTGATCATCCGAGAGACCTCAGTGTTGGGAAACACACCATGTTTCCATGGGAACCCACTGTAACTCTAAAACCTGCAGGTCTGTATTATAATTATGGTCTTTTTTTAATAAGATGTGGGTATTGTTGGCTAGGCTGGTATTTATGGCCCATTCCAAATTGCCCTTGAGAAGGTGGTGGTGAACTGCCTTCCCGGACCACTGCAACTCATGTGGTGTAGGTACACCCAGAGTGCTGTTAGGGAGCAAGTTGCAGAATTTTGACCCAGTGACAGTGAAGGAACAGCAGCATATGTCCAAGTGAGAATGATGGGTGCCTTGGAGGAAAGTTTTGCTGGTGGTGGTGTTCCCATGCATCACTGCCCTTGTCCTTCTAGATGGACAAGAAGGACAAGGTCTGGAAGGTGCTGTCAAAGAAGGCTTGCTGAGTTCCTGCAGTGCCTCTTGTAGACGGTCCCACGGTTGCCACTGTTCGTCAGTTGTGTAGGGAGCAAATGTTTGTGCATCGGGTGCCAATTAAGCGAGCTGCTTTGTCCTGGATGGTGTCAAGCTTCTTGAGTGTTGTTGGAGCTGCACCCATCCAGGCAAGTGGGGAGTATTCCATCACGCTCCTGACTTGTGCCTTGTAGATGGTGGACAGGTTTTGGGGAGTCAGGAGGTGAGTTACTTGCCACAGGACTCCTAGACTCTGATCTGCTCTTGCAGCCACAGTTTTATATGGCTAATGTAGTTGAGTTTCTGGTCAATGGTAACCCCCAGGATGTTGATAATGGGGGAATCATAGAATCATAGAAACCCTACAGTGCAGAAACAGGGCATTCGGCCCATCAGGTCTGCACCGACCACAATCCCACCCAGGCCCTACTCACACATCCCTACACATTTACCCGCTAATCCCTCTAACCTACGCATCTCAGGACACTGAGGGGCAATTTTAGCATGGCCAATCAACCTAACCCGCACACCTTTGGACTGTGGAAGGAAACCGGAGCACCCGGAGGAAACCCACGCAGACACGAGGAGAATGTGCAAACTCCACACAGACAGTGACCTGAGGCCGGAATTGAACCCGGATCCCTGGCGCTGCAAGACAGCAGTGCTAACCACCGTGCCGCCCCAAATATTGTTCAGGTCTTGCTGCATTTGGACATGGACGGATTGTATTGATGAATGTATGCTATGCGAGGTCAGAGCCGAGTGATCCGGGGAGGCATGGATTCTCCAGGGCAGTTACTTCCGGCTCCCTCACCGAGGCATTTGTGCATTAGGAAGAAGTGAAAGGTTTTCTGAGAGGATTCCGTGAGGCCGGTTGTGTAAGGATTGAAATCACTGGACCACAGTTACTATTTACACAGAGGACATGACAGAAGGAACAAATTTTGATAAGGTCCCTGGGGATGAATTGCTGGTTGGGCCAGTATAGACAGGGCCAGACTAGAAAGGGATAAACTCCAGAATATAAAGCTTACAGAGGCAGTGCAGATTGCCAGGGAGCAGGGATAATCACAGACCTCCCATCTTGCTCCAGTCAGTTCTGAGTTATATCTGACAGGGAGGTGAGGAGCAGAGACTGAAGCAACTCTGGGGCCGGAGGGTCAGTGGTGGCAGAAGATGGAAGTATGGTGAGCTTCGCTGACAAGGCCAGCGTTTGTTGCCCCTTGAACTGAGTGTCCCGCTCGGCCATTTCAGAGACATTGAAATCAACCGCATTGCTGTGGCTCTGGAGTCACATGGAGGCCAGACCGGGTAAGGACGGCAGATTTCCTTCCCTAAAGGGGCATTAATGAACCAGATGGGTTTTTACAACAATCGACAATGGTTTCATGGTCATCATTAGACTTCTAATTCCGTATTTTCATTGAATTCAAATTCCGCCATCTGCCGTGATGGGATTCGAACCTGGGTCCCCAGGGTGTTACCCTGGTGTAATAAGTCCCCGGAGGCTAAAGTCCGTTTACCAAAATCCCTTTATTTACAAGTCTGACAACAGCATATGGAGTGCTTTCCCTGAGCAGTCAACACTAGGAGTCCCAGAGGAACTGACACGCCTGGTTAAATACAAAGCAAGACGCTCTCTGATTGGCCCATCAATTTGGCCCTTAATCAGGGAGCTCATATTCTAACAGGCCAGCCTCAATTGCCTGATTAAAGTCATTACACTTGGGTCTCTAGACCACTAGACCACTGGGCAACACCACTGCGCCACGGCCTCCCCTGAATGGAAATTAAAGAATGGATTATCTCCAGTCGGGTTAACTGGAAATGCAGCGGGGGTTATGTGATAGGAAAAAAAATCACTGGAACTTGAAAGGAAGAGTCTGCACGACAATTGTGAGATGCTCCTCGTTACAGAGTGCAGAGAGCGTGGTCAACACCGCGAGGAAAACAACAGGATATCACTGAGACGTGGCTGCTGGGATGGACGTGCGGAGAAATGAGAAAGGACAACATCAGGAACCGGTGAAGATTGTGGGAGGATCGAGGAAAGTAGCTGAAAAGAGATTGAAATGATTTGGCCACCCGTGAGAGAGAGAGAGAGGAAACTTGGTCAGCCAAGAAGTGATGGAGGTGGGGCTGGTAGGAAGGGAAGGCCTCAAACCAGATGGAAAGATATGGAGGTGAGAGGCTTAAAGGCAGCAGGAATTGGAAGAGGAATGGGTGGCTGACAGGAGGAGATGGAGGAGGGCGACCAACCAGCATTGGAGCAATCCCAAATAAAACGGGAGCAGGCGGAAGAGCGATTGCTGAGTGCACTGTTTAAATAGACTGTTTGCTGAGTAAAGAGATGGTTTTGTATGAGTCACACTGTAAGGCCTGCTCCTTCCCCACTCATTAGCTGACACAGTGCTGTCGATACATACCATGGACATTTACAGACAGACTGTTACATTGATCAGCTGGACTATTTTTCCAGGGGCAAAATTCCACCTGCCCCCAACCCCATGCTGAGATTTATTAAAACACATTTTTGGAAGATTGCGATTTTATTTTTTTTAATTCACCAACAACAAACAGCACCAACAACAAACAGCACCAACAACAAACAGCACCAACAAACAGCACCAACAACAAACAGCACCAACAAACAGCACCAACAACAAACAGCACCAACAACAAACAGCATCATCTTCACCATGACAGGACAACAGAGCAGTGGGATCACTTTCAATCTCAAATCTTTCCAAAAGAAATTCAGCCAGAAATTAAAGCTTTTTCAGGTTCAACTGAAAAGACATGAGATTCTGTGACTAACAGGACATGAGACTGTCGTGTCAGATGCGGGGGTTCTGTCGCTGCATCAGACGCAGGGGTTCTGCCACTGCGTCAGACGCGGGGTCTCTGTCGCCCAGTCAGACGCGGGGGTTCTGTCACCGAGCCAGACGGGGGGGTCTCTGTCACCAAGCCAGACGCGGGGCCTCCGTCACTGAGCCAGACGCGGGGGTTCTGTCACCGAGCCAGACGGGGGGGTCTCTGTCACCAAGCCAGATGCGGGGTCTCTGTTGCTGAGCCAGACGCGGGGGTTCAATCGCTGTGCCAGACGCGGGGCCTCCGTCACTGAGCCAGATGCGGGGGTTCTGTCGCTGTGCCGGGCACGGGGCCTCGGTCACTGTGTCAGACGCGGGGTCTCTGGTGCCGTGACGGACGTGGGGCTTCTGTCACCACGCCAGACGCGGGGCTGAGTCAGACACGAGACTTTGTCACTGAGTGGGCTTTCAGCCTCTGTCAAAATAGGAAATGATTCTTGCACTAATTTCCAACATCAACAAACCTTGACCCGAGTTTACACTCTCTGATACCACAGGTTTCTAATTGGAAGCATGTTTATTGGTTATTCTTCACCTCGGGGCCACCCGGACTGCCTCAGCAGTTGCCCAGAAGGCTTGTGTGAAAACCAGCCAATCCCTGTCCACCAGCATTCCGGCTGCACTCTCCACAGCACGAGGAAGAGTGAGATTCCGGATCCCAGCTCGAAGCCAGTCTCCCTCCCAAAGCCCCGTCAGAGTGAGGCAACATTTTACCCCCTCCTGTGAAACCTTTGCTTGAAAATAAATCAGCCTTGGACCGAGGACCCTGCAAACCAATTCAGAACCAAGAAAAGGGGAAGAAACGCAGCTGCCAACGATCAGCTTTCTGCTAAAATTAGCTCTCAGCTTCTGGGGATTATTAACTATGTGAACTCCGAATAGACAGACGATAGATCTATTCTGTCACAAGTGGGTGCGCGGCCCACTAACCATCACTGGGAGAAAACCAGATGTGCTTAAACAAACTATCTGGAATCCCCCCGACAGCTCAGGAGTTAATCTCACCGCTGGGTATGGCCTGGCGCCAGGTAGGTCAAAGGTCTCTGACCAGCTGATTTCTGGAGAAGCAACCCACTGTCGGAAGGGGCTGTGTCTCCTCTTTTGAGGGGCTAGACGTATCGCTTCAGACTGATCACCTGCAGGGGTTTATGTAAGCGTGGCCTTCAGATATTGGGACCAACTGTTCTCAGTGAGCAGCCAGGCTCACCAGACACAGAGGCCCTGATTTTACCAGGACGGGCGAGGCTCGCATTCCCCATTGGTCTCGGGCGCCATCTTACGAGCATTGGACGAGCACCTTCCTGCTGCACCTACGAGTGGACATTCTGGCTAGAATTCCGGCCAGAATGTCCACTCATAGGTGCAGCAGGAAGGCAAATGGAACCTTGGCATTTATTGCTAAAAGAATAGAATATAAAATTAGTGAAGAGTTGTTGCTGCTGTACAAAGCATTGTTGAGCCCACACTTAGAATATTGTGTAGGTTTTGGTCCACTTACTTGAGAAGGGAATGTGGTTGCATTGGAGGCAGCTCACAGGATATTCACCACATTGATTCCAGAGATAAATCAATCTACGGCACGGTGGCACAGTGGTTAGCACTGCTGCCTCACAGCACCAGGGACCCGGGTTCGATTCCGGCCTTGGGTGACAGTCTGTGCGGAGTTTGCAAGTTCTCCCTGTGTCTGTGTGGGATTCCTCCGGGTGCTCTAGTTTCCTCCCACAGACCAACGATGTGCAGATTAGGTGGATTAGCCATACTAAATTGCCCCTGAGTGTCCCAAGATGTGCAGGTTAGGTAAATATGTGGGGTTGTGGAGGGGGTGAGAGGTGTTGTGGGTGGGCCTGAGTAATATCCTCTGTCGGAGAATCAGCGCAGACTCGATGGGTCGAATGGCCTCCTTCTGCGCTGTAGGGATTCTATGATTACATGAGGGGTTTGTCTTACAAAGAGTGATTGGGAAGTTTAGGCCTATACTCCCGAGAGTTTAGAAGAATTTGTGGAGATCTAATTGAGGTACAGAAGATGATGAAAGGTATTGACAAAGTAGATGTGGAGAGGATGCTTCCTCTTGTGGGGCAATCTAGAACAAGAGGTCATAGTTTTGGGATAAGGGGAGGCAGACTTAAAACAAATGAGGAGAAACCCTCTCAAAGGGTGGAATGCTCTACCCCAGAGCGTGATGGATGCCGAGACATTGAGTAAATCTAAGGAGGAGATAGACAGACTTTTAATAAGTATTGGGTTTGAAGGGCTATGGTGAAAAGGCAGGAAAGTGGAGTTGAGGCCCAGATGAGATCAGCCATGATCTTAATAAATGGCTGAGCAGACTCGAGGGGCTGAATGGCCTACTCCTTCTTTTAGTTCCAATATCCTTAGACCGGAGGGTGGATCCTGTCTGTCTTGCCCAGGCTTCTCCAAGACTCAGTGAGTGCTATTTGCACTTCAGAGGATAGTGTAAAATGGACAACATCAGCTCAGCCACCTGGTAAATATCTCTCTCAATACTTGTCCACGATGGAGTCAACAAAATCTCTCTGAAATTTCCTCAGAGTGCCGACATTTGAATTGCCCCATTTGGTACCAATATTCCTGGTGCCAAGTATCTACTATGTGAGGGGTAAATAAAAAATTAAATCATCCATGGTGAAGCACGGCCTTGCATTCATGTCTCTGACTATGCCAACTGTACTGCTACCAGCTGTGCCAATCATGCTTCATATGGGGCGGCACGGTGGCACAGTGGTTAGCACTGCTGCCTCACAGCGCCAGGAACCCGGGTTCGATTCCCGGCTTGGGTCACTGTCTGTGCGGAGTTTGCACATTCTCCCCCGTGACTGTGTGGGTTTCCTATGGGTGCTCCAGTTTCCTCCCACAGTCCAAAGATGTACGGGTCAGGTGATTGGCCATGCTAAATTGACTCTAGTATCAGGGGATAAGCAGGGTAGAAAAACGTGGAGTTACAGGAATAGGGCCTGGGTGGGATTGTGGTCGGAGCAGACTCAATGGGCCGAATGGCCACCTCCTTCACTGTAGGGATTCTATGATTCATACTGCAGTGCCAAGCAATCATCACCTGACTATTGGAATTTTTGAGGATGTAACTAGTGGAGTTGACCGAGGAAGACCAATGGATGTGGTTTATTTCGACTTTCAGAAGGCTTTTGACAAGGTCTCACATAACAGACTACTGTGTAAAGGTAAAGCACATGGGATGTTAAAATGTCAGTATTCACGGGGGAGGTACCGGATGATTGGAGGGTGGCTCATGTTGTTTCGTTGTTTAAAAATGGTTCCAAAAGAAATCCGGGAAATTATAGGCCAGTAAGTTTGACGTCGGTGGTGGGCAAGTTATTGGAAGGTGTGATAAGGGATAGGATCTACAAATATTTGGATAGACAGGGACTTATTAGGGAGAGTCAACATGGCTTTGTGGATGGTAGGTCATGTTTGACCAATCCATTAGAGTTTTTCGAGGAGGTTACCAGGAAAGTGGATGAAGGGAAGCCGGTGGATGTTGTCTATCTGGATTTCAGCAAGGCCTTTGACAAGGTCCCTCATGGGAGGTTAGTTAGGAAGGTTCAGTCGCTAGGTATACATGGGGAGGTAGTAAATTGGATTAGACACTGGCTCAATGGAAGAACAGTAAGAAGTCTCACAACACCAGGTTAAAGTCCAACAGGTTTATTTGGTAGCAAATACCATAAGCTTTCGGAGCATTGCTCCGAAAGCTTATGGTATTTGCTACCAAATAAACCTGTTGGACTTTAACCTGGTGTTGTGAGACTTCTTACTGTGCTTACCCCAGTCCAACGCCGGCATCTCCACATCAATGGAAGAAGCCAGAGAGTGGTTGTGGAGAATTGCTTCTCTGAGTGGAGGCCTGTGACTAGTGGTGTGCTGCAGGGATCGGTGTTGGGTCCATTGTTGTTTGTCATCTATATCAATGATCTGGATGATAATGTGGTCAATTGGATCAGCAAGTTTGCTGATGATACAAAGATTGGAGGTGTAGTGGACAGTGAGGAAGGTTTTCAAAGCTTGCAGAGGGATTTGGACCAACTAGAAAAATGGGCTGAAAAATGGCAAATAGAATTTAACGCAGACAAGTGTGAGATATTGCACTTTGGAAGGACAAACCAAAGTAGAACGTACAGGGTAAATGGTAGGACTCTGAAGAGTGCAGTTGAACAGAGGGATCTGGGAATACAGGTACAGAATTCCCTAAAAGTGACGTCACAGGTGGATAGGGTCGTAAAGAGTGCCTTTGGTACATTGGCCTTTATAAATCGGAGTATCGAGTATAAAAGTTGGAGTGTTATGGTAAGGTTATATAAGGCATTGGTGAGGCCAAATTTGGAGTATTGTGTACAGTTTTGGTCACCTAGTTACAGGAAGGATGTAAATAAGGTTGAAAGAGTGCAGAGAAGGTTCACAAGGATGTTGCCGGGACTTGAGAAGCTGAGTTACAGAGAGAGATTGAATAGGTTGGGACTTTATTCCCTGGAGCGTAGAAGATTGAGGGGAGATTTGATAGAGATGTATCAGATTTTGATGGGTATAGATAGAGTGAATGCAAGCAGGCTTTTTCCACTGAGGCTAGGGGAGAAAAAAACCAGAGGGCATGGGCTAAGGGTGAAAGGAGAAAAGTTTAAAGGGAATATTAGGGGGAGCTTCTTCACGCAGATAGTGGTGGGAGTGTGGAATGAGCTGCCGGATAAAGTAGTAAATGCTTTTAACATTTAAGAAAAACTTGGACGGGTTCATGGATGAGAGGGGTGTGGAGGGATATGGTCCAAGTGCAGGTCAGTGGGACTAGGCAAAAAATGGTTCGGCACAGACAAGAAGGGCCAAAAGGCCTGTTTCTGAGCTGTAATTTTCTATGGTTCTATGGATTGCAGGTGATATCTTGAGATGATAGAAAGCTGATCAGCAGATAGGAAGCAAAGAGTTGGCATAAATGGGTCTTTTTCTGATTGGCAGGCAGTGACCAGTGGGGTTCTGCAGGGATCTGTGCTGGGACCCAACTGTTCACATTATATATTAATGATTTGGAAGAGGGAACTAAATGTATTATCGCCAAATTTGCAGATGATACAAAGTTGGGTGGGAGGGTGAGCTGTGAGGAGGATGCAGACTTGCTTCAGTGTGATTTGGACAAGTTGAATGTGTGGGCATTTGTATGGCAGATGCAGTATAAATGTGAGGTTTGGCAGCAATAAAAGGAAGACAGATTATTACTTGAATGGATGTAAATTGAGAGAGGTAGATACTCAGTAAGTCCTTGTGCATCAGTCACTGAAAGTAAGCGCGCAGGTACAGCAGGCAGTAAAGAAGGCAAATGGAATATTGGCCTTTGTAGCGAGGTGATTTGAGTGTAGGGATAGGGATGTTTTGCTGCAATTGTACAGGGCGTTGGTGAGGCCACACCTGGAGTATTGTGTGCAGTTTTGGTGTCCTTATCTGAGGAAGGATGTCCTTGCTATAGAGAGAGTACAGCGAAGGTTTACCAGGCTGATTCCTGGGATGGCAAGTCTTTCATATGAGGAGAGACTAAGTCGGTTAGGATTATATTCACTGCATTTTAGAAGAGTGAGAGGGGATCTCATAGAAACGTATAAACTTCTAACAGGGTTAGACAGGGTAGATTCAGAAAGAATGTTCCCGATGGTGGGGGGAGTCCAGAACTAGGGATCATAGTTTGAGGATAAGGGGTAAACCTTTTAGAACTGAGGTGAGGAGAAATTTCTTCACCCAGAGGGTGGTGAATGTGTGGAATTCACTCCCACAGAAAGTAGTTGAGGCCAAAACGTTGTCTGATTTCAAGAAATTAGATATAGCTCTTGGGGCTAAAGGGATCAAGGGATATGGGAGGAAGGGGGGATCAGGATATTGAATTTGATATTCAAACTGAATGGTGAAGCAGGCTCAAAGGGCTGAATGGCCTACTCCTGTTTCTAGTCTCTACATAATGACGGAATTTCCACTGTGAGGAGGACAGGTGCTGGCTGCAGTCAGGCCAGCCGACCCAGGACAAAGTTTGGGGCTTCCGGATGCAGAGTCAGGGTCGGGATTTTCCTTCCCAAGACTGGAAAATCCTGCTCGAGGTCAATGGACCTTTGCATGGTCCATCCTCGCCCGTTCCGATTCCTGGGGCGGGTGGAGGAGGAAAATTCCACCCAGGGTGTGTAAAAGGCCTGATACTGGGACTTCACCCCCGTGAAGATGGAGACAGAAAGACCCTCCACTCCTCAGACCTCACACCCCTTCAGCCCCGCACCCCCCCCCCCCCCCCCCCCCCCGCCACACACACACACACACACTCCCTCTACCCCCCATGTTCCATGTATGCCACCTTGTGGCCCAACCCACCCCATTTGGCCCTTCATGGCCCCCCCACCATGCTATGCACCCCCCTCAGTGAAGTCCTCTGGCCCCTCAGGTGTTTCAATAGACTGCAATCCCAGAAATCCATTAGACTATTAAACAGTTGAACCCCACAGTAATCATTGCTTGATTGACAGCTCTGGCTCTGAGTGATGCTGTCAATTTCAAGATGCTTATGTACACAAGACAAAGAGTTTTCAAGTGCTTGCAGTTTCTGCTGTAGATACTTTAAAGTGCTTGGATGAATGACAGCTTGGATGAGTGACACTTTTATTGGACTACAGTAAAAAGGAGTTTTTTCTTTCAAGAAGATTAGAAATTATTCATGGTGTCATGGTTAGTGAACAAGCCTTGTGGCCACTGAGATGAAGGAAAGCCACTCATGCGGCTCACTCACTAACCTAGGTTGCCTATCACTGCCTTGGAATGTGGCCAGGAATCCCGGAGTTGATGAAAATTCAGCCCAGAAGATACGGAATGCTCCAATAGAATCAGTGATTGATGTAAGGCCCATGGCAACATCTAAAACTAGGCTAGACAGGCAGTTGGAAGAGAATAAATGAGATGTTGGCATAGAATGGGATCAGGACCTTTGGTTGTAGGGGTGATAAATCTGGAAAATTCCCCAAAGGAAAGCTCCGATGTTATTTTTTTTATTTATTTGCTTGTTGTGGCTCACACTGGCTGGACCAGCATTTATTACCCATGCATAATTACCCTTGTGAAGGTGGTGGTGAGCAGCTGTTATGAACCACTGATGTAGGTACACCCACGGTGCTGTTAGAGAGGGAGTTCTAAGATTTTGGCTCAGCGACAGTGAAGGAACAGTGAAGGAAGTATTTCCAAATCAGTATGGTAAGTGGCTTGGAGGGGAACTTCCATGTGGTGGTGTGCCCAAGTGTCTGCTGCCCTTGACCTTCTAAAAGGTAGCGGTCATGGGTTTAGAAGATGCTGTCTAAGGAGGCTCATTGAGATCCTGCAGTGCATCTTGTAGATGATACACACGGCTGCAACTGTGTGTCGATCGTTCACTTGTACAGTCCAAAGTAGGCGGAACTGCCCAACATTTAGACCTTTGCAGACATAGGGAGGAATGTTCCCATCCCACCCATCACGGGAATCCTAGCGAGGGGGGAGGGGGGGCAGACCATGCAAAGGTCCGTTGACCTCAGGCGGGATTTTCCCAATTTGGGGCGAGTGCGGCCGGAAAATCCTGCCCATCGATTCCAAACCTCCTTAATGGATGGTGAATGATAAGGAAATAAGGAACTGGCTCAAAGTTTCATGGCTGATTAATACATTTTGAAGTTGTTTTGCAGGAAAACACATGAATGAATTTGGGCACGGAAGGTCCCAAATGGCCAATGAGGTACTTAATCAGTTGGTGGTGGTTTTTGTTGATTGGGAAATAACCAGGGGAACTCCGTAGCTCTGTTAGAATGCTGCCTGAACAAGACTTTGAGCATACAGTCTTGAATCACGGGTTAATATATTTTCCAACAGTCTCCATCAGTACTGCCCCAAAGGGTCACCCTGAATCACCTCCATAAATTCTACAGTGGGGCGTGAAGCCACAATATTCTGACTCCAAGATGCTAATCAAGCTGACACTTAACAGATGAATGGGGCAATAAAAGTAACAAACCTGAGTATTTCATCCTTACTGGCACTCCTGAAGCCAGCCGAGCAATATTAATAGCAGCTTGGGATTATTTTCTGTCTGAAATGTTATATCAAAAAGAAAGATAAGCTTATTTTGTGACATTGCTTTTACAACCTCTGGATCTCCCAAAGTACTTTACAACCAATGACCTACATTTGATGTTTGGTCATGGCAGCCAATTTCTGTACAGCAAGCTCCCACAGATAGCCATGAGATAGGGAACAGATCACCTGTTCTTATTTATTGAATCATAGAATCCCTACAGTGCAGAAAGAGGCCATTCAGCCCATTGAGTTGGCACCAGCCCTCCAAAAGAGAATCTTATCCAGGCCCACGCTCCTCCCCTTTCCCTGTAACCCCGCGCATTGACCATGGCCAATCCCCCCTCTAGCCTACACATCCCCAGACACTAAGGGGCAATTTAGCATGGCCAGTCCACCTAACCTACACATCCTTAAGCTTAAGTTTAGTTATTAGTGTCACAAGTAGGCTTACATCAACACTGCAATGAAGTTACTGTGAAAATCCCCTCGTCGCCACACTCTGGCACCTATTCGGATACACGGAGGGAGAATTTAGCATGGCCAATGCACCTAATCAGCACATCTTTTGGACTGTGGGAGGAAATCGGAGCACTCAGAGGAAACCCACGCAGATACGGGGAAAACTTGTAAACTCCGCGCAGACAGTGGCCCAAGGCCGGAATTGAACCTGGGTCCCTGGAACCGTAAGGCAGCCATGCTAACCACTGTGCCACTGTGCTGCCCCCTATTGATATTGGATCAAACACTGGAGTGAACCCGCTGCTCTGCCACAAAATAGTGGGATCTTGCTGGGTACAAAATGGCTGCTCTTATTCCCACCTTGTATCAGTGATTGCACCTTGTGAAATGCGCTGCATAAATGCGAGTCTTTCTGCCTTTGTTGTCTCCATGATTAGGAGCACTGAGTGAAGCTGTAACATTTCTCGCGATTCCCAATCTGAGGCCAGTCACCCAGCACAGATCAGGGAGAGCAGCTCAGACCTTCCCATCAACAGCCCATTACGAAATCGAGCAGTTATTTTACCATTAGGCACAGGAACAGTAGGCCATTCGGCCCATCAAATCTGGTCTGCCATTCACTGAGATCATGACAGATCAGATATAATATTCCTCAACTCCATTTTCCCATTTTATCCCCATAATCCTCGATTCCCTCACTGATTAAAAATCTGTCTATCTCAGCCTTGAATATATTTAGCGACCCAGCCTCTACAGCCCTCTGCGGGAAAGAATTCCACAGATTCACTCCTCTCCTGAGAGAAGAAATTCCTTCTCATCTCTGTCTTAAACGGGGGACCCCTTACTCTGAGATTGTGCCCTCTGATCCTAGACTGTCTCACTAAAGGAAACAACCTCTCAGGATCTAACTCTCTTGGTTGTTAGTAGAGTTTAGATGTGTACGTATTATCCAATCTGTAATCGATAGGCTATGAATAATATAGCAGTTGCGAATCTTTGTCCTCTGGCTCACGGCCTCCCTCATTCAGCAATCGGAAACTGAGATCAGCTGAGGACAGTCGGGAACTCATATTAATCGACTCGTTCAGAAGGAAGCATGGACTGAACAGAAGGATGTCCCCGATGGTGGGGCTGTCCAGAACCAAGGGTCGCAGTCATAGAATGATAGAAACCCTACAGTGCAGAAGGAGGCCATTCGGCCCATCGAGTCTGCACCGACCACAATCCCACCCAGGCCCTACCCGCTAATCCCTTTTTTTTTACCCGCTAATTTTACCCGCTAATCCCTCTAACCTACGCATCCCAGGACTCTAAGGGGCAATTTTTAACCTGGCCAATCAACCTAACCCGCACATCTTTGGACTGTGGGAGGAAACCGGAGCACCCGGAGGAAACCCACGCAGACACGAGGAGAATGTGCAAACTCCACACAGACAGTAACCCGAGCCGGGAATCGAACCCGGGACCCTGGAGCTGTGAAGCAGCAGTGCTAACCACTGTGCTACCGTGCCGCCCAGACCTATCTCAGTCTGAGGATTTGGGATAGACCATTTAGGACGGAGATGAGGAGACATTTCTTCACCCAAAGAGTGGTGAGCCTGTGGAATTCATTACCACAGGAAGTAGTTGATGCCAAAACATTGAATGTATTCAAGAGGCGGCTGGATATTGGGGCGAATGGGATCAAAGGGGAGAAAATAGGATTAGGCTATTGAGTTGGACGATCAGCCATGATTGTAATGAATGGCGGAGCAGGCTCGAAGGGCCGAATGGCCTCCTCCTGCTCCTATCTACTATGTTTCTATGTTTCCACGCTAACAGCACTCCCACAGTACGTTGTCAGCCTAGCTTTTGTGCTGACTGGGACTTGAACCCATTACCATCTGATTCAGAGGCTGCACACACACTGCTTCCCACTGAGCCACAGTTGATCTCAAGTGTTATTGCTGTGGATGATAATGACAATGATGCTTCTGTGATAGCCCGAGGCGGATTTTCATTAGCGGAGCGGTGTCGTTTTGATATGAATGGAAAGCGAACCTCTCTTTAACCTTGACCTTTAACCTTGCGATCAGGGTCAAGAGAGCTGGGCCCAGCAGGACGTTTACTTGTACAGTTGCGACTCTGGGAATAGTAAATAAATTCAGGGCCAACCCACCACAAGATGAGCAATGGTTAAGAGGCTGCCTTTCACTACCAGAAGGCCTGGGGCAAATAGTTTCGAATCGATCCAAAGTGCAATTTGCATGATTTCAAAAACTGCAGCTGAAGACTGAAGCAGTTTTCCAACCCAACACAACATTTAAATGGAATAAATGAACTGCAGCTGTTGCTAAAAGTGGTTCAGCCTCATGTTGCTCCGCACTCTGCCCCGTACAATATCACTCACTCAGCCCTGATTCAATCAAATAAAATGAAACGTTAGCCAAGATCAGGATGGAAATCCTGGCCGGTCACCTGCAGTAAACTGCAGCTCGGTGTTAATGAGATGTTTGTTCAGTAATCCTGGAACCAACCATGTGGCTCACAAGAATACACTCCATTGGTTTCTCATTGATTGGCAGACAGCCTGAGGGCGAGAACACTCAGTTCCTGCGTCAGAGTCCGATTTGATTTGATTTATTATTGTCACATGTATTAACATACAGTGAAAAGTATTGTTTCTTGCGTGCTATGCTGACAAAGCATACCGTTCATAGAAACATAGAAACCCTACAGTACAGAAAGAGGCCATTCGGCCCATCGAGTCTGCACCAACCACAATTCCACCCAGGCCCTACCCCCATATCCTATCCACTAATCCCTCTAACCTAAGCATCTCAGGACACTAAGGGTCAATTTTAGCATGGCCAATCAACCTAACCCGCACATCTTTGGACTGTGGGAGGAAACCGGAGCACCCAGAGGAAACCCACGCAGACACGAGGAGAATGTGCACACTCCACACAGACAGTGGCCCAAGCCGGGAATCGAACCCAGGTCCCTGGAGCTGTGAAGCAGCAGTGCTAACCACTGTGCTACCGTGCCGCCCTAGAGAAGGAACCAATATAGAGAAGGAAAGGAGAGAGTGCAGAATGTAGTGTTACAGTCACAGCTAGGGTGTAGAGAAAGATCAACTTAGTGCAAGGTAAGTCCATTCAAAAGTCGGCTGGCAGCAGGGAAGAAGCTGTTCTTGAGTCGGTTGGTACGTGACCTCAGAGTTTTGTATCTTTTTCCCAATGGAAGAAGGTGGAAGAGAGAATGTCCGGCGTGCGTGGGGTCCTTAATTATGCTGGCTGCTTTGCCGAGGCAGCGGAAAGTGTAGACAGAGTCAATGGATGGGAGGCTGGTTTGCGCGATGGATTGGGCTACATTCACGACTTTTTGTAGTTTCTTGCGGTCTTGGGCAGAGCAGGGGCCATACCAAGCTGTGATACAACCAGGAAGAATGCTTTCTATGGCGCATCTGTAAAAGTTGGTGAAAGTCGTACCTGACATGCTGAATTTCCTTGGTCTTCTGAGAAAGTGAGGGAGTGCTGAGAGATGCCAATTTTGGGATGAGGCATTAAGCCCACTCTGCCCTCTTGGGCGGACAGGAAAAGGTGGCATTTGAAGGAAAGTTGGCCATTCGTTTGAAGAATTTGCAGCTTTGTTTCACTCCCTTGGACAGGCCGAGAGAGAAATTGGGTTTTTTCGGGGAACCAGTATGCAAACTCCCGACCGGTGAAAACCTCACCTAACGATCATCCAAATTGGGCTTCAGGCCTCTCCTCAATAATGCAGGCAAGCTGGGGACACCATTCTGGAGCTTTAGAGTAGAAAGCTCTGAGTGTGCGGCAGCACTCCAGCTCAGGAACTGAGCTGTCTCTGGTATTCCTTCTCTTCCTGATTTGATTTGATTTGATTTATTATTGTCACATGTATTGGAACATTGTGAAGAGTATTGTTTCTTGTGCGCTGTACAGGGTATACCACACATAGAGCACATAAGGGAGAAGGAAAGGAGAGGGTGCAGAACATAGTGCTACAGTTACCAATAGGGTGAAGAGAAAGACCAGCTCAATATATGGTAGGTCCATTCAAAAGTCTGATGGTAGCAGGGCAGCACGGTGGCACAGTGGTTAGCACTGCTGCCTCACAGCGGCTTGGGTCACTGCCTGTGTGGAGGTTGCACATTCTCCCATGTCTCCGTGGGTTTCCTCCGGGTGCTCCGGTTTCCTCCCACAGTCTAAAGATGTGCGTGTTGGGAGGATTGGCCATGCTCAATTGCCCCTTAGTGACAGAGGGACTAGCTAGGGTAAATGCAGGGGTTACGGGGATAGGGCCTGGGTGGGATTGTGGTTGGTGCAGACTCGATGGGCCGAATGGCCTCCTTCTGCACTGTAGAGATTCTACGATTCTATGAAGCTGTTCTTGAACCCTAGCTTCACATTAAAGTAAGTAAATTAGAAATCTCTTCTCATTTTCAGCTGCCTTCCTTTAAAAACTGCAGAGAATGCAACCTGGAGTGACTCCAGGGTCATGAAGCAGCCATTAGGCCCTGATTCCCATATTCATGGGGCCCTATGCACCCTGACTGACCACTGGTCACCTGATCCCAAAAATGACAACCATTGAGTGTCAGATGTCAGTCATCAGATTTAACTCTCCACGTACCAATCAAACCTTCTCTCGGCTGCCAATCTTGCTCATCAGACGGTCGGGCCTTCCACAAAACGCACTTGATTTCAAACATCAATGTCAGACATCTTGACCTGAAAGATTACCAATGCCCAGGAAGGGGGTAGCCAGCAGCTGGTCAATGGATGACGTACAAAAGCAGGTTGGACATCTTGCTGGATGGATGGCAGATGCCAGGAACCTCTCTCCTGAGTGGCATGGTGCCCAAAGGAGCGTAACTTGAGAAATTATCCTATCTGATAATCAGAATGAACGGATGTAACTTTTTCCCAGGGGAGGGGAATTGAAAACTAGAGGGCACAGGTTTAAGCTGGGAGGGGAAAGGTTTAAAAGGGACCTGAGGGGCAACATCTTCACGCAGAGGGTGGTGCGTGTATGGAATGAGCTGCCAGAGAAAGTGGTTAAGGAAGGTACAATAGCAACATTTAAAAAGCATTTGGATAAGTGCATGGATGGGAAAGGATTAGAGGGATATGGGCCAAACGTGGGCAATTGGGACTCGCTGGAAGGGCACCATGGTCAGCATAGGCTAGTTGGGCCGAAGGGCCTGTTTCTGTGCTGTGTTGCATTATGATTCTATGGGTGGAATTTTCCCATCCTGCCTGCCATGGGAATTGTAGCGGGCGGGAAACGGACCATGCAAAGCTCCGTTGACCTCGGGCAGGATTTTCCAGGCTTGGGGCGAACGCGGCCGGAAAATCCCGTTCCATGATTCTGTAAACTACTCTTGATTACTTTCTTTGTGTGCAGATTCAGTGGCTGAATGAAGGAGGCAATGAACAATGATACAAAGATTTGTAACCGGCATTTTATTCACAGACTATTGATTATAAACCAGACTAATACACGTACATCTAAACTCCACTGCTGGCCAAGAGGTCAGGACTGCTGAGTTTGGTACCAGCTATAAACCAGGAGATCTGAGCTTCTCGCCCTGATCTGTGCTGGGTGACCTGACCTCAGCTGGCGAATTGTGAGGGACATTACAACCTCGCTCAGTACTCCTGATCTATGGAGGCGATGAAGACAGAAAGACTTGCATTTATATAGCGCCTTTCACAAGCCCAGGACATCCCTTTACAGCTTATTAAAATCTTTTGGAAATGTAATCATTGATGCAAGGTGGGAATAAGAGCAGCCATTTTGTACACAGCAAGATCCCACAAAGAATAGTGTGATAACAGGAGTGTTAGGAAGAGGGTGGCTACTTAATCCTTTAAGTCTCTTCTGCCTTTCAATGTGGTTGTGGCTAATTTGTGACCCTAATATCCTCTTGCATATTCATGTGGCCTGACAACCAGTCGGCCATTTTCCTTATCCCTGGGTTTTTTAATCATGGAGGATTTGCCCTAAAACTTACAGAGGTCAGTCAGGGTGCATAGGGCCCCATGAATATGGGAATCAGGGCCTAATGGCTGCTTCATGACCCTGGAGTCTCTCCAGGTTGCATTCTCAGCAGTTTTTAAAGGAAGGCAGCTGAAATGGAGAAGACATTTCTAATTTACTTACTTTAATGTGAAGCTAGGGTTCAAGAACAGCTTCATAGAATCATAGAATCTCTACAGTGCCGAAGGAGGCCATTCGACCCATTGAGTCTGCACCATCCCATCTCCTAAATCCTTTAATACTTTTGATCAACAAAAATCTATCTATCTCAGACCTAAAATTTGGAATTGATGTTGCATTAATTGCTGTACCTGGAGTGAGTTCCAAACTTCTCCCCTGCCTTCATGTGTAGAAATGTTTCCTAATTTCACTCCTTATTTGGCTCTATTTGAAAAACGCACCCCTGGTCCCCGACTTTCCACCCAATGGGATTAGATTCACTCTGTCCACCCAACCTGCTCCTCAGATAACCTGTTTTCGTGATATTGCTTCAGGATTGAATGTTAGCCTGGGAGAATGCCCCTGAATTTTTCAAAATAGCGTCATAGGATCTTTTACGCCCACCTCAGCCAGCGTTCAATTTACCAATTCATTTGAACGGTGGCATTTCTGACACTGCAGTGTCTCTCCGTGCTGTGTTGTGGACTCGATGGGCCGAATGGTCTCCTTCTGCATTGCAGGGATTCTATGGATTCTAGAAGCGTCAGCCTGGATTTAGTACTCAAGATTCTAAAGTGGGATCTGAACCTTCTGACTCAGAGGCTGAAATCCCTGCAGGGGGAGGGGAAGTCAGGCACTGTTTATGCTCCTCAACTCCATCTGACACACATGCTCAGCTGGTAGCAACAGGGTCAGAAGCAGACAGTGATAAAGTGGAGTTTTCCACTCCTGCCAACTGTGGGAATCACGATGGGTGGGCGAGCAAGATTTGGGAGGATATTTCCACCCGTGGGAGAGTGTAGGACCAGAGGGCACAGTCGCAGAATCGGGGAGAGCTCATTTAAGATGGATTTGAGGAAGAATATCTTCTCTCAAAGAGTGGTGATTCTTTGAAATTCTTTACCCCAGGAAGCTGTGGAGGCCGAGGAGGCCTTGAACATTTTCAAGGCTGAGATCGATAGGTTTTATCAGTGGGGGAATTAAGGATTACGGGGAGAAGGCAGGAAAATGGGCTTAGTGAGTCTTAGATCAGCCATGATCCTATTAAATGGCTCGTTCGAAGGGCTGAATGGCCTCCTCCTGTTCCTCTGTCTTATGGTTTTGGCAGGAGTCCAAAAATCCAAATCCAGTGTTGGGAAATGAATTTGGAATCCTGACTTTCCTGGCAGGTTAAAGGCAGAGTTTCCCTTGGATCTACATTGTGAATCTTATCTGCATCTCCTGAATGTTCATTAAAATCCCAACACCCCGGAATGTTCTCCACCTCCAAGTTTAGTGCCCTGCCAGTGGGAAATAAGAATTCTTTTTTTATTCATTCATGGAACATGGGCGTCGCTGGCCAGCCAGCATTTATTGCCCATTCCGAGTTGCCCTTGGAGGGCGGTTGAGAGTCAACCACATTGCTGTGGCTCTGGAGTCACATGTAGGCCAGACCGGGTAAGGACGGCAGATTTCTTTCTCTAAAGAATGTTCCCTTTCGTGACTGTACATAAGTGGCCAACGCCAGGCGAAGGTAGACTTTTCTTGGGGCATTGAGGTCAGTAGACAATGTGTTCACCTTCCTTTCACACAGTCACTGAGAGATATCGTCTGTCTGTCAGAGACGCTGCACCAGGGAGGGGTGAAACCCAGCCAGGACTGGGTGGGGCGGGGGGCGGGTTGGGGGGGGGGGCGGGGGGGGGGGAGGTGGGGAGGTGGAGCCAAGGAGCAGAGTGAAGAATAAATGGTTGTCCGAGTGCCAGACGTTGGCACCTGTGAGGTGACAACGGGAAGGACCACTTCCTGGCACTCACCACCCCCACCCACCACCCCCACCCACCACCCCCACGCGATTCCACGTTCTCCTGGCAGCTGCATAATTAATGAACTGACCAGGGCAAGGCTTCATGCGTTCAGCTGCCTCAGACTCCAGCGGAAGTCACGCCGACTTTCGCTTCTGCAACCGGATTTAATCTTCCAGACGGAAAATTTCACCCCTCGGCTTTGCTGTCTGGCACCTCACCATCCAGGCTTCCAAATGAAAAATGACCCCTCGGACTTCGGGTGACTGATATCCAAGCAACAAGCCAGGCCTTCTGAGGAAAACAGGAGATGGGACTAAAATTAAAATCCTTCCAAGAAAATGAACGTTTGTGCTTATCTGGATGTGCTGTGAGTCAGAGGGAATCTGTTGTTTCTCAATCTACATTCTTACAGATTAGCCACTTATCCTTCACTCATTATTACTCCCACAGTGGGGTTATATGAAGATCACTTAAATGGATGCTGTCCAGACCAGACTGTCATTGGGAAGTCCAGTTCGATTTATATGCCTGCTATGATAGCACAGGAACATCTTGTGGAACATTCGCAATGAAATCCAATATTTAAAAATAATTGCTTCTGGGGCTGTTGAAGGGAACAGTGTGTGGCTGTGCCAATGCCCGTCGCCAAGCAACAGCAACGGCTTGGTGGGGCCTGATCTTGGGGTGAATCTCTGGTTGTCTCCGTGCTCACCAGGGTGTTTTATGTCCAAGATCATGTAAAGGCTGGATCTGAACTCAAATCCAATGAAGGGCATATCTTCCTTTTCTCAATGGTGAGAATGTTGGAGGGAAATCAGCTGGAAAGGTAACACATGGAATCACAGAATTCCCACTGTGCAGAAGGAGGCCATTCGGCCCATCGAGCCTGCACCGACAACAATCCCACCCAGGCCCTATCCCCATAACGCTACTTATTTACTCTACTAACCCACTGACACGAAGAACAAAGAACAATACAGCACAGGAACAGGCCCTTCGGCCCTCTAAGCCCGTGCCGCTCCCTGGTCCAAACTAGACCATTCTTTTGTATCCCTCCATTCCCACTCCGTTCATGTGGCTATCTAGATAAGTCTTAAACGTTCCCAGTGTGTCCGCCTCCACCACCTTGCCTGGCAGCGCATTCCAGGCCCCCACCACCCTCTGTGTAAAATATGTCCTTCTGATATCTGTGTTAAACCTCCCCCCCTTCACCTTGAACCTGTGACCCCTCGTGAACGTCACCACCGACCTGGGGAAAAGCTTCCCACCGTTCACCCTATCAATGTCTTTCATAATTTTATACACCTCTATTAAGTCTCCCCTCATCCTCCGTCTTTCCAGGGAGAACAACCCCAGTTTACCCAATCTCTCCTCATAACTAAGCCCCTCCATACCAGGCAACATCCTGGTAAACCTCCTCTGTACTCTCTCCAAAGCCTCCACGTCCTTCTGGTAGTGTGGCGACCAGAACTGGACGCAGTATTCCAAATGCGGCCGAACCAACGTTCTATACAACTGCAACATCAGACCCCAACTTTTATACTCTATGCCCCGTCCTATAAAGGCAAGCATGCCATACGCCTTCTTCACCACCTTCTCCACCTGTGACGTCACCTTCAAGGATCTGTGGACTTGCACACCCAGGTCCCTCTGCGTCTCTACACCCTTTATGGTTCTGACATTTATCGTATAGCTCCTCCCTACATTATTTCTACCAAAATGCATCACTTCGCATTTATCAGGTTTGAACTCCATCTGCCATTTCTTTGCCCAAATTTCCAGCCTATCTATATCCTTCTGTAGCTTCTGACAATGCTCCTCACTATTTGCAAGTCCTGCCAATTTTGTGTCGTCCGCAAACTTACTGATCACCCCAGTTACACCTTCTTCCAGATCGTTTATATAAATTACAAACAGCAGAGGTCCCAATACATCCCAATAAGGGGCAATTTAGCACGGCCAATCAGTCTAACCCGCACATCTTTGGACTGTGGGAGGAAATCGGAGCACCCGGAGGAAACCCACGCAGACACAGGGAGAATGTGCAAACTCCACACAGACAGTGACCCAAGCCGGGAATCGAACCCAGGTCCCTGGCGCTGTGAGGCAGCAGTGCTAACCACTGTGCCACCATGCCACCAGTGTCCTTGGTTGAAGAGCAGTATTTCAGGAACCGAGGAAGAAAGCACTCTGAGGCTGAAGGCCAGGAGGTGGTGACTGCTGTGGGCAGTATGGACAGGGCTAAGGCCAGGAAGGAAAAATAAGTTTCTAGGCAGCAACTAAAGATATCTACCTTCTTGCTTCTTCAGCTGGCTGCTTGTATCGAGGATTCCGTGAGGGTGGGTGATGGTTCTGTGGATGAGTGTCTTTGAGGTTGCCAGTTGTTGCCAGTTGGCTTGGTTACAATTGCCAGCCAATCCACACCTGGTTGTCTCCCTTGCCCCCACCTCCACCCCCTGCCAGATGACCTGGACCAGTGCACGTGAAAACCGTCAGTATTTTGGGTTGACAGTTATTCAACCCACGTGTCAGCATTTGAGCGTTACATTGGAAAAATCAACTGAGATTGGAGGCTGTCAGTTTGGGTCACTAAATTCCATCAGTAACAAAACTGATGGAGTCTTCAAAGCTCTGAAACACAGCCCGGTGGCACAGTGGTCAGCACTGCTGCCTCACAGCTCCAGGAACCTGCGTTCAATTCCGGCCATGGGTCACTGTCTGCGCGGAGTCTGCACATTCTCCCCCTGTCTGCTTGGGTTTCCTCCGGGTGCTCCGGTTTCCTCCCACAGTCCAAAGATGTGCGGGTTAGGCTGATTGGCTGTGCTAAAACGCCCCTAGTGTCAGGGTGATTAGCAGGATAAATACGTGGGGTTACGGGAATTCTGGTCATTGCAGACTCGATGGGCCGAATGACCTCCTTCTGCACTGTGGGGATTCTATGATTTACCCGAACAGGCGCCAGAGTGTGGCAACTAGGGGATTTTCACAGTAACTTCATTGCAGTGTTAATGTAAGCCTACTTGTGACACTAACAAATAAACCTAAACTTAAACATAGTGATGATGACTGTGGGGCACATTATGGCTCTAACTATGCGCTCAGCTCCTCCTGTTGTTTAAAGCCAACATTATCTGTCACTCCCAATATATACCCAGAACACATCCAAACCTGGAGAATCGTGGCCTACGTTATATCAGCACATTATTAAAATCATCGGTCTGACCTCCAGTTGCCATGCACTGATTTTTCTGTGGAGCTATTTTCATTAAAGGAACTGTAATTCACTCCAGTTGACACTGGTCCATGCCAATATTCAGTCTCAGCCAATCACAGAGCCTGCCCTCATTCGCGATTAACAAATCTTTATTTTTCCCTTAACCAGAACTCGTTAAAAAGAAGAAAAAAACATCTGAAACTAATCAGGCTGTGTTCTGAAAGCCAAGGTACTTGATTTTGCCCTGGGACTGCACTTTGTCATTGCTCTTGCTTGGCCCAATATCTCACCGAGGGACAAACACTCGACTGTTCCAAAACAGCCTCGGGGCAGGAATCAGTTCCAGCTTTCTCAAACTGATTCTAACGTGGGCGTCTCCTGCCTGAGTTTTGACACGAACGTCTCCCCAAGTCATTCACACCAATCTCACCAAATTATTATCCTGCGCGAGAAGAAGATTAAATAAGGAAAATGGGTAGAGCTTTGAGGGCTGGAAGAGTCACTTCAACTCGTGAAACGGGGGAAAGAGACAGGAGATCGGGAATCAGCAGCCAGCTTTGCCGATTCTCCTTCCAATTGAAGTTAGTAAGAGAGGGATATCAGGCAACTGGGCTCCTGAATCACTGCCTCCTGCTTTTCAGACAAGGGTGATTAGAATGACTCCAGGTGAAATGATGGCAAGGGACTAACAACGTTCTTTATTTGAAGCCATTGGAGGCTGAGTGTTGGGGTTCTACTCCAGGGGGGGTCACTATTGGGGCTAAGTTTTGTCATGAGAGGAATCCGTGCGAATCTATTACACATTTTGCACTCAACCCAATTTCACAATGGCTTGTAGTTGGTGGGGGTGTCCATGAGTCATTCAGCTTCCAGGCGGACAGGGTGGGTAAAATTATCCTGGATTAACTCACAGATTAACTTCCTTAACAATAAAAACAGAAAAATGCTGGAAATTCTCAGCAGGTCTGACAACATCTGTGGAGAGAGAATCGAGCTAACGTTACGAGTCTGGGTGATCCTTTGTCAGAGGATAACTCCCTTATCCTTGGATTGAATTTCAGGATCGTATTGGCTCCTAACTGAAGTTGAATGGGTTAGAGGAAGGCCATGGTTAACAGACACCCTCCCAGATCACTCAGGCATAAAGGCCCCCGGACCCCGGAACATCTGAAGATGCAACATGGCCTGTGCTCAATTAGTTAATGTGAGACACTGTGAAAAGCTCTACTGATTGGTCTCGGTGCATTTGGGTCAACATGGGGAACAAGTGCTCCTTCTCCTGATTCCCGCCCTGTGACCCCCTTTCGGGAAGATGCACTCATGTGGATGTTGAGTGGGAATGAGAGTGGGATCAGCATCAGGGCCTTCCCAGGTTAACAAACTTGCCCAAATTCACCTGTGAAGAACGGTCACTTCAGATTAACACGGAGAAGCAGCCGATGCCTGAGGAACTGTATCCCAGTGGGAATCACGGAATTCAGGAGTGGGAAGATTTACAGGGGGAGGGAAGAAACAAAACATTGGGCAGATTTTCTGGCCTTGCTCATTCCGAAACCACAAAATCCCGCCTGAGGACCTTTCCATTGTCTGCCCCTCACCCGCTCCAATTCCCGTGGCGGGCGGGACAGTAAACTTCCAGCCAATATCAACTGGACATTGGAGGCAAAGAGTGCAAGGAAATGATCCGAGGAGATCATTCAGCCTCAGCAGATAAAGTTCATTATGTTAGTCTTTGCTGTAAGTGAATTGGGCACTCCAGGATCAGAGTCAATGCAGGATTTTACAGCCTTGCTCAGGTGGGGTCGTAAAATTCTGCCCGAGGCCAACGGAGATTCCCATTGACGGACCCTCGCCCGGTGCCAATTCCATGGCGGGCGAGGTGGTAGAGTTCCGGCCAGTGGGTCTGATTTGCTCATAGTTCCCAATGAGTCTAGCCTGGGGACGCAGGTAGAATGGTGAATGTTGGAGACAGGTCCTTGCTGCCTCTGGGCAATGAATGTGTTGGGCCCTTTTACATCAGGCCATCACAGGGGGTCTTTCAAAGTTGGAGCAGTGCATGCTGGGATTGTCTTGGGCAAACAAGCAATGGTGAATTGGCAATCTGTTTTACACTCTGCTCAGTTTCCTTCCATTGCTGGGCCAAATGGCCTCCTTCTGTGCCGTAAGTGACTCTGTGACTCTTGGATTTCATGGGCTGTTGACTCACCACCGGCCAAGATGTTCCCGATCACTGTGACTCCCCTCGCTGTTTTCTTTGATTTCTTTTTCCTCACAGGTACTCGTCGTCACTTTGAAACAGATATTCGGCTAAGGTGAAGATTTTTGTGCTTCAGGACTTTCCACAGTGGGAAATCTGGGAATCAGCGTCCAAAATATGTCCCTTCGGAATTGAAAACAAGAAGGCCATAAGGAAGTCCAAATGGTGCTGTGAGAAGATGGTGTTGGTATTCTTTTCGCTATCGCCATTATTTGTATAATTGAATTGTTCGCTAAACCAGTTGAGTGGCTATTAAGAGTTAACTATAGAGTGTGGGACACAAGTCACCTATAGGGCAGGGCAAGTAGAGATGACCGACTTGTGTCCCTGAAGAGTGCTATTGTGAACTAGCTGGATTTCTACATCAGCTTTAATGGTCATTTTTCTGGTATCAATTAATCAATTCTCAGATCAATGAATTCACCCTCACAATTTATCACAGTGGCACGGTGGCACAGTGGTTAGCACTGCTGCGTCATAGCACCAGGGAACCACGTTCACTTCCGGCTTCGGGTCACTGTCTGTGTGAAGTCTACACATTCTCCCTGTGTCTGCGTGGGTTTCCTCCGGGTGCTCCGGTTTCCTCCCACAGTCCAAAGATGTGGGAGTTAGGTTGATTGGCCATGCTAAATTATCCCTTAGTGTTAGGGGATTAGCAGGGTAAATATGTGGGGTTGCAGGAGTGGGGCCTGGGTGGGATTGTGTTTGGTGTGGACTCGTTGGGCTGAATGGCCTCCTTCCGCACTGTAGGGATTCTATGATTTGAACTATGATCACTGGGGGGTTGTTAGTCCATTACCATGGCCGCTACAGTATCATACCCATGCATTTGTAATGTATAGAATTTTTACACAGGTGGTACATTTAGTGAGTCAACGCTTGAATTAAGTGAATAAAATGGTGGACCTAGACTATAAGGTTGGGTTAGGTGGATTGGCCATGTTAAATTGACCCTAGTGTCAGCGGGATTAGCAGGGTAAATATGAGGAGTTATGGGAATCGGGCCTGGGTGGGATTTTGGATGGTGCAGACTTGATGGGCCGAATGGCCTCCTTCTGCACTGAAGGATTCTATGATTCTAAAATGTAACAGCAACATTTAAGAGGCATCTTGATGGGTACATGAATAGGGAGGAAATAGAGGGATACGGACCAGGTAAGGGCAGTGGTTTTTTTTAGATTAGTTAGGGCATCATGATCGGCACAGGCTTGGAGGGCTGAAGGGCCTGTTCCTGCGCTGTATCTGTCTTTATTCTTCTTTTATTCTTTACAACCTGAGATGTGTGGCCTCTCCTGAGAAGTTGGGTTGACTGCGATTCCAGAGAGGTGATTTGAAAGTTGACTCTTAACCCTTGTGAATAATGGTACATTCTTACCCATCTTTCATTTGGAGATATAGATGATCCCACAGACAGGTCAGCACCTAGTTCCCCCTTAAGGATCTCCGACCCACCATCAGTCTAGTTCAGCAAGGCTGGTTGAATCAAGAAACTTTCATCCCATTACTCAAACAATGAGAGATTTGTAGGGTTTGTGGTCCGGCCCTTAGATGGTTGGCCCTGAACTCTCTCGCTCAGCACATCCTACCTGTTCAGGCATATATAACGGTATCCCTCTTCCAGTGTTAGTTGGGGGCAAGTACAACCTCCTGACTCTTCAATCTAACATTTTGCTACAGGAGACTTTTGTCTCCCCACACCCCTCAACTCCGGAATATTCTGCAACATCCCCAACTGCTTTCGTTTCTCCTGCGTTTTGGGTAATATCTGCAGAGAAAATCAATGGTTTCAAGAGGCAAGTGGATGGATTGAAGGAAGTAACCTTGCAAGGTTACCTGGATAGAGTGGAGAAATGGGACTGAATGAATTGGTTTACAGAAGGACAAGGAACAGTACAGCACAGAATCAGGCCCTTCAACCCACCAGGCCTGCACCGACACATGACACTTTTCTAAACTAAAGAGCTTTTGCCTCAATGCAGTCCATGTCCTTCTATTCCCGGCCTATTCAGGTATCTGTCAAGGTGCCTCATAAACGTTGCTACTGTATCTGCTTCTACCACCTCCTCTGGCAGCGCATTCCAGCCACTTACCTCCCTCTGTGTAAAAAAACTTGCTTCTCACATCTCCTTTAAACTTTCCCTCTTTTATCCTAATACCTGTGTAAAAATTGGGCACAAAATTCTATGCAATCCAAATGCATGGGTATATTATTTTAAACCTATGCCCCCTATGCATTTCTACCCTGGGGAAAAGATCAGACTACCCATTCTATCCATGCCTCTCATAATTTTGCAAACTTCCGTCAGGTCGCCCCTCACCCTCTGTTCAAGTGAAAACAAATCAAGTTTGTCCAATCTCCTTTTATTGCTAATACACTCCAAACCAGGCACCATCCTGGTAAACCTTTTCTGTACCCTCTGCAAAGTCTCCATACCCTCTGGTAGTGTGGTGGCCAGAACTGGACACAATATTCCAAATGTGGCCTAGCTAAATTTCTATACAGCTGCAACATGAGAGTAGCATTCGACTCGATGGGCTGAACGGCCTCCCTCTGACCTGTAATAATCCTATGACTCCATCTGGGAGGAGGTACCATGGGTAATTTGAACGTTGGACAATCAGACTAGGACCTCCATCTTCACCCCCACCTCCCCACTAGGGAGCATAGCCTCAAACTAAGGGGGAGCAGATTTAGGACTGAGTTGAGGAGGAACTTCTTCACCCAAAGGGTTGTGAATCTGTAGAATTCCCTGCCCAGTGAAGCAGTTGGGACTACCTGGTTGAATGTTTTTAAGGCAAAGATAGGTAGATTTTTGAACAGTAAAGGAATTAAGGGTTATGGTGAGCGGGCGGGTAAGCGGAGCTGAGTCCACGTAAAGATCAGCCATGATCTTATTGAATGGCGGAGCAGGCTCGAGGGGCCAGATGGCCTACTCCTGCTCCGAGTTCTTATGTTTTAGGTTCTCCCCCCCCCTCCACTATGCAGCCCCCCTGCCCAATACTGTGCATCTCTCCTGGAGGGATTTAATATCAACAAAATCAGGAGAAAGTTGGACAGTAAAGCAAATATTGCCCAATTACACTCTCGCCAAAACCCAAAATGACCCTGCTGTTCAAAACAGGCAACAAACAGAAAACTTTTATTCCCAATTTCCTCGGGCACCAGACTCCAGCTGAAATGAGCTTCTTGTTGTTAGAAGTCAACATGATTCTTTACATTTTCCCCAAGACTAATATTTCCCTTCAATTAACCCAATTGGCTAATCGGCCCAAGGAACAACATCCCGCCTTTGTGTAGGACTCCACCTAGCGGCAGTGTGAACTCGGAGAAAAGAGACTAATCATAACTATTTATTTATATGAAGTAGAAGTAATTTTAACCTTTACTTCAAATAACATTTTGACTTCCCTCTCAGAACCCCTTCCCACTCCACAGTCCATCAGCTCACACAAAGATGCAACACAGATGTGCCCCGACCCTTCTCCCAAATAGCTACGACCAGGAGTAGGAGAATGTGCTTTTTGTTAGCCAGTCGCAATTTCATTAATTTTCACCCACCAGCAAATTCTTTCTACAAGATAAAACAAGCTTCCAACACCAGGAAATGAAATCCTGCCTGCCAGGACCTCCGGCACAGAAAATAGCATCAAGATGGTTCATGTTCCCAAAAGCCAACTCTTGGGAGTGCCCACGACAGCAAACTTCACTCTGTCATGTGAACTTGATCCTGACAATAACAACTGTAAAACTATTTAAATACTCAACTGCTTTAAGTACTCAGTCCCGATAAACAGACACACATGAGCACACACACACAGAACAAACACACACTCACACACAACCAGCCTGTACACACACACACACACACACACAACCAGCCCGTACACACTCACACACACACACACACACAACCAGCCCGTACACACACACACACACAACCAGCCCGTACACACTCACACACACTCACACACACACACACACACACACACACAACCAGCCCGTACACACTCACACACACTCACACACACACAACCAGCCCGTACACACTCACACACACTCACACACACACACACACACAACCAGCCCGTACACTCTCACACACACACAACCAGCCTGTACACACACTCACACACACACAACCAGCCCAGACACGCACACACACTCACACACACAAAGCGCCCATACACACGCACACACACAACCAGCCCGGACACACTCACACACACAACCAGCCGGTACACACTCACACATGCAACCAGCCCGCACACACACACACACAACCAGCCTGTACACACTCACACATACACACAACCAACCTGTACACACTCACACACACACACAACCAGCCCGTACGCACACACACACACACACACAACCAGCCCGTACACACACACACATACACCCAGCCCGTACACACACACACAAAACCAGCCCGTACGCACTCACACACACACACACAACCAGCCCGTACACACACACACACACACACACACAAAACCAGCCCGTACGCATTCACACACACACACAACCAGCCCGTACACACACACACACACACACACAAAACCAGCCCGTATGCACTCACACACACACACACACAACCAGCCCGTACACACTCACACACACTCACACACACACACACACACACACAACCAGCCCGTACACTCTCACACCCACACAACCAGCCTGTACACACACTCACACACACACAACCAGCCCGGACACACACACACACTCACACACACAAAGCGCCCATACACACACACACACACAACCAGCCCGTACACACTCACACACACAACCAGCTGGTACACAGTCACACATGCAACCAGCCCGTACACACACACACACACACACACAAAACCAGCCTGTAGACACTCACACATACACACAACCAGCCTGTACACACTCACACACACACACAACCAGCCCGTACACACATACACCCAGCCCGTACACACACGCACACACATACAACCAGCCCGTACACACACACACACACACAAAACCAGCCCGTCGCACTCACACACACACACACAACCAGCCTGTACACACACACACACACACACACACACAAAACCAGCCCGTACGCACTCACACACACACACAACCAGCACGTACACACACTCACACACACACACACAACCAGCCCGTACACACTCACACACACACAACCAGCCCGTACACACTCACACATACACACAACCAGCCCGTACACACTCACACGCACAACCAGCCCGTATGCACACAGACACACACAACCAGCCTGTACACACTTACACACAAACAACCAGCCTGTACACACTCACACACACAACCAGCCCGTATGCACACACACACACACAACCAGCCCGTACACACTCACACACACACATACAACTAGCCCGTACACACTTACACACACACACACAACTAGCCTGTACACACACTCACACACACACACAACCAGCCCCTACACACACTCACACAATCAGCCCGTACACACACACACACACACAGCTAGCCCGCACACACACAACCAGCCCGTACGCACTCACACACACACACCCAGCCCGTACACACACACACACAAAATCAGCCCGTACTCACACACACAACCAGCCTGTACACACACACACACACACACTCACACACAACCAGCCTGTACACACACACACACACACACACTCACACACACAACCAGCCTGTACACACTTACACACAAACAACCAACCTGTACACATTCACACACACAACCAGCCCGTACACACTCACACACACATACACAACCAGCCTGTACACACTCACTCACACACACACAACCAGCCTGTACACACTCACACACACACACACAACCAGCCTGTACACACTCACACACACAACCAGCCCGTACACACTCACACACACACACACATACAACCAGCCCGTACACACACACACACACACACACAACCAGCCCGTACGCACTCACACACACACACACACAACCAGCCCGTACACACACACACACAACCAGCCCGTACGCACTCACACACACACACAACCAGCCCATACACACACACACACACACACACACACAACCAGCCCGTACACACTCACACACACACACAACCAGCCCGTACACACACACACACACACACACACAACCAGCCCGTACCCACTCACACACACACAACCAGCCCGTACACACACACACACACACACAAAACCAGCCCATACACACACACACACACACACACAACCAGCCCATACACACACACACACACACACAACCAGCCCGTACACACACACACACACAACCAGCCCGTACACACAAACTCACACACACACACACACAACCATCCCATATACACTCACACACACACACACAACCAGCCCGTACACAATCACACACACACAACCAGCCCATACACACACACAACCAGCCCTTACACACTCAACCAGCCTGTACACACACACACACAACCAGCCTGTACACACACACACACACACACACAACCAGCCCGTACACACTCACACACACTCACACACACACACACACACACAGACACAACCAGCCCTTACACATTCAACCAGCCTGTACACACTCACACACAAGCCCATGTCATTAACACTTAAAAACCTGAATGCACACATACACAACAAAACAAAAAACCTTGTCCATACACACACAATAAACATACACATAAGCACACAATAAACATGGACACACTCGTGCACACACTGATGCACACTCATGCACACACTGACACACATACAACAAACACACTCACGCACCCACGCAACAAATACACACATGGACACACACACCAAACATTCATGCACATGCAGACACACACAACAAACACACATGTACACACATGCTGACACACAACAAACACGCACATGCACACGTACTTAAGCACAACGATAAGTGCACACAAGCAGCTGACACACACTCGCTCACAACGAACCAGGTGTGTAAACTAACACACATCGTTAAAACATCCAAGAAAGGTGACTGAGCGAAATCAGGGAATTATGGACCAATTAGCCTAAGATCTATTGTTGGGAAATTGTCTATAATTAAATATAGTGCGAGCGAGAAGCTTGGAAATATTCCGCTAATCAGAGATGGAGCATGAATTTGTAAAGGGTAGCTCACACCTGAAGAATCTAATTGAAATTTTGGAAGAGGTGAATAAAGTAGTGAAGAGGGAAATGTCTATGAATGTTATTAATACAGACTTCCGAAAGGCATTTGACTGAGTCTTCCATAAGCCACTGTCAGCTACAGTGAAGTTCAGGGAATTGAAGGCAAATTATTGACCTGATTCGGAACTCAGCTGAGCAACAAGGGCCGACAGCAGGAATAATCGGTAAGTATTCTAATTGGCAGGATGTAACTAGTGATGTCCCACAGGAATCTATATAGGGGCATGGAATCAGAGAGAGTTTACAGCACAGAGAGAGGCCACTCGCTCCATCTTGTCTGCACCAGCCGAAAAACAATCCCCCAGCCTAATCCCATTTTCCAGCATTTGGTCCATAGCCCTGGAGGTTACAGCTCTTGAGGTTTAAATCCAAACACCTCTCAAGTATGTTGTGCATTTCTGCCACTATAACCCTTTCAAGCAGTGAATTCCAGACCCCTCTGGGTGTGAAAATATGTCTTCATCTCCCCTCTAACCTTTCTATCAATCTGTTTAAATCTATGTCCCCTAAACATGCAGGTGCAGCAGTTGGTAAAGAAGAACAAATGGTATAACAAAGAACAATACAGCACAGGAACAGGCCCTTCGGCCCTCCAAGCCCACACCGCTCATGTGTTCCTAACTAGACCATCCGTGTGTATCCCTCTATTCCCAGTCTGTTCATGTGGCTATCTAGATAAGTCTTAAATGATCCTAGCATGTCTGCCTCAACCACCTTGCTTGGTAGTGCATTCCAGGCCCCCACCACCCTCTGTGTAAAATACGTCCCCCGCATATCTGTATTGAACGTTGCCCCCCTTACCTTGAACTTGTGACCCCTTGTGTTTGTCATTTCTGACCTGGGAAAAAGCTTCCAACTGTTCACCCTATCTATACCCTTCATAATTTTATAAACTTCTATTAGGTCGCCCCTCAACCTCCGTCTTTCCAGGGAGAACAACCCTAGTTTACTCAATCTCACCTCATAGCTAATACCCTCCACACCAGGCAACATCCTGGTAAACCTTTTCTGCACTCTCTCCAAAGCCTCCACGTCCTTCTGGTAATGTGGTGACCAGAACTGGATGCAGTATTCCAAATGTGGCCTAACCAACTATATAACTGCAACATCATGTGCCAACTTTTATACTCTATGCCCCGTCCAATAAAGGCAAGCATGCCATATACTTTCTTCACCACCTTTTCCACCTGTGCTGCCATCTTTAAGGATCTGTGGACTTGCACACCCAGATCCCTCTGTGTGTCTATACTCCTGATGGTTCTGCCATTTATTTTTTTTGCCATTTCTGCCTTCATAGTGAGAGGATTTGAGTACAGGAGCAGGGATGTCTTGCTGCAATTATACAGGGCCTTGGTGAGGCCACACCTGGAATATTGTGTGCAGCTTTGGGATCCTTATCTGAGGAAGGATGTTCTTGCTATAGAGGGAGTGCAGTGAAGGTTTACCAAACTGATCCCTGGGATGGTGGGATTGTCCTATGAGGAGAGATTGAGTCAGTTAGAATTGTATTTGTTGGAGTTCATAGGATTGAGGAGGATGTCATGGAAACCTATAAAATTCTCAGAGGACTAGAGAGGGTAGATACAGGAAGGCTGTTCCCCAGGGTGAGGGTGTTCAAAACCCGGGGTCATAATCTGAGGATACAAATTAAACCTTTGGGATGAGGAGAAATGTCTTCACCCAGAGACTGGTCAGCCTGTGGAATTCGCTACCACTGAAAGCACCTCAGGCCAAAACATCAAGGCCGGAATTCTCTGCAAGCAAGGACAGAGAATTTGGCAATCTCTGTTCACTGTAGTGGGAGCAGAGAATTCCGCTGGAGAATTATGGCCTATATGTTTTCAAGGAGGAATTAGACATAGCTCTTGGGGCAAAGGAACCGAAGGATATGTGGAGGAGGTGGGATCAGGCTATTCAGTTGGACGATCAGCCATGATCATAATGAATGGCAGAGCAGGCTCAAAGGGCCGAATGACCAGCCTACACCTACTTTCAATGTTCCCGTGTTTCTAGTCGCTGACCTCTTCCCATCCACTCTATCAGGCCCCTCACAGTCTTGGACACCTCAAGCAAATCTCCCCGCCTCTGTTCCAGGCAACCACAGCCAATCCAATCTTTCCTCAGAGCTGAATATTTCCAGTCTGGTAACATCAGCAATTCACCACATCCATTAACAACTTGCATGATAGGTTAGAAAGTCACATCATTTCCTGATGACACAGAGATAGGCAGCAGTGCAGATGGAAATATAAAATTACAGAGAGATATTAATAGGTTAACTGAAAGGACAAAAAGGCAGCAAATGGATTTTAGTGTAGGGAACTGTGAGGTCATCCACGTTAAACCTCAAAAGGACAGTTGCAGGGTTCTTTTGAAATGGTGGCACAGTGGTTAGCACTGCTGCTTCACAGCACCAGAGACCCAGGTTCGATTCCCGGCTTGGGTCACTGTCTGTGCGGAGTTTGCACACTCTTCCCGTGTTTGCCTGGGTTTCCTCCGGGTATTCAGGTTTCCTCTCACAGTCTGAAAGACGTGCTGGTTAGGTGCATTGACCCGAACAGGCGCCGGACTGTGGCGAGTAGGGGAATTTCACAATCACTTCATTGCAGTGTTAATGTAAGCCTTACTTGTGACCAATAAATAAACTTTAAAATGGTGAGATGCTGGAAATTGGAGAGCCAGTAAGTCTTGTGGTGGCAAGTATACAGATCATTAAAATATCATGAATGTTGGAAAGTAGTCAAAATGACAAATGGAATGTTGTTTTTTTATATCTGGAGGACCAGAATTAATACAAGAAGTAGAAGTCATGCTTCATCTATACAAAGCCCAGGTCAGCATTTTTGCAGTTGTCATGAGCAGTTCTGGACAACACAACTTAAAAAGAACTTCACAGGGAGGCGATGGCCGAGTGGTATTATCACGAGACTATTAATCCAGAAACTCACTAATGTTCTGGGTACCTGGGCTCGAATCCCGCCAGGGCAGAATTCAATTTTTAAAAAATCTGGAATTAAGAATCTACTGATGACCATGAAACCATTGTCAGAAAAAAACCCATCTGGTTCACTAATGTCCACAGTAAGAAGTCTCACAACACCAGGTTAAAGTCCAACAGGTTTATTTGGTAGCAAATACCATAAGCTTTCGGAGCACTGCTCCTTCGTCAGATGGAGTGGAAATGTGCTCTCAAACAGGGCACAGAGACACAAAATCAAGTTGCAGAATACTGATTAGAATGCGAATCCCTAAAGTGACAGTGACCACGACACCACACAACCCTGCCACAGCAACCTCTGCAAGACGTGCCGGATCATCGACACAGATGCCATCATCTCACGTGAGAACACCATCCACCAGGTACACGGTACCTACTCTTGCAACTCGGCCAACATTGTCCACCTGATACGCTGCAGGAAAGGATGTCCCGAGGCATGGTACATTGGGGAAACCAGGCAGACGCTACGACAATGGATGACTGAACACCGCGCGACAATCACCAGGCAAGACTGTTCTCTTCCTTTTGGGGAGCACTTCAGCAGTCACGGGCATTCAGCCTTGGATCTTCAGGTAAGCGTTCTCCAAGGCAGCCTTCACGACACACGACAGCGCAGAGTCGCTGAGCAGAAACTGATAGCCAAGTTCCGCACGCATGAGGACGGCCTAAATCGGGATGTTGGATTTATGTCACATTATCAGTAACCCCCACAGCTTGCCTCCTGGGCTTGCAGAATCTCAGTAGCTGTTCTGTCTGGAGACAATACACACCTCTTTAACCTGTGTTTAATGCTCCCTCCACCCACATTGTCTGTACCTTTAAGACCTGGCTGGCTTTAGGGATTCGCATCCTAATCAGTATTCTGCAACTTGATTTTGTGTCTCTGTGCCCTGTTTGAGAGCACATTTCCACTCCATCTGACGAAGGAGCAGCGCTCCGAAAGTTTATGGTATTTGCTACCAAATAAACCTGTTGGACTTTAACCTGGTGTTGTGAGACTTCTTACTGTGTTCACCCCAGTCCAACGCCGGCATCTCCACATCATCACTAATGTCCGTCAGAGAAGGAAATTTGCTGTTCTTACCTGGTCTGGCCTACATGTGACTCCAGAGCCACAGCAATGTGGTTGACTCTCTACTGCCCTCGGGCAACTAGGGATGGGCAATGTGATGCCCATGCCCTATGAATGAAATAAAAAAACAGATGATTTAGCAGAATGATACCTGGATTCCGAGGATTAAATTGCGAGGAGAGATTACTCAAACTAAGGGGTGCATTTTCTAGTCCTGTTCACAGCGGGAATCGTCACAGGCAGGGTGGAAAGTCTGGCGGACCATTTAAAGGTCCGTTGACCTCAGGCAGGAATTCCCGGTCCCTGTGAATGGAAAATCCTGCCCTCGGATTGTGTTCTCTGGAATTTAGAAGATTAGCAGGTGATTTTGTCCAAGATATTATGGGGAACAGATCGAGAAAAAGTATTTCTGCAGCTGGGGAGTTGAGCACTAGGAATTAGAGACAGATGTTTCACGAGCGAAATGTGGGAAATATATCAACATGGAAAGGTTTGGTTTAAATATTTGGTGCTCTCTCCCGCTAATGTTAATTGATGCTCATTCAATTGTTAATTTTAAATTTGAGATTGATCGGTTTTGATAACCAAATATGATGGGATTTGGGGATAAGGAATGATGACACAGATCAGCAAGACCACATCAAACACCCTTGAAGGGTTAAATAGCCTATTCCTGTTCCTCTGTTCCTACTCACACACATGTAACACACACTCGCACACAGCTAATGCACACACTCACAAACTAACACGCACATTTTCACACGTCTAACACACACACTCACTTTTTATTTCCCAGGATTTGAGATGGGATCCAACTGAAGCTGATGGAATGAGAATTTCCCCTCTCTCAAACGCTTACATTAAATATGTGTGGACGATGTCTCAGTGTAAAACCAGCCATAATGTGACAGTAAGTTACCACCACAGTCATAGATAGAATAAAGGTGCCCTGACTAATAAAACAGAATTAGTAAGTTAGAAGCTAGTCTTCTAATTAGGCTTAGACTACGGTACTTTGTTGAGAAGGATGGCACAGTGATTCGCACTGCTGCCTCACAGCGCCAGGGACCCGAATTCATTTCCAGCCTTGGGTCATTGTCTGTGTGGAGTTTGCACATTCTCCCTGTGTCTGCGTGGGTTTCCTCCGGGTGCTCTGGTTTCCTCCCACAGTCCAAAGATGTGCAGGTTAGGTGGATTGGACATGCTAAATTGCCCCTTAGTGTCCCAAAATGTGTAGATTAGATGGATTAGCCATGATAAATGGATGGGGTTACAGGGACAGGGTGGGGAAGAGGGCCTGGGTAAGATACTCTGTGAGAGAGTCGGTGCAGACTCGATGGACCGAATCACCTCTTCTGCACTTTAGGGATTCTATGACTCTGGATTAGGGAGACTTTATGTCTCATTGTCAGCAATGTTAATGAAGGTGCACAGCTTGGCTTTTTTTGGGGCTTTCATGTTATGGGGCTGATTCCACATCCAACCTAGCTCCAATCTTAGGTTAGGTCTGGTAGCAGCACCAAGCTCCCTCCTACTCTTTTATTCCTCCATCTCATCTATGTTAATGTCCCTCCTTCAGTCTCTTGGAGATGCCCATCTGCACCCCTCTCTCTCTCGTCCACATCTCAAATCATGCCATAGGTAACTTCCATCTCCACCTAAGAGAAACAAGGCCCTCAACTCAACACGTCATTTGGGTGACAGCACCTCTGGAAGTGTCGCACTCCCTTACTACTGCACTGGAGTGTCAGTCTACATTTCGTGTTCGAATCACTGGCAGTGGGTCTTGAACCTGTGGAACTTCTGACGCAGAGGCAGCAGAGTTACCATGTAACCACAGCTCATAAGGGGATAGATGAAGAAAGCTAGAATAATGCAAATTACCCTTATTGTTGAGCATTCTTGGTGACCTGTTTCCCCAGCTGTGAAAGGGACTTGCTGATTCCCTCTCCCTCTTTGATTCCCTCTCCCTCTCTGTCCCTCTAAATTTATCTGAGATTCCCAAGTCTTTTGAGAAAGCTAATTTGTCAACATTTCAACTCCAAACATCATTAAGTATGTTACGATGATTATTTGGAGATGTGTCAGGGTGATAAGGTGCTGTAAAAACACAAGTGTTAGATGTGGAAGAAAGACTTCCAATTGTACAATGCCTTATCTGAAAACCATTCGCATGCAGTGAATTTCTTTGATGAACGGCACTGTAACATTGCCAACTGCAGCAGACAAGCTCCAACAATGTGATACACCACGGGGTTCTTCTTGATCTCATTGCTTGAAGGTGAACAGCAGAAAATAAGAAAGAAGTTGCATTTATATAGTGCCTGGGATTTCCCTCTCCCTGCCCCGCAGGAGAGTTTTCCAGCAGCGGAGATAGTTTGCCATTGGCCAGTGGTGGAGGTAGTTTGTCATTGGCCAATGGTGGAGGTAGTTCACCATTGGCTAGCGGTGGAAGTCGTTTGTCACTGGCCAGCGGTGGGATCTTCCTGCCCCACCGAAAGTCAATGTCATTTTCGTTGTTCACCTGTTGCTCCGCCAGGGAACTGGCCATGGGGTCGGGGGGGGCTGGGGGGGGGGGGGGGGGGGGGGGGGTGAGAGGGGGGGGGGCAGGGGGTGGTCACCTTCAGTAGACCAGAAGATCCTACCGGTGAGTGGGAACGGCCGAATAATCCTGGTCAGTGCCTTTCACAGTTTGGGAAGTCTTGAAGTCTATGCAATGAAATATAATCACTGCTGTAATGTAGGAAGCGTGACAGTCAATTTATGCACAGCAAGCTCCCACAATCAACACTGTGATAAACGAGGGGGATCACCTGATTTTGATGTTGGTGGAGGGAGGAATATTGGCCAGGGCACTGTGGAGAATGCTGATCCCCTATTGAATTTTACACCCAGCTGAGAGGGCAAACAGGACACCAGTTTAACATCTCATCAGTTTAACATCAGCGTAATACCCGCTGCATTGGAGCCTCAGTCTAGGTTTCATACTCGGGTCTCGGGAACAAGACCCCACACCACCTGGTTAAGAAGAGAAAGTGCTGAGCCCTGACTGAGGCACGACTAAAGCTCTAATTATATAACAGCATTCACATCCACACGACATCCCAAAGCACTGGACAACTCCAATGTGAGATGTGTTATTGGCCGGAATTCTCCGGCCGTTCACACCAACGGGGTCCTCTGGCTCTGCCGGCAGCGTACCCCTGCCCCTCGGCTCCCCGGCAATGTGGGGTGGCTTCAATGGGAATTCCCACTGACAGCAGCGGGACCAGAAATCCCACCGCCAGCGAACAGCACACTGGCTCCCACCGCCGAGATACACGTGGATGGGAGGCCGAAGAATCCCACCCATGTCTGAATGCCAATGCTGCCAATGGCATGTTCCTTTAAGGAGCTGTACCTTTAAGGAGCTGCATCATGACATCACCATGATATCACTGTGTGTAAGGCTGGAGGATAAAAAGTACAGCCTCCATGTTAGATATCCACTGTTGCCTGTGATCCCTACTGCAGATGTTCACTACAGTCAGACTTCCTGTATAATTTATGACTGTGGTGCCGGTTAAGATCAGTGCTTTTCAAACTTTGTTTCCAGCGGTCCACGTTTACCATGTGGTTGACTCTGCGCGGTGGCACAGTGGTTAGCATTGCTGCCGGGTTCGATTCCCGGCTTGAATCACTGTCTGTGCGGAGTCTGCACGTTCTCCCCGTGTCTGCGTGGGTTTCCGCCGGGTGCTCCAGTTTCCTCCTCCAAGCCCGAAAGGCGTGCTGGTTAGGTGCATTGGCCATGCTAAATTCTCCCTCAGTGTACCCGAACAGGCGCCGGAGTGTGGCGACTAGGGGATTTTTGCAGTAACTTCATTGCAGTGTTAATGTAAGCCCACTTGTGACACTAATAAATAAACTTTAAAAACCTTCACTTACTATTTCCTGTGACGGGTGAGTGTAAAGATGCTCATTCACCAGTTTAGGGAAAACACAACTCGTTTATTTACGGGTTAAAACTATACAGAGGCTCGCAGTCTCGTGGCTGCAATCAGCTCCCAAGATGAATACAGAAGCCCCCCCTTCTGGCAGGTAAGTGGGTGGGATTAGGATGCAGGCAAGTGGGTGAGAAGGGGTTAAGGTGGCAGGTAAGCGGTGAGGGGTAGGGTGGCAAAGCAGCCAGCATAATTAAGAACCCACACATCCCGGACATTCACACTTCCATCTTCCTCCATCGGGAAAAAGATACAAAAGTCTGAGGTCACGTACCAACCGACTCAAGAACAGCTTCTTCCCTGCTACCGTCAGACTTTTGAATGGACCAACCTCGCATTAAGTTGATCTTTCCCTACACCCTAGCTATGACTGTAACACTACATTCTGCACTCTATCCTTTCCTTCTCTATGAACGGTATGCTTTGTCTGTATAGAGTGCAAGAAATACTTTTCACTGTATGCTAATACATGTGACAATAATAAATCAAATCAAATCAAGAAGATGTGGGCCTCGATTGAACCTGTTTCCATTACACTTTCAGACAGAACATTCTGGGCGGCACGGTAGCACAGTGGTTAGCACTGCTGCTTCACAGCTCCAGGGACCTGGGTTCGATTCCCGGCTTGGGTCACTGTCTGTGTGGAGTTTGCACATTCTCCTCGTGTCTGTGTGGGTTTCCTCCAGGTGCTCCGGTTTTCTCCCACAGTCCAAAGATGTGCGGGTTAGGTTGATTAGTCATGCTAAAATTGCCCCTTAAGAATCCTGGGGTGCGTAGATTAGAGGGATTAGCGGGTAAAATATGTAGGGATATGGGGGTAGGTCCTGGGTGGGATTGTGGTCGGTGCAGGCTCGATGGGCCGAATGGCCTCTTTCTGTACTGTAGGGTTTCTATGATTTCTATGATTCCAAATCATCACAGCTCGCTGTGCAAAAAAACAATTCTCCTCGATCCCTCCCTTCTTTTGCCGATTATTCTAAATCTTTATGCTTTAGTTACTGAACCTCGTGCCGGTGGAAACAGTTTCTCCCTTTCTCATTCTATCAAAACCCTTCCTGATTTTGAACACCTCGGACTGGATTTCCCTTGTACCACGGACGGACACTGAAGCTGCCTCCCGTAGCCTGTAACAGATACTTTAATGCCATTAACTGATCCATTTAACTGGATAATTGTCTTGTAAGCCACCCAAATCCATCAGTAACTTATCTTCTGTCGTGTCTTTGCCACTTGAATGACTCATCACTCTCTGTCGGAAGGAGGTAGGAATTTTCGAGCCGGGGTTTTGGGACGCAGCTGCTGGTGTTGGAATTCAGCTCTGCTGCCTGTCGTGGTTGGATATATTGATGATCAGAAATATCAGAGGAGCAACAGGTGAACTTAAAGCGAAACACATGTGGCAGGAGGGAGGGTGCCACAGTCACTGAGGCGAGTGTAACTGCTCATGTCTTTATTGCCTCGTTAATTCTACTGCTATTTTTGAAAACGTTTTTTGGATGATGTTTCTCATGAGTTGGAATCCACCAGCACCCATTTGGGGCGGCGCGGTGGCACAGTTGTTAGCACTGCTGCCTTACAGCGCTAGGGACCCGAGTTCGATTCCCGGCTTGGGTCGCTGTCTGTGCGGAGTCTGCATGTTCTCCCCGCCCATCGAGTGCGCCGGTTTCCTCCCACAGTCTGAAAGATGTGCTGGTTAGGTGCATTGGCCATGCTAAATTTTCCCCCGGTGTAGCCAAACAGGCACTGGAGTGTGGCGACTCGGGAATTTTCACAGTAACTTCATTGCAGTGTTAATGTAAGCCTATTTGTGACACGAATAAATAAACTAAAAAAGCCATCTTGTGCCAGCTTCCAAGATGTGTTTTGTCTCTCAGTTAGCTGGTACAGGACTCAGCGAGGTACAACTGGCCTCAGGGTAACTGGGTGAGGGATGGAGGGTGAGAACCTGCCAGTTGTAAAATCACAGAGCTCTCAGCAGCTCTGTCTGTCTCACCCTCTGTCAAATTCATCCTCCGCCGCTTGTACCCCAACTCACACCGTGTCCCATTCAAATGTCACCTCAGCACTCACTGACCCGCATCGCCTACCCCTCCAGAAACACCCCAATTCTGAAAGATTCTCGGCGGGAATTCTCCAGCCCGCCACTGGAATCTTAGCGGGCGGGTTGCAGAGAATGTGAAACCCCATTGACGGTCGGGCGGGAATTTTCGGCTTTTAGACCAGCGTGGTGGAGAATTCCGCCCCTCATCTTTGTTTGCAAGTCCTTCCCTGATTCTTTCCCATCTCCAAACTCCTACCCCCCGACACCCTCTGAAATCTCTGCACTAACACAGGAGCATAACCTAAGCAATAGGAGCAGGAGTAGACCACAGGGACCATTGAGCCTGCTCCACCATTCAATACAATCATGGCTGATATTGGACATCACTCCATTTTCCTGCCTGCTCCCAATATCCCTTAATGACCCAAACGACCAAAAAATCTGTCTATCCCAACTTTAAATACATTCAGCAACAAAGCACCCCCAACCCTCTGAGGCAGAGAATTCCAAAGATTCCCAATCCTTTGAATGTAGAAATTTTTCCTTGTCTCAGTCCCTTATCCTGAGGCCGTGCCCCAGTGTTTTAAATTCCCCAGTCAGGGGAAACAACCTCTCAGTGTCTGTCCTGCCAAGACTCTTCAAAATCTTGTGTATTTCAATGAGATCACCTCTTATTTCCCTAAACGCGGCACGGTAGCACAGTGGTTAGCACTGCTGCTTCAAAGCTCCAGGGACCTGGGTTCGATTCCCGGCTTGGGTCACTATCTGTGTGGAGTTTGCACATTCTCCTCGTGTCTGCGTGGGGTTCCTCCGGGTGCTCCGGTTTCCTCCCACAGTCCAAAGATGTGCGGGTTAGGTTGATTGGCCGTGCTAAAATTTGCCCTTAGTGTCCCTGAGATGCGTGGGTTAGAGGGATTAGTGGGTGGATATGGGGGTAGGGCCTGGGTGGGATTGTGGTCGGTGCAGACTCGATGGGCCGAATGGCCTCTTTCTGTACTGTAGGGATTCTATGTTCTATGTCTAAACGCCAGAGAATATAAACCCAATTTACTCAGATTCTCAGCGTGGGACAACCCTGTCATCCCAGCGACCAATCTCGTGAACCCTTGCTCTATCACCTCTAATGAAGTTATATTCTCCCTTTAAATATGGCGACCAAAACTACAGCCCAGTGTTCCAGGTTTGGTCTCACCAAAGCTCTGTACAATTATAGCAAGACTTCTTTGTCCTGTATTCCAATCCCTTTGCATTAAACATGCCATTTACCTTCTTAATTGCTTGCTGCACCTCAATGCTAACATCCTGTGTTCCTTGTATGATCCAAGTTTCTCTGTACATCAATATTTATACGTTTCGCACCTTTTAGACATATTTGGATTTTCTATTCCTACGACTAAAGTGAATAACCTCACACTTCCTCACATCTGCTATCTTGTTGTCCACTTACTTAACTTGTTTATATCTCTTTGTCGTGTCTTTGTGCCCTCGTCACACCTGGCTTTGTATCATCAGCAAACTTAGTTACATTGCTCTCTGTCCCTTTGTCTAAGTCACTAATATAGATTGTAAATAGCTGAGGCCACAGCGCTCATTCCTGCGGCACCCCAATTGACACAACTTGAAAAAGCCATGTTTATCTTTGCTTCCGGTCCATCAACCAATCATCCATTTGTGCTAATATATTACCCCCAACTCCAAGAGCCCACACTGGAGTGTTAACTTTATAACATACCCTCTGAAAATCCAGGTATGACACATCTAATCGTTCCCCTTTACCTACCCTACTCATTATATTCCCAGAAAATGTTAATAAATTTGTCAAATATGGTTTCCCTTTTGTAAGATGTGCTAGTTAGGTGCATTGGTCATGCTAAATTCTCCCTCAGTGTACCCGAACAGGCGCTAGAATGTGGCGACCAGGGGATTTTCACAGTAACTTCATTGCAGTGTTAATGTAAGCTTACTTGTGACACTAATAAGTAAACTTAAAACTTAAACTTAAAAAAAAAAGACCTTCGGGCCTGCTGAAGCTGTGCTTCCGATGCCTGGACTGGTCCAGGGGAGCATTGCAGCATCCTCCAGATTGTGAGTCCCTCATAGTTGCCGCATGCTGTGCCCTGCACAATCTGGCTCTGACAAGGGGTTCCCCAATGGAGACTGAGGAGAGCAAGGCAGGACCACAGGCCAAGGAGGGTGATTCCAGCGATGGAAGAGCCTGGGAACGCACAGGGCGAGGACACCAAGGCGGGCGATAGGAACATTCAGGGAGCAGGGACACCAGGGATACTTTCCAGTGAACCTTCAGCTAGACCTCCAGGCTGACTCGATCCAACCTCATCTGCAAGAAATCTTGAAATGATAGCCCAACCCAGAACTCCAGCGCCACACAACGCCAGACAGTTACAAACCTGTGCAACACTTGGCCGCGATTCTAAGCATGCAGCCAAGTCAGCCCATTGAATTAAAGAAAATCTTTATGTTATTTCATATTAACACAAAAAGAGTTTGCAAATATTCCAAACCTAACAGAAACATCAAAGTAATAAATGCAAATAATATCACCCATGACACACCCCAGCTGTGTTCCAGATACTTCATTCGCAGGTGTTGCATCTTGATGCCTTCCTCTCATTGGCAGCAACATTGGAGACAGCCCACTGACTTTGCTGCCCGAGGCTGTGATGCCCTTGGCGGACGTCCTCTGGCCACCGGTGCCTGAGTTGGCTCCAGTTAGGAAGAAGCATCCGGCCCCATGGCTGGGCATTCCTTAGATGTGTGGCATCATTAGACACAGTGGGCACTGGCAGAGGGGCGGAGGAGCTGCCACCCTCATCCCGGGGTCTGAAAGGAGCCCACAGAGAGGACAGGCAACTCGTCCACCAGGCACCTCCCTGCCCACTGTTGATGGACGGGCACCAGCGGAGAGATGAGATGCCTCATCCATCTCTCAGACCACACAGAGGTCACAGCTGGTGTGCGGGCTTGCAGGTCCGAGCGTCACCCCCTATAACCCCTGAGGGTACCCCTGAAGCTGCCTCTCCAGCAGAGCCGCCACTCTGTCCATGGAGGTGGCTGCGTACTCGGCGCTCCGGGTAAACCTCTCATACCTCTTGTGACCCAGAGATGGTAATTGAAATTACAGAGCACCTTGAACGTTGTAAACTGTCCCACAGTGCTTCACTATGCACAATGGCAGCGAAAGGTTCCTGAGGCTGAACGAGGTGTTCGCCTAACCACACGTAACTGTGACTGATGATCGACCCCCCCCCCCCCCCCCCCCACCCCATCCTCCACCGCCTCACCCGGCACATGGGGTCTCTCACCAATGCCACAAATCTCCATCCTCGCCCGCGGCTGGGATTCTCCGGTGCCGCTGCAGTGAATGGAGTTTCTGCTGAGTGCCAAATTCTCCGATCCCACTGGCAACAGGGTGGAAACAGACAAGATCAGAGAATCCTGCCCATTATGATTCTGTTCCTGAGTAACGGGCACCAACAAGCTTTACCCAAGAACAATTCAAAGGCACAAAAAGAAAGTATTTTTTTGTGGGGTTTTATTCCAACAGCATGATGAATGGGATCACCTCGTCCTGTGCCATACAATCATGGAATCCCTACAGTGCAGCAAGAAACCATTCGGCCCATCAAGCCTGCACCAACTCTCCGCGTAGACCATCGCACCCTCGGCCTTCCCTCTGCCATATCCCTGTAACCACGCACATTCAGCATGGCCAATCCACCTAACCTGCACATCTTCGGATACTAAGGGGCAGTTTAACATGACAATCCACGTTACCGACACATCTTTAGACACTAAGGGGCAATTCTTTAGCTTGGCCAAACCACCTGCATTTCTCTGGACTGTGGGAGGAAATTGGAGCACCCGGAGGAAACCTACGCAGACACAGGGAGAATGTACAAACCCTGCACAGTCACCCAAAGCCAGAAACAAACCTGGGTCCCTGGCACTGTGAGGCAGCAGTGCTAACCACTGTGCCACTGTGCCACCCATTGAACCCTACATGCTGTGTACTGGTGAATTGGCCATGATAAATTCTCCCTCAGTGTACCCGAACAGGCGAGTAGGGGATTTTCACAGTAACATTTTCACTCAGAGGGTGGTGGGTGCGTGGAATCGGCTGCCGGTAGTGGTGGTGGAAGCGGATTCGATTGAGTCTTTTAAGAGACTTTTGGATAGGTTCATGGAGGTTAGTAAGATAGAGGGTTATAGATGAGCCTGGAAGGTAAGGAAATTGTTCGGCGCAACTTGTGGGCCGAAGGGCCTGTTTGTGCTGTAGCTTTTCTATGTTCTATGTTCTAACTTCCTTGCATTGTTAATGTAAGCCTACTTGTGACTAATAAATAAATGAACTTTTGTTGGATATTCCAGCAAATATATAGTCATTGGGGTATCTGTGGAAGAAAAATCACCATTAAATTGCAGGAAATAGATAGAGGCATAGAGTCATAGAAGTTTACAGCATGGAAACAGGCCCTTTGGCCCAACTTGTCCATGCCGCCCTTTTTTTAAACCCCTAAAACTAATCCCAATTGCCCGCATTTGGCCCATATCCCTCTATACCCATCTTACCCAAGTAACTGTCTAAACGCTTTTTAAAAGACAAAATTGTACCCGCCTCCACTACTACATCTGGCAGCTTGTTCCAGACACTCACCACCCTCTGTGTGAAAAAATTGCCCCTCTGGACCCTTTTGTATCTCTCCCCTCTCACCTTAAACCTATGCCCTCTAGTTTTAGACTTCCCTACCTTTGGGAAAAGATATTGACTATCTAGCTGATCTATGCCCCTCATTATTTTACAGACCTCTATAAGATCACCCCTCAGCCTTCTACACTCCCGGGAAAGAAGTCCCAGTCTATTCAGCCTCTCCTTATAACTCAAACCATTAAGTCCCGGTAGCATCCTAGTAAATCTCTTCTACACTCTTTCTAGTTTAATAATATCCTTTCTATAATAGGGTGACCAGAACTGTACACAATATTCCAAATGTGGCCTTACCAATGTCTTGTACAACTTCAACAAGACGTCTCAACTCCTGTATTCAATGTTCTGACCAATGAAACCAAGCATGCCGAATGCCTTCTTCACCACTCTGTTCACCTGTGACTCAAGGAGTATGAACCTGTATCCCTAGATCTCTTTGTTCTGTAATTTTCCCCAACACCCTACCATTAACTGAGTAAGTCCTGCCCTGGTTCAATCTACCAAAATGCATCACCTCACATTTATCTAAATTAAACTCCATCTGCCATTCGTTAGCCCACTGGCCCAATTGACCAAGGTCCCGTTGCAATCAGAGATAACATTCTTCATGTCCACTATGCCACCAACCTTGGTGTCATCTGCAAACTTACTAACCATGCCTCTTATATTCTCATCCAAATCATTAATATAAATGACAAATAACAGTGGACCCAGCACCGATCCCTGAGGCACACCGCTGGTCACAGATCTCGAGTTTGAAAAACAACCTTCTACAACCACCCTCTGTCTTCTGCAACCAATTCTTACCAGAACAATCTCCCACGAACCACAATCAGATAATCTGTTTAAATAATCATTTGGTAGTACAGAACTTGACTATTGATAAAAAAAGGAGACTTTCTTGTCGAAGTTTTTCATCTTGCACTCATCAGGACATTTGTAAGGGTAGGGGAATCACCAAATCTCAAACTGTATGAGAAGAGAGTGCTGATTAGTCGGCATGTGATTCTGGTAGAGGTGTTACCATGGAGAATGCACCAATTATTTTCACAGTAACTTAATTGCAGTATAAGCCTACTTGTCAGGTTATTTTTTATTTTTATTTATTAGTGTCACAAGTAGGCTTACATTAACACCGCAATGAAGTTATTATGAAAATCCCCTAGTCGCCACACTGCGGCACCTGTTCGGGTACACTGAGGGAGAATTTAACACGGCCAACCCACCTAACCAGCACATCTTTCGGACTGTGGGAGAAAACCGGAGCACATGGAGGTACCCATGAAGAAATGGGGAGAACGTGCAGACTGCGCACAGAAAGTGACCCAAGCCGGGAATCGAACCCGGGTGCCTGGCGCTGTGAGGCAGCCGTGTTAACCCACTGTGCCACCGTGCCGTCTCTAATAAATAAGCTAATAAATAAACGTTAAAACTTTAAACTTAAACACATTCTTGATGTTAACTGTCAGTCACCATCAGGCTCCCAGCTGGTGGGTTGTGAGAAAAGAAGCATTGGCATAAACAAAGAGGATTTAATTGCCCCGATGCTCTCTACCTTCGTAAGAAATGCAAGTTGGTGCAAAAGTTCGTCAGCAGAAAAAAGGACGTCTAACAGTTTTTAAAATGCTTCAGAATCCCTGACAGATTGGAAACCTACTGACACTTGTCATGTAAAGGGCCTCGATGATTATTATAACACATATTTGTCAGTTACAGTAAGAATTCCTGACAGCAATCTCCTCTTACACCCAAATTCAGCTGAACATTCAAAGTAATTTTTGACGACTCAAGTATACTCAAGTGTGTGAGGTGACCTCATGGTCATGGGGTTTCTTTGCTGGTTTTGAATAGATTCCAGGGAAATGATTCTTATTCCAAATATCTCGGCAGAGTTCAGTGTTTTTGCTTCCAATGATTAATCGCTAATGGAACAGTGACTTCTTGTCTCCTGTTTAGAATTCAGTGGGTGACATGAGAGAGAGAAGGACTGGCCAAGGCTACCCTTACAAGGCCCAAGAAAGCTCCAGGCAGTGGCAAATAAAACCTTAGGAAAATAGGAACAGGAGGCCATTCTGCCCTTCGAGCCTGCTCTCCCATTCAATTAGATTGTTCAGTTGTAGAAGGCCAGAAAGTGTGGGATGGAACTGGATGGAACTTAAACTTTTATTTACAGAGTCATACATTATAAACATGCATCTCCAAACCCAACAGCCACAGTTTCAGCAGAAAAGCACATGTTAATCCCTAATTAATGCCACCATCTGCAAACAATTAATATACAGTTGACAGGATTGAGACTGATTCATCCATGTGCTTTGATTCAATAACTTTTAATACCCTTACCAAGTAAAAAGTTAGCAATCTCAAGTTTTGAAATTTCAAATTTACCCCTACCCCTGTCATGGTGGCACAGTGGTTAGCACTGCTGCCTCGCAGCACCAGGGACCTGGGTTCGATTCCCGGCTTGGGTCACTGTCTGTGTGGAGTCTGCATGTTCTCCCCGTGCCTGCGTGGGTTTCCTCCAGGTGCTCCGGTTTCCTCCCACTGTCCGAACGACTTGCTGGTTAGGGTGCATTGGCCATGCTAAATTCTCCCTCAGTGTACCCGAACAGGTGCCGAAGCGTGGTGATTAGGGCATGTTCACAGTAACTTCATTGCAGTGTTAATGTAAGCCTATTTGTGAACACTAATAAACTTTTAAAGAAACTTTGAAGCAACTCCCCACCACCCCCACCTCACACACATCCTCACACTCACCCCCCCCTCCCCCGCACATCATGTCCATCAATACCTGCACACGAGAAAACATGTCTTCTCAAATATGTATCCAGTATGTTTAGATAGAAGTGTTATGTCAATCCACTCGATTGTCTAATGCAAATCAGAGTTGAAACAATGTTTGATTTGGCTTGCTTTTTCCTCTGGGAGTATTGAGGTAATGTTGTACTGCTACTCAGTCTTGACTAAGATCAATCATTGAGCTGGTTAAGAGTCAAATCTGGATCCTTGCTAGTTAATATGACTCAACATGACACTCATTCAGCCATCAAGAACCCTCCATACCAATTTCAATCATTTGTTGGCCTGTCCCTTTAAGGGGTTTGCCACACACACAGGGAACCATATAGTCTTTTCTGGTCTCCATGTGCACAACCAAAGTTCTGTCAGCTGTGAGCCACTCCTCAATACTTCAACTTGCTGAAAAGTCTTTGAATGTCAGACAGCAGCATCCAGCTTTTGAAATGATTTATTATTAAATCACTTTGTGAATAAAATGTGGGACTGACCAATGGAATTTTTAACACAGTTTATTTTATGGGATGTGGGCTTCGTTGGCTGGGCCCAGCATTTATTGCCCATCCCTAACTGCCCCTTTCCATTTCAGAGGGCATTTGAGAATCAACCACATTGCTGCGGCTCTGGAGTCACATGTCGGCCAGACCAGGTAAGGACGGCAGATTTCCTCCCCTGAAGGACATTGGTGAACCAGATGGGTTTTTGGCAATGGGTCAATGATCATCATTGGACCTTTAATTCCAGACTTTTATTGAATTTTTCCATCTGCTGTGGTGGGATTTGAACCCAAGCCTCAGATCTTGCTCTGGGTCTTTGGATTACTAGCCCAGTGGCAATACCACTGTGCCCCTATGAGCAAGAGCCAATGGCGAATGAAGCAGCAAGGAGCCTTATGTCTTTAGTTTGTTGACAGATTGCAGGAAATTAATGTTCCCCTGGGCATGATGACAATGAAATATTAAGAACAGATTCATTACTGTATATTAAATCTATAGACCGGAAAACTACTTTAGATGCATCTTAAGCAATTTAATCCAGTTCTCCATCTCATTCTGTCTTAATTCTGCCCTTCTACCTTCCAGCCATTTCCTCTGTCTCTTATTTTCCGATGAAAAACTAATCTTTATATCTTCCACTTTCTGTATCCATTTGACTCCAAGGGCCACACTTTGCTGTACAGCAAATTCATTCCATTGGCTGGAAACAAGCTTCAATGGCTAGATGTTTCAACCAATAGAATACTCAGAATGTCCCCTTGTCACTTCATAGCCATCAGACATGGTAAGGTCTCTGCTGAGCCCAATGTCCAACAGAGGAAGAGGAGGCTTATTCATGATATTGTTAGGGTTAAATCAAAGTACATTGATTAGAATTCCCATACAATTCTTGGTGTGTTACAAGTTGCACACTGGTGTTCCGCACTCTCTGTTTTCTACTGTGAGTGGATATTTAGGGGCCAATTTTAATTTTAATGCATTCAAAATCCCACTTGCACAGGGTTAAAAGCGGATCTGTTATGTAGAGTTCTTTAAAGTTTATTTATTAGTGTCACAAATAGGCTTACATTAACACTGCAATGAGGTTACTGTGAAAATCCCCTGAATAGGACGGGTGGTAGAACACAGCTCATCTCACCTTGCTCCTTGCACTATTTAGAAGATGGGTTGGTGTTTTCCTGCAACAGAGCCATACAGCACCGAAAGAGGCCCTTCGGTCCATCCTGTCTGTGCCGGCCATCAAGCACCTATCAATTCTGATCCCATTTTCCAGTACTTGGTCCGTAGTCTTGGCATTTTAAGTGCTCATCTAAATGAATCTTCCGGTCCTGCCGTGAGTGGCTCACCACTGGAGAATCCCTAATTAAATAACTCAGCAGCAAGTTTTTGTGAGTTGAAAATTAAAGAAGGTTATTTATTCTCACACACTGACTGCGAAATAAACAGAACATTCCAAATGAACTTTAACTGCAATAGGTTGTGTACTTTGGCTGCCTGATGTCTTGCACCTTGTTTCAACTGTGCTTCACAGATTGACTGAATTGATGGTTTCACGGGCTTCAGTTGTTCTGCCAGAAAATGGAATTCAACTGAGTTTTTTTAAATGGAAGCAACGACGTGACTCCATCAACATGTGGCTTTCTACAAGTTCAAGTCCTTTTCCAAATAAGGGCTTGTGGTATTTATGTTGACTTCACTTTCTGTCTTGTGGGTCAACACCTTAACCTGTGGGTTTGAGGCAGTTATCAGGATACAATAGAATGGTGATAGGGGGCATTTACTTTCAACCGCCACCAAATCTTCTCTTTTGTTCAAAATGGAACAGGGAGACTGCCGGTTTGGAGAGCTCCGTATTCTTTTGAATTGGCCCATCCTTAAACAAATAGATGTATGAATTCCCTGGATGGCTGTGACTGCCCATATTTAATTAAAAATTTAATTGAGGCTTGATATTGCCTGCGGCTCAAATACCAAAGGTCACATGATTTGCAGAAAGATTTCAATAATGTGATTGTGTTTTTCATAGAATTCCTACCATGCAGAAAGAGACCATTCGGCACATCGAGTCTGTACTGACTCTCTGAAATGGGATTGGGGGAAGTGTATTGAGATGGATAGAAAATTGGTTGGCAGAGAGGGAACAAAGAGTAGGAATTAATGGGTCCTTTTCAAATTGGCAGGCAGTAACTAGTGGAGTGCGACCCCAGCTATTCACAATATATATTAATGATTTGGATGAGGGAACAAAATGTAACATCTCAAAGTCCGCAGAAGATACCAAGATGGGTGGAAGAGTGAACTGTGACGAGGATGCAGAGATCCTTCAGAATGATCTTGACAGGTTGGGTGAGTGGGAAAATCAATGGCAGATGCAGTATAATTTAGATAAATATCAGGTTATTCACTTTGGAAGCAAAACAAAAAGGCAGATTACTACCTGAATGGATGTAAATTGGGAGAGGGGAGTGAGCAGTGAGGCCTGAGTGCCCTTGTGCACCAGTTGCTGAATGTAAGCATGCAGGTGCAGCAGGCGGTAAAGAACGCAAATGGTATGTTGGTCTTCATTGCGAGAGGTTTCGATCCCAGACCCAGCCCAACCTGCATCCTATCCCCATAACCTGCAATCCCCCCAAACCGTCACATCTTTGGACACTAAGGGGCAATTTTACATGGCCAATCTACCTAACCCACACATCTTCAGACTGTGGGAGGAAACCGGAGCACTGAACGAAACTGAGAGAACATGCAAATTACACACAGACAGTCACCTAAGCTGGGAATCGAACCCGGGTCCCTGGCACTGTGAGGCAGCAGTGTTAACCAATGTGCCACCGTGCTGCCCCTTTTAAAAGTATTGGCTGAAGGTTCATAATATACTGGGCATGACAAAGGATATATTGGCCTGGGCGCAGATTCATCAGAATGATTCTGTGGCCTTCAGCTCCATCCCAATACAGGATGGCAATGAGTTTCACGCCAGCCTCCAGCGAGCCTCCTGATCCTCCGTGGGGGAATGTACCTTTGTAAATTCCCGTTGGCGTCAAAACAATTTTTGGGCCTCCCATCGAATTCTCCTCCACCCACCAACCATTGAATCCGTCGGTGGGGCTTGGGAGAATTCTGCCCAGTGCTTATCTTCCCAAGGACCATTATACAGTGGAACAAGCTGCCAAAGGCAATAGTCACAGACCCATCATTTCCATTTGGAGGTTTTTCATTGTCATAGCTACCGTATCAACAGGCCCTTCCTGGTTCAGCTCACACTAACTATGTCATTGCTAGCTGATACGTGTGTTTGATTGTGTTGTCGATACAGGCAAAGCAAATGCAGAATCGGAAATCTTTCAAGCTAACGCAGCGTACTGTAGAAACCTGAGTCGCAATGAATATAATCTTCGCTAAAGTTCCAGGACTTTGAGGATGGGATTTGCTGATTTCTGGTGGATTCCATTGGAAAGGATTATCACAAATGCAGGGTTACAACTTCCTCTGGTGGGAGAATCCAGGACAAAGTTAGACCACGGCCAGTTAAGTATGAAATCAAGGAATAGCGCAGGATTTTCATGATATTGCATTTTTCTAGCACTGGGATCTGGGATCATTCCACAGCCTTCTGTGAAGAGAGGTTTCCTGCAGGAGGAGTGAGTCATGACAGTATCCCGGGGACAAGGCAATCATGTGCGAGAACTTTTCCTGGCTCATAAATTAGCTGCAAGCTCACTGAATGGTGTTCCTCTTTGGTTGGAGGGAATGATTTCATTCAGGGAAGTGCAACACATGGGTGCCAATCAACAGCAGCCAGGAGTTCACGGATCCAGCAGTATCACAAACTCCTAATATTGGTGTGGCTGTTACATTTAGCACAAAGCTCTGCAGCCTGTATCCTGTTGCAAGCGAAGCCTCTCCTCCCATCACTCCTGCCCCTTGTAGGCCGACACCGGCCCTCAGTCCCCTAAAACCTCTCATTTGAAATTCTCATCCTTGTATTTAAATTCCTTCCTGGCCTCACACCTTCCTGTCTCTATAATGATGTGGAGATGCCGGCATTGGACTGGGGTGGACACAGTAAGAAGTCTCTCAACACCAGGTTAAAGTCCAACAGGTTTATTTGGAATCACAAGCTTTCGGAGCGCTGTTCCCTTCCAGTTGGGGAACACTTCAGCAGTCAAGGGCATTCAGTCTCCGATCTTCGGGTAAGCGCTCTCCAAGACACACGACAGTACAGAATTGCTGAGCAGAAACTGATAGACAAGGTCTGCACGCGTGAGGACGGCCTCAACCAGGATCTTGGGTTCATGTCACACTACTTGTAACCCCCACCATACTGCCTGGGTTTGCAAAATCCTAACTGCCCTGGCTTGAGACAATTCACACCCCTTTAACCTGTGATTATCCCTCTCTCCACGCATATTGTCTGTACCTGTAAAGATTTGATTACCTGTAAAGACTCGCATTCCAACCATTCTTCACATTCCAATCTGTACTTATCTTGCAATTGAGTCTGTGTCTATATATGCCGTGTTTGTGAACTAACCTCCACTCACCTGATGAAGGAGCAGCGCTCCGAAAACCCGTGATTCCAAATAAACCTGTTGGACTTTAACCTGGTGTTGTGAGACTTCTTAATATCTCTATAATCTCCACCAGTGCTAAATATATGAGCAATAAATGTTGACCATGCTAGCCTGGTGTCGCCCGTATCCAAAAACAAATATTAAACCAAATCCTCCCAATCTCTCTGTTCCTCTGACTCTGGCCTCTTGTGAGCCCCCCCTCCTCCTGTATCACACCATTGCTAGATTTCCATTCTGCTGCCTAGGCCCCATGATCTGGAGTTCCCTCCACTTTCCTGCCCTTCTATAACGGTCACTTCTGACCACATTTTATGATCACTGACATCCGCTTTTTGCCTCAATGTCCATTTACTTTATGGTCTGATTGATGTGCGTTCTGTTGTACGTTAAAAGTATTATCAAAATGCACTGTTACTGTTCATCATACTGACTAAACTGATCAAAGAAATCACAAGACTGCAGCATTGCCTCCTCCCATTGGCCATCACCCAATGTGGCCTGCCTGCTGTTATTATTTGGTACAGAGCTATTTATTCGCCATCTCAATGCTTTCACACTCTTTGTATCATTGTCCCACAATATACATTACATACAAACACACAAAGTAGCAGGAGTAGGCCACTCGGCCCCTCCAGCCCATTCTACCATTCAATAAGATCATGGCTGATCTGACTGTGGCTTCAACTCCACATTGCTGCCGACCTCCGATAACCTTTGGCTCCCTTGTCAGTCAAAAATCTATCGATGTTTGTCTTAAAAATAGTCAATGACCCTACTTCCACCATAGGAATGTCGGAACGGGAGTAGGCCATTCAGCCCCTTGAACCTGCTCCACCATTCAATAAGAACATGGCTGATCTGTAGAAGTGGAGAAGTGTTTTCTAACATCTCTCCTGGATGGCTTGGCCCTAATGTTTACATTATGGCCCCTGATTCTGGTGCCTTCACCACTCGCCGGCAAAGAGTTGCAAAGATTCGCCACACTCTGAGAGAAAAAGTTCTTATCTGTGTCTTAAAGCGAGACTCCTGATTTTTAAACAATGTCCCCTTGTTTTAGACTCTCCCACATGGGGAAACCTCCTTTCCCAATCCATCCTGTCACATCCCCTCAGGATCTTAATATGCGTCATAGATAGCCTCTCATTCTTCTGAACTCCAACAGGTACAGGCCCAGCACGTCCTGCCAGGGACCCGGGTTCAATTCCCAGCTTGGGTCACTATCTGTGTGGAGTTTGCACGTTCTCCCTGTGTCTGCATGGGTTTCCTCCGGGTGCTCCAGTTTCCTCCTACAGTCCAAAGATGTGCGGGTTAGGTGGATTGGCCATGCAAAATTGCCCCTTACTGTCAGGGGGTTTAGCAGGGTAAATGCATGGGGTTACAGGGAATGGCCTCGTTTTACAATGTAGTGATTCTATGATTATATCCTTTCATAGAATCATAGAATCCTACAGTGCAGAAAGAGGCCATTTAACTCATCAAGTCTACACCGACCACAATCCCACCCAGGCCCTACCCCCATAACCCCATGCATTTATTTACCTTAGCTAGTCTGCCTGACACTAGGGTCAATTTAGCATGGCCAATCCACCTAACCCGCACATCTTTAGACTGAGGGAGGAAACCGGAGCACCCGGAGGAAACCCACGCAGACACGGGAAGAACGTGCAAACTGCACACAGACAGTGACCCAAGCTGGGAATCGAACCCAGATCCCTGGCACTGTGAGGCAGCAGTGCTAACCACTGTGCCACCGTGCCGCCCCAACCTTCCCAATTTCATATTCAGCTGTGCAGCACAAAGATCCAGCCATTTCCGTGTCACTCCCCATTGGTCCTGCCAACTGTCGTGTCATTTCTCACAGACTAATGTCCAAATGTTCTCGTTCCATTCAAAAACATCCAGAAATTCTGCAGGCGCTGATGACTGCATTCCTCCCCCCTTATCTCTCTGCGACAAGGCGGGTTCTGGAAGGTCAAGGAGGGGTGACTGGAGGGTATTAAATATTTTTCAATCTTTCATGGGATGTGGGCGTCACTGATAAGGCCAACATTTGTTGCCCATTCTAATTGCCCTTGGACTGAGTGGCTTGCTTGGCCATTTCAGAGGGCAGTTAAGAGTCAATCATATTGCTTTGGGTCTGGAGTCACATGTAGGCCAGACCAGGTAAGGACGGCAGATTTCCTTCCCTAAAGGACTTCAGTGAACCAGATGGGTTTTTATAAAAATCGATGATAGTTTCACGCTCACTGTCACTAAGACGAGCTTTATATTCCAGATTTATTAGTTGAATTTAATTCCACCAGCCGCCATCGTGGGATTTGAACCCACGTCCCAGATCATTAGCCTAGGTAACTAGGTGTGTTGATGAAGGTAGGGCGGTTGATGTCATATACATGGATTTTAGTAAGGCGTTTGATAAGGTCCCCCATGGTCGGCTTATGATGAAAGTAAGGAGGTGTGGGATAGAGGGAAAGTTGGCCGATTGGATAGGTAACTGGCTATCTGATCGAAGACAGAGGGTGGTGGTGGATGGAAAATTTTCGGACTGGAGGCAGGTTGCTAGCGGAGTGCCGCAGGGATCGGTGCTTGGTCCTCTGCTCTTTGTGATTTTTATTAATGACTTAGAGGAGGGGGCTGAAGGGTGGATCAGTAAATTTGCTGATGACACCAAGATTGGTGGAGTAGTGGATGAGGTGGAGGGCTGTTGTAGGCTGCAAAGAGACATAGATAGGATGCAAAGCTGGGCTGAAAAATGGCAAATGGAGTTTAACCCTGATAAATGTGAGGTGATTCATTTTGGTAGGACTAATTTAAATGTGGATTACAGGGTCAAAGGTAGGGTTCTGAAGACTGTGGAGGAACAGAGAGATCTTGGGGTCCATATCCACAGATCTCTAAAGGTTGCCACTCAAGTGGATAGAGCTGTGAAGAAGGCATATAGTGTGTTAGCTTTTATTAACAGGGGGTTGGAGTTTAAGAGCCGTGGGGTTATGCTGCAACTGTACAGGACCTTGGTGAGACCGCATTTGGAATATTGCGTGCAGTTCTGGTCACCTCACTATAAGAAGGATGTGGAAGCGCTGGAAAGAGTGCAGAGGAGATTTACCAGGATGCTGCCTGGTTTGGAGTGTCGGTCTTATGAGGAAAGGTTGAGGGAGCTGGGGCTGTTCTCTCTGGAGCGGAGGAGATTGAGGGGAGACTTAATAGAGGTTTATAAAATGATGAAGGGGATAGATCGAGTGAACGTTCAAAGACTATTTCCTCGGGTGGATGGAGCTATTACAAGGGGGCATAACTATAGGGTTCATGGTGGGAGATATAGGAAGGATATCAGAGGTAGGTTCTTCACGCAGAGAGTGGTTGGGGTGTGGAATGGACTGCCTGCAGTGATAGTGGAGTCAGACACTTTAGGAACATTTAAGCGGTTATTGGATAGGCACATGGAGCACACCAGGATGGTAGGGAGTGGGATAGCTTGATCTTGGTTTCAGATGAAGGTCGGCACAACATCGTGGGCCGAAGGGCCTGTTCTGTGCTGTAATGTTCTATGTCCTAGCCTAGGCCTCTGGATTACTAATCCAGTGACATTAGCATTATGCTACCATGTCCCCTTCAACTACTACGGGCAGAGATTTAAGGTAGCCCATTCTGCCACTTCGTACCACCCAAAATATGTATTAGTTTCCCCCAGGCCTATATTTAAGGTTACAAACTATGAGTCGGGTTTAGTAAGAAAATCATAGAATTCAGCAGCAGAATAGGAGGACATTCTGCCCACTTCTCTTGTGCTAGCCCTATTCCCCAGTTTATTTCCCATTTTCCTTGTAATGATCCTCCCTCTCATTTAAAAGTTTTCATGGATTCGGGTGGGCATTAAGGGAGAATTTTCATGGCGTCATAAGGACTCCAGAGCCATTTAGAGATGGAGTGTGGGACCTGAATTTGGGATTCCCGTCCCCACACTCAGCACCTCTAATTTTCATCGTGCTCCCAGATTGCCAGCCCCATTGCAGGAGGAGGCATCTCCTGGTTCCCCACAAACCTTGTGGAGTTGCACCAGTTTCTCTCTGACTTGTGGCTCACAGCCACTCAGAGGAGCTGTGAATCTTTGTCCGGATTGGGGAATCTTTTGAAAGGTATGGTCAAAAGGCTTTACCCATGCCCATTCATGCCAACGCAATGCCAAATCATGCCATCTTGCGCACCCCCCCCATGCTCTCATACCCTCCATGCCAACTCACGGCACTACTATGCACATTCGCCCATAGAACCATGGAACCATAGAAAATTACAGCTCAGAAACAGGCCTTTTGGCCCCTCTTGTCTGTGCCGAACCATTTTTTGCCTAGTCCCACTGACCTGCACTTGGACCATATCCCTCCACACCCCTCTCATCCATGAACCCGTCCAAGTTTTTCTTAAATGTTAAAAGTGACCCCGCATTTACCACTTTATCCGGCAGCTCATTCCACACTCCCACCACTCTCTGCGTGAAGAAGCCCCCCCTAATATTCCCTTTAAACTTTTCTCCTTTCATCCTTAACCCATGCCCTCTGCTTTTTTTCTCCCCTAGCCTCAGTGGAAAAAGCCTGCTTGCATTCACTCTATCTATAACCATCAAAATCTTATACACCTCTATCAAATCTCCCCTCAATCTTCTACGCTCCAGGGAATAAAGTCCCAACCTATTCAATCTCTCTCTCTGTAACTCAGCTTCTCAAGTCCCGGCAACATCCTTGTGAACCTTCTCTGCACTCTTTCAACCTTATTTACATCCTTCCTGTAACTAGGTGACCAAAACTGTACACAATACTCTAAATTGGGCCTCAGCAATGCCTTATATAACCTTACCATAACACTCCAACTTTTATACTCGATACTCCGATTTATAAAGGCCAATGTACCAAAGACACTCTTTACGACCCTATCCACCTGTGACGTCACTTTTAGGGAATTCTGTACCTGTATTCCCAGATCCCGCTGTTCAACTGCACTCTTCAGAGCCCTACCATTTACCCTGTACGTTCTTCTTTGGTTTGTCCTTCCAAAGTGCAATATCTCACACTTGTCTGCATTAAATTCCATTTGCCATTTTTCAGCCCATTTTTCTAGTTGGTCCAAATCCCTCTGCAAGCTTTGAAAACCTTCCTCACTGTCCACTACACCTCCAATCTTTGTATCATCAGCAAACTTGCTGATCCAATTTACCACATTATCATCCAGATCATTGATATAGATGACAAACAACAATGGACCCAACACCGATCCCTGCAGCACACCACTAGTCACAGGCCTCCACTCAGAGAAGCAATCCTCCACAACCACTCTCTGGCTTCTTCCATTGAGCCAGTGTCTAATCCAATTTACTATCTCCCCATGTATACCTAGCGACTGAACCTTCCTAACTAACCTCCCATGAGGGACCAGCATATAGTCTTGTACAGAACCAATGGACCCCATTGTTACAAAGGCATATGTGGAACTGCTTAAAATACTCATTCATTATTTTCTTTAAAAGAAAAACTGCTTTTGCTGCAACCACTTAAAATGTCAATCGATCAGTCTATTGAAGTGCCAATAACGGGAGCTATAAGCAGTTGACTCCACTTCATCTTGTACAAATAAGCATTGACCCATTAACAAAAGAGATCACAGAAAATACATCTTATTATAATATCATAAAGCTGTCACTCAGGCAAGGTTTCCCCTTCTCTGCAGCTGTGATCTTTATGGGATTCTGGGTTCTCAGCACAGAATGCATTGTGTTTATTTGCACAAGATGTAATTGTTACTTTACACAGCAAATAACATTTTCACGGCATTGTCACAACAGCAGTTTTTTTAAAATTACGAATATATTTTTTAAAGCATTCCCACATGTGTCATTGTTACTGTAGGGTTCATTGTTTCTGTACAGATTGCATACAGGGTGAATGAGCATACAAATGCCATGAGTCAGCATGGAGAGTATGAGGGACCATTGAGTGTGGGTGGGGAGAGGAATATGAGTTGGCATGGAGGGAAAATAAGGCATTGAGTGAAGGTGGGGGGGGGGGGCATGAATTGGCATGAAGGGAATAAGAAGCCATTGGGTGCAGGGGGGGTGTTGAGTTGTTATGTAGGTTGCATGGGGAGTGAATGAGGTGTGAGAGATGAGGGCTAGAGGGCCTAAATCATAAGCAACTCCTGGGACAGAGGCACAGGGAACTGAGAGACACCTTTTCGACCATCTGCCTTGCCACTCAGCCGCCCCGTGGCCACCTTTGCTCTGCTTCCAGGGGTGACTCCATCACACAGCCTCCAACCCAGCCTAATCCTGATCAAAAATTGGATCCGACAGGTAAATTTCCCAGCTTGGACTATCCGTCTCGGTAGCGCGAATCCGTCCCTAAACTTTTAAACAACTCTCGGACACGTCCTCCTGATCCTCCACTTCACCCTTTTGACGATGACCCGAGTTCACGCCCTCCAGTAAAACCAACAGATGGGGAAGCAGTAATGGTTCTCCGAGCTGTTCCCGTTAAAAACAATAAACAGCTCTCAGCTCTCTCCGCTCTCCGTGACGATGCCACTAAATCAGTGGCTGAAAATTTCTCAGTGAAGTCAAACAGTTCCAACGGCCCCAGTTTGGTAATCAAATGGAGATTCACTTCTACTTTGGCGGTAACCTGTGCCACAAGGTTTACACATGAAGTCAGAAGCAGAAAACATTGCAAAAGTCACTGCAGGTCAGCCAACATCGAGAGTAAACAGACAGAGCGAGGCACATTGGATTGGGTCTTTCATTAGACTTCTGATGAAGAACACGCTCATTTCGTGCTCTGTCTTTTCTCTTTGCAGATGTTGTTTGACCTGTTGCATCTTTACAGCATTTTTCGTTTGGATCTCAGTTCCTCAGCATTTGAAGTTTCTCCCGTTTAATGTCTGCTTTGATGCAAGTCTCCAATTCACCCCTCACCTGACTCTGTGAGGTCCCAACTGTGACAAGCCAAGCTCTCCCAAAATGAATCTTCCCAGTTGCACAGAGATGATCGAATAGCACCTTTGCTGATAAATGCTTCATCTGTGGATCAACACGAGGGTTTTATTGATACAGAGAACTAGCATTTCAGAACAGACATTTTATAAATGTCATAACATCACCAAACTATGAATTCCCATAAAGAAGTATTAACAATCACAGTTTATGCAGCATTTTGCATATCTTCATGACAGAAAAACCACACAGCACCACTGAATTATTTAACTCCTTGGACTCGATTTTCCCAAAATAATTTTAAGCGCCCAACGGGCGGGAGAACGGGAGGTTTTCCTGCCTGTTCTTTTGGCTGAGCTTAGTTAAAGTTATTTACTGCACTCTGTGAGACACAGAGGCTGTCAGGTGATTCATACTGGCAAGGAGGGGAAGCCGGGGCTAAATCCTAGAGTCATAGGGCCTGATTTTACCATTTTCATTCCAAGTGCCGAATCTGGGCGTAATGCAGATCCGACTTAGAAACCTGCTTTCAGGCGCCCCCATACGCTCTCAGCCATCTCCAGTCCCATTCGTGCTGTGGGTGGGGCTTAGCACGGCCGAAACGATCGGAGCTCTGAACTGCGCATGCGCGGTTTGAAAAAAATTTGAAAAAGCGCGCCCGTGTCAGACAAGCGGGAGCAATGGTCCCCACAGACATCACTGTCCCCTTTATCCACCCCCCCCCCACGACCCACACACATCACTGTCTCCATTATCCACCCCCCCACTACCCACACACATCACTGTCCCCATTATCCACCTCCCCACTAGCCACACACATCACTGTCCCCCTTATCACCCCCCCACTACTCACACACGTCACTGTCCCCCTTATCCACCCCTGCCACTATCCAGACCAATCGCCACCCCTGCCCCACTCCCCACCGATCGCCTGCAGAGTGGCAGCAGACCCCCCTGCCCCCCCCCCCCCCACCAGAGATCCATCTGCCCCCCCCACCACTAGAGATCCATCTGCCCCTCTGTGGTGAACCATCGTTGGTTCCCACTGGATAGTGCTGAGCCAGGGGCTGGCCAGGACTACAAGGATGTACATATGTTACTGTTGGATTGTGCTATTGTTGCTGTTGGGTTAGGGTGGGGTTGTTACACCTTTGTACTGTAGTGTTGTGGCACATCCCAGTCGGGCTCCGCCTCCTGGGAGAGGTATAAGAGTCCCTGCTCTGGCCGGGACCCCTTCAGTCTGGGATAGTGTATATAAGTTCTGGCAGCTTCATTAATAGTAAATAAAAGCCTTCATTTACTGAGCTTCGAGCCTCGTGTCTAAATTGATGTGCATCAATTTTATTTACTATTATTAAACTCTCGATGGAGAAAAAAAAAGAAGAGAGAGTATGGAGCAAATTCTCAAGCCAGAACGTCTGACGCTAGATCCACGTGCGGTGGGCGCTTCTAACACCTTCGACCACTGGCTGAAGTGTTTCGAAGATTACCTGGCAGCCTCCGCAGCGGTCACCACAGATGATGACAGACTCCGGGTCCTCCATGCGAGGGTAAGCGACACAGTCTACCTCGCGATCCGTGCGGCCACTAATTACCCTAAGGCCCTCGAGCTTCTAAAGAAGCGCTATACAAAACCACCTAACGAGATACACGCTCGTTACCTCCTAGCCACTCGACGACGGCAGTCGGGCGAAACGATGGAGGACTATGCCAATGAGCTCTTACAGCAAGCCAGGGGCTGTGACTGCAAAGCTGTGTCGGCTGAGCAGAGCATGTACGACCTCGCCCGACATGCGTTTGTGGCCGGGGTTGGATCGTCGTACATTCAACTTAAACTGTTGGAAAAGGGTAACCTTAATCTTACCCAGGCCATCGAGTTAGCAGAGATGCTCGAGTCGGCTTCAAAGAGCTTAGTCTTATATCCAGAGGACCACGTGGAGACAACGTGGCAGGAGCAGTTGCAAATCCCTCCTCGCCCCTCGGGTTCGAAATGCTGTGTAATGGCGTGCTCCCATTCGGGCCAGACGACGGCTGCAGCCCCGTGCGGCCCGCGGTGCTACTTCTGTGGAGGAGCAAAACATACTCGGCAAAAGTGTCCCGCTAAAGCTGTATTGTGCACCACATGCGGTAAAAAAGGGCGTTATGCAAAGGTGTGCCGATCGAAACCCAGGAACGGCAGTGCGGCCTGCGATTCTTCGGAGCTTAGATCCTCATCATCGTCGAAGTCGTCGTGGGGTTCGTCCACGTGCGAGGCCAGGACGACGCCATTACGGTCGACGGAGTCGGAGGAGTATGACCACCAGGGGTCGCGAAGTTTGGTGCCCTCACCCACGTGCAATTCATGGGGGCAGCCATGTTGGTCGACACTGACCACGAACGACCAGCAGGGGTCCTCCGCATCGATTTCAGCTGCCTGCAGTGGCGTTCATGAACCAACGGTGGCGTCGATCATCCTGGACCAGGCCAAGCCCCATAGACTCGATCGTTCGATGATGAATATCCAGGTAAACAATCATGTGCTTTATTGTCTGTTTGACAGCGGGAGCACTGAGAGCTTTATCCACCCAGACACTGTGAAGAGGTGTGGACTTCAGATTCAACTTGCCAAACAGACAATCTCTATGGCATCAAGGTCCCGGTCTGTTGCCATGCTAGGGAGTTGCGTGGTAACCTTGAAAGTACAAGGCACAGTTTACGAGCGCTTCAAGCTCCTTGTGTTGCCGTATCTTTGCGCGCCAATACTTCTCGGACTAAACTTCATGGTCCACTTGAGGAGTGTAATCCTACAGTACGGTGGGCCACTCCCTTCACTGGCAGTGGGAAAGCAGCAGCAGCCTCCAAATTGCCCAACGCGCCCCGCCTGCAACCTCTCGACGCTAAAGATCACCACTCCCTCCTTGTTTCAGAATCTGGTACTAGGCTGCAAGCCCATCACTACTAAAAGTAGGCGTTACAGCACTGAGGATCGGATCTTCATTAGATCTGAGGTTCAGCGGCTCCTCAAAGAAGGGATCATACAACCCAGTGTTAGTCCGTGGAGAGCACAGGTTGTGGTGGTCAAGAGCGGGAACAAACCCCGGATGGTCATTGACTGCAGTCAGACCATTAACCGATATACGCAGCTGGATGCGTATCCTCTCCCGCGCATATCTGACATGGTCAATCAGATTGCGCAGTACCGGGTGTTCTCCACCATAGACCTCAAGTCCGCCTACCACCAACTCCCCATTCGCCCAGAGGACCGACAATACACGGCTTTTGAGGCGGATGGTCGCTTGTATCACTTTCTCAGGGTTCCCTTTGGTGTCACCAATGGGGTCTCGGTCTTCCAGCGTGCTATGGACCGAATGGTGGACCAGAACGGGCTGCGGGCTACCTTCCCGTACCTGGATAATGTCACCATCTGCGGCCATGACCAGCAGGACCACGACACAAACCTCCTGAACTTCTTACGCACTGCATCTCGCCTGAACTTCACCTACAACAGGGAGAAGTGTGTGTTTCGTACGCGCCGTTTAGCCATCCTAGGATACGTGGTGGAAAACAGGGTCATTGGCCCTGATCCAGACCGTATGCGCCCCCTTTCTGAACTTCCCTTGCCCACGAGTGCAAAAGCACTGAGAAGATGCCTAGGCTTCTTCTCTTATTATGCGCAGTGGGTTCCCAACTACGCGGACAAAGCCCGTCCGCCTATTAAGTCCACGACTTTTCCCCTAACGCCAGAGGCCCAATTGGCCTTCAAGAAATTGAAAGCCGACATCGCGAAAGCTACGATGCACGCGGTAGACGAGTCCATCCCCTTTCAGGTGGAAAGCGATGCATCTGATTTCGCCCTGGCCGCCACACTTAACCAGGCGGGCAGGCCCGTCGCATTTTTTTCCCGCACCCTCCAAGGCCCCGAAATTCGGCATTCAGCGGTGGAAAAGGAGGCCCAGGCCATTGTGGAGGCCGTCAGGCACTGGCGCCATTACTTGGCGGGAAAACGGTTCACCCTGATCACAGACCAGCGGTCCGTGGCGTTCATGTTTAACAACACGCAGAGGGGCAAGATCAAGAATGACAAGATCTTGCGGTGGAGAATTGAACTCTCCACCTATAACTACGATATCATGTATCGTCCAGGGAAACTCAATGAGCCCTCGGATGCCCTCTCGCGTGGAACATGCGCTAGTATTCAGGAGGATCATTTGAACGCCCTCCATAATGATCTGTGCCATCCTGGGGTCACTCGGCTCTACCACTTTGTAAAAGCCCGCAACCTGCCTTACTCGGTGGAGGACGTCAGGTCGGTAACAAGGAGCTGTCGGATTTGCGCGGAATGCAAATCGCACTTTTACCGACCTGACCGGGCACATTTGGTCAAGGCCACTCGCCCCTTCGAGAGACTGAGTGTTGATTTTAAGGGCCCCCTTCCCTCAACAGATCGGAGCGTGTACTTTCTAAACATCATCGATGAGTACTCCCGGTTCCCTTTTGTTGTTCCCTGCTCGGAAACATCCGCTGCCACGGTTATCAAGGCATTCCGTGATCTTTTTACCCTGTTCGGGTACCCCAGCTACACCCATAACGACAGGGGCTCGTCGTTCATGAGCGATAACTTGAGGCAATTCCTGCTCTCATACGGGATTGCCTCTAGTAGGACCACGAGTTACAACCCTAGGGGTAATGGACAGGTGGAACGCGAGAATGCTACAGTCTGGAAGGCTGTCTTACTGGCGTTGAAGTCCAAAGGTCTTCCAGTCTCCCGTTGGCAAGAGGTGCTCCCTGATGCGCTCCCCTCTATTCGGTCCCTCCTGTGTACGGCAACCAATGCTACTCCCCACGAGAGGATGTTCTCATTCCCTCGGAAGTCTTCCTCGGGGATCTCTTTACCGTCTTGGTTGACGTACTCAGGACCCGTCCTCCTGCGGCGACATGTAAGGGCCCGCAAGTCCGACCCCGTGGTCGAACAGGTCCATCTCCTCCACGCCAACCCTCAGTATGCCTATGTGGCATACCCTGACGGGCGAGAGGACACGGTCTCGATCCGAGACCTGGCGCCAGCAGGGGACGTAGCAACCCCTGTCGCTCCCATACCCCCAGTAACAAACCCATTATCTCTCATTTCTTCCCCGGACACGGCGCGGGCAGCATCGGGACCATTGCTTAACCATTTTACTCCCATGTACAGCTTGCCTGAGCCCAGAAGATGGTCGCCACCGCAGGGCGTGTCAGGATCCCCTGGACTACCGTCACCTCAGGGTCAACCGGCCTGTGAGTCCATGGAAGAACAGCTGGACGCCGTTTTGGGGAGAACGCCACCGCAAGTGCCTACTCCGGTGTCACCGCCGGTATTGAGGAGGTCACAACGACGGTGCAGCCCCCCTGACCGTCTGAACGTATAGACTGCTGACATTTTTATTCTGGTTTTTGTACCCCGCCGGCCTTTGTTTTCAAAGGAGGGGTGAATGTGGTGAACCATTGTTGGTTCCCACTGGATAGTGCTGAGCCAGGGACTGGCCAGTACTACAAGGATGTACATATGTTACTGTTGGGTTGTGCTATTGTTGCTGTTGGGTTAGGGTGGGGTTGTTACACCTTTGTACTGTAGTGTTGTGGTACATCCCAGTCAGGCTCCACCTCCTGGGAGAGGTATAAGAGTCCCTGCTCTGGCCGGGACCCCTTCAGTCTGGGATAGTGTATATAAGTTCTGATAGCTTCATTACAGTAAATAAAAGCCTTCATTTACTGAGCTTCGAGCCTCGTGTCTGAATTGATGTGCATCACCCTCACCACCAGAAATTCATCTGCCCCCCCCCCACCAGTGAGAGATCGGGCCTCCCTCCCCCACCCCGCCCCCCTCCCCCCCCTGCCCCGCGATTCATCTTACCCGCCTCCCTCCTCCCGTCCCCCCATACAACGAACTGGCCTCACTCCCCCTCCCCTCCAGAGGAACATCTGATCTGCCTCCTCCGCCCTCCCCACCAGACAACGGTCAGCGCTCCCCCCCACCACCAGACAACGGTCGGCCCTCTCGCCCCCTCCCCCCCACCAGAGATACATCTGACCCGCCTCCTCCTCCCCAGCACACCCCCCCCCCCCAACCAGAGAATGATCTGACCCGCCTCCCTCCTCCCCCCACCACTGATCTGAGTCAGAGAGCCGTTGGAAAAACTGAACGCGCTCTTCATAGGCTGGAGCACCCGACTCAGACTTTTATTCAGCAGGGTCCGTAACGGCGCTCTGGATCAGCAAACACAGTGGTAAAGGGGGAAATGCTGATAGAGTTGGGCGGGCAGTTCATTAATTCAATTTAAATACATGCAAATGCAGTTAAATTGTCGCTGCACATTTTGGGCGCGAATCGAATCACCGCCATTTCCGGGTTTCGGTAAAGTGGCAATCTGCGCGGACGCGGGCGCGGATCGCGATAATGGCCTCTCACCCGACTTTACCACGTTTTCACGCCCGAAAACGGGCGCGAGGCACTGGTAAAATAGGGCCCATAGAGAGAGTCATAGAGGTTTACAACATGGAAACAGGCCCTTCGGCCCAACTTGTCCATGTCGCCTTTTTTTTCATACCCCTAAGCTAATCCCAATTGCCCGCTTTTGGCCCATATCCCTCTATACCCATCGTACCCATGTAACTGTCTGAACGCTTTTTAAAAGATAAAATTGTACCCGCCTCTACTACTGCCTCTGGCAGCTTGTTCCAGACACTCACCACCCTCTGTGTGAACAAATTGCCCCTCTGGACACTTTTGTATCTCTCCCCTCTCACCTTAAACCTATGCCCTCGAGTTTTAGACTCTCCTACCTTTGGGAAAAGATATTGACTATCTACCTTGTCTATGCCCCTCATTATTTTATAGACCTCTATAAGGTCACCCCTCAGCCTCCTACCCTCCAGAGAAAAAAATCCCAGTCTATTCAGCCTCTCCTCATTACTCAATCCATCAAGTCCCGGTAGCATCCTAGTAAATCTTTTCTGCACTGTTTCTAGTTTAGTAATATCCTTTCTATAATAGGGTGACCGGAGTTTCTGCAGCGTCTTGCATATCTTGCCAACTTTGGTGCCCATTTAGTGACAGAGAAACACACAGCACCTTTGAGTTATTTAACTCCTTGTGTGTTGTTACCAGCAAAAAAATTACAAGTTTGAAAATTCAGCCCCCCCAAAATATCAGATTTTGTCGCACTCGACCTAATTTAAGTCAGATTGTCTGCTCTGAATGCAAATTAAGCTTAACTGTGCACTGATCTCTCCATCCTCGGTCTGAAACATAGAAACATAGAGGATAGGAGCAGGAGGAGGCCATTCGGCCCTTCGAGCCTGCTCCACCATTCATCACCATCACGGCTGATCGTTCAACTCAATAGCCTGATCCTGTTTTCTCCCCATAACCTTTGATCCCATTCACCCCAAGTGCTATATCCAGCCGCCTCTTGAATACATTCAATGTTTTGGCATCAACCACTTCCTGTGGTAATGAATTCCACAGGCTCACCACTCTTTGGGTGAAGAAATGTCTCCTCACCTCCGTCCTAAATGATCTACCCCGAATCCTCAGACTGTGATCCCTGGTTCTGGACTCCCTTCACCATCGGGAATATCCCCCCTGCATCTACCCTGCCTAGTCCTGTTAGAGTTTTATAAGTCTCCATGAGATCCCCCCCCGCCCCCTTCATTCGTCTGAACTCCAGCGAAAACAATCCTAACCGAGTCAATCTCTCCTCATACATCAGTCCCGCCATCCCCAGAATCAGCCTGCTACAACATTCCAATGAAGCTCGGGGAATATTGTCTGTCTTTCCACTCAACACCTTCTGGACCCAGCATTGAGTTCCACAATTTAACTCAGACACCTCCGTTTGGCCATTGACCTGCTCTTGATCTTTTCATTAAGTTTTCAAAGCTAAAGTATATTTATTAGTCACAGGTCGGGTTACATTAACACTGCAATGAAGTTACTGTGAAAATCCCCTAGTCGCCACACTCCGACGCCTGTTCGGGTACACTGAGGGAGAATTTAGCATGGCCAATGCACCTAATCAGCACATCTTTCAGACTGTGGGAGGAAACCGGAGCACCCGGAGGAAACCCACGCAGACACGGGGAGAACATGCAGACTCCACACAGACAGTGACCGAAGCCGGGAATTGAACCCGGGTCCCTGGCGCTGTGAGGCAGCAGTACTAATCACAGTGCCAGTGTGCCGCCATTAACATTGACTGTTTCAATTTCTATGCTCCCCTCACTCACTCGAACCTGTCTCACTCTGAATTCTCTGTTCACTCAGACCCTGACATTGTTGTCAAACCTGCTAGTGGTATAATTGTTTAGCCTATCAATCTCGACCAGGTGAATGCTGAGCGCCAACACTCAGACACGTCCTCCCACTTCCCCTGGGAATATGGTCCCACCACCAACTATCAGGCCATTGTTTCCAAGACTGACCTCATCTCCTCTGCAGATTTTCTCTCCTTGTCCAGTCCCTCCCCACATCCATCTGAGACTTTTCTGATGTTTGACATTGTTTCACCAATCTCCTGCTCCCAGGTCCTAACAACCTTCTCTTCACTATGGACATCAAGTCTGTCTTCACTCCTTCCCATCAGGTCTGGGGGCTTTTGCTTCTTCCCTGAACAGAGGCAAAACCAGTCTCCATCCACCACCATCTTTCTAAGCCTGGCTGAACTTTGTCCTTTGATTGAACTTGTCTCACTTCCTCAGAATAAAAAGTTTTTAAAAAAGTTTAAGATTTTTTAAAAGGTGTTGCAATGGGTAACCTCATAGGTCTCAGCTATGCCGGCCTTGTTGTAGGATGTCATAGACTAGAGTAGAATCTCTACAGTGCAGAAGGGGGCCATTTGGCCCATCAAACCTGCATCGACAGCAATCCCACCCAAGCCCTATCCTCGTAACCCCACATATTTACCCTGCTAATCCACCCGACACGAAGGGACAATTTAGCATGGCCAATCAACCTAACCTGCACATCTTTGGAGTGTGGGAGGAAACTGGAACACTCGGAGGAAACCCACGCAGACACGGGGAGAACGTGCAGACTCCACACAGACAGCGACCAGAGGCTGGAATTGAATCCAGGTCCCTGGTGGTGTGAGGCAGCAGCGCTAACCACTGTGCCATCGTGCTGCCCCGCAACGTATGTTGGATGTTCCTTGTTCCAGTCCTACTCAGGCATCTCCCTCAGCTTTTTGTCTGGAACATTGATGAAAGTATCAGTGCCGTTTCCTGCTCTTGACTGGAACTCAAAAACTTCATCTACTTTGCTTCCAGTTTCCACCCTCACCTTCATGTGGTCCATCTCAGACCCTTCCCTTCCCTTCCCTGAATGTTTTTGTCTCCATTTCTGAAGACTGGGGGCAGGATTTTACAACCTCGCTCAACCTGAGACCGGAAAAGCCTGCCCGAGGTCAACGGACCTTCCCATTGTTTGTCCCTCACCTACTTTGATTCCCGTGGCTGGTGGGGCAGTAGAATTCCGGCGAGGGTTTCTACTGATACTCACTGATAAGCCCACTGACTCCCTCAGCTACCTCGACTACATCTCCTCACACCCAGCCGACTGTAAGAACTCCATTCCATTTTCCCAGCTTCTTTCTCCTCATCTGAGGATGTCTAACTGCCCCCCTTGCCGCCCCATTTACCCCCAGCTGTGTTTGACAGGCTCTCAACGGTGTCCGGTCCCTTTCCCGCACTCCTGCCCTCACCCCTCCCCCTCTCCCTGAACCATAATAGGGTTCCTGACCAATAGGGTTCCTGAAGAAGAATGAGATTGGACTTGAAACCTTAATTCTGTTTCTCTCTCCACAGATGCTGCCAGACCTGCCAAGTTTATCTGGCATTTATTTCGGATCTCCAACATCTGCAGCAGTTTGAAATCATAGAAAGAAATTAAAGTCTCCCCACATGGTGCAGAAGGAGGCCATTTGGCCCATCGAGACTGCACCAACAACAATCCCACCCAGGCTTATCCCCATGTGGTGAACCATAGATGGTTATCACTATGGGTACTTGTACATATGTTACTCTTGTTACTGTTGGGGTTAGGGTTGGGGTGTTCCACCTGTTAGCATTGTTCTGTGGTACACTCCGTTTGGCTCCGCCTTCTTATAGGAGTATAAAGGACACTGCACTTCCTAGTGACCCTCAGTCTGGGATAGTATTGTTAAGCAGTATGCTCTATTCTTGTTGCGAATAAAAGCCTTTATTTCCCGAGTACGATCGAGCCTCTCGAGTGAATTAATCGCGCATCACCCCATAACCCCACAAATTTACCTCACTATTCTCTCTAACCTACTCATCCCAGGACACTAAGGAGCAATTTAGCCTATGCACCGAACCTGCACATCTTTGGACTGTGGGAGGAAACCAGAGTACCCGGAGAAGGCCCACACACACACATGGGGAGAACATGCAAACTCCACACAGGCAGCCGGGAATCGAACCCAGGTCCCTGGAGCTGTGAGGCAGCTGTGCCGACCACTGTGCCAGCGTGCCACCCTTGTGCCACCGTGCCTTTGGTCAGACTACATCTGGAATAGTGTGTGCAGTTTTGGTCTCCATATTTCAGGAAGGATGTACTTGATTGGATGCAGTAGTATGAAGGTTCACTAGATTGGTCCCTGGGGTGAGAGGCTGAGTAAATGGGGCCCATATTCTATAGAGTTTAAAAGAATGAAAGGTGATCTCATTGAAAATATGAGATTGTGACGATGCTTGACAGGATGGATGCCAAGAGCTTGTTTCCCTGGCTGCATTATCTAAAACACAGTCTCGTGATAAGGAGACAAGCATTTAGGACTGAGATTTAAACTCGAACACAGGGTAAGTAAGCCATTTCCCGCTATGCAGTGGGTGTGCAAGCGATATTTTCCACTAACAGGATGTTGCCATGAGTCCAGCACGATGTTCTGCTCACCGCACAATTTAAGAACGTCATGAATTTCATTGCTGGGGCGACATCAGGTATGTGGGCCGTATATCCCAGTGACTGGCCGATCAAATCAAACAGCATGTTCCTTCAGTTCTTCAGTTATTGGGTGGCACAGCGGTTAACACTGCTGCCTCACAGCTCCAGGGACCCATGTTTAATTACGACCTCGGATGACTGTGCGGAATCTACATTTTCTCCCCGTGTCTGCGTGGGTTTCCTCCGGGTGCTCCGGTTTCCTCCCACACTTCAAAGATGTGCAGGATAGGTGGATTGGTCATGCTAAATTGCCCCTTAGTGTCAGGAAGATAAGCAGGGTAAAGACATGGGGTTATGCGGTTAGGGCCTGGGTGAGATTGTTGGTGGCGCAAGTACTATGGGCCAAATGGCCTCTTTCTGCACTGTAGGGACTCTATGATTCTTAATGGACTTGACTCAATCAGCCCACAGTCACAAAAGCCAAAGCAATACATCCACTGTTCAGTGTGATTCCATAATTGGGCAGCATAGAATCATAGAAACCCTCCAGTGCAGAAAGAGGCCATTTGGCCCATCGAGTCTGCACCGACCACAATCCCACCCAGACCCTACCCCCATATTCCTACATATTTTACCCGCTAACCCCTCTAATCTACGTATCTCAGGACATTAAGGGGCAATTTTAGCATGGCCAATCAACCTAACCCGCACATCTTTGGACTGTGGGAGGAAACTGGAGCACCCGGAGGAAACCCACGCAGACACGGGGAGAACATGCAGACTCCACACAGACAGTGACCGAAGCCGGGAATTGAACCCGGGTCCCTGGCGCTGTGAGGCAGCAGTACTAATCACAGTGCCAGTGTGCCGCCATTAACATTGACTGTTTCAATTTCTATGCTCCCCTCACTCACTCGAACCTGTCTCACTCTGAATTCTCTGTTCACTCAGACCCTGACATTGTTGTCAAACCTGCTAGTGGTATAATTGTTTAGCCTATCAATCTCGACCAGGCGAATGCTGAGCGCCAACACTCAGACACGTCCTCCCACTTCCCCTGGGAATATGGTCCCACCACCAACTATCAGGCCATTGTTTCCAAGACTGACCTCATCTCCTCTGCAGATTTTCTCTCCTTGTCCAGTCCCTCCCCACATCCATCTGAGACTTTTCTGATGTTTGACATTGTTTCACCAATCTCCTGCTCCCAGGTCCTAACAACCTTCTCTTCACTATGGACATCAAGTCTGTCTTCACTCCTTCCCATCAGGTCTGGGGGCTTTTGCTTCTTCCCTGAACAGAGGCAAAACCAGTCTCCATCCACCACCATCTTTCTAAGCCTGGCTGAACTTTGTCCTTTGATTGAACTTGTCTCACTTCCTCAGAATAAAAAGTTTTTTAAAAAGTTTAAGATTTTTTAAAAGGTGTTGCAATGGGTAACCTCATAGGTCTCAGCTATGCCGGCCTTGTTGTAGGATGTCATAGACTAGAGTAGAATCTCTACAGTGCAGAAGGGGGCCATTTGGCCCATCAAACCTGCATCGACAGCAATCCCACCCAAGCCCTATCCTCGTAACCCCACATATTTACCCTGCTAATCCACCCGACACGAAGGGACAATTTAGCATGGCCAATCAACCTAACCTGCACATCTTTGGAGTGTGGGAGGAAACTGGAACACTCGGAGGAAACCCACGCAGACACGGGGAGAACGTGCAGACTCCACACAGACAGCGACCAGAGGCTGGAATTGAATCCAGGTCCCTGGTGGTGTGAGGCAGCAGCGCTAACCACTGTGCCATCGTGCTGCCCCGCAACGTATGTTGGATGTTCCTTGTTCCAGTCCTACTCAGGCATCTCCCTCAGCTTTTTGTCTGGAACATTGATGAAAGTATCAGTGCCGTTTCCTGCTCTTGACTGGAACTCAAAAACTTCATCTACTTTGCTTCCAGTTTCCACCCTCACCTTCATGTGGTCCATCTCAGACCCTTCCCTTCCCTTCCCTGAATGTTTTTGTCTCCATTTCTGAAGACTGGGGGCAGGATTTTACGACCTCGCTCAACCTGAGACCGGAAAAGCCTGCCCGAGGTCAACGGACCTTCCCATTGTTTGTCCCTCACCTACTTTGATTCCCGTGGCTGGTGGGGCAGTAGAATTCCGGCGAGGGTTTCTACTGATACTCACTGATAAGCCCACTGACTCCCTCAGCTACCTCGACTACATCTCCTCACACCCAGCCGACTGTAAGAACTCCATTCCATTTTCCCAGCTTCTTTCTCCTCATCTGAGGATGTCTAACTGCCCCCCTCGCCGCCCCATTTACCCCCAGCTGTGTTTGACAGGCTCTCAACGGTGTCCGGTCCCTTTCCCGCACTCCTGCCCTCACCCCTCCCCCTCTCCCTGAACCATAATAGGGTTCCTGACCAATAGGGTTCCTGAAGAAGAATGAGATTGGACTTGAAACCTTAATTCTGTTTCTCTCTCCACAGATGCTGCCAGACCTGCCAAGTTTATCTGGCATTTATTTCGGATCTCCAACATCTGCAGCAGTTTGAAATCATAGAAAGAAATTAAAGTCTCCCCACATGGTGCAGAAGGAGGCCATTTGGCCCATCGAGACTGCACCAACAACAATCCCACCCAGGCTTATCCCCATGTGGTGAACCATAGATGGTTATCACTATGGGTACTTGTACATATGTTACTCTTGTTACTGTTGGGGTTAGGGTTGGGGTGTTCCACCTGTTAGCATTGTTCTGTGGTACACTCCGTTTGGCTCCGCCTTCTTATAGGAGTATAAAGGACACTGCACTTCCTAGTGACCCTCAGTCTGGGATAGTATTGTTAAGCAGTATGCTCTATTCTTGTTGCGAATAAAAGCCTTTATTTCCCGAGTACGATCGAGTCTCTCGAGTGAATTAATCGCGCATCACCCCATAACCCCACAAATTTACCTCACTATTCTCTCTAACCTACTCATCCCAGGACACTAAGGAGCAATTTAGCCTATGCACCGAACCTGCACATCTTTGGACTGTGGGAGGAAACCAGAGAACCCGGAGAAGGCCCACACACACACATGGGGAGAACATGCAAACTCCACACAGGCAGCCGGGAATCGAACCCAGGTCCCTGGAGCTGTGAGGCAGCTGTGCCGACCACTGTGCCAGCGTGCCACCCTTGTGCCACCGTGCCTTTGGTCAGACTACATCTGGAATAGTGTGTGCAGTTTTGGTCTCCATATTTCAGGAAGGATGTACTTGATTGGATGCAGTAGTATGAAGGTTCACTAGATTGGTCCCTGGGGTGAGAGGCTGAGTAAATGGGGCCCATATTCTATAGAGTTTAAAAGAATGAAAGGTGATCTCATTGAAAATATGAGATTGTGACGATGCTTGACAGGATGGATGCCAAGAGCTTGTTTCCCTGGCTGCATTATCTAAAACACAGTCTCGTGATAAGGAGACAAGCATTTAGGACTGAGATTTAAACTCGAACACAGGGTAAGTAAGCCATTTCCCGCTATGCAGTGGGTGTGCAAGCGATATTTTCCACTAACAGGATGTTGCCATGAGTCCAGCACGATGTTCTGCTCACCGCACAATTTAAGAACGTCATGAATTTCATTGCTGGGGCGACATCAGGTATGTGGGCCGTATATCCCAGTGACTGGCCGATCAAATCAAACAGCATGTTCCTTCAGTTCTTCAGTTATTGGGTGGCACAGCGGTTAACACTGCTGCCTCACAGCTCCAGGGACCCATGTTTAATTACGACCTCGGATGACTGTGCGGAATCTACATTTTCTCCCCGTGTCTGCGTGGGTTTCCTCCGGGTGCTCCGGTTTCCTCCCACACTTCAAAGATGTGCAGGATAGGTGGATTGGTCATGCTAAATTGCCCCTTAGTGTCAGGAAGATAAGCAGGGTAAAGACATGGGGTTATGCGGTTAGGGCCTGGGTGAGATTGTTGGTGGCGCAAGTACTATGGGCCAAATGGCCTCTTTCTGCACTGTAGGGACTCTATGATTCTTAATGGACTTGACTCAATCAGCCCACAGTCACAAAAGCCAAAGCAATACATCCACTGTTCAGTGTGATTCCATAATTGGGCAGCATAGAATCATAGAAACCCTCCAGTGCAGAAAGAGGCCATTTGGCCCATCGAGTCTGCACCGACCACAATCCCACCCAGACCCTACCCCCATATTCCTACATATTTTACCCGCTAACCCCTCTAATCTACGTATCTCAGGACATTAAGGGGCAATTTTAGCATGGCCAATCAACCTAACCCGCACATCTTTGGACTGTGGGAGGAAACTGGAGCACCCGGAGGAAACCCACGCAGACACGAGGAGAATGTGCAAACTCCACACAGACAGTGATCCAAGCCGGGAAGCGAACCCAGGTCGCTGGAGCTGTGAAGCACTTCCAAAGTGGGCGGCACGGTAGCACAGTGGTTAGCACTGCTGCTTCACAGCTCCAGGGACCTGGGTTCGATTCCCAGCTTGAGTCACTGTCTGTGTGGAGTTTGCACATTCTCCTCGTGTCTGCGTGGGTTTCCTCCGGGTGCTCCGGTTTCCTCCCACAGTCCAAAGATGTGCGGGTTAGGTTGATTTGCCGTGCTAAAATTGCTCCTTAGTGTCGAGATGGGTAGGTTAGAGGGATTAGTGGGTAAATATGTAGGGATATGGGGGTTGGGCCTGGGTGGGATTGTGGTCGGTGTAGACACGATGGGCCGAATGGCCTCTTTCTGCACTGTAGGGCTTCTATGATTTCTATGATTTCTAAACAATCCTGAGTGTGCTAATAGCCACACTAACAACTGATTTTAGGTAGTCAGTTGATCTTGTAAGGTGCCTCACTTCACGCTTGATAGAAGTGACCTACTTCATACGCAGGCAAACAAAAGGAATCTGTTCAAGCCTTGCACACTTCTTGAACTACCCTGGAACTCCGGGAGCCTATAATTGCCCATTGCTTTCTCCATGGCAATGCCTTGGCCAACCAGATCCAATCAATGCCAACCAATCAACACTCTTTTCTCCTGTAGCATAGTTATTGTGACTGCTTGAAATGTGGAATTATTGCATTTATCCTGATGGTAAAAAGCTTCAGCAACATGTCTCTCTATTCAGCAAGATTCAAGTTCTGTGCAAGCAAACAAGTGTTGGATGTCTATAGAAGCTTTGGGAAAAGAAACCAATACAATTGAGATCGAAGAATAATTGAAAAACTAATAATGTCACTTGAGGCTGGCCCAAAGCACAAAGTTGACCTGCAAACCCTCAAGTTGCTGATGGTACTGCTTGGCAGTCCTGTTGCTGTGTATCATGGGAAATACAAGGACAAACCTAACCATAAACCTTAATCTTGCCTCAATATCTCTCCACCCTACTCTCCCATCCTCTTGTTTCTGCTTCTCTCACTGTGCCTCTGACCCCCTCCTCCTCCTTCTCCAGCTCTCTCCCCCACTCTCACCATCTCCCCTCAACTGATTCAACTTCTTATCCCTTCTCCGCCCTTCCCATTCCCTCCTAGTTCTCAACCCTTTTTTCCCCTTCTACATCCTTAATCAAATTCTTTCCCACACCCCTCATCCCCTGTCACTGCCCCCACCCAATCCTTCCTCTTTTAATAAAAACAGAAAATGCTGGAGAAACTCAGCAGGTCTGACAGCAGCTGTGGAGAGAGAATAGAGCCAATGTTTTGAGTCAAGATGACCCTTTATCGGAGCAGCTGACAAAGAGTTACCCAGACTCGAAACGTTGGCTCTGTTCTCTCTGATGTGGAGATGCCGGCGTTGGACTGGGGTAAACAGAGTAAGAAGTCTCACAACACCAGGTTAAAGTCCAACAGGTTTATTTGGTAGCACAAGCCACGAGCTTGGTGAGTCCACTCACCTGATGAAGGAGCAGCGCTCCGAAAGCTAGTGGCTTGTGCTACCAAATAAACATGTTGGACTTTAACCTGGTGTTGTGAGACTTCTTACTCTGTTCTCTCTCCACAAACGCTGTCAGACCTGCTGAGATTTTCCAGCATTTTCTGTTTTTGCTTCAGATTCCAGCATCTGCAGTATTTTGCCTTCCTCTTTCATCAGCTCTCACTAATTAAATATGCTCCCATTATTAGATTCTCCTGGTTCTATTAAAGATGCCTCCCTGCATGGACATTTGGCAAATACTGCTGTTTCAGTGGCACAGTGGTTAGCACTGCTGCCTCACAGCGCCAGGTACCCAAGTTCGATTCCCGGTTTGGGTTACTGTCTGTGTGGAATTTGCACGTTCTCCCCGTGTCTGCGTGGGTCTCCTCCGGGTGCTCCGGTTTCCTCCAAAGATGTGTGGGTTATGTTGTAGGCCATGCTAAATTGAAACTAGTCCCCTGGGAGGGGTTAGCAGGATAAATATGTGGGGTTTCGGGAATAGGACCTGGGTGGCTTTGTGGTTGGTGCAGACTTGGTGGGCTGAACGGCCTCCTTCTGCATTGAATGGGATTCTATGAAATACTGCTGTTTCATTATACAAACACAAAATTCTACTTTATGGAAAAAATGCCTTAAGGCCCATAAAATCTCATAATGTTACCTCATTAGGACATTCGCATGCAACAAAATTGTGAGATCCCTGGAGTTAAATGGGGCGGCACGATGGCACAGTGGTTAGCACTGCTGCCTCACAGCGCCAGGGTTCCAGGTTCAATTCTGGCCTCGGGTCACTGTCTGTGTGGAGTTTGCACATTCTCCCTGTATCTATGTGGGTTTCCTTCAGGTGCTCCGGTTTCCTTCCAAACATGTGCAGGGTAGGTTGATTGGACATGCTAAATTGACCCTAGTGTCAGGGGGGTTAGCAGGATAAATGCATAGGGTTGCAGGAATAGGGCCTGGGTGTTCGGTACAGACTCGATGGGCTGAATGGCCTACTTCTGCACTGTAGGGATTGGATGATCTATGATTTGAAGGATTCTAAACCATTGGGATGTCATCTCATAATTCTTTCAAGGAGGCATCTGCAGAAAATGTTCTCAAAAAATCTATTTTAATATTTTGCTCACAGCTCCAAATCGTAAATAAAATAAATCCGCTGAGTGTCTTTCTGTGCAGCTTTCTACCTTCATCATCACAGGACTTCTAACGCTTAATATCTCCCTTTCTTGGCCCGAGACCAATAATCCCCGTGATAAAATGTAGCCGCATTGCAGAATTTTATACCTTGCCTTGCAGCAGCCTCACTTAAATCAGGTCATATATCATAGTTATGCAACACTCATACCCCCCTCGGGTCTTCTGATAAGTTCAAAGTTTTGAAATATTTCTGTAAAATAATGTCTCTGTTGTTGCCAAGAGAAAGAGATGCTTTGGGCCTGTGTAAGCACTTTATTTTTAGGGGTCTGTGAGCAAACTGAGAGCTCCTTAAAGAGCTGACATTTAGCTGAAAGGGGTGACCTGCTATTAAAGGGAAGTAATCTTATCAGTGAAGTGTTAACTGTGCTGGAAAAGCTCACTAAATAGAGGAGACTGGGGCTACCCCTTGCACATCATGCAACCCCTACACTGCAGAAGGAGGTCATTCAGCCCATCGAGACTGCGCCCACAACAATCCCACCCAGGCCCTATTCCTGTAACCACACGAGTCTCCCTGACATTAAGGGGCAACTCAGCACGGCCAATCAACCTAACCAGCGCATCTTTCGGACCGTGGGAGGAAACCGGAGCACCCGGAGGAAACGTACGCAGACAACGTGCAAACTCCACACAGACAGTGACCTGAGGCCGGAATTGAACCCGGGTCCCTGGAGCTGTGGGGCAGCAGTGCTAACCACTGTGCCACCGTGCCACAGGCCCCGCTGTTGGGGTTTTTATTTTTAGTCGGGTATCTTTTCAAACTGGTCTAAAGTTTAGTTTTGAGAGATTCCAAAGAGCGACAATACTGTTATAATTGGGTTCAAAAGGCAGTAGCTCCAACAGGGAAATGTTCAGGATACTCAACGTATCTGTATCACCCTGTCTCTCCCACCTTCACCCTGTACCCCCACACTCACCCTGTCCCCCCCATACCCACCCTGCCCCCCCCCCCCCACACTCACCCTGTCTCCCCCCACACTCACCCTGTCTCCCCCACACTCACCCTGTCTCCTCCCCACACTCACCCTGTCTCCCCCCCACACTCACCCTGTCTCCCCCCCACACTCACCCTGTCTCCCCCACACTCACCCTGTCTACCCCACACTCACCCTGTCCCCCCCACACTCACCCTGTCTCCCCCCCACACTCACCCTGTCTCCCCCGCACACTCACCCTGTCTCCCCCACACTCACCCTGTCTACCCCACACTCACCCTGTCCCCCCCACACTCACCCTGTCCCCCTCACACTCACCCTGTCCCCCCCACACTCACCCTGTCCCCCCCACACTCACCCCGTCTCCCCCACACTCACCCTGTCCCCCCCACACTCACCCTGTCCCCCCGACACTCACCCTGTCCCCCCCACACTCACCCTGGCTCTCCCACCTTCACCCTGTACCCCCCACACTCACCCTGTCCCCCCCACACTCGCCCTGTCTCCCCCACAGTCACCCTGTCTCCCCCCACACTCACCCAGTACCACCCCACACTCACCCAGTACCCCCCACACTCACCCTGCCCCCCCCAAAACTCACCCTGTCTTGCCCACACTCGCCCTGTCCCCCCTACACTCACCCTGTCTCCCCCACACTCGCCCTGTCCCCCCCACACACTCACCCTGTCCCCCCCACACTCACCCTGTCCCCCCCACACTCACCCTGTCTCCCCCACACTCGCCCTGTCCCCCCCACACTCGCCCTGTCCCCCCCACACTCACCCTGAACCCCCCACACTCACCCTGTCCCCCCCACACTCACCCTGTCCCCCCCACACTCACCCTGTCTCCCCCACACTCACCCTGTCCCCCCCACACTCACCCTGTACCCCCCATACTCACCCTGTCCCCCCCACACTCACCCTGTACCCCCCACACTCACCCTGTCCCCCTCACACTCACCCTGTCCCCCCTACACTCACCCTGTCCCCCCCACACTCACCCTGTCTCCCCCCCACACTCACCCTGTCTCCCCCACACTCACCCTGTCTCCGCCACACTCACCCTGTCCCCCTCACACTCACCCTGTCTCCCCCACACTCACCCTGTCCCCCCCACACTCACCCTGTCCCCCCCACACTCACCCTGTCCCCCCACACTCACCCTGTGATGCGCGACAATTAAGCACGTGGAACCAAGGCTTCGATATTGAAGGCTTTAATAGAGTAACAATGGAACTACTAACACGAATACACCAGTTCAGACTGAAGGGGTCCTGCCGGAGCAGGGGGTCTTATACCTCGCCACCGGAGGCGGGACCCCACTGAAATGTGCCATGATAACTCTTATAACAGGTAAACACCCTAACCCAACAACATTGTACAACCCCCACAGTAACAACACCCTAGCCCAACAGTAACATAATAACAACCCCCAGTGGTGAACCAACGATGGTTCACCACATTCACCCCTCCTTTAAGAACAAAAGGTGGCGGGGTGCAAGAAAAAACAGGTCATATAAACAGACAATTCACAGAATTCACAAGTCCAGACGGTCTGGAGGACCGCACCGACGCTGTGATCTCCTCAACACCGGTTGCGAAACCGGAGCAGGTGCTTGCGGTGGCGTTCTTTCCAAAACAACGTCTGGCTGTCCCCTCAAGGACTCCCGGGCCGGCTGGCCCTGGTGAGGCGATGGTGCAGGGGATCCTGGAACCTTTGGTGGTGGTGGTGGTGGTGATGATGGTGGCGCCGATCTCCGAGTCTCAGGCAAGCTGTGCATGGGGGTAAAAGTGTTATGCACTGGTCCCGGTGCTGACCGCGCCACGTCTGGGGAAGCAATGAGGAGTAGTGGATTCGTGACTGGGGGAATAGGAGCGACAGGAGTTGCTACGTCCCCTGCGGGCGCCAGGTCTCTAATGGAGACAGTGTCCTCTCGCCCGTCAGGATATGCCACATAGGCATACTGAGGGTTGGCGTGGAGGAGTTGGACCGGTTCGACCAAGGGGTCGGACCTGCGAGCCCTCACATGTCGCCGCAGAAGGACGGGTCCTGGGTACGTCAACCAGGCTGGCAATGAGGTTCCCGAGGACGACTTCCGAGGGAATGAGAACATCCTCTCGTGGGGAGTAGCATTGGTTGCCGTACACAGGAGGGAGCGGATAGAATGGAGCGCATTTGGAAGGACCTCCTGCCAACGGGAGACTGGAAGGCCCCTGGATTTCAGTGCCAGTAGGACAGCCTTCCAGACTGTAGCATTCTCCCTTTCCACCTGTCCGTTACCCCTAGGGTTGTAGCTCGTGGTTCTACTAGAGGCAATCCCGAATGAGAGCAGGAATTGCCTCAAGTCGTTGCTCATGAACGACGAGCCCCTGTCGCTATGAATGTAGCAGGGGTACCCGAACAGGGTAAAAAGCTCACTGAATGCCTTGATGACGGTGGCAGTCGACGTGTCCGCACAGGGGACAACAAACGGAAACCGGGAATACTCGTCTATTATGTTGAGGAAATAGACATTCCGGTCCGTTGAGGGAAGGAGGCCCTTAAAATGCACACTCAGCCTCTCAAAAGGGCGAGTGGCCTTGACCAATTGTGCCCGGTCTGGTCGATAAAAGTGTGGTTTGCATTCTGCGCAAATCCGACAGCTTCTCGTCACTGACCTGACATCCTCCACCGAGTAGGGCAGGTTGCGGGCTTTGACGAAGTGGTAGAGTCTGGTGACTCCAGGATGACACAGATCATTGTGGAGAGCCTTCAAGCGGTCCTCCTGCATGATGGCGCATGTTCCGCGCGAGAGGGCATCCGAGGGCTCATTGAGCTTCCCTGGACGATACATAATATCGTAATTATAGGTGGAGAGCTCAATTCTCCACCGCAAGATCTTATCGTTCTTGATCTTGCCCCTCTGCGTGTTGCTGAACATAAACGCCACGGATCGTTGATCCGTGATCAGGGTGAACCGCTTCCCTGCCAGGTAATGGCGCCAGTGTCTGACTGCCTCCACAATGGCCTGAGCCTCCTTCTCCACCGCTGAGTGCCGAATTTCGGGGCCTTGAAGGGTGCGGGAGAAGAACGCGACGGGCCTGCCTGCCTGGTTTAGTGTGGCGGCTAGGGCGAAATCAGATGCATCACTCTCCACCTGGAAAGGGATGGATTCATCCACCGCGTGCATCGTGGCTTTCGAGATGTCGCTTTTCAAAACCTTGAAGGCCAATTGGGCCTCCGGCGTAAGTGGGAAGGTCGTGGACTTAATGAGCGGACGAGCTTTGTCCGCGTAGTTGGGGACCCACTGTGCATAATACGAAAAGAACCCGAGGCATCTCCTCAGTGCTTTCGTGCTAGCGGGCAAGGGAAGTTCAGTGAGTGGGCGCATACGGTCTGGATCAGGGCCAATGACCCCGTTTTCCACCACGTATCCGAGGATGGCTAACTTACGCGTACGGAATACGCACTTCTCCCTGTTATAGGTCAGATTCAGGCGAGATGCAGTGCGCAGAAAGTGTTGGAGATTCGTGTCGTGGTCCTGCTGGTCATGGCCGCAGATGGTGACGTTATCCAGGTACGGGAAGGTAGCCCGCAACCCGTTCTGGTCCACCATTCGGTCCATAGCACGCTGGAAGACCGAGACCCCATTGGTGACACCAAATGGAACCCTGAGGAATTGGTATAGACGACCATCCGCCTCAAAAGCCGTATATTGTCGGTCCTCTGGGCGGATGGGGAGTTGATGGTAGGCGGACTTAAGGTCTATGGTAGAAAACACTCGGTACTGCGCAATCTGATTGACCATATCAGAAATGCGCGGGAGAGGATACGCATCCAGCTGCGTATAACGATTAATGGTCTGACTATAGTCGATGACCATCCGAGGTTTGTTCCCGCTTTTGACTACCACGACCTGCGCTCTCCACGGACTAGCACTGGCCTGTATAATCCCTTCCTTGAGGAGCCGCCGAACCTCAGATCTAATAAAGATCCGGTCCTCAGCGCTGTAACGCCTACTTTTAGTAGCGATGGGCTTGCAGCCAGGAACCAGATTTTTAAAAAGGGATGGTGTAGTGATTTTCAGGGTGGATAGATTGCATGCGGGGCGCTTTGGGCAATTTGGAGGCTGCGGCTGATTCCCTACTGCCAGTGAAGGGAGTGGCCCACCGTACTGTAGGATCACACTCTTCATGTGGGCCATAAAATTTAGTCCGAGGAGAATTGGCGCGCAAAGGTGAGGTAACACAAGGAGCCTGTATTGCTCGTAAATTGTGCCCTGTACCTCAAGAGTTACCATACATCGTCCTTGGATCGGTACAGACCGGGACCGTGATGCCATGGAAATTGTCTGCTTGGCAGGGAGAACCCGGAGTCCACACCTTTTAGCAGTTTCAGGGTGTATGAAACTTTCGGTGCTCCCACTGTCAAACAGACAATTCACAGTTCGACCACTAACCTTTACATCCATCATGGAATTTTCAAGTCTGTAGTGCCTGGTCTGGTCCAGGGAGATCGACACCACCGTTGGCCCCTGGGCGCCACTGCATGCTGCCGATGTGGATGCTGAGGACCCCTGCTGGTCGCTCCTAGTCGTCGTGGACCATGATGGCCACCCCCATGAATCGCACGTGGGCGAGGGTGCCAAGCGCAGCGACTCCTGGTGGTCTTCCTCCTCCTCCGTCAGCCACGATGGCGCCGTCCTGGGATCGCACGTGGTCGGACCTCGTGGGTATTGCGATGCCGAAGGAGATTGTCTCCGTTCTGGAGGGTTACAAGCTGCACTGCCGTTTTTAGACTTAGACCAAGCTGCACTGCCGTTTTTAGGCTTGGACCTGCAGACTTTGCCGTAGTGGCCTTTTTTACCGCACTGGCTGCAGATTGCCGTTCTTGCCGAACACTGTTGCCGTGGATGCTTGGCCCCACCACAAAAATAGCATCGCTGGCCACCTGGAGCTGCCGCCGTCGTCGGATCGATCTGGGAGCGCGGGTTAGCGGGGCGAGGAGGGAGCTGAGCTTGCTCCAGCCACGTTGACTGCACGTGGTCCTCGGGGTACAGCGCCAAGCTCTTCGACGCCGCTTCCAGCATCACGGCCATCTCCATTGCTTGGGTCAAGTCGAGTTTCCCCTTTTCCAGCAATTTAAGCCTGATGTACGAGGACCCTACCCCTGCTACGAACGCGTCTCGGGCGAGGTCGTACATATATTGTTCGGCTGATACGTCCTTACAATCACAACCCCTGGCAAGCTGCAGGAGCTCATTGGCATAGTCCTCCATGGTTTCGCCCGACTGCCGACGTCGTGTAGCGAGGAGGTAACGAGCATGTATCTCGTTGGGTGGCTTCGTGTATCTTTTTTTTAGGAGCTCGACGGCACCCGGGTAAGTGGGAGCTGCACGAATGGCTAGATAAATCGTGTCGCTTACCCTTGCGTGGAGGACCTGGAGTTTATCACTGTCTGTAGTGATAGCTACCGAGGCTGCCAGGTAGTCCTCGAAACACTTCCACCAATGGTCGAATGTGTTAGCGGCACCGACCGCACGTGGGTCCAGTGTCAGACGATCCGGTTTTAGGATCTGTTCCATACTCTCTGTTTTTTTTTTACAGCTGTGAGTTTTCTGTTACTCTATTAAATTGATGCGCGACAATTAAGCACGTGGAACCAAGGCTTCGATATTGAAGGCTTTAATAGAGTAACAATGGAACTACTAACACGAATACACCAGTTCAGACTGAAGGGGTCCTGCCGGAGCAGGGGGTCTTATACCTCGCCACCGGAGGCGGGACCCCACTGAAATGTGCCATGATAACTCTTATAACAGGTAAACACCCTAACCCAACAACATTGTACAACCCCCACAGTAACAACACCCTAGCCCAACAGTAACATAATAACAACCCCCAGTGGTGAACCAACGATGGTTCACCACACCCTGTCTCCCCCCCACTCTCACTGAATGGGTCACGGGTTATTCGAAACCCCGGAGCAGCAGGAATATTCCGCAGTTGGAGCTGCGGGAATGAGGAATTGACCCAGTGATTCTCAGTTTCACTGGGAAGTTACAGTGATGGTCCGGTTCCTGATGGATTTGGGATGGAACTCGAGCTCGGACGCTGGGCTGCAGAATTCCTTTGTCAGGGAAGAATGTTTCTTTTCTTTCTATTCACTTTATTTGAATTGTTAGATTTATGGGAGGAAGGATGTTTCCATTGGAACCTCATCGTGAAATTCTTCTTTGGAAAACAGATCTCTTCAAAATAGTTTTGTTTGGTCTGGGAAACCTAGATCCAAACACTCACCCTGTACCCCCCACACTCACCCTGTACCCCCACACTCACCATGTACCCCCCACACTCACCCTGTACCCCCACACTCACGCTGTCCCCCCCACACTCACCCTGTCCCCCCCACACTCACACTGTCCCCCCGACACTCACCCTGTCTCTCCCACACTCACCCTGTCTCCCCCACACTCACACTGTCTCCCCCACACTCACACTGTCTCCCCCACACTCACCCTGTCTCCCCCACACTCACCCTGTCTCCCCCACACTCACCCTGTCCCCCCACACTCACTCTGTCCCCCCGACACTCACCCTGTCTCTCCCACACTCACCCTGTCCCCGCACACTCACCCTGTCTCCCCCACACTCACCCTGTCCCCCCACACTCACTCTGTCCCCCCGACACTCACCCTGCCCCCCCCACACTCACCCTGTCTCCCCCACACTCACCCTGTCCCCCCCACACTCACCCTGTCTCCCCCACACTCACACTGTCTCCCCCAAACTCACACTGTCTCCCCCACACTCACCTTGTCTCCCCCACACTCACCCTGTCCCCCCACACTTACCCTGTCCCCCCACACTCACACTGTCCCCCCGACACTCACCCTGTCCTCCCACACTCACCCTGTCCCCCCCACACTCACACTGTCTCCCCCACACTCACACTGTCTCCCCCACACTCACCCTGTCTCCCCCACACTCACCCTGTCCCCCCACACTCACCCTGTCCCCCCACACTCACCCTGTCCCCCCGACACTCACCCTGTCCCCCCCACACTCACCCTGTCTCCCCCACACTCACACTGTCTCCCCCACGCTCACCCTGTCTCCCCCACACTCACCCTGTCCCCCCCTCACTCACCCTGTCCCCCCACACTCACCCTATCCCCCCAACACTCACCCTGTCCCCCCCACACTCACCCTGTCCCCCCACACTCACCCTATCCCCCCAACACTCACCCTGTCCCCCCCACACTCACACTGAATGGGTCACGGGTTATTCGAAACCCCGGAGCAGCAGGAATATTCTGCAGTTGGAGCTGCGGGAATGAGGAATTGACCCAGTGATTCTCAGTTTCACTGGGAAGTTACAGTGATGGTCCGGTTCCTGATGGATTTGGGATGGAACTCGAGCTCGGACGCTGGGCTGCAGAATTCCTTTGTCAGGGAAGAATGTTTCTTTTCTTTCTATTCACTTTATTTGAATTGTTAGATTTATGGGAGGAAGGATGTTTCCATTGGAACCTCATCGTGAAATTCTTCTTTGGAAAACAGATCTCTTCAAAATAGTTTTGTTTGGTCTGGGAAACCTAGATCCAAACACTCACCCTGTACCCCCCACACTCACCCTGTACCCCCACACTCACCATGTACCCCCCACACTCACCCTGTACCCCCACACTCACCCTGTCCCCCCCACACTCACCCTGTCCCCCCCACACTCACCCTGTCCCCCCACACTCACCCTGTACCCCCTATACTCACCCTGTACCCCCCACACTCACCCTGTACCCCCTATACTCACCCTGTACCCCCTACACTCACCCTGTACCCCCTACACTCACCCTGTACCCCCCATACTCACCCTGTACCCCCCACACTCACCCTGTACCCCCCACACTCACCCTGTCCCCCCCACACTCACCCTGTACCTCCTCACTCAGACTCAGCCTGCACCCCCCCACACTCACCCTGTACCCCCCACACTCACCCTGTACCTTCCCACTCAGACTCACCCTGTACCCCCCACACTCACCCTGTACCCCCCACACTCACCCTGTACCTCCTCACTCAGACTCACCCTGTACTCCCCACACTCACCCTGTACCCCCCACTCACTCACCCTGTACCCCCCCCACTCACTCACCCTGTACCCCCCACACTCACTCACCCTGTACCCTCCACACTCACCCTGTACCCCCCACTCAGACTCATCCTGAACCCCTCCACTCACTCATCCTGCTCCCCCTCACTCACCCTGTCCCTACCCCACCGCCACTCACCCTGTACCCCCCACTCGCACTCATCCTGTCCCCCCTACGTATTCACCCTGTCTCCCCCTCACTCACCTTATATCCCCACACTCACTCACCGTGTATACCACTCACACTCACCCTGTCGCCCATACTTACTCACCCTGTCTCTCCCCCACTCACTCACCTGTCTCTCCCCCACTCACTTGCCCTGTACCCCCACTCGCACTCACCCTGTCCCCCCTACTTACTCACCCTGTCTCCCCCTCATTCACCTTGTATCCCCACACTCACTCACCTTGTATACCACTCACACTCACCCTGTCGCCCCCCCACTCACACTCACCCTATCCCCCTCACTCACCCTGTTTCCTCCATTCACACCCACCCTGTTTCCCCCACTAACATTCACCCTGTCCCTCCCCTGCTCACACTCACACAACCTGTCCCCCCAACTCGGCTCCCCACGCCCTCCACCTCCTCCCCGCTCAGTCAGAAGGAAGGTGCCTCAGCAATGGAGCCAGAGTGAATCACTGTGAAACAATCTGCCTTGTAGAAGAGGAAAGGCTTGATTGAATGGGGCGAGAGCGTCTGGAAACCAAATTCCTGCAGTAGCAAGTGGATTGCCGTTGGTGGGATTGAGCTATTTGAGTAACCCAAGCCGGTTACCTTGGAGGAGTGTTCAGCTGCCAGCTGGTCCTGGATCTGAGCTGTTCAGCCTGAAGGCTACACCCCTGCAAGTGCTCCCATACAAGCAGCACGCTCACTACAAGACTGGCTGGGGCCCAAAGGAGAATGTGTGTGGTCAAAGCCTAACTTGTGTTGTTACTGTTTCTTGGCAGTGTTGGATGGGAGGTTTGCTGCTTCTGGAAGGATCTTTGTCACATGTTTTCTAAAACCTTCACATTTCAAGTGGTCCTGTATTATCTTAAAGACACAGTCCTTCAGGAGATTGAGTCATCATAGCAATTGTACTTCTTAATGTATATTGTATTCAATTTTCTTGAGATGTTTAATTTGTGGAGGCACATTCCACTCTGGGAGAATTCTGCGGCCGCAATAGTGCTTACTAGTGAAGACTAAGTGTAGTTATACTCGACAGGTTCTGGTATTGTAAATTCTGGCACCACTCAGGTCTGGGCTACAGTTGGGCTAATCTATTCCAATTCACAAAGTGAACCTGCTTCTCTCATCCAAACTCGGTGTCTTTGATCCCTGTGAAATTAGTCAAGCCGCACAGACCCCAGTCTTTCACTGTGCGTTTGGTTGACATTTACTTGGCCTCATTCTCCTGAGTAGCCAGGCTGGGTTCATCTTTCGAGACACCTCAACGCTATATTTTTTTTAACAACTCAGAACTGCGTTCAAAAACAAAATGGAGGGGACTATGGCACATTTTCCATGACATTCCAAATCACTTGGGTGGCACGGTGGCACAGTGGTTAGCACTGCTGCCTCACACGCCAGGGACCTGGGTTCAATTCCCGGCTTGGGTCACTGTCTGTGTGGAGTTTGCACATTCTCCCCGCATCTGCATGGGTTTCCTCCCACAGTCCAAAAATGTGCGGGTTAGGTGGATTGGCCATGATAAATTGATCCTTAGTATCAGGGGGACTAGCTAGGGTAAATACATGGGATAGGGCCTGGGTGGAATTGTGGTCAGTGCGGACTCGTTGGGCTGAATGGCCTCCTTCTGCGCTGTAGGGATTCTATGATTCTACTTCAGCCAGTGGAATGTTTCTGAAGTGCCGCCATTGTTGTCATGTAAGAAATGGGATAATGTATTTATGCACAACAATGACCCACAAAAATCAATGTGCTAGTGATCAGATCATTTTGCTGTTAGATATTGGTTGATGGTTAAATGGATATAGGACCAGGACACCAGGGGGAAATTTCAAACTACCATTGGATGTGTGTTTTTGTTCAGCTGAGAGGATAAAGCATACAAGGCGATGGAACAAATGCTGGAAAATAGGACTGGAACAGATAGGTGTTCGATGGGCAGCATAGACAAGATGGGCTGAAAGGTCTCTTTCTGTGCTGTAAAACTCTATGGGTGGTATTTACCGGCCGCGCTCGCCCCAAAACTGGAAGATCCCGACCTTTCCATGGTATGATTCCCGTGGCATGCAGAATGGGAAGATTTGCCCCTATGGCTATGACCCAATGACAGACTGAGCCTTGGTTTAATATCTTGTCTGAACGACAGCACCTTCGGCAGTGTAGCACTGCCTCGGTACTGCACTGGACTGTCGTCTGGCATTGACCTGAGAACATGAAGCACAATCCATGGACAACAAAGAGAAGAAGAGTGCTGAGCCGTGGCTGATTTGGGGCGCGGTGGAAGTGAGGTGAGGCGCGACCCTACCGCTCAGCTGTGACTCCTTCCAACCAATATCCCCAAAGGATCTGGTGAGGCCCAGGAAGGAGAAACTCAATAATTGACTTTGACCTTTACTGTAGGGGTGAGAATGTTGTTCAAATCCGAGTTAAAATCCCACTGCTGGAAAAGCCCTGTGGCGATTCACATTCCAGAGGGGAAGGTGCCCATGTGATGGCCTTGTAAATACTAAACAGGTGGGGAAGAGCCAAGTTAATTCAACTCGGTGGCCCCAAGCCGAACGATATTTAACGGATTCATTGTTAGCTGATGTTTCAGAGAGACTCAGGGAGAAGGAATTAATATAAAGCACCATGGGGGCTATATTTTCAACATCTGTAATCCAGGAGTGAATTACTGCCTTACGTTTACAGAGCAGCTTCTGTCCTCTGAACAATAGACGCTCCATTGGTGAAGAATACTCTCCGTACCGCTCCTTGGCTGGGGTTTAGCGGGCCCATTAGCCGCAGGCACAAATCCTGTAATGACCACCAAATCTCACGAGAGGCCAAAAATGGGATTTTGCAATGCCCGTTCCACCCGCCACGGGAATCGGAGTGGGGGTGGGGGGAGTGGGGGGTGCGTACTGTGGAAAGGTCTGGAAATTCCACTTTTGGGGTGAGTGCGGCCGGTAAATACCACCCATAGAGTTTTACAGCACAGAAAGAGACCCTTCAGCCCATCTTGTCTATGCTGCCCATCGAACACCTATCTGTTCCAGTCCTATTTTCCAGCATTTGTTCCATCGCCTTGTATGCTTTATCCTCTCAGCTGAACAAAAACAAACATCCAATGGTAGTTTTGAATTTCCCCTGCTTAACCATGATCACCCTGATGACGCAATCAAGTTCACGCCCAGGCAGGGCGCGAGTCTGATTTGCTATCTGATCGAAGACAGAGGGTGGTGGTGGTGGATGGAAAATTTTCGGATTGGAGGCAGGTTGCTAGCGGTGTGCCGCAGGGATCAGTGCTTGGTCCTCTGCTCTTTGTGATTTTTATTAATGACTTAGAGGAGGGGGCTGAAGGGTGGATCAGTAAATTTGCTGATGACACCAAGATTGGTGGAGTAGTGGATGAGATGGAGGGCTGTTGTAGGCTGCAAAGAGACATAGATAGGATGCAAAGCTGGGCTGAAAAATGGCAAATGGAGTTTAACCCTGATAAATGTGAGGTGATTCATTTTGGTAGGACTAATTTGAATGTGGATTACAGAGTCAAAGGTAGGGTTCTGAAAACTGTGGAGGAACAGAGAGATCTTGGGGTCCATATCCACAGATCTCTAAAGGTTGCCACTCAAATGGATAGAGCTGTGAAGAAGGCCTATAGTGTGTTAGCTTTTATTAACAGGGGGTTGGAGTTTAAGAGCCGTGGGGTTATGCTGCAACTGTACAGGACCTTGGTGAGACCACATTTGGAATATTGTGTGCAGTTCTGGTCACCTCACTATAAGAAGGATGTGGAAGCGCTGGAAAGAGTGCAGAGGAGATTTACCAGGATGCTGCCTGGTTTGGAGGGTAGGTCTTATGAGGAAAGGTTGAGGGCTGTTCTCTCTGCAGCGGAGGAGGCTGAGGGGAGACTTAATAGAGGTTTATAAAATGATGAAGGGGATAGATAGAGTGAACGTTCAAAGACTATTTCCTCGGGTGGATGGAGCTATTACAAGGGGGCATAACTATAGGGTTCATGGTGGGAGATATAGGAAGGATATCAGAGGTAGGTTCTTTACGCAGAGAGTGGTTGGGGTGTGGAATGGACTGCCTGCAGTGATAGTGGAGTCAGACACTTTAGAAACCTTTAAGCGGTTATTGGATAGGCACATGGAGCACACCAGGATGATAGTGAGTGGGATAGCTTGATCTTGGTTTCAGATAAAGCTCGGCACAACATCGTGGGCCAAAGGGCCTGTTCTGTGCTGTACTGTTCTATGTTCTATGAATTTGAATTCATTATAGTATACATGGCGAGGTTAACGTTGCAACCTCAAGCCTCATTGAAACTTCCCACCCACCAGGCGTGACATCTTGGCAGCATGAATTACTGCTGGTCTACAAAATGGGGAACCAGGCGCCATAGCCTCCGAGAGAAGGGAAGGATGTGAGCATCACTGTGTCCACTGAGCTCCAGTGAGTCCAAATCAAGGGGACCGAGCCCACTGGCCAGTTCCAGAGAGGGGGCTCGGGTGTGCCCAGGGTGGGGGGCGGGGGGGGGGGGGGGGGGGTGGTCAGTGGTTTTCAGGGTGGGGGGTAGATTGTGGTTAGTTTGGGTGGTCCTGAAGTCTGCTGTCTGTTGTTTGAAAGTTCAGTAAGAAGTTTAACAACACCAGGTTAAAGTCCAACAGGTTTATTTGGTAGCAAAAGCCACTAGCTTTCGGAGCCTTAAGCTCCTTCCACAGTTTGAAAGTTCATACAGGGCTATGTTAGTCTGACGCCTGTGGGCACGGGAATGTGGGGTGCCTCTGGCTGCGGGCCACATGGGGCAAGAGTGGGGTGTGATGGGAGTCAAGGAGCCGGGCTGGGTGGATAAGACCCCAATCGAGAAAGCAACACGGTGCCCAGTCTTCTCCGGAGCAGCTAACAGGAGGTTTGGGTGTCGGGGCCTGATAGCGATGAGATATTGAGGTGATGCAGTCTGAGTATAATCAGTGTCTATTAGCTCTGCCACTCCCTGGAGCAGATAGGAATTGTACACTCTAACATTCCAGAGACTCGCACTCATCAAACTAATTGGCCATCAAAGAGTTAACCCTTAACAATGTCAGCTGTCCTCAGTCTGAATGTCAAAGAATGGGATGAATACTCAGGGTTCAGGGCTGAACACTTATATTCACGGGGCCGAGAGGCACTGGGCTTGCTTATGAGCCAGACCCCAACGTCTACCAATGAGGATCCATTAGCCTCCGATGCAGACATCAGCATCCAGTTGAACCTGCCCATCAGGAGCATGTGACCCCCCTGTCAGTGATATCGAGAATGGGGGGTGGGGGGGGGGGGGGGGGGGGGGGAGGGGGAAAGCAGACGGGAGGCCAATGGCGACTCTGATTGTCCGAGGGCATTGGCTGGGACCAGTCATGAAATGGAGATGAGAGGGCACCTGAGATGTGAGTGAGTGGCAGCTGCCAGATAAGGACTGGGATTAAGAACATAAGAACTAGGAGCAGGAGTAGGCCACCTGGCCCCTCGAGCCTGCTCCACCATTCAATAAGATCATGGCTGATCTTTTTGCGGACTCAGCTCCACTTACCCGCCCGCTCACCATAACCCTTAATTCCTTTACTCTTCAAAAAGTTATCTATCCTTGCCTTAAAAACATTCAATGAGGTAGCCTCAACTGCTTCACTGGGCAGGGAATTCCACAGATTCACAACCCTTTGTGTGAAGAAGTTCCTCCTCAACTCAGTCCTAAATCTGCTTCCCCTTATTTTGAGGTTATGCTCCCTAGTTCTAGTTTCACCCGCCAGTGGAAACAACTTCCCTGCTTCTATCTTATCTATTCCCTTCATAATCTTATATGTTTTTATAAGGTCTCCCCTCATTCTTCCGAATTCCAATGAGTATAGCCCCAGTCCATTCAGCCTCTCCCCATAAGCCAATCCTCTCAACCCCAGAATCAACCCAGCAAATCTCCTCTACACCCCCTCCAGTGCCAGTATATCCTTTCTCAAGGAGACCAAAACTGTACACAGTACTCCAGGTGTGGCCTCACCAGCACCTTATACAGCTGCAACATAATCTCGCTGTTTTTAAACTCCATCCCTCTAGCAATGAAGGACAAAATTCCATTTGCCGCCTTAATTACCTGCTGCACCTGCAAACCAACTCCTTGTGATTCCTGCACAAGGACACCCAGGTCCCTCTGCACAGCAGCATGCTGCAATTTTTTACCATTTAAATAATAGTCCATTTTGCTGTTATTCCTACCAAAATGGATGACCTCACATTTACCAACATTGTACTCCACCTGCCAGACCCTCGCCCACTCACTTAGATTGGCTGCTTCCAGGTCTGGGGGCGGGGGGGCAATGGGTGAGGGGAGGTATTGATGTTATCCAGCTGCGGCACCAACCTGACTGTCTCTCTCTCTCTCTCGTGGGGCACAATGATTAGCACTGCTGGCTCACAGTGTCAGGGACCCGGGTTCGATTCCCAGATTGGGTCCCTCTGTGCGGAGTCTGCATGTTCTCCCCGTATCTGCGTGGGTTTCCTCCGGGTGCTCCGGCTTCCTGTCACAGTCTGAAAAACATGCTGGTTAGGTGCATTGGCCATACTAAATTCTCCCTCAGTGTACCCGAACAGGCGTCGGAGTGTGGCGACTCGGGGATTTTCACAGTAACTTCATTGCAGTGTTCATTGCACCAACTCCAACAGCAACGTGCAGTGGCACCAAGGGAAGACCCAGCGGCGGGTCACGGGTCAGGGGTCAAAGGCCACACCAGCCTACTCGTGACACTAATAAATAAACTTTAAACTCTCTCTCTCTCACTCCCTCTCATTCAAAGAACAAAGAAAAGTACAGCGTAGGAACAGGCCCTTCGGCCCTCCAAGCCTGCGCCAATCATCGCGCCTGCCTAAACTAAAACCATGTACACTTATGGATACTTCCATTCCCATCCTATTCAGGTATTCGTCTAGTTGCCCCTTAAATGCCGCTATCGTACCTGCTCCCACCACCTCCCCGGGCAGCGCGTTCCAGACATTCACCACCCTCTGTGTAAAAAACTTGCCTCACACATCTCCTCTAAACTTTTCCCCACGCACCTTAAACCTATCTCCCCGAGTACTTGACTTTTCTACCCTAGGAAAGAGCATCTGACTATCCACTCTGTCCTTGTCACTCATAATCTTGTAAACCTCGATCAGGTCACGTCTCAACCTCCGTCGTTCCAGTGAGAACAAACCAACTTTCTCCAACCTCTCGTCATAGCTAATACCCTCCAGACCAGGCAACATCCTGGTGAACCTCTTCTGTACCCTCTCCAATGCATCCACATCCTTCTGGCAGTGTGGCGACCAGAATTGAACATAATATTCTAAATGAAGCCTAACTAAGATTCTGTACATCTGCAGCATGACCTGCCAATTTTTACCCTCAATGTCCCGACCGATAAAGGCAAGCATGCCGTATACCTTCTTGACCAACTGGACAATGTCCGGATGAAGCTGGCTATTCTTCTGATCACCATGCTGGAGAAGCACCAACTCCAACAGCAACGTGCAGCGGCACCAAGGGAAGACCCAGCGGTGGGTCACAGGTCAGGGTCAGGGGTCAAAGGCCACACCAGCCATACAGGGGCCACGAAGGAGCAGAAGGAGGCCGAGGGTGTAGAGGACCCGCGTGTTCTTCATGGAGCTGTCGGACAACATGTGCCACAGTGGACTCTGCCTCGCCGGGGAGACTGTGCGGTACCTGTGCCACACCCTTGCCGACTTCGTGCCACAGAGCGGCCGAGGATACCCGCTCCCTGTGGCCGTAAATGTCATGGCAACCCTCAATCTTTATACAACAGGGTGCTTCCAGGGCTCCACGGGATGACCTTGTGGCTTTTCGCCCATAAATCCATCCATCAGCTCACTGTATGCAAGGTCTTTATTCATCTAAACTGGGACCAGGTCCAGCAGGACGAGAGGGCTCCAGGCTTCGACAACAGAGCCAATCGGCCAGAGGTGCAGGGGGCGCTCAACAGCACCCATGTCACCCTGCACACCCCATGGCATCAGCAGGTCGGGGTTCCACTCCCTCAATGTGCAGCTGCTGCGTGACCACCAGATGTGATACATGCATGCGTGTACGTTTTCCAGGGAGAGTGTGCAATAGAGCTTTATCCTCAGGCAATCACAGATCCCTGGCATTTTCAAATGTTACCCCAGGCCGCAGGAGACAATGGATACCCCCCTGAGGTCCTGGCTGACAATGCCAGTGCAGAGGCCAGAGACCTCAGCAGAGAGCCGTTACAATGAGGCTCATAGAGCCACCCAGTCTGTGATACAGCAGTGGGGAGCAGCACAATGCCACTGGGCCGAGGGTTAAAGAACGTGAGGCGTTAAAGTGGTGACGAAGAACAATATTTAATTCAATGACCTGCAGATTTTACTTATGAAAACGTCCCCCTATTACGCCTACTACCCAACTTCACCCATGCCCACACCGTGCTCATCCAGTTCCTTAATCTTACGTACCATCCCACCACGTCTGGGTGCGTCCCCAGAATGCACTTTGGAGTTGGAGGCTGTCTGCTGCCTTCCATGGCCTTTGCCCGAGATGGGCGTCACCTGGAAGTACAGGATCTGGAGTGCCTATTTTTGAGTGGCACTGGTGTTGCTGCCCACAGTCCCTCAGTAGCCAAGTCTCTGGAAGGGTGGGGTGTGTGATTCCGACGGGCTGGTGTGAGCTCCAGAAGCCTCAATATCATCTGGCATTGCAAGTCCTGGGGAAGTTATTCCCTTCGAAGAAGCCATTTCTGTCAATCATGCTTCGAGTCTATATAAACATTGCAGTTCAGAATATTGGAGGTACTTGAGATGCATCCAAGCATGAAGAAAAATGCAAATAAGCACAGCTGACTGGAGGCGGAATAGAAATCCATTAAGCTGTCAATGGAAGCCTATTTCAAAGCACTAAACCGTGAAATTGACAGTGATCAAAGATTTTCAATGCTACAGGAAGGATTTCAAAGGTTTCAGCTTGCTAGGAAGGCTCGGAAGGCACAAGCCTAATTCACCCTTGATTACCTATTTGTATATGGCAGGCAGACTGATGATTTTAGTGCGCGCCCACCAAATATGGGGGTGAGCTGAGGGGTGGGTGGGAAAGTAGTGCCCCACAAACCACCCATCTCAACCACCCAGCAGAAACACACCTGGCGGGGAGGGGAGGGGGGTGTAAAATGCAGCCCATACTCTTAAGTTTAACGTTTCAAAATCCTCCCAGCTTTGATAGAATTTCTTCTCCCTGCTGAACCAGGGAGCTGATTCTTCAAGTGTCCTTTTGAACAAAGTCCCCTCCACTCAATCTTCTGAGCATAATCAGGTGGAAGAGCAAGGCACCCTCTGGGAATTCCTTGGTCTTTAACTCACCATCAACTTCATTTCTTTGGATGGAGGATCCATCCCCACCAGCATTCTGCTTGGTGGTTAACCTGAAAATGGTCCTTTTCATCTGCTTGGCATAGCCGCACCTATCCTGGGTCTCCTTACTTAAATTTACCTGACTCTGCCTCTGAGAATCTGTGCGTCTGTATTCAGCAAGACCAGCCGTCCCATCCTTTGTGACAAAGTGTGAAAACTTGCAGCTTACTTTCAAGAACTTTTGTTGTGAATTTCAGTCTCCATAGCAAGGAGTTTACATGGGCCTGTATCTGTGCCGATTTCATAGAAGGTCACATCCTCCTCTTCAAACTACCCCATTTGTCCTTGAATTAAAGGAGGCAGTTTAAAGCATAACTGTCTTATTAGGTCTCGCGGTCATAACTGGACAAAATTGTACCCCCCTCTACTACTACTTCTGGCAGCTTGTTCCAAACACTCACCAACCTCTGTATGAAAAAATTATCCCCCTGGACCCTTTTGTATCTCTCCCTTCTCACCTTAAACCTATATCCTCTAGTTTTAGACTCCCCTACCTTTGGGAAAAGATGTTGACTATCTAGCTGATCTATACCCCTCATTATTTTATAGACCTCTATAAGATCACCCCTAAGTCTCCTATGCTCCAGGGAAAAAAGTCCAAGTCTATCCTTATAACTCAAGCCATCAAGTCCTGGTAGCATCCTAGTAAATCTTTTCTGCACCCTTTCCAGTTTAATAATCTCCTTTCTATAATAGGGTGACCAGAACTGTACACAATATCCCAAGTGTGGCCTTACCAATGTCTTGTACAACTTCAACAAGACATCCCAACCCCTATATTCGATGTTCTGACCAATGAAACCAAGCATGCCAAATGCCTTCTTCACCACTCTGTCCACCTGTGACTCCACTTTCAAGGAGCTATGAACCTGTACCCCTAGATCTCTTTGTTCTATAACTCTCCCCAACACCCTACCATTAACTGAGTAAGTCCTGCCCTGGTTCAATCTACCAAAATGCATCACCTCGCATTTGTCTAAATTAAACTCCATCTGCCATTCATCAGCCCATTGGCCCAATTGACCAAGATCCCGTTGCAATCCTAGATAACCTTCTTCACTGTCCACTATGCCACCAATCTTGGCGTCATCTGCAATCTTACAAACCATGCCTCATTCTCATCCAAATCATTAACATAAATGACAAATAACAGTGGACCCAGCACTGATCCCTGAGGCACACCGCTGGTCACAGGCCTCCAGTTTGAAAAACAACCCTCTACAACCACCCTCTATCTTCTGTCATCAAGCCAATTTTGTATCCATTTAGTTATCTCACCCTGGATCCCATGAGATTTAACCTTATGCAACAACCTACCATTCGGTACCTTGTCAAAGGCCTTGCTAAAGTCCATGTAGACAACATCAACTGCACTGCCCTCATCTACTTTCTTTTTGGGACAGTCAGCATGGCTTTGTGAGTGGAAAATCATGTCTCACAAATTTGACTGAGTTTGTTGAAGGGGTAACCCTTCAAAAAGAAAGTAGATGAGGGCAGTGCAGTTGATGTTGTCTACATGGACAAGCAGTGGTTAGCACTGCTGCTTCACAGCTCCAGGGACCTGGGTTTGATTCCCGGCTTGGGTCACTGTCTGTGTGGAGTTTGCACATTCTCCTCGTGTCTGCGTGGGTTTCCTCCGGGTGCTCCGGTTTCCTCCCACAGTCCAAAGATGTGCGGGTTGGGTTGATTTGCCATGCCAAAATTGCCCCTTAGTGTCATTAGATGCGTAGATTAGTGGGTAAATGTGTAGGGATAAGGGGGTAGGGCCTGGGTGGGATTGTGGTCGGTGCAGACTCGATGGGCCAAATGGCCTCTTTCTGCACTGTAGGGTTTCTATGATTTACCAGCTGTCTCTTTGGTTGCCATCAGACTCCACCAATCAACTTTTGATTGGCCATGCTAAATTCTCCCTCAGTGTGCTGGAATGTGGTTGCCTAAGGGATTTTCACAGTAACTCCATTGCAGTGTTAATGTGCACCTACTTTGTGACACTAATAAATACACTTTAAATTTTAAATTTAAATGCTGCCCTAATCTGGAATTCAGATCTCCAGCAGCCTATCCCCTCTAACATTGTTTTCTTTGTAATTACATAAACTTTTATTTGGCAGTAGGTGAAGAAAGTGCTTTTGCCCGCCACACCTGTGTCCTCCAATTTCAAAATTGCTGAACTAATTTACAATTAAAATCAACCATTGTAGAAAATAACTGCCCTTGACAGGTTTTAAAATCATGAATCTATGAATGAACAATCTCTGCCACCAAGCTTTGTGCAACAGGAGGGAATATCACAAATTTAAATGTTGTGAGCTTATATCCTAGAAGCATAGAATCCCTACAATGCAGGAGGCCTTTTGGCCTATCGAGCCTGCACCAATAGTAATCCCACCCAGGCCCTATCCTTGTAACCCCACGTAATCCCCCTGACACTAAGGGGCAATTCCACCCAGACCAATTCCCCGCAATCCCAAGTATTTACCCCGCTAATCCATCTAACCTACACATCTTGGCAAAGGCAATTTAGCATGGCCAATCCCCCTAACCTACGCATCTTTATCCTGGGGGACAAAGTTTGTACTGGGAATGGACAATCATATACCAGCTCGATAGTAAGCCTGTGCAAAGAACAAGTGGACATCAGCTTAAAATCAATTAGGTGCAAAGAATTCTGATTAACTTTAACATTCATCTTCAAACATTAATGCATTTTGTTTTCAAAAAATGCTGAGCAATATTCCGTGGTGCTGTTCACAGTGAGTTGCTTTTCTAATCATAGAATCCCACAGTGCAGAAGGAGGCCATTCAGCCCATCGAGACTGCACCGACCACAATCCTACCCAGGCCCTAGCCCCATAACCCCATGCATTTACCCTAGCCAGTCCCCCTGACACTAAGGGGCAATTTACCATGGCCAATCCACCCAACCTGCACATCTTTCGGACTATGGGAGGAAACGGGAGCACCCCGAGGAAACCCACGCAGACACGAGGAGAACGTGCAAAATCCGCACAGACAGTGACCCAAGCCGGGAATCGAACCTGGGTCCCTGGTGCTGTGAGGCAGCAGTGCTAACCACTGCGCCACCGTAACAGGAGGATTGTATCCAAAATGTATTATTCCGCTGCCAAGGATTAAGTGTGTCTGTCTCTCGAGGTCACTTGGAGATTAATTGCTGTAGCTGGCATTTGTAAATTTCTGCTTTGAAAGAAATCAGCATGAAATGACTAGCTTCCTTTCTTATGTTTTTGAATCTTTGGAAAAGTGGCATAAAGAATGAATTTTGAGGCATTGCAGTTGGTTCGTAGAATCATAGAAACCCTACAGTGCAGAAGGAGGCCATTCGGCCCATCGAGTCTGCACCGACCACAATCCCACCCAGGCCCTACCCCCACATATTTACCCGCTAATCCCTCTAACCTATGTTACTTAAATATTTTGAGTGCTATTTGGTGATTGCTTAGAGCATTTGAAACAAACAACAGAGGCAGAACAAAGTGTTAAATTCAATCCTCATTCACCATTAAAGTTATTGGTAAATGTTGGGTTCTAGTTCTATTCTTCTATAGTACAAGCAGGTACAATAGTGAGTACACTGGGTATTTTTCACACAAGCAGATGAGGAATGGTGTTTCCTCCCTTTCTCACACATGCCTCTTAATGTTACTATCTGTTTATAATTCCCAGAACATTCCTCACACATGAATGACAATGCCTATCCTTGTTAGCCTTCACTTCCTTATCTGCATTAGATATTTATTAGCGAGGCTTATTCTCCGTACATACTCCTTTGCTCCTTTTCTCAGACTCTGGTGCTAATCCTGCAATTAACATTCCATTCTCACACCATTGTGCACCTAACTCCTGCAACCTCTCTGTGTCTCAGTGTCTGGAGATGACTCTATCCAATTACTACAATTATAGCGTAATTATCTGCACAGTGTGAGATATTCTAACTTGTTTATTCACTCTTATGACATATTCCTTTCCCTTTTATAGAATGAGCCACAAGTTCAAATTGAAAGGAGACATTGGGAATCATTTTCTACATTAGACCCCATTGTAGAAGCCATTTAAATCAATGTTCCTGTGGGTTCGACACTGGGCACGGTCTAAACTGAGCATAGTCTACAATAGACGCTGTCTACAATGGGCACAGTCTACAATAAACACAGTCTACAATGGGCACAGTCTACAATAGATGCTGTCTACAATGGGCACAGTCTACAATAAACACAGTCTACAATGGGAACAGTCTACAATAAACACAGTCTACAATGGGCACAGTCTACAATAAACACAGTCTACAATAGACACTGTCTACAATGGGCACAGTCTACAATAGACACAGTCTACAATGGGCACAGTCTACAATAGATACAGTCTAAACTGGGCACAGTCTACAATAGACGCTGTCTACAATGGGCACAGTCTACAATAAACACAGTCTACAATGGGCACAGTCTACAATAAACACAGTCTACAATAGACACTGTCTACAATGGGCACAGTCTACAATAAACACAGTCTACAATGGGCACAGTCTACAATAGATACAGTCTAAACTGGGCACAGTCTACAATAGACGCTGTCTACAATGGGCATAGTCTACAATAGATACAGTCTAAACTGGGCACAGTCTACAATAGACGCTGTCTACAATGGGCACAGTCTACAATGGGCACAGTCTACAATAGATACAGTCTAAACTGGGCACAGTCTACAATAGACACTGTCTACAATGGGCACAGTCTACAATAGATACAGTCTAAACTGGGCACAGTCTACAATAGACGCTGTCTACAATGGGCACAGTCTACAATAGACACAGTCTACAATGGGCACAGTCTACAATAGATACAGTCTAAACTGGGCACAGTCTACAATAGACACTGTCTACAATGGGCACAGTCTACAATAGATACAGTCTAAACTGGGCACAGTCTACAATAGACGCTGTCTACAATGGGCACAGTCTACAATAGACACAGTCTACAATGGGCACAGTCTACAATAGATACAGTCTAAACTGGGCACAGTCTACAATAGACGCTGTCTACAATGGGCACAGTCTACAATGGGCACAGTCTACAATAGACACTGTCTACAATAGACACAGTCTACAATGGGCACAGTCTACAATAGACACTGTCTACAATAGACACTGTCTACAATGGGCACAGTCTAAACTGGGCAGAGTCTACAATAGAAACAGTCTACCAGATAGACAGTCTAAAGTGGGCACAGTCTACCATAGACAATGGATAGGCTCTACATTGTGTAAGCAGGCAATCTTCTGCAAGTTTCGTATTGGCATAGAACAAAGAACAATACAGCACAGGAACAGGCCCTTCGGCCCTCCAAGCCCGCGCCGCTCCCCGGTCCAGGATTGAATCCTGAATCCAGGATCCCCGCCCAATTTTCCAGCCTATCTACATACCAATATCCTATCCACCGAGCTGTCCCTCACAGCTACGATGCTTTGTTCATTACAACCTATTAACTTACCCCCACCCCCCCATTCCAGACCATGTGATCTCCAGGGAGAGGCAAAAACCCAGAGTGAAAAACCCCAGGGCCAATATGGGGAAAAAAAATCTGGGAAATTCCTCTCCGACCCCCTGAGGCGATCGAAACGAGTCCAGGAGATCACAATGGCCCCGATCGGAAAATGCTTCCCAACCCTAGTCATTTCCACTTCCACGAACACCATATGAATTCCCTGCCCCCGAGACAGGTTCCCAACTATCCGCAGTCTCACTCTGTACTGGCACCAGCAAGATGATCATAGAATGAAGCCTTGAAACGAGAAACCAGGAACAATTAGCCCGCGCCGCTCCCTGGTCCAAACTAGACCACTCTTTTGTATCCCTCCATTCCCACTCCGTTCATATAGCTGTCTAGGTAAGTCTTAAACGTTCCCAGTGTGCCGCCTCCACCACCTTGCCCGGCAACACATTCCAGGCCCCCACGACCCTCTGTGTGAAATATGTCCTTCTGATATCTGTGTTAAACCTCCCCCCCTTCACCTTGAACCTATGACCCCTCGTGAACGTCACCACCGACCTGGGGAAAAGCTTCCCACCGTTCATCCTATCTATGCCTTTCATAATTTTATACACCTCTATTAAGTCTCCCCTCATCCTCCGTCTTTCCAAGGAGAACAACCCCAGTTTCCCCAATCTCTCCTCATAACCAAGCCCCTCCATACCAGGCAACATCCTGGTAAACCTCCTCTGTACTCTCTCCAAAGCCTCCACGTCCTTCTGGTAGTGTGGCGACCAGAACTGGACGCAGTATTCCAAATGCGGCCGAACCAACGTTCTATACATCTGCAACATCAGACCCCAACTTTTATACTCTATGCCCCGTCCTATAAAGGCAAGCATGCCATATGCCTTCTTCACCACCTTCTCCACCTGTGACGTCACCTTCAAAGATCTGTGGACTTGCACACCCAGGTCCCTCTGCGTCTCTACACCCTTTATGGTTCTTCCATTTATCGTGTAGCTCCTCCCTACATTATTCCCACCAAAATGCATCACTTCGCATTTATCAGGATTGAACTCCATCTGCCATTTCCTGGCCCAAATTTCCAGCCTATCTATATCCTTCTGTAGCCTCTGACAATGTTCCTCACTATCTGCAAGTCCTGCCAGTTTTGTGTCGTCCGCAAACTTACTGATCACCCCAGTTACTCCTTCTTCCAGATCATTTATATAAATCACAAACAGCAGAGGTCCTAATACAGAGCCCTGCGGTACACCACTAGTCACAGGCCTCCAGCCGGAAAAAGACCCTTCCACTACCACCCTCTGTCTTCTATGACCAAGCCAGTTCTCCACCCATCTAGCCACCTCCCCCTTTATCCCATGGGATCCAACCTTTTTCACTAGCCTACCATGAGGGACTTTGTCAAACGCTTTACTAAAGTCCATATAGACAACATCCACAACATTCCTTCGTCAACCATTTTGGTCACTTCTTCAAAAAACACCACCAGGTTCGTGAGGCATGACCTCCCTCTCACAAAACCATGTTGACTATCGTTAATGAGTTATTCCTTTCTAAATGCGCATACATCCTATCTTTAAGAATCTTCTCCAACAACTTCCCCACCACGGACGTCAAGCTCACCGGCCTATAATTACCCGGGTTATCCTTCCTACCCTTCTTAAATAACGGGACCACATTGGCTATCCTCCAATCCTCTGGGACCTCACCTGTGTCCAGTGACGAGACAAAGATTTGCGTCAGAGGCCCAACGATTTCACCTCTCGTTCTGGTCACCACACTACCAGAAGGACGTGGAGGCTTTGGAGAGAGTACAGAGGAGGTTTACCAGGATGTTGCCTGGTATGGAGGGGCTTGGTTATGAGGAGAGATTGGGGAAACTGGGGTTGTTCTCCTTGGAAAGACGGAGGATGAGGGGAGACTTAATAGAGGTGTATAAAATTATGAAAGGCATAGATAGGGTGAACGATGGGAAGCTTTTCCCCGGGACGGTGGTGACGTTCACGAGGGGTCATAGGTTCAAGGTGAAGGGGGGGAGGTTTAACACAGATATCAGAAGGACATATTTCACACAGAGGGTCGTGGGGGCCTGGAATGTGTTGCCGGGCAAGGTGGTGGAGGCGGACACACTGGGAACGTTTAAGACTTATCTAGACAGCTATATGAACGGAGTGGGAATGGAGGGATACAAAAGAGTGGTCTAGTTTGGACCAGGGAGCGGCGCGGGCTAATTGTTCCTGGTTTCTCATTTCAAGGCTTCATTCTATGATCATCTTGCTGGTGCCAGTACAGAGTGAGACTGCGGATAGTTGGGAACCTGTCTCGGGGGCAGGGAATTCATATGGTGTTCGTGGAAGTGGAAATGACTAGGGTTGGGAAGCATTTTCCGATCGGGGCCATTGTGATCTCCTGGACTCGTTTCGATCGCCTCAGGGGGTCGGAGAGGAATTTCCCAGATTTTTTTCCCCATATTGGCCCTGGGGTTTTTCACTCTGGGTTTTCGCCTCTCCCTGGAGATCACATGGTCTGGAATGGGGGGGTGGGGGTAAGTTAATAGGTTGTAATGAACAAAGCATCGTAGCTGTGAGGGACAGCTCGGTGGATAGGATATTGGTATGTAGATAGGCTGGAAAATTGGGCGGGGATCCTGGATTCAGGATTCAATCCTGGACCGGGGAGCGGCGCGGGCTTGGGGGGCCGAAGGGCCTGTTCCTGTGCTGTATTGTTCTTTGTTCTTTGTTCTTTGAGTGGAGAGAGCATTAAGACAGGTTAAAGAGATGTGTATTGTCTCCAGACAGGACAGCCAGTGAGACTCTGCAAGTCCAGGCAAGCTGTGGGGATTACAGATAGTGTGACATGAACCCAATATCCCGGTTGAGGCTCTGAAAGCTTGTGGCTTTTGCTACCAAATAAACCTGTTGGACTTTAACCTGGTGTTGTTAAACTTCTTACTGTGTTTACCCCAGTCCAACGCCGGCATCTCCACATCATAGGTGCATTGACCCAAACAGGCGCCAGACTGTGGCGACGAGGGGAATATCACAGTAACTTCATTGCGGTGTTAATGTAAGCCTTACTTGTGACAAATAAATTAACTTTAATTTTAATTGAGACACCAGCATTCTGAGGCACAAATTATTCCAGCTTGCCTAAAATTGGTATAAGTTGGAGGCTTATGGAAATTTGGTCTCTAGGAACTTAGTGCGATGGGGGTTAAAGGGAATGGGTATTATCTATCGGAATTCCACACCATGGGTAACTGAGAATGGCTTTTCCAATGGAATTGTGGAGAATGAAGTAAATAGGATGGGACTTCTACATTTGAAACTATCTGTCTTGAGTATCCATTTTCTGTCTCTAAGTTTCTTACAATTTTGCTGTGCCAATTCTATCGGGGACTGAGAGCTGAGATAAGCAGAGTTACTGTCACTGGTTGCTACAATGAGACAGAAAAGATATACATCCCTTTTTTCTGAGCTGCTCATCAATCCCGGTTTTTACTGGAAGTACGGAGGAGGCTGAGGAGGATCTAGTCACAAGCTGGAGACCTGGACTTACACAGAACACAGAGATTCCAATGCATTTAATGGCAGGATCTCACTTGAAGACTTTTTCTTCATTTCTCAATGGGAAACTGACTGGATTAGTGAAGAAGGCATCTGGGTCACTTGCCTTCATCAGTCGTGGTATAGAGTATAAGAGTAAGGAGGTAAATTGGAGTTGTGCAGAGCGTTGGTTAGGCCACAGCTGGAGTATTGTGTGGTGTTCTGGTCACCTCACTATAGGAAGGATGTGATAGCACTAGAGGGGGTACAGTGGAGATTCACTAGGATGTTGCCTGGGATGGAGCTTTTGAGCTATAATGAAAGACTGGATAGGCTGGGATTGTTTTCTTTAGTAAGAAGTTTAACAACACCAGGTTAAAGTCCAACAGGTTTATTTGGTAGCAAAAGCCACACAAGCTTTGTTGATGTCCACATCATTGTTTTCTTTAGAGCAGAGAAGGCTGAGGGGGGACATGATTGAGGTGTATAAGATTATGAGGGGTATGGACAGTATGAGTAGGGAACAGCTGCTCCCCTTGGTTGAGGGGTCGAACATGAGGGGGCAAAGTTTTAGGATAAGGGGCAGAAGATTCAGAGGGGATTTCAGAAAAAGAATTCACTCAGGAGGGTGGTGGGAATCTGGAATGCACTGCCTGGGAAAATAGTGGAGGCCGGAAACATTATAACCTTTAAAAAATATTTGGATGAGCACTTGAAATATGATAACATTCAAGAATATGAGACAAGTGCAGGAAAATAGGACTAGCGCGACTTTAGAGGTAGATATTGTCAGTGCAGACTCGATGGGCTGAAGGGTCTTTCCTGCACTGTATGACTCCATGATTCTATGAGATTAAATGTTGGCTGTTGGGCTGGAAAACTTCTGTTAGAAAGAGGATTGGAGAAGAGGGTGGAGCGATCATGTGTCGGCCTGGAAGTCCCATTACTGGAGAGGAGCAGAAATTTTTGGAAGGGGTGGGAGGGGAGTAGGGAAACACCAGCCAGGCCTGGAGATGGCAGGAAGAGGAAGTGATGGGGGGAAGGGATTATGGGATGAAATCGTATGTAAGGTGGGGGGAAGGGATGACTGGTGGAGGAAGACATCAGCAAGGCAGATTATGGGAGAGATTGCGGGGAGGGGGAGGATCACTGGAATGCTGGCAGGAAGGAAGTGGAGGGGGGTGGGGATCACAGGGTGCTTGGCTCAGCGATTGGTGAGGAAGGGGGTAGATGCTGGCAGGTTAGTTAGGGGGAGGCCTGGGGGAGTTAACCCTGCTCTTCCTGCTTGTCCTCACTGCTCTTCAGCTGAGAGGTTTTCTGAACTGAGCGAACCCCACCCTACAACTGCTGAATCCAAATGCTGTTCAGAGCTGAGCTGTATCACCTCATTAACATAGGTACTGACTGACCCATGTCTTGAGAGCAGTTATTCTCCCGACCCAACCTGTCACTGTGGATGTGGTCGCATTCATAGTGGGCTGGTTGCTGAGTTTTAAGAATTTACCCACTCGCTCCTCCTGTGGCTGGGGGAGGGGGGGGCGGAGGTGGGGGGAGAGGAGTGTGGTTAAAATCCCTCAATAATCTCAGAGTTAATGGGACAATATTTCCACATACTTTGGGCGGCAGGGTGGCACAGTGGTGAGCACTGCTGCCTCACAGTGCCAGGGACCTGGGTTCAATTCCCAGCTTGCGACACTGGGCCCGATTTTATCTTCAAGTTGCAAAGTCGGGCGTGAGACAAGTAGCAGGATCCGTGCCCGCCTCCGCGCTGGCTCCCCCTTTACCAAGGGCCGAAAATGGCCGCGATCGGGACCGCGCCAGAAACGGTCACGGTGTCAATTTAAATGCATTTCCATACATTGACTTAATGGACTGAACGCCCAACCTTACCGGCACTCGCCCCTTCACCACCACGTTCGCCTGTCCAGATTTGGCGCAAAACAGACATGGTCCGCAAAAGTCTGATTCGGGCGTGCCAGCTTCTGAGGAGGTACGTTCCGAGCGTCCGGCGGCTCTCTGACTCAGATCGGTGTGGGGGGAGCAGGGGGGGGTGGGGAAGTGGGCCAGATGGCTCCACTCAGATTGGTGGGGGCGGGGGGTCCGCTGCCACTCTGCATGTGATCGGTGCGGGGGAAGGGGGCTGTGATCGGTCTGGATAGTGGGGGTTCGGGGATAAGGGGGTCAATAATGTTTTGGGGGTGAGGCAATGTCTGTGGGGGCCGGGGGGAGGCATTAACTGGCCCGGGAGCGATGTGGCAGGGGAACGTCTTTCTATCTTTTTTTTTACTGCGCGTGTGCAGTTGGTAGCGCCGATCTGAGCTGCAGGGTTTCGGGCGCGTTAAGCCCCGCCCACAGGCTTCTGCAGCGCAATTCAGAATCACTGCTTTTCTTCAGGCAGAGTGAGTATGGGGGCGCCGGAGAACGGGTCTAAAAGTCGGATCTGAAACACTCCCAGTTTCAAGTCCGCCCAGCACTTAGAATCAAAATGGTAAAATAGGGCCCACTGTCCGTTGAGTTTGCACATTCTCCCCGTGTCTGCATGGGTTTCCACTCCAAAGGGGGTTAGGTGGATTGGCAATGCTAAATTGCCCCTTAGTGTCAGGGGGACTAGCAGGGTAAATGCATGGGTTTATGGGGATAGGGCCTGGGTGGGATTGTGGTTGGTGCAGACTCAATGGGCCGAATGGCCTCCCTTCTGCACTATAGGATTCTATAATTCTGTATGTAATGATCCATGTTCACAGACTTCATTCGAAACACAAAAGGTATCTATTAATGAGGAAACCAGTGCAGAGACCATCACCCCACATGGCTGTCCTAATCCTTACATGTCCTCTGCCTAAGAGAGGACTCCGTACACCACCACCACCCCCCGCCTGAATCTCCAACCCGGGGTGATTGCTCATTCTGAGTACCAATTGGTCCCCCAAAGCCAGGTGACCTTCTGCTGCTGTGTTGCCTTTAAAGGGACAATCACCACAAATCACTAGACTGGTTCCTCAGTTCCAACCTCGTCAATATCCATCACCCAGAAAGCATTGCTAAAACAGATTACCTGTTCACTATCTTTCTGCCACTTGTGGAATCTTACTGTGCACATTTTAGCAGCCGTGCTTCCTACATTACAAGAGCGACTGCCCTTCAGAAATGTACTTAGTTGGGCAGAGATTGCTTTGGGATCTCTTGGGGTTGTGAAAGGTACTATATCTTTGTTAGTCTTTCTTTGAGAATTTCTGACTAGATTTGGCTTTGAACCCAGTTGTTGGAGATGGATGGACAATTTTCAAGAATACCGTGTTCCCAATCCCTAATCAGCGAAGGGAGGCCTTTGCTCCACCCACCTGGGAGAGAGTTAAATCTAAAGATGAAATGGTATGGCTCCTGCTCTGCCCAAGACCGCAATAAACTACAAAGGGTTGTGAATAAAGCCCAGTCCATCACGCAAACCTGCCTCCCATCCATTGACACTGTCCAACTCTCCGCTGCCTCAGAAAAGCAGCCAGCATAATTTAGGACCCCACGTACCCGGGACATTCTCTCTTCTACCTTCTTCTATCGGGAAAAAGATACAAAAGTCTGAAGTCACGTACCAACCGACTCAAGAACAGCTTCTTCCCTGCTGGCATCAGAGTGTTGAATGGGCCTACCTTGCATTAAGTTGATCTTTCCCTACACCCCAGCTATGACTGTAACACTACATTCTTTCCCTATGAACGATATGCTTTGTCTGTGCAGCGCGCAAAAAACAATACTTTTCACTGTATGCTAACACATGTCACAATAATAAATCAAATCAAATCAAATCAAAATGAAGGGGTGCACTCCCATTCGCCTTCCCCTGCCCCGTTCCCACTTTAAGGATCGGAGGTTGGGGTAAGTGAACCAACCTCTGCCGTCTCCTTGCCTAAATATAACAGAAGGAATATCTTGCACAGTACCGGTCCATTAGCTGCAACCTGAGCCTTTCAATTTCTCTTTCAGAGCACTAATGAGTTCTTTGTGCAAAGGTTTTCATTTATTGCTCAAATAAGCTGTACTTTCGAGATGGCAGCCAGAACTGCTGACTCTCCTGAGGGTAAAACATTCCCCCGATTTCCATTTCATGGTACCAGTGAGGCTCTTGCCCTAGTGTGTTTAAATTTCAGTCAGCGACACACGGCGAGTTTGGTCACACCTGACAGTAACCAGTCTCCAGGATGGCCGACCCCTCCACCCTGACCCACCTCCCCCCACAATACCCCACCTCCCCCATTCTGATTGGCTACTGTAACAGACAAAGGCCAATTACAGTAGCCAAATCTCAGCTGTCATCATGGAGCTTAAACAAACAGACAGTGGTGAGAAGGCATTCAGCATGCTTGGTTTTATTGGTCAGAACATTGAATGCAAGAGTTGGGACGTCTTGTTGAAGTTGTACAAGACATTGGTAAGGCCACACTTGGAATACTGTGTGCAGTTCTGGTCACCCTATTATAGAAAGGATATTATTAAGCTAGAAAGAGTGCAGAAAAGATTTACTAGGATGCTACCGGGACTTGATGGTTTGAGTTATAAGGAGAGCTGGATAGACTGGGACTTTTTTCTCTGCAGCGTTGGAGGCTTAGGGGTGATCTTATAGAGGTCCATAAAATAATGAGGGGCATAGATCAGCTAGATAGTCAACATCTTTTCCCAGCCCAACAATGGCAACTCCACATCATTTTTTCCCAAAGGTAGGGGAGTCTAAAATTAGAGGGCATAGGTTTAAGGTGAGAGGAAAGAGTCCAGAGGAACAGGGTACAATTTTGTCTTTTAAAAAGCATTTAGACAGTTACATGGGTAAGATGGGTATAGAGGGATATGGGCCAAATGCGGGCAATTGGGACTAGCTTAGTGGTTAAAAAAAATGGCGGCATGGACAAGTTGGGCCGAAGGGTCTGTTTCCATGCTGTAAACCTCTATGATTCTAAATAGGTAGTCAACTCTGAGAGCTTGGGACTGGGATGGTGATCCCATACTGAGAATTGGGGCTGAAATGTGGGGCAGTCAGGGAAGTTAAGAAGGTTCTTGAAACGGGACACATTTCCTGTATTTATCATAGAAACACCAGCACCGTAGAACCATAGAAATGTTAAGGTGCAGAAAAAGGCCATTCAGCCCATTGTGTCTACGCCAGGCTAGAAAAGAGAAAAAAGAAACTAGCCACTCATTTTAATCCCATTTTCCAGCACCCGGTCTGTAACCTCGCAGGTTCCAGCACTCCAGGTGCATATCCAGGTTCCTTTTAAATGAGTTGAGCATTTCAGCCTCAATCACCAACTTTGGCAGTGATTTCCAGATGCCCACCGCCCTCTGGGTGAAAAGGTATTCCTTTTTTTCATTCATTCGTTGGCCATAGGTGTCGCTGGCTGACCAGCATTTATTGCCCATCCCAAGTTGCCCAAAGGCAGTTAACCACATTGCTGTGGCTCTGGAGTCACATGTCAGCCAGACCGGGTAAGGACGGCAGATTTCCTTCCCTAAAGAACATTAGTGAGCCAGATGGGTTTTTCCGACAATCGACAATGATTTCATGGTCATCAGCAAATTCTTAATTCCAGATTTTTAAAAATTGGATTCAAATTCCATCATCTGCCGTGGCGGGGTTTGAACCCGGGTCCTCAGAACATTAGCTGCGTTTCTGGATTAATAATATAGCGATAAGACCACCAGGCCATCGCCTCTCCTATGTCCCCCTTCCTCACGTCCCCTTTAATCCTTCTACCGATCACCTTCAATCTCTGCCCCCTGGTAATTGCCACTTAGCGAGGGTAGACAAGTCCTATTTAGGCCCCTCATAATTTTGTCACCTCAATTAGGTCACTCATCTCCGTCCTAACCCTGTAACACCACACATTTACCATAGCCAATCCATTTAACCTACACATCTTTGGACACTAAGGGGCAATTTAGCATGGCCAATCAACCTAACCTGCACATCTTTGAACTGTGGGAGGAAACCGGAGCACCCGGAGAAAACCCACGCAGACACGAGGAGAATGTGCAAACTCCACACAGACAGTGACCCAAGCCTGGATTTGAACCCGGGTCCCACTGTGCCACCATACCATTAAAGTTAACTTTCTCTCTCTCCATGGATTCTGCCTGAGCTGCTGTGCATTTGCTGTTTTTATTGTAGATTTCCCTTATCTGCAGTGGGTGATGACAGTTGTGGTTGTCTTATCATTGAAGAAATATTTGCATTTAGATAGCACACAACTGAAGCAAACCAAGATGCTTCACACAGATTATGCGAGTCGTGCATTAATTACTGTTATATAGGGACTCACATCAGCCTTTGTACTGCACCAGCAATGAGGTAAATGACCAAAGTAACAGTATTCTGGGGCACTAGTTGAGGGAGGAATGTTGGCCAGGATATGGGTGGCACAGTGGTTAACACTGCTGGCTCACAGCATCAGGGTCCCAGGTTCAATTCTGGCCTTGGGTTTCTTCCGGGTGCTCTGGTTTCCTCCCACAGTCCAAAGATGTGCAAGTTAGGTTGATTGGCCATGCTAAATTGACCCTTAGTGTCAGGGGGGTTGGCAGGGTAAATGCTAATGTCAGGGGTTGCGGGAGTAGGACCTGGGTGGGATTGTTGTCGGTACAGACTCGATGGGCCGAATGGCCTCCTCCTGTACTGTAGGAATTCTATGATTCTATGACATCTGGGAAACTCCCCATTCCTTGATGAGTGACATGAGATTGCTAGTCTCACAAAATCCACAGCAAGGTGAGATGACGTGTGAATCTCTGTGATTTAATCTGATCAGTCGGGGACAATGATTCAGGAGATTATCATTCTCCTGTTCTCTACTTCAGCCTTTGAGACCTTCCCTAGGCCGAGAACTGAACTTAGTTGAGCTCCCAGCTGATCTTGGTTTCGCTGGGCCTATAGAGTACAAATTAGATTAAATTCCTTGGATAGGCTAGGAACACTTCCCAGGAATTACTGGAAGGGCGAAAGATTTCCCATTCCTGCTGGAGACACAAGTGGAGTGCGGAAGTCTCTTGGGGCTGAAACTGAGGAAATCATCTCAAACCTTGGCCTCCCGCCAATTATTAAAACAGAGTTTGGCGGAAGGCCAGGAGTTTTTACGCCACAGTTCTTTATTGTCCAGTTGATCAGGTAGGTTGATTCTTAGTTTAACATCTCAATTGAAAAGCAGTGACTCCAACAGAGAAACTCTCCCTCAGTGCGGCAGTGCCAACCAAGGGGACATTTCGACCCATTCTTACCTGTCACTCACTGTTTCCGCATATCTCTTAATATTAATCATCCATTGGAATAGCCACACACTTTCCATGAGGAATGGAGGGGAGTGAGCTAATAGATTCCTGCAACCACGTCCAAAGTTGCAAGATTGGTCAACCATTAATCAGGCAGGTGGAAGGCCAACCTGCAAATGAGCCAGGTGGTCCTCCTTAACCGTTTGGGCCAGGAAGGATTTTGATATTTCAGCAGCATTGCAAATTTAGACCACTGCAAATTGACATCACCACCAGGTGGCAAAGCCCTGTTTTCACCACAAGAGTGACCCATCCCAAGCGCCTGTTTAGAAATTCAGATCAGCAGATTAAACACCAAGTTGTTGGTCCTCAGGCTTTGAATCGAACCATTTATCGAACTATTCAATCATAATTTCTGTCTCTCTGTCTCCATCTGTCTCTCACCTTCTCTCTTTCTCTCTCTCTGTCTCCATCTGTCTCTCACCCGCTCTCTTTTTCTCTCTCTCTGTCTCCATCTGTCCCTCTCTCTTTTTCTTTCTCTGTCTCCACCTGTCTCTCTCTCCCTCTCAGTGCCTGACTTATTCTCACATCCCACTCTCTTTCTTCGGCCTCTTTCTCTGCTTTCCCTCTCTCTCTTTGACCCTTGTTTGCATTCACCTCTCCCTCTCTCCCTCTCTCTGTCTTTCTCTCTTTTCCATTCTCAGCCACCTAAGGAACAAGTTAAGGTGGTTCCAAAGCTTCCAAAATAATCTGTGAACTTTGCATCGAACTGACCGGAATATTGAAATTTTACATCAGAAGTGATATAGAATTCTATATAATTTCCAGCAGAGAAGCAGGCCATTCGGCCCCACAGGAGTATACTGGTTATTGCGCTCCAGGCAACCCTAACCCTAATTCTAAGGGTTGCTTCCACTTTATTTAATGGGCAGCATGGTGGCACAGTGGTTAGCACTGCTGTCTCACAGTGCCAGGGACCCGGGTTTGATTCCTGGTTTGGATCACTGTCTGTGCAGAGTCTGCACATTCTCCCCATGTCCGCATGGGTTTCCTCCGGGTGCTCTGGTTTCCTCCCACAGTCCAAAAGATGTGCAGGTTAGGTGCATTGGCCATGCTAAATTCTCCCTCAGTGTACCCGAACAGGCGCCGGAGTGTGGCGACTAGGGGATTTTCACAGTAACTTCATTGCAGTGTTAATGTAAGCCTATTGTAACACTAATAATTAAACTAAACTATTCTGCTCTTACTTTTTTTTCATGTATCCTCCAACATCATTGGCTGGCCAGCATCTATTACCCATTGCTAATTGCCCTTGAGAAGGTGATGGTGAGCTGCCGCCTTGAACCGCTGCTGCCCATGTGGTGTAGGTACACCCACAGTGCTGTTAGGGAGAGAGTTTCAGGATTTTGACCCAGTGACAGTGGAGGAATGACGATATGTTTCCAGGTCAGAATGGTGAGTGACTTGAAGGGGAATCTCCAGATGGCAGTGTTCCCAGGTATCTGCTGCCCTTGTCCTTCTCAATGGTAGAGGTCATGCGTTTGGAAGGTGCTGCCTAAGGAAGATTGCAAATCCTTGCCCCTTTTTGTATTATGAATTGCTGAATAGCATTCTCAGTGAATGAGGTATTCTGTTAAATTTTAAACATGTCTCTGTTTCATAATTAATTGATTTCTAATCTATTAAAGGAATAATACAGAGACAGGCTTGGCAGATCATTGCAAGTTGCAACTCTCTGAGTGTAGCTGGTACCTTTTTCCCTCCAACGCTGCGCATCTGGTATTTGCCTGGTTCACGCTGACACTCCGCCTCTCTTCTCGACTCTGTCTTTCAAAAGTTTATTTATTAGTCACAAGTAAGCTTACATTAACACTGCAATGAAGTTACTGTGAAATTCCCCTAGCTGCCACACTCTGGTGCCTGTTTGGGTCAACACACCTGACCAGCACGTCTTTGAGAATGTGGGAGGAAACCAGAGCACCCGGAGGTAACCCACGCAGACACAGGGAGAATGTGCAAACTCCACACAGACAGTGACCCAGGCCGGGTATCAAACCTGGGTCCCTGACGTTGTGAGGCAGCCATGCTAACCACTGTGCCACTGTGCCGCCCCCATGAATTCTGTCTCACTATTTAACCTCTCTCTAAATCTCTCTGGGGCCCAACTGTTTGCTCTCAGGTTGGGAGCACAAGCCTGACCTTTAAAAATGGTCGCCCGCAGTTCTGATTGTTGTTCCGGGGAATGGGCTGGATTAGAAGTTAGGCCTGCCAACCCTGGAGCGAGGGTGGAGGATGCCAAGTGCAGAGCCGGGCAGGGTGAAATGCCTGCCTTTGTGCTCTGGCATTTCGAGTTCAATAAATAAAAGATTAAAACAAAAATAGTATCCAGCCCTCACCCTCCCATACATTCCCATGCTCCATTCAAGTTAACTTTTATCACTTCTACCTGCCCCCATGGCACCCTCATACCCTCAATGTCAATCCATGCTGCACACAACACCCTTTGCCCTTACACCTTTCATGCCAACTCAACTTTGACAGTTATAAAGCCTTGACAGTTCTTTGGTAGTGTGACAGTTTTTTTTGACAGCTTTGACAGTTCTTTGACAGTTCCAATGAGTTTATGTATTTCTTACGCGCAGTTATGTTTATTTTTAACAATCTTGCCTCTCCTGTGCCTTACCAATTCCTTGGACCATATCCAAAGGGGTGCCTTACCTCTCCAAATGGATAACCTGGCTACCCAAATGAATCCACCAAGTTCAGATTCAGTTGTTATCTGGTCTAATCTGCACACTCCAGGTTCCACACTTCTAGCCAACCAAAATCCCACTTCATTTAAGAGCACTGGTGATTTAAATGGCCTGGTGCCTCCGTAACCCGTGCTTGCATGAACTTTGGCCAGACTCCACGCTGCCCCTGAGAAAATAGGAAGTGCCATGTTCAGAGGGACTATCCATCGTGGTACAAATCTGAGGCTTTGATCTTTGCCTCTCAGTCTCTATCAATCTGTATCTCTGTCTCTGTCCATCTCATTTATGTCTTTCTCTATCTCTGTCAGTGTTTCAATCTCTACATCCACCGATCTTATTATATCTCCATGTCGATGTTTGTCTCTCAGTCTCTGCCTCTATTACTCACTTGAATCCTTTATTTCCACTCTCACCCTATCGATCCCCATCTCTGAATTGTGTCCCTCAATTTCTGTCTCAATTTTTCCATCTGCCTCTCCTGATCTCTATTTCATTCTACCCATCTCACCCTCTTTCGATCAGTCTTTGGTTCTCTCACGCTCTTTTGTCACTGTCTCATTCTGTCTCGCATTGTCTCTATCACTTCATCTCCGTCCCTTGAATTTATTCTCAATCTCTTTCAGTCTCCCTCTCTCTGGACTGACAGCCAAAGAAGATATGTTTGTAAAATCTACTTTATGCCTTAAATTCTTCCCCTGTGGGATAGTGCTGTGTACATATTAATAAATTGCTTTTGTTTCCGATTATGACACCTCTTACTCTGCATCCAACCCTGATGGGGGAGGGGGGTTGACAGTGAACAGAAAGTGTTTGCGTAATCCCTTGTACCAGCTCGCACTAAGCACAGTGATAAACCATCATATAAGGTTTCATCACCTTTTCCCTTCTCCTCTCCCACTGCTGCTGGGATTGAATTCAAGAGGAGATAACCACCTTCTGGTACCTTATCCAACCGTCTCGACACTTGAGACCAGTTAACACAACACAGAGCAGCGCTCCAGCCTGTGACCTTGCTGCTCTGTATGGTTCAGTACGAGATCGCAGGATGCACTTACTCAGAGCACCCAGGAGAGAAGCAGAGCTTAATCATCGTATTCAGTCAGGGGAGGTTAATGTTAGCAGGAATGTAACATGGAGCATAATGTGCTGGTGTACTCGGAGGCAGAAACCCTCACTGAAAGGGACATTGTTACGAAATGAGCCTATAATGCACCTTTAACATGCCGAGTGGGAGCCGGGGGGGTGGGCGGGGGGGGGGGGGGCGGTGGTTGGGGGTGGGGGCAGGTGGTGGGCATTAAGAGATAAGACTGTGAAGCCTGAAACCAAAAGAGAAAATGCTGGAAAATCTCAGCAGGTCTGGCAGCATCTGTAAGGAGAGAAAAGAGCTGACGTTTCGAGTCCAGCTGACCCTTTGTCAAAGCTAAAAGGCTTAGGAAGTGGGAGGTATTTATACTGCAGGGTGAGGGAATGACAGATGAGTCATAGCCGCAAAAACCAGGGGAAAAGGCTGCTAATGGGAGTCCGTAGAGAGAATAAAGGGTGTGAATGGCCAAACGGCAGAGAAGCTGAAATCGGAGGGTAAACTGTGGGGGGAGAAGGGGGCAATGGGTGGGAGAGAGGTAAAATTGAGAAAAAGGGGGGAAGGGGGAGAAAAGGGGGAGAAAAGGTAAAGAAAGGCAGATAAAATAGGGGGAAAGAGTTGGGTGGGATAGAAAAATAAAGACAGACAGATAAAAAAGACTGAATTGGACAAAGAAGGAATGTTCAAAGGGATGGGCTTGAAGATGCTATCGCTCATGATCTTGTCAAAGTGAGACTAACGCATCACCCTGCAATTTCACCCTCCAAAAAAAAGCTTATTTCTTTAACAGGTGAATGCAGTTAAAGGGCGGGTTCTCCAGCCATTCGTACCCCGTCGTCACCAAGAGTGGAGAGTTTGGCACTCAGCCAAATCTCCATTCACTGCAGCGGGACTGGAGAATCCTGGCCGCGAGCAAGGATTTTATTCTCAGTGGATGTAAAGGGTTCCAGGACACTAGGAAAACAGCAGGGGAATTTTTTGTCCTGGTCAATTTTTCACCTTCCAACAACATCACCACAAAGCAGATTGATCTCATTGCTGTTTGAGAAAGCTTGCTGTGTGAATTGGTTACCATTCTGGCCACATTACAGCAGTGACTGGACTTCAAACATCAAGCACTTTGGCATCTCCTGTGGTCCGAGAAGACCTGACTGAGTGATGGCTCGAGGAGCCGACTCCTGTCCCTGATTCATATGTTTGCATCTTCATAGAAACCCTATAGTGCAGAAGGAGGCCATTCGGCCCATCGAGCCTGCACCGACAACAATCCTACCCCCCCCCCGGCCGTATCCCCATGTTCTACAAAGAACAAAGAACAATACAGCACAGGAACAGGCCCTTCGGCCCTCCAAGCCCGCGCCGCTCCCTGGTCCAAACTAGACCATTCTTTTGTATCCCTCCATTCCCACTCCATTCATATGGCTGTCTAGATAAGTCTTAAACGTTCCCAGTGTGTCCGCCTCCACCACCTTGCCTGGCAGCGCATTCCAGGCCCCCACCACCCTCTGTGTAAAATATGTCCGTCTGATATCTGTGTTAAACCTCCCCCCCCTTCACCTTGAACCTATGACCCCTCGTGAACGTCACCACCGACCTGGGGAAAAGTTTCCCACCGTTCACCCTATCTATGCCTTTCATAATTTTATACACCTCTATTAAGTCTCCCCTCATCCTCCGTCTTTCCAGGGAGAACAACCCCAGTTTACCCAATCTCTCCTCATAACTAAGCCCCTCCATACCAGGCAACATCCTGGTAAACCTCCTCTGTACTCTCTCCAAAGCCTCCACGTCTTTCTGGTAGTGTGGCGACCAGAACTGGACGCAGTATTCCAGATGCGGCCGAACCAACGTTCTATACATCTGCAACATCAGACCCCAACTTTTATACTCTATGCCCCGTCCTATAAAGGCAAGCATGCCATATGCCTTCTTCACCACCTTCTCCACCTGTGACGTCACTTTCAAGGATCTGTGGACTTGCACACCCAGGTCCCTCTGCGTATCTACACCCTTTATGGTTCTGCCATTTATCGTATAGCTCCTCCCTACATTATTTCTACCAAAATGCATCACTTCGCATTTATCAGGATTGAACTCCATCTGCCATTTCTTTGCCCAAATTTCCAGCCTATCTATATCCTTCTGTAGCTTCTGACAATGCTCCTCACTATCTGCAAGTCCTGCCAATTTTGTGTCGTCCGCAAACTTACTGATCACCCCAGTTACACCTTCTTCCAGATCATTTATATAAATCACAAACAGCAGAGGTCCCAATACAGAGCCCTGCGGAACACCACTAGTCACAGGCCTCCAGCCGGAAAAAGACCCTTCCACTACCACCCTCTGTCTTCTGTGACCAAGCCAGTTCTCCACTCATCTAGCCACCTCCCCCTTTATCCCATGAGATCCAACCTTTTTCACCAGCCTACCATGAGGGACTTTGTCAAACGCTTTACTAAAGTCCATATAGACGACATCCACGGCCCTTCCCTCGTCAACCATTCTGGTCACTTCTTCAAAAAACTCCACCAGGTTAGTGAGGCATGACCTCCCTCTCACAAAACCATGCTGACTATCGTTAATGAGTTTATTCCTTTCTAAATGCGCATACATCCTATCTCTAAGAATCTTCTCCAACAACTTCCCCACCACGGACGTCAAGCTCACCGGCCTATAATTACCCGGGTTATCCTTCCTACCCTTCTTAAATAACGGGACCACATTAGCTATCCTCCAATCCTCTGGGACCTCACCTGCGTCCAGTGACGAGACAAAGATTTGCGTCAGAGGCCCAGCGATTTCATCTCTCGTCTCCCTGAGCAGCCTTGGATAGATTCCATCAGGCCCTGGGGATTTGTCAGTCTTTAAATTCTCTAACAAACCTAACACTTCCTCCCTTGTAATGGAGATTTTCTCTAACGGGTCAACACTCTCCTCCGAGACACTCCCAGTCAACACATCCCTCTCCTTTGTGAATACCGACGCAAAGTATTCATTTAGGATCTCCCCTACTTCTTTGGGCTCCAAGCATAATTCCCCACTTTTGTCCCTGAGAGGTCTGATTTTTTCCCTGACAACCCTTTTGTTCCTAACGTATGAATAAAATGCCTTGGGATTCTCCTTAATCCTGTCTGCCAATGCCTGTCTGTTCTGTAATGCATACCAACAGTTTGTATTTATATAGAGCCTTTAAAAATATAAAGTGTCCTGAGGTCTTTCACAGGAGTGTTCTGAAGCAAAGCATAGGAAGATCACAGGGGCGGTTAAAGAGGTAGGTTTTAGAGATTGTCACAAAGGAGGAAAGCAAGGGAGAGAGGTTTGTGGGGAGGGACAGGGATTTGCAAAGCCGAGGGCTTAGGCAGCTGAAGGCATGCTCGCCAATCGTGAGACATTTAAAATTGGGGGTGTTCACGAGGTCAGACTTTGAGAGGTGCAGATATCTGGGAGGGTTGCGGGGCTGGAGGTGATTAGCGGAGATGGTGGGTGATGAATCATGGAATCCCTACAGTGCAGAAGGAGGCTATTTGGCCCATTGAGTCTGTACCGACCACAATCCCACCCAGGCCTTATTCCCGTAATCCCACACATTTACCCTGCTAATCCCCCTGATGCTCAGCGTCTATTTAACATGGCCAATCAACCTAACCCGCACATCTTTGGAGTGTGGGAGGAATCCGGAGCACCCGGAGGAAACCCATGCAGACACGGGGAGAATGTGCAAACTCCACACTGACAGTGAACCGAGGCCGGAATTGAACCCGGGTCCCTGGCGCTGTGAGGCAGCAGTGCTAACCATGGTGCCACCATGCCGCCCCAAGGTAAGGATACGAAGAGCTTGAAGTCAGGGATGGTGAATTTTGAAATCAAGGTATTGTTTGGCAGGGAGCCAGGGCAAGTCAGCGAGCACTGGGCTGAAGGGTCTAAGGGACATGGTGCAAGGTGGAACAGGATCTTTGGATGGCCTGAAGCTTTTAGAGGGAGGAATGTGGGAGTCTGGCCAGGAGAATGTTGGAATAATCAAATCCAGAGATAATGGCCGGAATTCTCCGCCGTTTTTGCCCCACTATCGCTGCCAGCAAGGATGGAGAATTTGGCGCTCAGCCAAATCTCCGTTCACTGCAGCGGGACAGGAGAATCCTGGCTACGGGCGAGGTTGGAGAATCAGGACCAATATACGCCTGGATAAATGCAGGATTTTTCTTTATACAGTCCCACCGATATTGACCCTCTCCCCCTTTGCAATGGGATCCAGCTGAGTTAGCAGAACCATGTTATTTAGTCAGCGTGTCTTCAGTGACGTGGGGAGTCGGGATTATGTCCTCTGTTACTAAGGAGAGGATCTGGGGAGATGTGGATAGGTTCACTAGTTAATTACTGGCTGCATTCCAGGACAGAATCCATGTCTCTGTTTCAGCTTGACTTGTCTCCATGTCAATCAGCAGTGCCTGTGCAAAGATATGTCAGTGCCGAGATCTGAATCAGGACTTTAATCCATCACCCTGCTCTTTCCTCAGTATCACAAATCCCGTGTCAGCCTCCTCTCTTTACTGCCCGCCAGTTGGTGACATTTTTCATAATCAGGTTAAAGGTCAGATGCCTTGGTTATGCCAAATGCCCAATTAATTTTTAAATTTAGCTTCTTGCCGGTTCTGCTGCAGCAAGAGAGGATCTTCCTTCTGCCCATCGCAATTCTTTCCTCCGGCTTCCTTTCCTGTCCTCCAAGATTTCCTCATGCCAGGGAATAGGGAAATTCCCAATTGCTGGTGACAATTTAGACCTGCTGCTTTGATTGTCTCCAGAGTGCTTTCTCTCCCTTCCTGCGGCCCTCTCACTCTCCCTGTGACTCTCTCACTCTCCCTGTGATTCTCTCTCTCTCCCTGTGATTCTCTGATCCTCCCTGCAACTCTCTCTCTCTCTCCCTGCGACTCTCTCTCCCTCCCTGCGACCCTCTCTCTCCCTGTTACTTTCTCTCTCTCACCCTGTGACTCTCTCTCTCCCTGCGGCCCTCTCTCTCCCCCCTACTGAGACCTCACCCAGTTTGTGCTGTTCTCAGGAAGCTCCTGGTCTCAGCTTCACTCCAGCGTGGGCGATAGCAGAACCGTGCAAATATCCAGTGGCAAATGCCCCAAGATGCCCCATAAAAAGGAAGCAGCAAGGGGAGAGTTCAGGGGGATGACAGAAAAGAGAAGAAACAAGACAAAGGATTGGAGGGAAATGTTTGTGGGGCCAATATGGTGAAACAGGGGGAGGTTTAAAAAGGGAGCTACAGCCAGCGGATTGAAGGAGTGAAAGCAGACCAGAGAGAAATGACAGAGCATGAATAGGCTGGGACCAGCAGAGAGCTGCAAACAAGGACATGGTTTCTGAAATCTGCCCTGCGATGGAGCCACTGGAGGTTGGTGAGGTTGGGGCAGTGGGTGGCTCTCGAGACAGGATGGAGAGGCAGTACTCTGGATGTGCTGGAGTTTGTGTATGGGGGAAATAAGACAGTTGGCAATGGGGAAGTTAAATCAGGAGGAAAGATGGAAAGGGTTTCACCAGGAGAGTAGGTGAGGCCAGGACAAAGGCATTGAATGTTGCAGAAGTCGGAATAATGTGATGGCAACTGGCACAAATGAGAAACGAACTCACCATAAAGCCAGAGAGCTTTGATCCCTCACATTAAACTGGCACTCTCTTTCACAGTAAGAAGTTTAACAACACCAGGTTAAAGTCCAACAGGTTTATTTGGTAGCAAAAGCCACACAAGCTTTCGGAGCTCTAAGCCCCTTCTTCAGGTGAGTGGGAATTCTGTTCACAAACAGAGCTTATAAAGACACAGACTCAATTTACATGAATAATGGTTGGAATGCGAATACTTACAGCTAATCAAGTCTTTAAGGTACAAACAATGTGAGTGGAGAGAGCATCAAGACAGGCTAAAGAGATGTGTATTGTCTCCAGACAGGACAGCCAGTGAGACTCTGCAGGTCCAGGCAGGCTGTGGGGGTTACAAATAGTGTGACATGAACCCAATATCCCGGTTGAGGCTGTCCTCATGTGTGCGGAACTTGGCTATCAGTTTCTGCTCAGCGACTCTGCGCTGTCGTGTGTCGTGAAGGCCGCCTTGGAGAACGCTTACCCAAATATCAGAGGCCGAATGCCATTCCACATCATGACCACTCTCTTTCACAACAGCTTTTACACTTCTCTCTAATCACAAACCAACCTGAGATAAGTCACGTAGGAAAATGGGATCCCTCCACATGTGCAGTGGTGAAAATGACAGTTGGGCCTCTCTCTGCTTCCAGTAGGAATTGGGGTCTGTTGATTCACAGGTGCCAATGTTCACCCATGACCTCACATAGCTTCTCTCCGTGTGGCAGTCTGGGCATGGAGGCCCAACCTGCTCATCAACCAAAGAAATCACAGCAGAGCGAACTGGAGACTGTCCACCCTCAGTGTTCACCCGTGGAGCTGAAAAATTATCAACAAATCAAGCTGTCAGCTCAGCTCGGCGAGTGTACTCCTTCATTCCAAATGAGAAAGGTTGACTTTGGTGGGACTGGAAAATCCACCAACAGGAAAGCTGGAAAATCCTGTGTGTCAGAGGATGACTCCTCTCTGTCTTATGGACCTCATCGGGGAGGTGATGGCCTAGTGGTATTATCGTGAGGCTATTAATCCAGAAACTCAGCTAATGTTCTGGGGACCCGGGTTCGAATCCCACCACGGCAGCTGATGGAATTTGAATTCAATAAAAAAAAATCTGGAATTAATCATCTACTGATGGCCATGAAACCATTGTTGATTGTTGTAAAAACCCATCTGGTTCACTAATGTCCTTTAGGGAAGGAAATCTGTTGTCCTTACCTGATCTGGCCTACATGTGACTCCAGAGCCACAGCAATGCAGTTGACTCTCAACTGCCCTCTAAGGGCAATTAGGGATGGACAATAAATGCTGGCCAGCCAGCGACGCCCATGTCCCATGAATGAAAAAAAATGAAGGGGTTCCAGGCGGGATCCACAAGGAGAAAGTCAGGTGACTGCCGGAGTCCGCTCTGGAAACAGCCCAACATTTACAGAATATAAAACAGTTTTTCTAAGAAGTTGGAATATCATTTCATAGAACAATCAAAAACTCCACACCCCGATTATACATTACACCACACACTCACAAACATGCAGGCCGGAATCCCTCCAACCTCGTCCGCGGCTGGGATTCTCTAGTCCCACTGCAGTGAATGGCTGAGTGCCAAATTCTCCGTTCTCACTGGCAGCAGTGACGGGGTGAGTGAGATTGGAGAATCCTGGCTGCGGTGTTGTGTTTAAAGTCCTAATGATTTCTTCTTGACTTTAACTGGAACTCTCTCCCTGCCACACCAGCGTGAATCTTCACTCAACCTTTGGGCTTCCATTTGTAAGATATCCTCTGGTAACCCCTTGGTTTTTAATTCCAACCATTATCTTGCAGTTGGGTATTTGTCTATATGTGTGCGTGTTTATGAATCCTACCTTTCCACTCACCTGATGAAGGAGCAGCGCTCCGAAAGCCCGTGATTCCAAATAAACCTGTTGGACTTTAACCTGGTGTTGGGAGACTGCTTACTGTGCCCACCTCAGTCCAACACCGGCATCTCCACGTCATCTTTACTTCTTCACAGGCCTGCTTTCTTTGAACCCAGAATCCATCCTCACCAGCTCTCAGCCTGCTGGTTAACCCAAAATCTGTCCTTTTGTTCTTGCTTGTCCAACCCACTCAATTAGAACCCTATCCACTACCTCAAACAGTCACATCTGCTTGCACTGCGATAACTTATGGACAGTTACTCAGTGGCATCTCTGGCAATAACTTCAACCTAGCTCAAAGGGCAAGCGTAGGAATTTCATGAGAAGGACATAATATCCAAGTTCCCCTCCAAGTCACACAGCCTCCTGACACGTACGAATATTGCCATTTCTTACCATACCTGGGTCAAAGTCACAGAGTTTTACAGCAAGAGACCAGATGGCATACATAATGGGCAGGGGCTTTGAAAGACACTGCAGAGGAGATTTTCTTTTCATTTGTTCGTGGGACATGGGCGTCGCTGGCTGGGCCAGCATTTATTACCCATCCCTAGTTGCCCCTTGGAGGGCAGTTGAAAGTCAACCACATTGCTGTGGCTCTGGAGTCACATGTAGGCCAGACCGGGTAAGGACGGCAGATTTCCTTCTCTAAAGGACATTAGCGAACCAGATGGGTTTTTATAACAATCGACAATGGTTTCATGATCATCAGTAGATTCTTAATGCCAGATAATTTTTATTGCATTCCAATTCCACCATGGCAGGATTCGAACCCGGGTCCCCAAAACATTAGCTGAGCTTCTGGGATTAATAGTCTAGTAATAATACCACTAGGCCATCGCCAAGTACTTTGGGGCAAAGCAGTGAAACTAAATTAACAAATTCAGCGGAAAAATAAAAAGGCAGCTTCTTAAAGGAACACTGCATCGAACAAAGACAGATCTCAAAGAAAATTTAAAACTTCAAATCAAACGGAGGAGATTTATGCCGCACTGGCTGTAGCTGTGAGATAGTGAGCGATGAGGTTCCGCAGGGCTGGAGAAAAGCAAATGTAGTTTGTGATGAATTCCCGCTGTAAGTCTCCAGTTCAAGGATGCTCTGCTACCTCCTTCTGAAAGGCAACAAGGGATGGGCAATAAATGCCAACTTTGCCAGTGACACTGATATACCAGGAATGAATTTGAAAGCAGAATGATTTTATTTAACTATATTAGCCTTTCAACTTTTCACAAATTCTCAGGCTGAAATTTTCCAGCCCTTCCCACCAGCAAGACGTTCCAGTCCCGCTGATGGTGATCCCCACAGAGCGTTCCCTGGCGGCAGAGGGTGTGGGGTATGCAAAATCCCATAGACATCGGTGGGACTGGAAGATTCCGCTGCCAGCCATTGGCGGGCTGCCTCCGCTGCTGGAAAATACACTGCCTGAGAGGATGGAAAATCCTGCCCAAAATGTTGATTATTCGCATAAACACCATCGATAAGTAATCACCTGCTTTTACACAGTCTCACAGAGTATCTGTATTTGAATCTGGTGGGTTGACCCATTGACCAGCCCCCCACACTAATAATGACTGAATGATTGTTTCCCTGTCCAAGCGCGATGGCAGCAATCAAACTGCCTTCGATAAACACGTCTCAGCTGTACTTTCTCTGAAGATACAGTTAGCAATGAGCAATGTTATAAAGTCCGCTGCGGATGCTGGAGATCCGAAATGAAAACAAGAAGTGCTGGAAATACCGAGCAGGTCTAGCAGAAACAGAGTTAACGTTTAGAGTCCAATACGACTCTTATTCAGATTCTTCATAGTAACCGATGTTAACTCAATGGGCGCGACCTTACCAGCTGTTCACGCCACGCTCCCGCTGCTGCGAAGTCGGAGAATTTGGCACCCAGCTGAATCGCCGTTCACTACAGCAAGATAGGGAAAATCCTGCGGCGTGAATAGCCGTAACATTCTGGCCAGTGAGTTGCAATAAAGAGACCAATAAATAAGCCAACAAGGAAATGTATGATTCCCTTATGTCATCGGCTCTAGAACACACTAACCAGCAAGGCTACATTAGGAGTATTATATCCCATTTATTGTCCTCCTAACTTTAAGGCACGGTGGCACAGTGGTTAGCGCTGCTGTCTCACTGCGCGAGGGACCCGGGTTTGATTCCCGGCTTAGGTCACAGTCTGCGTGGAGTTTGCACATTCTCCCTGTGTCTGCATGGGTTTCCTCCGGGTACTCCAGTTTCCTCCCTCAGTCGGAAAGACGTGCTAGTTTGGTGCATTGGCCATGCTAAATTCTCCCTCAGTGTACCCGAACAGGCGCTGGAGTGTGGCAACTAGGGGGTTTTCACAGTAACTTCATTGCAGTGTTAATGTAAGTCTACTTATGGCACTAATGAATTAATTAGGCATTAAAACTGACGCCTCTCAATTTGCTAAGTACAACAGGAAAAACAGGGATCAAGTAACGTGGGTGCTCAATCCCTTTGAATGTTCCAGACACAGCTCCCCTGCCTTGCACAAGATTTTACTATTTTCAATCTGGCGTCCTCCAACCCAATCTGAAATATCTGAGGAAGGGAATTTGTACCCAGTAGAATGTTAAAGCAAAGCAGAAATTGCAAAAATCTAAATGACCTTATATTTGAACAACATTTTGAACTTCAGGGAATTCTCTCGTTCCGCCTGCCACAGGAGTTGTAGCAGGCGGGGGGGGGGGGGGGGGGGGGGGGGGGTGGGCAGATCACGCAAAGGTCGATTGACCTCGGGCAGGATTCTCCGGTTTTGGGGTGAGCGCGGCCGGAGAATCCCAGCCCACATCCCAGAGCTAATCCACTGGCTCTGAATCTGTCCCTGTAATCACCAACAGATTCTTTGTCGAGGAGCTCAGTGAAGCAGTGGTGACTGATTGTGATAAATATCTCCCCACATTCCTGTCCGTCAGAGACACCAGATTGCCCAACTCGCGGGATGCTTGCTAATCATGAATCAATGTTCTGTAGCCTCGCAAATTCAGGTTTAAAAAGAAAGATTTTACGTACATCCTTCATTCCTTTCATCATTTTAAAGTTTCGATCTATTTCGTCTCAGCCTCTTCAGTCTATTTTATTTAGAACTTTTCCAACCAAATTACATAGTTTTATTAATGTCACAAGTAGGCTTACATTAACACTGCAATGAAGTTACTGTGAAAACCCCCTAGTCACCACACTCCAGTGCCTGTTCGGGTACACTGAAGGAGAATTTAGCACAGCCAATGCATCTGACCAGCACGTCGCTGGGACTGTGGGAGGAAACCGGAGCACCCGGAGAAAACTCACGCAGACACAGGGAGAATGTGCAGACTCCGCACAGACAGTGACCCAAGCCGGGAATGGAGCGCTAGTCCCTGGCGGTGTGACGCAGCAGTGCTAACCACTGTGCCACCCTGCTGCTCCATCAGTACGGGGCCATGGAAAACCTTCCAGCTCCAGAAATTCCATTTCACTATCGAATTATAAAATGGTTACGTTACAGGAGGAGGCCATTCGGCCCACTGCAGCTACTCCCAGCCCCCTATCTTTACCATGTCATTCTGCAAATCTTTTCCTTCAGATACTTATCAAATTCATCAATTCTGGGTGGGATGTTTCAGCCTCACTTGTCCCAAAAGTGTAAAATCCCACCCGACCTTTCCATGGTCCGTCCCGCGCCCGCTCCAATTCCCATGGCGGGCGGGGCAGTAAAATCCCACCCTCTGTGTCTGTTCGGTGTAGAATAAAATTCCCTTTATTGTGGACCATCAAGGGAAGAATTTTGACCCTTTATTGACCCTGCCTTCTACGCTATCACAGGGCTTCCCTTTCGTTCTGATTTCACCCCTTCCCTCCTTTCCCCCCTCACCTTATTTGATTAATAAAAACCCTGCTACACTTATCGTCCTGATGAGAGATTCTTGACCTGAAACGTTAACATATGAACAAAGAGTTAGGAGCAGGACTAGTTCCCAGAATGCCTGTTGTTTCCCACTGAGCGGGAAAAGCGGGAAAAGCGTATCATTTCTCAACACCAACAACTCAATCCAAGAGTTTGACGTTGGAAAATGGAACTTAGCCGTCAGCATCAAGCCTTCCCCACTCAGTTAGAGAGGAATTCCATTGTGAATGTTGCGTTAAACCTGGCCGGAATTCTCCAGTCATTCACGCCCCCACCGCCACTGTCAGCGAGAATGGACAATTTGGCGCTCAACCAAATCCCCATTCACCACAGCGGGACTGGAGAATCCCAGCTGCGGGTGAGGTCAGAGAATCTGGCCCCTTGTGTCAAACTTCAGCTGGCCCACACTCGGGCTGGGATTTTTTCAGTCCTTCATGGCAACTGGATTTTACAGTCCGGCCAGTGTGAATGGAGATTTCGCTGGCTCTGCCACGGGGAAACCTGTAGCAGGTGGGCTGGTACAGTGCTCTACCCAGCTCTCATCCCCATGTTACCTAGACGCACTGGTAAAGGAGCAAAAAGATATACAAATGTGATACCTGAACTGACAGGATATACAGATGGGGAAAGAATGAACAGGCTGGGACTCATCTATACAGAGAAGGCTGAGGGGGTAATCTGAAACAGGTCTTTAAAGTTATGAAAACATTTGATGGGGTACATGGAGGGAAGATTTGTTCCACTTGTGGGGAGACCATAACTAGGAGGCATATGATAAATCGAGAGTGACTCAATGTGGCTTTAACAATAAAAGGCTTTATTGCTTACAGAGGAAATATATATTATATATAATCATAGAATCATCGAATCCCTACTGTGCAGAAAGGCTATCCGACCCATTGAACCAGCACCGACAACAATCCCACCCAGCCCCTATCCCCGTAACCCCACATATTTACCCTGCTAATCTCCCTGACACTTAGGGGCAATTTTAGCATGGCCAATCAACCTAACCTGCACATCTTTGGACTGTGGGAGGAAACCGGAGCACCCGGAGGAAACCCACGCAGACACGGGGAGAACGTGCAAACTCCACACAGACAGTGACCCGAGGCCGGAATTGAACCTGTGTCCCTGGCGTTGTGAGGGTGGCAGTGCTAAGCACTGTGCCACCTTACATACAATAAGTTCGGATGATCCATAGGGTCCTCACTGATCATGTGGCCCTCAGAAAATGCCCTCCTCCCCTTATGCTACTACAGGGCATATCTATAAGACAGTCAGTAATGAATCCAAATGGGAATTCCTTCAACCAGCGAAAGAACGGAGGACTCGCTGTCACAGGGGATAGTTCAGGTGAATATCAATGATGCAGTTATGGGGAAACGTGGTAAACATGTGAAGTTTACGCTGATGGAGAGCGATGAAGTGGAAAAAGGCTTGTGCAGAACTAACTGACATCATAATCCAGTGAGACCAAATGGCCCGCTATAAATGATGTAAAGGTGATAGTTTCTACATTTGCTACTGAGTTGCCTGCAGCGAGCTGGCACTGTGAGGGTTAACTGTCAGATCAGATAGCAAGCTCTGACTGCCACCATCACTAATCGGGCTCCCAGCACGGCTGTCCCGTCTCACAGTTCTGGGCTGGGTCTCCCTCCCTCGCAGGCAGCCAGTGTGTAAAGTGATCTGGCTGCAAACAGCAGGGGTATGTGTGTGAAAGGATTCAGCACACCACATAAAGACAGCTGTGATCCCGCTTCTCCCCGGAGCCCAAATCCTGGGAAAAGAATGAATGATTGTGGCGGCTTGTGCGAGCTGGAATCAAGTGTCACATTGTAACGGAGGCCAGTGTTTCCAAACCATCCACCTGCTGCCACCATTCCCCCAACCCCTCCCGCAAAAAAAACCCCTCTCTAAACATGACATTGAGTAAATAATTCCACCATAGTCCTCAGTGTATTTCTGAGAACGTTTCTCCATCTCTGAACTCTGTCGTGGTAGTTAACAGCTGGATGGCTGAACGAAGCTTGTTGAGGCTACATTTCTTTTTACTTCAATGCTCGCTCTATCTCTGGGGAAAAGTTAGATTAGACCCACTTGCCTCACTAACTCTCTCCCTCTTTCTGTGGAGCCTTGCGATGTTGCGGAGTTGAATTTACCAATGTGGTCAGTGCATTGGATCGCAGGCCTCTCCAGCCTGTTCAATCAGACCATGGCTGATCTGTGATCTATTCCTATTCACAGTAAGAAGTTTAACAACACCAGGTTAAAGTCCAACGGGTTTATTTGGTAGCAAAAGCCACACCTATTCCTATTCACCCAACTTTACCCCTTAGCGCTTAATGCCTTTTGCTTAACAAAGATCTATCAAACTCAGATTTAAAATTAACAATTGATCTTGTGGGAGAGAGTTCGAGACTTCCACCAGCTTTTGTGTGGAGAAGTATTTGCCAATTCACTTCTGAAAGGTCTGCCTCTGATTTTTAGACTATGGCCGGGATTTTCCGACGAGCTGAAAGTCCATTGAATCCTGTGGCACTGGTAACTCCTGTCGGCGGATGGTTCTAGAAGATCCTGCTGTATGTCCCCCTAGCCCTCGATTCTCCAACATAAATGGTTCCTCCCAATCTATCTGTTCCCTTTAGCTTCAATCAAATCAAATCAAAGAACAAAGAACAGTACAGGAACAGGCCCTTCCCCACCAAGCCTACTCCAATCACGTTGTCCTATCTAGACCAACCACCTGGATCCCTCCATTCCCCGCCTGTTTATATGTCGATCCAGATAAGTCTTAAATGTCACTAATGTGTCTGCCTCAATCATCCCATTAATCATTAATCTTCAGAATGCTAGAGAATACAACCCTATTTGCGTAATATCACCCCACAATTTGACCCTTGGAGTCTAGGTATCATTCTGCCAAGGGGACTCCCCATGGTCAATATATCTTTCCCAAGGTGTGCTACCCAGAACTGCTCTCAGTAATTCCAGGTGTGTGTAACCAGGGCTTTGTACCACTGAAACATGACTTGCATCCCAGAACCACGCCCGCGTGTATTAAATAAGTAACATTCAGGAAGATTCCTCAAGGTCAGGCAGATTGACAATTGACAATTGTGACCTTAAGGTGGTCACAGTTATGTTGCCATCAACATCCACTGAAATCAGTGGGATCAGTCTCCCAGCATCTTTTGAGCAAATATAACTGGGCACTAACTGAAATCCGACTGTGAATGTTGTCCAAGTGAAGCCTCATGCTGATCAAGAACTGGAGTCTGAGACATACTGCACTCTCCATGTGTCAGTACTATAGCGAGCAATGCACTCCATCACTGAACCCTGAGTTATTCTGTTGTCCAATCAACCACTTTTCAAGTTACATGTGATACATCTTGTAATAATTGTTGTTCGCCAGTGAAGGGAAAAATAACAACATGTTTGTTCTTACTCTCGAGAGAGAGCAGCGAAGGTTTACCAGGCTGATTCTGGGGATGGCGGGACTGATGTAAGAGGGGAGATTGACTAGGTTAGGATTGTTGTTGCTGGAGTTCAGATGAATGAGGGGGGAATCTCATAGAGACTTATAAACCTTAACAGGACTAGACAGGGTCGATGCAGGAAGGATGTTCCCGATGGCGGGGGAGTCCAGAACCAAGAGTCACAGCCTGAGGATCCAGGGTAGACCATTTAGGACGGAGGTGAGGAGACATTTCTTCACCCAAAGAGTGGCGAGCCTGTGGAATTCATTACCACAGGAAGTAGCTGATGCCAAAACATTGAATGTATTCCAGATGTGACTGGATATAGCACTTGGGGCGAATGGGATCAAAGGTTATGGGGAGAAAACAGGATTAGGCTATTGAGTTGGACGATCAGCCATGACCATGGTGAATGGCGGAGCAGGCGTGAAGGGCCGAATGGCCTCCTCCTGCTCCTATCTTCTATGTTTCTATGTCTCTAGTTACAGGTAAAGGCTATACAGAAGCTTGCAGCCTCGAGGCTGCAGCCAGCTCCCCAGAAGATTCCAGAACAGAAATCCCTGCTTCCCAGGGTGATTCCCCCACCCTGCTCCCTGATTGGTTCCCCAAGTCATGTGCCCCTTACTCTACAGATTAACCCTTAAACAAACAATCACCACATCCCTTCCCCTCTGAGTCATTTTATACAAATGTCAGTTCGCACCGTACCAGAGAATTAAACATTTAGCATGTGAATTTAGTCAATTATAAATTAAGTCTTTGAGGGGATTTCTGAATCATTGTGGGGAACGGCGTAACTCCTCTGTCTGGGATGTTTCTACAGGATTGAAATCACAATGACAGATGCTCTTAAGGTACAGGCATATCAGGTTCTATCTGTTTCCATGGGGATGTCAGTTGTGCCTGAAACAGGATGACCAGGTAGTTCAATGCTAAAACAGTCAGCAACATTCCCAGACGGCAATATAGCTCCTGACAGCATTAATGGTTGCCGGGGCAACTCTCAAATTGTCTACGTGTTTCCAGATTGTCCTTCCTTCTATGTCCACTTGATAAGACAGGGGTTCAGTTTTGGATATAACAACTCCAGGGACCCAACCCGACCCACTTCCAAAAATCCTCAGATACACGGTGTCATCCATTGTGTTGACTGACATGAACATTGCTTTATCTTCTGACTGCTTTGGCGGCCTCTACCTTCGCTAGAAAATTTGGAAACACGAGACTCAGTCTTGTTCTGTAATGACAGTTCATTAACAACTCTGCTGGTGGGACTTCCGTTGTTGCATGTGAAGTGGCCCAATAGTCCAAAAGGAATCGTGAGACTCTGGTCTCCAGGGTCCCTCCTGATTGCTCCTTTAGACCAGACTTAAAGATTTGGATGGCATGTTCAGCTAGTCCATTGGATACTGGGTAGTAAGGTGCAGTCATAATGTGCTTGATTTGCTTGATATCATTCGGCACTTGTGAAGGCTGTTCCATTATCAGACACTATGGGTGGAATTCTCCCGCCTCGCCCGCCATGGGAATCGTAGTGGGAGGGACACGGACCATGCAAAGGTCTGTGGCCTCAGAGGGGGGGTGGGGGGCAGATTTTCCAGCATTGGGGCAGGCGCGGCTGGAAAATCCCACTCTATGACTTCAGGGTATTCTGTGGATGGAAAAACATTGCAGCAATCGGCACAGGCTTGGAGGGCCGAAGGGCCTGTTTCCTGTGCTGTACTGTTCTTTGTTCTTTGTTCAATTTCTCATTTGTAGCGTGCAATATCAGAGATTTTACCTCAAACACTTCCATCCACTTTGAATGTGCATCAACAAGGAGTAAAAACATTGTGTCCATGAATAGACCAACATGATCAATATGGACTCATACCCATGGCCAACCAGTCCATTCTCAAGGATGCAGTGGGCTCAGCAGGCAACCTTTGTTGCAATTGGCACTGTTCACAATGTTGACTAGGCTCCCAATGTTGGCATCAATACCAGGCCACCAGACATAACTCCTGGCAAGTATCTTCATCTTGGATATACCCAGATAGGTGCTCAGAGCAACTCTCTTTCTGGCACAGGCAGGACTACTCCTGTTCCCCAAAGTACGATGTCCTCTTGGCAACTCAGCTCATCTTTTCGTATAAAATATGATTTTTTCTCTTCAGAAACTGCCTTATGAGTCCGTCCCGTTAGTATCCTGGTCTCACTTTGGACAGCAGTGGATCCCAACTTGTCCAATAGCTGATCTGTTTCACTGAGACCGGTAACATGTCTATGAAATTTAACACCATGACAATTTCCTGCAGTACTGGGGGAAGGTGCAACTCTCTCGTGCAAAGTGACTCAGTGCATCCACATTTGTCACTTATGCTCCAGGCCGGTGCTCATCGGTGCAGAGGATTAATGCCCAATGCTGAATTCTTGCCAATGTGATTGGTGGAATAGTCTTGTCTTCTTTAAAAAGACTCAAAAGTTATTTGTGATCAGAAACAGTGGGAAAGTGCCGACCGCACAGTTACTGCAGGAATTTCTTCACATCAGAACTACTGATAATCCTTCTGTCTTAATTTGTAAACAGTCTTTTTCGGCTTCTGAGAGAATTCTCGAGACGTAGCCTAGTGGCCTTCCAGAACATCCACCACATCGTGGGCGGAAGAGCCTGTACTGTGCTGTACTGTTCTATGTTCTAACTGTTGCCCATTTCACGGGGCAACACCACACCAACGCCAAGAGGCAGCGCAGGTCAACACCGGTTCCTTAGACAGGTCAAAATGTAACAACAAGTTCAAATAATGAAGCAATTGTTTTACTTTGTTAAAAGATTATTTCTGGGGTGTCTTCCAAAACCAATACTGGTGCATCTTTAGCAGAAGATGTAAAGGGGCCATAAACATCGACAAATTCTGTAAAAATGCCCATAGTAATTCATCATTCCTTGGACTTGAAAGATGTGTTTTTGGGGGCCAATGCCACCTTTATGGCCTTGACCTTGTCTTCCATGCGGTGTAATCCTTGGGCATTCCACACGGAAACCTCCATGACTTGAAAAGTAAATTTATTTTCCTTGAGGCAGACTCCAACCTTTTTATATCTCTTCAACACCACCTCTAAGTTAGCTAGGTCCTCAGCTTCTGTTGATCCAGTCATGAGAACATCATCAAGGCATACCATAACTTGTGGTAGCCCTGCAGCAGACTCTCCATTGTCCTCTGGACAATTTCACATGCTGACAACACATCAAAGGACAGGCGGGTGTACTGGAACATCCCTTTGTCTGTGTTTACCATGACATAACCTCGCAAAGCATCGTCTAACTCAAGTTGATTTGATTTGATTTGATTTATTATTGTCACATGTATTAGTATACAGTGAAAAATATTGTTTCTTGTGCGCTGTACAGACAAAGCATACTGTTCATAGAGAAGGAAACGAGAGAGTGCAGAATGTAGTGTTACAGTCATGGTTAGGGTGTAGAGAAAGATCAACTTAATGCGAGGTAGGTCCATTGAAAAGTCTGACGGCAGCAGGGAAGAAGCTGTTCTTGAGTCGGTTGGTACGTGACCTCAGACTTTTGTATCTTTTGCCCGAAGGAATAAGGTGGAGGAGAGAATGCCGGGGTGCGTGGGGTCCTTAATTATGCTGGCTGCTTTGCCGAGGCAGCGGGAAGTGTAGACAGAGTCAATGGATGGGAGGCTGGTTTGCGTGATGGATTGGGCTACATTCATGACCTTTTGTAGTTCCTTGCGGTCTTGGGCAGAGCAGGAGCCCATACCAAGCTGTGATACAACTAGAAAGAATGCTTTCTGTGGTGCGTCTGTAAAAGTTGGTGAGAGTCGTAGCTGACATGCCAAATTTCCTGAGTCTTCTGAGAAAGTAGAGGCATTGGTGGGCTTTCTTAACTATAGTGTCGGCATGGGGGAACCAGGACAGTTTGTTGGTGATCTGGACACCTAAAAAGTTCCTGATCTGCGTGACTCATACCCAGCTTTGAATAAGATTGACCTCAGGCCAGCTTTGCAGTCAAGTCTTCAATCTTCAGGCTTGAATATTTATCCAACTTGGCTGCCTGAGTAACTGTTAACTTGTAGTTCCCACAGATCATAGGATAGAATCCCTACAGTGCAGAAGTAGCCCATCAAGTTGCACCGACCACAACTCCACACAGGCCCCATCCCCGCAATCCCATGCAATGACCCTGCTAATCCTGCTGACACTAAGGGGCAATTTAGCATGGCCAATCAACCTAACCCGCACATCTTTGGACTGTGGGAGGAAACCGGAGCACCCGGAGGAAACCCACGCAGACACAGGGAGAATGTGCAAATGATGCGGATGGTCTTGTCTGGCTTCAACACCGGGACTATGGGTGCTGCCCATTCTGCAAACTGAACTGGCTGGGTAAGCCCAGTTCTTCCAATCTCTTTAATTCAGTATCCACCTTTTCTCAGATGGTCTCCGGTACTGGATTGCCTGAAAGAATCAAGGTGTCAACACGGGGTTTAATATAAATCTTTGCCTGCAGGCCTTTTATCTTGCCTAACTCATCACTGAAGACACTCTCATATTACTTCATCAGTTCAAGCGGTCCTCCTTCCCACACTTGGAAAATCTCGGTCCAATTTAATTTGATTTCCTTAAGCCAATCGCGATCCAAAAGGCCTTTTGCCTGACATATTATTACTGGGAACTGGGAAGACTGTTGCCCACAGTTTCCAGGTACTGTTGTTGTATCCCATTATTTTTATGGCTTTTCCTGTGTAAGCTGTTAGCTTTGCTGCTGTAATCTTTAGATTCCATGGCTGGGCTCCTTCGCTCAAGAACCGAAACTGTTGACCGATCGCAGTCGCAGATGCCCCGGTATCTATTCCCATCTTAGGCTTTCCGTTTACCAGGAGAATTACAGTAATGGGGGTTATTTTTCCCACTGTGACGTTAAACAGGGGGTGAACATCTAACTCATTGCTGCTAGCTTTTTCCACTTGTGACAGTGCGTTTGCTAGAAATCTGAAATAAAAACCAAAAATGATGGAAATATTCTGCAGGTTATAGCAGCATCTGTGGAGAGAAACATAATTAACCTTTCAGCCCAGTGGTTGTGAGTTCCTTATTCGCACCTCGCCCAGGGTAAGGAGATTTCTCCCGAATTCCATACTCTTTTCATCAGTAATTATTTTATTGAGTTTTGGACTTGCTCACAAGTGGAAAAATATTCACGTCTGCCTTGTCAAACACCAAGACTTAAGCCAAATGCTTTCTCTTTCCGAGATAAAGCCCCATCTTGTTCAGTCTTCCCTTATAGTTATAAATTCTCAGTTCTGGCATCATCCTTGTAAAACATTTTTTTGTACCTTCTCCAGTCAGTCTCTGGCTTTACTCGAGTGAGACCGGAAATTCCCGCCCAAGGTCAACGAACATTCCCCTTGTCTGCCCCTCGCCCTTAATGCCGGCGTCTATCTTTCTCTAGCTTGCTGACCAGGGCAATTCACTCTAAGTGTGGCCTAAGCAAGGTTCAATCCAAGCTTTGATTGACAACTCTAAGACTAAGCAGATGATTGACCTCACTGGTAACTACGCCAGTTGTTTATTGCGTGTCTGTGCACCACAGGCAGAATGAGCCAACAACTGGAGTGGTTATGAGAGCTGAACTGCTCTGCCCAATGGTTACACGAATCATTCCTGGTGGTTTTGTTCTCTTGGGTAGAAATAGCTCCTGAGCTGAGATAGTCCCTCTGGTATTTTCCCATCAGAAACTGGGCCTATCATGTTCCCTGGACATGATAGTCTGCCAGCATTATTGTAGCTGGAACCAGATGGAGAGATTGGCAGTGGAATGAGGCTGCTACTGGTAACAAGAGCGGCACGGTGGCACAGTGGTCAGCACTGCTGCCTCACAGCACCAGGGACCCGGGCTCAATTTCAGCCTTGGGTGACTGTTTATGTGGAGTTTGCACATTCTCCCCATGTCTACGTGGGTTTCCTCTGGGTGCTCCGGTTTCCTCCCACATTCCAAATATGTGGGGTAGATGCATTGGCCTTGCTAAATTGTTTCTTAGTGTCAGGGGGATTAGCAGGGTAAATACGGGGAGTTACGGGGATAGGGTCTGGGTGGGATTGTTGTCTTTAACACAGAGATGAGGAGAAATTTCTTCAGCCAGAAAGTGGTGAATCTGTGGAACTCTTTGCCGCAGAAGGCTGTGGAGGCCAGGTCAATGAGTGCCTTTAAGACAGAGATAGATAGATAATTCTTTATTAACTAAAGGATCAGGGGTTATGGGGAAAAGGCAGGAGAATGGGGATGAAAAAAATATCAGCCATGATTGAATGGCGGAGCAGACTCGATGGGCCGAGTGGCCTAATTCTGCTCCTATGTCTTATGGTCTGATGGTGCAGACCCGTTGGGCTGAGTGGCCTCTTTCTGCACTGTAAGGGTTCTATGAAGAGGAACCTGAGCCTTTGTTCAGCTTGCCTTTATTCCCAGTCCAGAAACACTAAATAAATAACATTCTGGAAGATTCCTTAAAGTCAGGCAGATTGACAATTGCAGGTAGATCCTCAAGGGGTAACGCTGATGCCACCACCAACATCCACTGAAATCAGTAAGGATCGCTTACTGGGGCGGCACGGTGGCACAGTGGTTAGCGCTACTGCCTCACAGCGCCAGGGACCCAGGTTCAATTCCCAGCTTGGGTCACTGTCTGTCTTCTCCCTGTGTCTATGCGAGTTTCCTCCAGGTGCTCCAGTTTCCTCCCACAGTCCAAAGTTGTGCAGGTTAGGTGGATTGGCCATGGTAAATTACCCCGTAGTGTCCAAAGATGTGTATGTTAGGGGTATTAGCAGGGCAAAAACATGGGTTATTGGGGTGAGATGCTCTCGGAGAGTCAGTGCTGACTTGATGAGCCAAGTGGCCTCCTTCAGCAATGTGGGGATTCTATGATCAGTCCCTCATCCTCTTGAGGGGTTGAGCAAATATAACTGGGCGGGAACTGAAATTAAACTGTGAACAGTGTCCAAGTGAAGCCTGATGCTCACCAAGGAAGGGAGTCTCCATTTTGAGCACTCTGTATGGGTCAGCAGCAAGCAATGCACTCAGCCACTGAACCCCGTCGCCCACTCAACTATTTTCAAATTACACGTGATGCATCTGAATTTTTCAAAATGAATTCTCAGATGCGGTCGTCGCTGGCAAGGCCAGCATTTATTACCCATAACCAAATATCCACTTGCTAGGCCACTTCAGAGCCTGGGCAAAAGTTAACCTCAGACCCAAGAGAATTGGCAGTGTCTGGAGCCAGGATTTAAGGGAGCACCCTGATAGTGAGTACCATGCGATTGTTTCAGTGGCTAGCACACAGCAAGATCCCAATCAGAGCAAACAGCGAGTAGAACGGGTAAACTGAAGGAGGGGAGGATTTAAAGCAAGGTTTGCATTTGTATAACACCTTCAGCATGCCCAAAGAATTTACAACAAATGAAGTATTTTTCTGAAGTGGAGTCATTGTAATTTGGGAAACCTGGCTCTTTGGGAGGAGATTGGGACTGGGATGATGAGAAAATTGGGACTGCGATGAGGAGGAGATTGGGACTGGAAAGAGAAGGAGATTGGGATCGGGATGAGGAGGGCATTGGGACTGGAGTGAGGAGGAGATTGTAGCTGGGATGGGGAGGAGATTGGGACCGGGATGAGGAGGAGATTGGGATTGGGATGGGGAGGAGATTGTAGCTGGGATGGGGAGGAGATTGGGACCGGGATGAGGAGGAGATTGGGATTGGGATGGGGAGGAGATTGTAGCTGGGATGGGGAGGAGATTGGGACTGGGAAGAGGGGAAGATTGGGACTGGGATGAGGAGGAGATTGGGATCGGAATGATGAGGAGATTGGGACCGGCATGAGTAGACGATTGGGACTGGGATGAGGAGGAGATTGGGACTGGGATGAGGAGGAGATTGTATCTGGGAGTGAGAGAAGCTGGGATTGGATAAAGGGCCGGATGGTCAGTGTGGGAAGATTTTAATCTGGAGATTGACTGGAGTCTGGAGCAGACAGGTAATCGTTATTGACCAGAACTGGACTGGTTGGAATTTGCAGTTGATAATCCCTGTGGGAGTTGTCACATGACTAACACCAGGCCTCAGAACAACATTGGGAAAATTAATAATGAGAGAGTAACAACGTGACTCAACCTATGAGGAAATAAATTCCTCATGGACTCATTATAAATTGGACAAATCATCCCTCGTCTTTGTCTCAGAGTTTAAAAGAAGTACCTTGGCTCCGTGACCCAGACTCACACAGGTCGCCTCTTGTCCAACTTTCCCCAATTCAGTCAGATTGTTGCTCCTCATTACTGGAACTTTCCAGAAACACAAGTGCAGAAAGCAAGCGACAGCGCCATCAGCAGGCAGGGCCCAGGAGCATCAACATCTGCAGCCACCTCCGAAACGTCCTCATGTACCTCACTCAGCCAATCCCAGGAATGAACTTGTATTCCTATCGCAGCCTCGCGACTTGACAGAACCTTTCCCGGACAATGAAGTATTTTCTCACCATTGTAGTGTGGGAAACAAGGCAACTAATTAGCGTCCAGCAACCTGTAATGAGCAGGAAATCTGTTTCAGTGATGCCAGTTGAGGGATAATTAGAAGCCGGGCTTAGTGACAGCCCTCTCACCTCTGTGGGTTCAAGTCCCACTTCAGACGGTGGAGCATGTAATCCAGGCTGACATTCTGGTGCAGTACTGAGGGAGCACTGCACTACCGGAGGCGCCATCTTTTATTGAGACACTAAAGCAAAGCCTCACCTACCCTCTCTGCTGAGTATAAAAGATCCACGATACTCCTCAAAGTGGAACAGGGCAATCAATCCCCCACCCCCACCCCACCACCCCGGTGATGAAGGAAAATTGATCATCCGGAAACGCAACGCTCACAAAAGTGAAGTTTTCCATTCCTTCTGAAAGCATCGTCTCAATTCTTACCACTTCCCCAATCTCCTTTTGAGAAACTCTTTACTTGAGCCACAGTTTGACAGTTCCGGGTAGCCTGGCAAACGTAACGGTCGGAATTTTACTGCTCCGCCCGCCACGGGAATGGGAGCGGGAGAGGGGGGGGACAATGGAAAGGTCCATTGACCTCGGCTGGGATTTTACGGTTTCGGGATGAGCGAGGCCATAAAACCCCGCCCAACAAACCCCATAGCTTCGTGAAGAAACTGGCACAAGAACACAGCAACCTGAACAAGCACATTCGCCGCAATATTCTTCACAACTGGTAGCTCAGTAAGAAGTCATAATTAGGGCCATCCGTCTCGCTCTTGATGTCCATTCAGTCTAGCGCTGTCATCTCTTGTCCACTGATTCTTTTTCATTCTTTCACTGGATGTGGGCGTCGCTGACTAGGCCAGCATTTATTGCCCTCGAGAAGCTGGTGGTGAGATGCCTTCTTGAACTGCCGCTATCCATGTGGTGTGGGTACATCCACAGTGCTGTTAGGCAGGGGGTGGTTGCAAGATTTTGCAAAGGTTAGATGACAATGGGAAATAGCAATGGGGCAAGTAAAGAAAGAAGCTCCCGGCCTAGAAGAGGGGTGAATGTCAAAAGCAGAGTTATTCCCAGCAGCTGAAAGAATGGGACTTGAGTATTTGATCTGAAATTGTTGAGCTCAGTGTTGTGTCCAAAAGGGTGTCATGTATCGATTCAAAGGGAGAGGTGCTGTTCCTCAAGCTTCATGTGTAAAGTACAGGAGGTCGAGGACAGAGTGGTCAGAGAGGGAGCGAGGTGGATATGTAGAATAGCAAATGACTGAAATCTTAGGGTCACGTTTGAGACCTGAATACTGGTGTTCTTGCAAAACAATCACTCAGTTTGGGTTTGACCTCAATCTAAACTACTTCAAAAGTAATTAACAGGCTGGAAAGTACTCTGGGACATTCTGACACCATTGACATCTTTTGATTTGATTTGATTTATTATTTTCACTTTAAAGTAAAGTTAAAGTTTATTTATTAGTCGCATGTAGGCTTACATTAATACTGCAATGAAGTTACTGTGAAAATCCCCCAGTCGCCACACTCCGGCACCTGTTCGGGTACACTGAGGGAAAATTTAGCATAGCCAATCCACCTAACCAACTGTGGGAGGAAACCGGAGCACCCGGAGGAAACCCATGCAGACTCGAGGGGAACGTGCAAACTCCACACAGACAGTGACCCAAGACTGGAATCGAACCTGTGCCCCTGGCGCTGTGAGACTGAATAGACAGTTACCTGTTGTCAGCCATGGCCCAGTTGGTGCACATCACATTCCAGAGACTGGAAAGCACCAATCTCAGCTCACACTCTAGTGCAGTACTGATGGAGTGCCGCACTGTCGGAGGCGCTGTCCTTCAGGTGTGGGGCCTGCCCTCTCAGATGGATGTAAAAGATCCCCATGTTGGCCGCCATGTTGAAGAACAGCATCAGAGTTCTTCCCTGTGATTTGACTGATATTTAATCCTTGATCAACATCCCAAACAAAAACACAGATGATCACATTCTTGGTTGAGGAAGTTTGCTGTGTACCGATTGGCTGCTGAATTTCTGCATTACTGCGATGAGTATACATCAAACATTCATCCTTGGTTGTGAAGCACTTTGGGATGTCCGAGGCTGTGAAAGGTGCTATAGAAATGCAGGCTGTTGCAGGGAGAAGTATTCTAAAAAGAAGATTGATAAATCAGATAAATACTTGAACGAATAAAAATACATTGTCATTGGGGCAGGAGCAGGGAACTGGAATAGAAGAAACATAGAAAAACTACAGCACAAAACAGGCCCTTCGGCCCCACAAGTTGTGCCGAACATATCCCTACCTTTTAGGCCTACCTATAACCCTCCATCCTATTAAGTCCCATGTACTCATCCAGGAGTCTCTTAAAAGACCCTATTGAGTTTGCCTCCACCACCACAGACGGCAGCCGATTCCACTCGCCCACCACCCTCTGTGTGAAAAACTTCCCCCTAACATTTCCCCTGTACCTAACCCCCCAGCACCTTAAACCTGTGTCCTCTCGTAGCAGCCATTTCCACCCTGGGAAAAAGCCTCTGAGAGTCCACCCGATCTATGCCTCTCAACATCTTATATACCTCTATTAGGTCTCCTCTCATCCTATGTCTCTCCAAGGAGAAAAGACCGAGCTCCCTCAGCCTATCCTCATAAGGCATACCACTCAATCCAAGCAACATCCTTGTAAATCTCCTCTGCACCCTTTCAATCTTTTCCACATCCTTCCTGTAATGAGGCGACCAGAACTGAGCACAGTACTCCAAGTGGGGTCTGACGAGGGTCTTATATAGCTGCATCATTATCCCCGGACTCCTAAACTCAATCCCTCGATTGATAAAGGCCAGCGCACCATACGCCTTCTTAACCACCTCCTCCACCTGCGGAGCCGATTTCAGAGTCCCATGGACCCGGACCCCAATGTCCATTAGTAGTAATGGACCATTACGCATTTATCTGGGTTGAAGTCCATCTGCCACTTCTCCGCCCAGTCTTGCATCCTATCTATGTCCCTCTGTAACTTCTGACATCCCTCCAGACTATCCACAACCCCACCAACCTTCATGTCATCGGCAAACTCACCAACCCATCCCTCCACTTCCTCATCCAGGTCATTTATGAAAATGACAAACAGCAAGGGTCCCAGAACAGATCCCTGGGGCACACCACTGGTGACCGACCTCTATTTAGAAAAAGACCCATCCCTACCCACTCTCTGCCTTCTGCAGGCAAGCCAGTTCCAGATCCACAAGGCAGCAGCCCTTTGGATCCCATGCCCTCTCACTTTTTTGAGAAGCCTTGCTAAAATCCATATAAACCACATCTACTGCTTTCCCTTCGTTAATGTGTTTAGTCACATTTTCGAAGAACTCCACCAGGCTCGTAAGGCACGAACTGCCTTTGACAAAGCCATGCTGAGTATTCTTGAGCATACTAAACCTCTCTAAATGCTCATAAATCTTGTCCCTCAGGATCTTCTCCATCAGCTTACCAACCACTGAGGTTAGACTCACCGGTCGGTAATTTCCTGGGCTATCCCTATTCCCCTTCTTGAAAATAGGAACCACATCCGCAATCCTCCAATCCTCTGGCACCTCTCCCGTCTCCATTGACAATGCAAAGATCATCGCCAGAGGCTCTGCAATCTCTTCCCTCGCCTCCCACAGTAACCTGGGGTACATCCCATCCGGACCCGGCGACTTATCTATCTTGATGCCATTCAAAGATTCAAGGAATGAATTGGATAGCTCGACTAAAGAGCCGACATGCGATTGATAGGCCAAATGGCCTCTTCTGGGCTGTATCATTCTGATTCCATGGCAGATTCTGGACTCAACAGTAGGTGGAAGGCCCTGGGCTGGACATGGACACGGTGAACAGGATAATCTGAATGGGCCGAATGTCCTTTTTCACTTTCCAAACCATTCTTAGCTCCTGATTCATTTTCACTTCCAATGCTGGAAGATGGAGGAGGAACAGAGCTCCCTATATAGCCAGGGGTAAGCAGTGTAATGATATGTCATTGGACTAGTAATCCAGAGGACTGGACTCATGCTCTGGGGGCACAGGTTCAAATCCCACTGCAGCAGCATTCAATGCTTAAAATCTAGAATTAGAAACTAACCTCAGTGACTGTGCAACTATTGTCAAATCATTTTAAAAACCTATCAGGTTCACTAAGGCAAGGCAATCCGCTGTCCTTACCCTGGTCTGGCCTACATGTGACTCCAGAACCACAGCAATTTGGTTGACTCTTAACTGCCCACTGAAACGGCCGAGCGAGCCATTCAGTTCAAGGGGCAATTAGTGATGGATAACAAATGCTGGCCCAGCCAGCGACATCTACATCCCATGAACGAATAAATGACAGAGTACACTGTTAGAGTTGCTTTTGGATCAGGCACCAGTCAGTTAATGAAAGTAGCCCGAGGCAGACAACAAGTGCCACATTGGATTGAAGATGTGGTGGGAACATCAGCAGGACCAGCTTCAGGATGTACAACATGTCTCATAGAAACATAGAAACTAGAAGCAGGAGTAGGCCATTCGGCCCTTCGAGCCTGCTCTGCCATTCATTTTGATCATAGCTGATCATTGAATTCAATATCCTGATCCCCCCTTACCCCCATATCCCTTGATTCCTTTAGCCCCAAGAGTTATATCTAAGTTCTTCTTGAAATCAGACAATGTTTTGGCCTCAGCTACTTTCTGTGGTAGTGAATTCCACACATTCACCACCCTCTGGGTGAAGAAATTTCTCCTCAACTCTGTTCTAAAAGGTTTACCCCTTATCCTCAAACTATGACCCCTAGTTCTGGACTCCCCCACCATCGGGAACATTCTTTCTGAATCTACCCTGTCTAACACTGTTAGAATTTTATACATTTCTATGAGATCCCCTTTCATTCTTCTAAACTCCAATGTAATCCTAACCGACTTAGTCTCTCCTCGTATAACAGACCTGCCATCCCAGGAATCAGTCTGGTAAACCTTCGCTGCACTCCCTCTATAGCAAGGACCTCCTTCCTCAGATAGGGACACCAAAACTGCACACAATACTCCAGGTCTGGCCTCACCAACACCCTGTACAATTACCATCTCCTAACATCATACAGTAATAAAACCATACAAAACCTAATGGATATTCTAATAAGATGTAAATAATGGGGTGTTAAATCCTAAATCCTATCCTATTATTTGCTCCCTTAAAATCCCAAGTGCCAGGAACAAAGATGCATTCCTGGTTTCCAGGATTGCAAGGATCTCTCCCTTCACAGACAGTTCTTCCCAGTCCAAATGTTTATGTTTTCAAAGGAGCCAATCACACACACACACACAAACGCGCATGGGCACCTACGCACACTTTCTCAGCTAACTTTTATCACAGCCTTTTATATATTCCTGGAAGGCAGAATCCAGAAATCTGTCTGGATATTACACACAGCCTATTTCTTGTTGAGATAGTACTCATCTCCCATTATCTCCCATTGTCTCCACTGGAGGTGGCAATTAGTCTCTCGATGCTTTAGAAGTAATTTTGTCTGGAAACAGGCTGGGATTCCATTGTCTCACAGGATATCACTTGCCAGCAATTCAGCCGGTGGCTGACTTTACATCCTCAGCCATCTTTGGTTTGTGTGTCCATTTTTTGAAAAGTTCAACATTTCGAGATGTAATTTGGTGTTTTTCCTTCATTATTGTGACCCTGTCCCTGTTCCAAATGGATTCTCAACCTGCGGTGAAGAAGGAAAAGCTCAGAGTTTGGGATCTATGCCTTGAAAATGTAAACCTCAGTGAAAGTAAGGTTTAGATTTTCTGACGTGGGGGTGAGGGCGTCACTGGCTGGGCTAACATTTATTTCCCATCCCTGAGGGCATTTAAGAGTCAACCACATTGCTGTGGACCTGAACATGTAGGCCAGACAGGGTAAAAATAACAGATTTCCTACCCTAAAAGACTTTAGTGAACCAGGTGCATTTTTGCAACAACACTCTTTATTAGATTTTTATTGAACTCAAATTTCACCATCTGCCACGGTGGGATTTGAACCAGGTCCCCCAGGGTATTAACCTGGGTCTCTGGATTACTAGTTCAGTGACAACACCACTATGCCACTGCTTCCCCTTTAAACATGTGTGTTTTGTAACATTTCCATCGTGTTAAACTGAATTGGTTAAGTGTGCCTCCTGTAAGAATAACTCCGACCTTTCACTGTGAGAGCTCTATCACTATTGCTTCATAAATGCTTTACAAGGGTCATAAGCCATTGTTCCAGGGACAAAAATATTTGTTTAGTCCCTTTAAGTGATTTCCCATTGTGAGGGGGTTGACAGTGGAAGGATGGGAGCCACCAAGGAAGGGATGGATAGACTGCTCTCGGCTAGCGTCTGGCTGACTGGACAGGCAGCGAGACAAGATTAATGGGCTGCAGGTGGGTCACATTTTTATGAAATGTGATTCAAACCAGAGATCCACCAGAAACAAAGCACGGAAGAATCGCAATCGTTTTCAGATTTGAAGTGGGGTTTTTTCTCTCAATCCAGTGCAGGGATTTGTGCTGACGTACGGGGCCTGGCTGGGACTGAGGTTAGCAGCGTTGTGGTAGGGCCTGTGGGAGAGTGACACACTCAGCTAATAACACACATATAAAAAGCTCAGAGATGCAGGAGGGGTCAGGGTTCATGGCACCTGACCCACCCCCTTTTCCACTCCAACTCAAGCACAATAGCTACCATCGGTTGGGTGCAGTTGTCTGCTCAGGAATGCACAAAACATTCCGTTTAACTTGGAAAAGAACATCCAACAACAATCAGAAAAACCCAGAGAAAGGCTGCTGTGAACCTCCAGCGCTGTGTCTGTGTTTCTGCCAGTGTGTATATGTGTGTGTGTCTGTATGTGTGTGTGTATTCATGTGTGTGTGTGTATTTCTATATGTGTTACTTGCATGTGTCTGTGCATCCGTACATGCATGTATGTCAGTGTGTGTGCTTTTGTAAGGCCATGTGTGTCTGTTTATGTGTGTGTGTGTGTGTGTGTCTCTGTCAGTTTATGAGTCAGTGTGTGCTTGTCTATGCATATATGTCACTGGCAATGCACCTGACTGTCTCTGTCAGTATGTGTGTGTGTGTGTGTTTCTGTCAGTATGTGGGTGTGCGTGCTTGTGAGTCTGTGTGTCTCTGTCAGTGTGTGTGTCTCTGTTAATGAATGTGTCTCTGCCAGTGTGTGTGTGTGTGTTTGTGTCACTATCAGTGTGTGGGTGCGTGTGATTGTCAGTCTGTGTGTCTCTGTCAGTGTGTGTCTCTGTCAGTGTGTGTGTCGCTGTTGATGAGTGTGTCTCTGCCAGTGTGTGTGTGTGTGTGTCACTGTCAGTGCGTGGGTGCGTGTGATTGTCAGTCTGTGTGTCTCTGTAAGTGTGTGTCTCTGTTAATGAATGTGTCTCTGCCAGTGTGTGTGTGTGTCTCTGCCAGTGTGTGTGTGTGTGTGTCACTGTCAGTGTGTGTGTGTGTGTGTGTGTCACTGTCAGTGTGTGTGTGGGTGTGTGTGTGTCACTGTCAGTGTGTGGGTGTGGGTGTGTGTGTGTGTGTGTGTGTGTCTCTGCCAGTGTGTGTGTGTGTGTGTGTGTCACTGTCAGTGTGTGTGTGTGTGTGTCACTGTCACTGTGTGTGTGTGTGTGTGTGTCACTGTCAGTGTGTGTGTGTGGGTGTGTGTGTGTCACTGTCAGTGTGTGGGTGTGTGTGTGTCACTGTCAGTGTGTGGGTGTGTGTGAGTGTTTCTGTACAAGTTGCAGATCCTGAACTGAAACCGTTACTAATTCAAAAAGCCTCCTGTTACGACCGAGCCAGTGAAATACTTGCAGCTTCTCCCCCAGAGTGCTTGAGGGACAAACTTGACTCTCTTTAGAAAATTCTGAATGCTGGCGTTATCCCGGACCCATTCCTGCTGCAGCCACTCTACACCAATCAGACTGGCTCCTGTCCCATCTGTGGTCCGTCACCCTTAGTAGTTGGAGAGGAATTCACAGTCAGCCTGCCTCTCTGATCTCCCGTCCATTATGTTATCAAGAGCTTTAAGCTTCAAGTATACAATGAACAGCAATGCTGAAGGGTAGGATTGCACTGACATTAATTTAGTACAAAGGGACCACATGGGGACTGTCTTACTAAGAGCCTGAGGTCATGGTGAAGAACTCCTTTCTAATGCTGATTGCCTTCTCCAGGAGCTTCATTCCACACACATCAGATCAGAGCTGGGCTGCACCACTGCCCACTTCAAATTTACACAAACAACACGGAGTTTGTCACAGTAATGAGACCTCCGTCAAAATGAAGCCAAGTTTCCTGATAATCGCAATCGCTGCTCCGCTGCTGAGAACCGGTTTCAAGGAGCTTGTCACACAACGTGAACTAAAGACCACTCAGCCCTCCCCAATGGACCTAGCCCCTCTAGTCCTAGCCCTGCCTTCATCTCACCCCTCCCCACTGGACCTAGCCCCCCAAGTCATAGAATCCTATAGTGCAGAAGGAGGCCAGTCAGCTCATTGAATCTGCACCGACCACAATCCCATCCAGGCCCTATCCCCTTAGCCCCGTGCATTTACCCTAGCTAGTCCCACTGACACTAAGGGGCAATTTACCATGGCTAACCCACCTAACCTGCACATCTTTGGGCTGTGGGAGGAAACCGGAGCACCCGGAGGAAACCCACACAGACACGGGGAGAATGTGCAGAGTCCACACAGGCAGTAACCCGAGGCCAGAATTGGCCTTGGGTCCTTGGTGCTGTGAGGCAGCAGTGCTAACCACAAAGGGGTAAGTCCTGCCCCTGTCCCACCCCTCCCACAGGTCACACCTGCCACATGCAGCCTTGGCATTGCTTATGCTATAGGCGCCCGATGTGTGTCAGTGATGGTCTGAAAGGAAGTTAGAAACATAGAAAAACTACCGCACAAAACAGGCCCTTCAGCCCCACAAGTTGTGCCGAACATATCCCTACCTTCTAGGCCTACCTATAACCCTCCATACTATTAAGTCCCATGTACTCATCCAGGAGTCTCTTAAAAGACCCTATTGAGTTTGCCCCCACCACCAGTGACGGCAGCCGATTCCACTCGCCCACCACCCTCTGTGTGAAAAACTTCCCCCTAACATTTCCCCTGTACCTAACCCCCCAGCACCTTAAACCTGTGTCCTCTCGGAGCAGCCATTTCCACCCTGGGAAAAAACCTCTGAGAGTCCACCCGATCTATGCCTCTCAACATCTTATATACCTCTATTAGGTCTCCTCTCATCCTTCGTCTCTCCAAGGAGAAAAGACCGAGCTCCCTCAGCCTATCCTCATAAGGCATGCCACTCAATCCAGGCAACATCCTTGTAAATCTCCTCTGCACCCTTTCAATCTTTTCCACATCCTTCCTGTAATGAGGTGACCAGAACTGAGCACAGTACCCCAAGTGGGGCCTGACGAGGGTCTTATATAGCTGCATCATTATCCCCGGACTCCTAAACTCAATCCCTCGATTGATAAAAGCCAGCACATCATACGCCTTCTTAACCACCTCCTCCACTTGCGGGGCCGATTTTAGAGTGCTATGGACCCGGACCCCAAGGTCCTTCTGATCATCTACAATACTGAGAGTCTTTCCCTTAATATTGTACTCCTTCATCCCATTTGACCTGCCAAAATGGACCACTACGCATTTATCTGGGTTGAAGTCCATCTGACACTTCTCTGCCCAGTCTTGCATCCTATCTATGTCACTCTGTAACTTCTGACATCCCTCCAGACTATCCACAACCCCACCAACCTTCGAAATTGGTTGGAAGTTGACAGTAGCTTCTGCCAATCTCAAAGACCTGGATGAAGTAAAGTTTGCAAGGTGCATGCCACTTATAACCAGTCACGAAACAGGCCATTCTAACTAGCTGCTGATAGCAAACTAAATTCAGAAGGTGTGGTAGCATGGCCCCTTTAAGAGGCGAGCCTTCGCAGGCCATGTGACCAGGCCAGAGCCAATGAACTGAGACCGTACAAACCTGAGCCAATCAGAAATGAGGGAGAGCTGCCTGAGGCTGAAGGTCTTCAGTTGGCGCCAGGGCGTTGTTAGGTTTAGACATGTGTTAGTTGTACTATTGAACCCTTTGTGAATATAGTTGTTATTGTTGCTGAACACTTTCAGTTAATCACTGCCACATCGAGTAACCTCGAGTTATTACAGAGTGGGATTGTGATTCAGGTGAGTTGACCTTTTAATGAGCATTCATGACATGCTAATGAATGCAAATAGGGTTCTTAACATTCCACAGTGGGAAACCCGACGCACTTCTAACCCACCTTGAAAGTCAAGAGAACCAAATTCCTAACTATTTTCCCACCCTTGGGAAACTGTTTTTACTCATGCTCACCACGATTCCCGCTGCTGGTGGGTATGGAAGATTCATCCCAATGCCTTTGTGTTTCAAATTGCCAATCGGGGAAAGATCCTCTCAGTATTGACCCTGTCAAGCCCTTGCAACATCCCATATGCTTCAATGAGATCATTCTCCCAAATTCCAGAGTGTGGACCCAATTTACTCAGTCTCTCATCATAGCACAATCCTCCCTTCTCAGGAACTATCTAATGAACCTTCGCTGTACCACCTCCAATCAAGGGCAGCACGGTGGCATAGTGGTTAGCATTGCTGCCTCACAGCGCCAGGGACCCGGGTTCAATTCCGACTTTGGGTCACTGTCGGTGTGGAGTTTGCATGTTCTCCCCTTGTCTCTGTGGGTTTCCTCTGAGTACTCTGGTTTCCTCCCACACTCCAAAGATGTGCAGATTAGGTGGATTAACTATGCTAAATTGCCCCTTAGTGTCCCAAGATGTGAAGGTTAGGGGGAATTAGAGTGGTAAATGCTTGGGATTACAGGGTTAATTGGTAAATTGCCCCTTAGTGTTGGGGGGGATTAACAGGGTAAATAGGTGGGGCTAAGGGGATAGGGCCTGGGTGGGATTGTTGTTGGTGCAGGCTTGATGGGCCGAATGGCCTCCTTCTTCTGCACTGTAAGGATTCTATCATACCTTAAGTATGGAGACCAAAACTGCAAACGGTGTTCCAGGTCTGATCTCACCAAAGCCCTCTACAATTATAGCAAGACTTCCTTGTTTTTATACTCCAATCCCATTGCAATCCTAATAAACCATCGCCTTGCTGACGGCTTGCGTGTCTGCATGATAACTTTCTGTGTGCTCCTTGTGTGAGTGCATGCAACCTAGCGAGCCACATAGCTTTAGAAGCAGAGGGGGGTTTTAAACTAAATAGCGGGGGCAAGAGATCAAATTTTGGAAGATGTGGCAAACCAAAGAGTGGAGACGAGGCAAGAGAGAAAAGTATTAATACGGGAAATTGTTATATATTTAGAAAGGTTGTGAGTTGCTTTAAGAGTTGATCACATGATTTGATGATGCTGTCGGTTGAGTGTGTGCTTAGGCTGCAGTTTTATATTCTGCAGTGCAGAGAGAGCAGCTCTTCAATAAAACATGTTGTGTGTTAGTCTAAATCTATGTGTGCAAACCACAATCTTTTCTTTCTGTTAAAATCCACTTCCCCCAAAATAGTTAGAACATCACAGAATTGATGGGAAATGATAATGAGAATATGGCAAGAAGGGACAGAGAGTAAAAAGCTCAGAATAAAGCAACAGATTTATGTTACAAAAATAATAGGACAAAACTAAAGTTTTTAAAGTTTATTATTATCACAAGTAGGCTTACATTAACACTGCAATGAAGTTACTGTGAAAATCCCCTAGTCGCCACACTCTTGTGTCTAAAGGCATTAAAGGCTCTGTATCTAAACACACATAACATTCAAAAACAGAACAGATAAACAGATAGTACAAATAGAAATAAATAAGTACAGTCTTATAGCATTGATTGATGATATAGATTGGGTCCTGAATGTTGAAGGGGTATGTGACAATTAGGAAGGACAGGAAGTTAGGAAAAGGTGGAGAGGTGGCTCTGTTAATTAATGATGATGTTAGCACAGTAAGGGGGAATGTCTAAGTTCAAGAAACCAGGATGTAGAGGCAATTTAGATTGAAATTCAAAAAAATCAAAATGCCAAATTACGTACAGACACATTGAAGATTTAAAAATGGACATCCAAGCTAAAGATGGCTGAGAATGTAAATGTAATGACTGTCTGAGTTGCTGCTGCGTGGGATACTAAGACCTGAGGGACAATAGAATGTCATACCCTTTTCTAGGCAGGGACACATCAAAGGAAGAAGCAACTGACTGTAATCTCCTGTGGAGATAGTGGAAGCTAATCATCATCTCAGCAGGAATCATATCCTCGAAGTCATATCCCAGACCAGGGGTTCAGGGGTTTTCCTCTTCTAGGGATACACAAAGAACTGGGATAAAAAGCCAGCTACAAAGCTGATCAGTGTGTTGGGGGTGTCAGCGTGTGTGACACAGAAACAGTAAATGATAGCAGCAGTCAATCCTGCAAAGGTTACAACTAAAAGTCCCACTCTCTCTTTGATTGCCGGAAGCAAGTCAAGTCGGCAAAGCCACAGCTGAGAAGGAAGCGTGACAACTTCTCTCAGCTAAACTGCAGGACTAGGAATCACCAAACAAATTGCTCAACTGCTAAAGTCTGCAGTACAGTTCCAGTGGAACCTGATGTGGGCGCCACTGTCTGGGCCAGCATTTATTACCCATCCCTAATTGCTCTTGAACTGAGTGGTTTGCTAGGCCATTTCAGAGGGCAGTTGAGAGTCAACCATGTTGCTGTGGCTCTGGAGTCACATGTAGGCCAGGCCGGGTAAGGAAGATTTCCTTCCCTCAAGGACATTAGTGAATCAGATGGGTTTTTCCGACAATCGACAATGGTTCCTTGGTCATCATGTGTCGGTCTTGTCGGTCTTTGTCGGTCTTCACGGTGGAAGACACAAATAGTTTGCCGAATACTAGAGATCGAGAGTTGGTGGGAGGGGAGGTCCTTAATACAATTACTGTTACTAAGGAGGTGGTGCTTGGTAGACTAATAGGACTGAAGGTAGACAAGTCCCCGGGCCCGGATGGAATGCATCCCAGGGTACTGAAAGAAATGGCTGAGGTAATAGCAGATGCGTTAGTAGTAATTTATCAAAATTCGCTGGACTCTGGGGTAGTGCCGGCTGATTGGAAAACAGCTACTGTTACGCCGCTGTTTAAAAAAGGAAGTAGACAAAAGGCGGGTAACTACAGGCCGGTTAGCTTAACGTCCGTAGTTGGGAAGATGCTAGAGTCCATTATTAAAGAGGAAATAACAGAGCACCTGAATAAGAATGGTTCAATCAAGCAGACGCAGCATGGATTCATGAAGGGAAAGTCGTGTTTGACGAATCTACTGGACTTTTATGAAGATGTCACGAGTGCGGTTGACAGAGGGGAACCGGTGGATGTGGTGCTTTTAGATTTCCAGAAGGCGTTCGATAAGGTGCCTCACAAAAGGTTGCTGCAGAGGATTGGGGTACATGGAGTTAGGGGTAAGGTGTTAGCATGGATTGGGGATTGGCTATCTAACAGGAAGCAGAGAGTTGAGATAAATGGGTGCTTTTCTGATTGGCAGTTGGTGACCAGTGGCGTGCCGCAGGGATCGGTGCTGGGGCCTCAATTGTTTACCATTTACATAGATGATCTGGAGGAGGGGACTGAATGTAGGGTATTCAAGTTTGCTGATGACACGAAGGTGAGTGGGAAAGCGAATTGCGTGGAGGACGCGGAAAGTCTGCAGAGAGATTTGGATAGGCTGAGCGAGTGGGCGAGGATCTGGCAGATGGAATATAACGTTAGCAAATGTGAGGTTATCCACTTTGGAAGGAATAATAGTAAATTGGAATATTATTTAAATGGAGAAAAATTACATCATGCGACTGTGCAGAGGGACCTGGGGGTCCTTGTGCACGAATCGCAAAAACTCAGTCTGCAGGTGCAGCAGGTGATCAAGAAGGCGAATGGAATGTTGGCCTTTATCGCGAGGGGGATAGAATATAAAAGCAAGGAGGTCTTGCTGCAACTGTACAAGACACTGGTGAGGCCGCAACTGGAGTACTGTGTGCAGTTTTGGTCCCCTTATTTGCGAAAGGATATATTGGCCTTGGAGGGAGTGCAGAGAAGGTTCACCAGGTTGATACCGGAGATGAGGGGTGTGGCTTATGAGGAGAGATTAAACAGATTGGGTCTGTACTCGTTGGAGTTTAGAAGGCTGAGGGGTGATCTTATAGAGACATATAAGATAATGAAGGGGCTGGATAGGGTAGAGGTAGAGAGACTCTTTCCACTTAGAAGGGAAACCAGAACTAGAGGGCACAGCCTCAAAATAAGTGGGGGCCGGTTCAGAACAGAGTTGAGGGGGAACTTCTTCTCTCAGAGGGTAGTGAATCTCTGGAATTCTCTGCCCATTGAAGTGGTGGAGGCTTCCTCGTTGAATATGTTTAAATCACGGGTAGATAGTTTTCTGATCGATAAGGGAATTAGGGGATATGGGGAGCAGGCGGGTAAGTGGAACTGATTCGCTTCAGATCAGCCATGATCTTGTTGAATGGCGGGGCAGGCTCGAAGGGCCAGATGGCCTACTCCTGCTCCTATTTCTTATGTTCTTATGTTCTTATTAGACTTTTAATTCCAGATTTTTTTAAAGTAGAATTCAAATTTCACCATCTGCCATGGTGGGATTTGAACCTGGGATTTCTAGTCCTATGACAATACCAGTGTGACACTGATAATTTGATCATCCAATTCGCTCAGTGGAATCTGCCTCCACCACACTCTCTGGCAGCTCATTCCACACCTTATCTACTGAAAGCATAAAAAGGTTTCTCCTCGTGTCTCCAATGCTTCTTGTGGCAATTACCTTAAATTGTGTCTTTTTGCTCTTGATCCGCCCAACACAATTTAACATCAACAACTCGTATTTACATAGTGCCTTTAACATCATAAAATATACTCACACAAAACCATAATCAGTACAAATTCACCGAAGATTCAACCTCCTTTGACCTCATGTCTATAGCCTTTTCTCTGACCAAACCTAATAACCGGGACCTTAACTTAAAGAGCTGTGTTCTGCTGAAGAACAAGGTGTGTTGGGCCTATGGTGTGGGTGAGGAATGACCAGTAAGAAGTCTCACAACACCCAGGTTAAAGTCCAACAGGTTTATTTGGTAGCAAATACCATAAGCTTTCGGAGCTTGCTGCTCCTTCGTCAGATGGAGTGGATATCTGTAACCACAGATAACCACTCCATCTGACGAAGGAGCAGCAAGCTCCGAAAGCTTATGGTATTTGCTACCAAATAAACCTGTTGGACTTTAACCTGGGTGTTGTGAGACTTCTTACTGTGCTTACCCCAGTCCAACGCCGGCATCGCCACATCATGAGGAATGACCGTCAGGGGGAGGGGTGGGAAACTGTAAGGGGGGGGAAAAGTACACCGGCAAAGTGAGCAATGAAGCGATCAACGCTGACGGAGCCTGGCAAAGGGGGGGAAGTTTACGCTCCTTCACCTAGTGGGATTTCTGGGTCTTATCTCCCTATCACAGCAGCATCTGTGTGATGTGTTGTCTGTCTTTGAAAGAAAGAGAATCCTGGAGAGAAAATAATTCAAGCCAACTGCTCGATATCTCAGTGGCGAAGTTGGAATGTACGGCTGCAATTTAATGAAGTGTTCTCTTTGTAGAAAAGGCACATTGTGCTGTTTATGGTAAGCCATGGGGTTCCACCCTACTCTCCAAGGTTAGACTTGTCCGAGAGCAGTGCTGGGAACCTAGGCTAATGAATGGCCCTCCTTCACCGCAAGATTGAAATCAGGCTTGTTCACTAACCATGGCCCCAAGAATAAAATTAAATACATTTAATACACGCTGAATAATTCATAAGTTATAAAAAATGCTTAATCGTTCATATATTAGTGGACCTATCAACTTCAAATGGTAAAAACATAAGAAATATTGACACTTTGGCCACAGTGGGAGTGCACGGCTCTCACAGTGAATATTGTGTGGAATCAGCACGCATCTCACTTCACTCGCCCTTGCTTTATCTGTGAATCACTTCAGTCACGCTGGCAGGCAAAAAACTACACAGACAGAACGTGGCAGCCCTGCGCACGGACAACAGTCAACAAAATTACCCGTGGGTCGCACTCAGACTCAGGTGGGCTACATGTGTTCCCCTGGGCCGCAAGGTGCCCATTGCTGTCCTAGGGTTGTGGTAAACCACTGTTAGCTTATTACCTGTATATGTGGCATGCCTGGACATGCCCCTGCCAGCCCTGCCTGAGACTCCTCCCCCCCCCCGGTCCAGGTATAAAGGCGACTGCTCCCCACCCCCCTGCCTCAGTCTGGACCAGTTCATCGGCATGGGTGTGCTCCAAGTCTTTTGCTAATAAAAGCCTATTTGTTCTTGCATACAAACTAGTCTTTGCTTGATTGATGGTGCATCAAGGGTCCCCTAGAATTAGGAATGAATCATCAGGTCATTGCAGCAACTCCAGGGGTCAAATGATGGGAATGTTAAAAAATGTGTGTTTCTATCATTTCATAGAATTGTGTAATCATAGAATCCCGACAGTGCAGAAAGAGGCCCATTCGGCCCATCGAGCCTGCACCGACAACAATCCCACCCAGCCCCTATCCCGTAACCCCATTTATTTACGCTGCTAATCTCCCTGACACTGAGGGGCAATTTAGCAAGGCCAATCCACCTAACCCGCATATTTTTGGACTGTGTCAGGAAACCGGAGCACCTGGAAGAAACCCACACAGACACAGGGAGAATGTGCAGACTCCACACAGAGAGTTACCCAAGGCCGGAATTGAACCCAGGTCACTGGAGCTGTGAGGCAGCAGTGCTAACCACTGTGCCACCATGCCGCCCATTTCTTTTGAACACTTTTATTGATTAGATGTAAAATTATTGGGGGTAAGAGCGGAAAGGCTGTTTGATTGGGCTGTAGCAGATGCAGTGTTTTATGAAAGAACCCCAGGAATATGTTCCATTAGAATTGGCAATTACAGCACCAACACATTCGTAATAAAACCCTCCGTTCGTTTAGGGTCATTCATTAGCTTCTTATTTTCCATGGGTTAACATGCTGGTTACAATGTCGGAAGGAAGGATTTCATGTATTTGTTACTAATGTTGCAAAGAAGGATGGAATCTCAAATCAAGTGATCCCAGCGAGGTCTCCAAAGTCAAAGACAACAACAGTCTGGCTCTAACTTAACATTGGACCTGGTGATCACATCATACAAACGTACCTGCTCCACTATTCAATAAGATCATGGCTGATCTGTTTGTGTTGAGTTCCACACTCGAGTGGGGCAGCCATGGTGGCACAGTGGTTAGCACTGCTGCCTCGCAGTGCTCAAGGACCTGGATTCAATTCCCAGCTTGGGTCACTATCTGTGCAGAGTCTGCATGTTCTCCCCATGTCTGCCTGGGTTTCCTCCGGGTGCTCCGGTTTCCTCCCACAGCCCGAAAGACGTGCTGGTTAGGTGCATTGGCCATGCTAAATTCTCCCTCGGTGTACCCAAACAGGCGCCGGAGTGTGGCGACTAGGGGATTTTCACAGTAACTTCATTACAGTGTTAATGTAAGCCTATTTGTGACACTAATAAATAAACTTTAAAAAAACTCCAGTGAGTACAGGGCCCCATCCAATCTCTCCTCATACGGCAAACCTACCATTCCCAGGAATCAGCCTGGTGAACCTTCACTGCACTCCCTCAATGGCAAGTATATCTTTTCTTAGATAAGGAGACCAAAACTGCATACTCTTCCCCCGCCACAATCATTCCCCGCATTTCTCACAACACACCCCCCCTTCCCCCCGCCCCGCGACAAACAAGGGCAGCATTTCAACCCCTCAGTGACCGCTCTCGAACACCGTACATAAATGAACCCCCCCCCACAATGGATCTCCCACTAAGGCCCACCCCCAGCACTGCCCCCCTGGCACAGGTTGGCACTGCCTGGCCATGTCCCACTCCCCTGGGGGCTGTACTTACCTCTGCGCCCCCGGAGGAATCCCTTAAACAGGTTTATGTCAAACCTGTTTGTAAACCTTGCCGAGATGGCGTCACATCAGAATGTATGAATATTTAGTGAGGGGCGAATCATGTAGCGAGGGGGCGAGATAAATTGGCTGAAATTTATTCAAATGCATTAAATTGAGGTGTTCGCCCATCATGGGTGTGAACCCAATCACATCGCCAGCGAGGGACAGGGAAAATCGCAACTCGTGATCTCGCCGGTGAGATTCACGATCTCCGGTTCTATCCGGATTTTGTGCCCCTGCCGCTGATCCCACACACAGAGAGTCTGGGCTCAAGATCCTGTCCATAGCCAATATTCCATTACTTTACTGAGCGCTAATCTTTAGCTAATATGTCCATGTGTCCCTGGACTTCTGGACTAGAAGTCCTGGCCTCTCTAAATTTCATTAATTCATCAATTATCTTCCCTCTTTCTATCTTTAATCAGCTTTGATCTCTGCTTTTAATATCATTTAATTTCCCTGGTAAATATTGAGCCAAAGTAATTGTTTAATATTTCTGCCATTTTGCTGACATTACCTGTCAGTTTATTGTGCGTGTTCCTTAGGGATCATATCATGATTCAGATTCTGCTTTGGTTTTTTAATGTGTCTGTAGAATACATTTCTTTCCCAATCCCTTTATCATTTATTTTCATAGTTTCTCTCTGCCTTAGAATGATGGAGTCATAGGCCGGGATTTTCCAGCTTCGCTCGCCACGAATCCAGAAAATCCCGCTCGAGGTCAACAGATCTTTCCATGGTCCACACACACCCCCCACCCCCCACCCCGCCCCACCCCCCACCCCGCCCGCCCCCCCGCCCACTCCCATTCCCGTGGCAGCCAGGACGGTAAAATTAGCCCCACAGAGCATTACAGCACAGAAATAGTGGACGGCACGGTGGCACAGTGGTTAGCACTGCTGCCTCACAGCGCCAGGGACCAGGGTTCGATTCCCGGCTTGAGTCACTGTCTGTGTGGAGTTTACACATTCTCCCCGTGTCTGCGTGGGTTTCCGCCGGGTGCTCCGGTTTCCTCCCACAGTCCAAAGATGTGCGGGTTAGGTTGATTGGCCATGCTGAATTGCCCCTTAATGTCAGGGGGACTAGCAGGGCAAACATCAGGGGCTATGGGGATAGGGCCTGAGTGGGATTGTGGTCGGTGCAGACTTGATGGGCCGAATGGCTTCCTTCTGCACTGTAGGGATTCTATGATCTATGAATAGGCCCTTCAGTCCACCATGTCTATGCTGACCATCAAATACCAATCTATACTGATCCTATTTACCAGCACTTGGTCTGACTATTGCTTGGTGATTTAGGTGTTTGTCCAGATGCTTCTTAAATATTGCGAGAGTCTCTGCCTCCAGCACCCTCTCAGGCAGCATGTTCCATATTTCCACCACCCTCTGGGTGAAAAACCTTTTCCTCAGATCCCCTCTAAACCACTTACCCCTCACCTTAAACCTATGCCCTCTGGTTTTCGACACTTATACAATAGGGAAAAGATTCTGATGATCTACCCTATCTATGCCTCTCATAATTTTGTATACCTCTATCAGACCCCCCCCTCAGCCTCCCCTGCTCCAGGGAAAGCAAACCCAGCCTCTCCAGTCTCTCCTCATAGCTGAAACTTCTCATCCCAGGCAGCATCCTGGTGAATCTCCTCTGCACGCTCCCCAGTGCAATCACACCCTTCCTATAATGTGGTGACCAGAACTGCACACAGCACCCCATCTGTGGCCTAACTAAAGATCTATAAAGCTGTAACTTCCTAATTATTTACCTACCTGATTATTTTTAAAACATTTCCGAACTTTATCACATTCCCTTTTGTCATCCGCTTCTGTGTTTTCTGTATACTTTGTTGAAGATTAATCTTTATCTATATTTAAGCCCGGATTCTTTATTCATCCACAACTTGTCATTTCAGACTAGTTTGTTCTTGTTTTTTGTACTGAGACGCATGTTTGTCGCAAGCATGTTGATCACAGTTTTAACTGGCTCACACTACTGTAACGTGGATCTGTCACTCCATCCACGGCAGTACACAGTTCTAACTACTTGAACATTTGTTTTCAAACAGGGAAGGGTCTTTAACTGATCAATTTGTGAGCAAAAGATTGAAATGCAGGTTGTGACATCTTTTTGCCTCTTATCACTTAGTTTTGTAAATCTCTTTCAATCCGAGCTCCACCCAGATACTCATCTCCAATCCACAGACACATGTCCACCTTATAATTTTCAGTAACTTCATTGCAGTGTTAATAGAAACATGGAAGATAGGAGCCGGAGGAAGGCCATTCGGCCCTTCGAGCCTGCTCCGCCATTCAGTTTGATCACGGCTGATCATCTAATATAAGCCTACTTGTGACACTAATAAGTAAACTTTAACTTCAAAACTTTAAACATTTCCCTGGTAAATATCGAGCCATGGTAATTATTGAGGCAGGCAGATGACTTGGCGACAGGCCTCTGCAGTGGTTCTGTTTGAGAGGCCACTGGAAAGCCCCCACCCCTACATTCAGCACCCCCCCACCCCCTCCCCCCTCCTCCCTCAGCTCTCCCACACCTCCTTATGCTGAGGGAGTGGAGATATTTATATCTCAGTTTAACTTTTGTTCTCTCTCCCTCTTTGCGCCGTGTTGCTAGGCGCAGAAAGATGATCCTGTGGCTCTCCCATGATGCAGCGCTCTACCCTGTCGCCATGACACACTCGGGCCCCCTTCCCCACCCCCCTTCGATGTGTCTTTATGAAGACCATCAAACAGACACACTCGCACACACAAACACACACCACGCACAGAAACGGCGCTCTCACTTGGCTGTGTTTTATTAGTTAGTTTACCGACTGATTTTACCAGTTAACAAGGTGAGTCAGAAGAGCCTCCAGATCCTGCAGAGCTATATATAACTAAATCCCCACATCCTCCATTTATGATCCAATAAACAAGGCCTGTTTCCAATCTGTGAACTATAGACTTGTGCACAAAACTGCTGGAAGCCACAGATGATTGAATCAGGCCATATATCTGAGCTCCTTATGACGCTGGTATATAATGGCCTTGGACACTCAAATAATGAGCCAATTACCAAGACCAGGAGAGTTTTTCCAGATGTCTAATTGAACTGCTGTGAATGTGCCTACAAAAATTCGACTAAATGATACCTCGATAATCAGCTTAGAAAACAGTGACGAGGCTTAGCGCTCCCAGACCTGGTCCCAGGCTGTGGTTAGTTCGCAAGCTCATTGTTAGAAATGGCCTTCCCTCAATTATTAGTCATTATTAACTTTAAACTATTTGAGATGCGGACTCACCTGATGAAGGAGCAGCGCTCCGAAAGCTCGTGATTCCAAATAAACCTGTTGGACTTTAACCCGGTGTTGAGAGACTTCTTAAATCATTTATGAACATGTCCATTCTGTTCGTCTGCGTGGGTTTCCTCCGGGTGCTCCGGTTTCCTGCCACAGTCCAAAGATGTGCAGGTTAGGTGCATTGGCCATGCTAAATGTGTGGGGTTATGGGTTAGGGTAAAATACTCTGTCAGAGAGTTAGTGCAGACTCCTTGGGCCGAATGGCCTCCTCCTGCACTGTAGGGATTCTATGGATTCTATTCTATGCTAATCATCAGCTCTTGTTGCCCACCTTCCACATCTTATCAGCAAACCTTCAATCTCCCAGGCAACCCCTCCTCCTTTTCAGGAACCCCGAAGAGGGACTTGCCAAACCTTTAGCCAAGTCTAATCATGGACTTCCATTGGATTGGTCCATCATTAAGCTTGGCAAAGCACAAGTAGCAACCCCAATTCCCAACACCCTTTGCACCAAACCAGAGAGCACCTCAACCCCTGGGCAAATCTCACTGCCCCCCACCACCACCCACCCCCTCTTTGCTGTTCAGTTGCTGATAAATACTTCCCTCAACTTTCTTCAGCTCTCGACAGTTTTTTTTTTAATGCTTTGCATTTATATAGCACCTTTCACATCCTCAGAATTGCCCGGTGTTGTAATGTAAGAAGCACAGCAGCAAATAGGGACGCATCAAAATACCGCGGACAGCAATGAGATAAATCAGTATGTAATCTGCTTTTGGTAAAGTTGGTTTAGGGATGAATATTGGCCAGGACACCAGGAGAACTCCCTGTTCTCCCTCGGATAGTGTCATAGGATCTTAGAGGAAAAAGAGGACCTTGGTTTATCATCACATTAGCCTAAACTGTGGAGTCACTTCACAGCATGGAGTTTGAACCCACAGCCTTTTGACTTGGTGATGACAGTGATATCGTCTGAACCAAACTTACCGAAGCAGAAACTCTTTGTGAACGTGGGGGATTTCGGACTGACTCGGCTCACAAGCTCTCAAGAAATGGGAGCAGGAGTAGACCATTCCGCCCATCGAGCCTGCTCCACTATTCAATACAATCAATGTTGGGTCTTGGGCTTCAACTCCATTTTCCTGCCCATTCCTCATATCGCTTAATTCCCTGAGAGATCAAAAATCTGCCTCTCCCAGCCTTACACGTATTCAACGGTGGAGCATCCACAGCCCTCTGGGTAGAGGATTCCAAAGATTCACAACCCTTTGAGTGACATAATTTCTCCTCATCTCAGTCCTAAATGATCAGCCCCTCACCCTGAGACTGTGCCCTCATGTTTTAGACCAGCAGAAACAATCTCTCAGTGCTTACCCGAACAAGCCCTTTCAGAATTTTATAGGTTTCAATGAGATCCCCTCTCAACTCCAGAGAATAATGGCCCAATTTACTCAGCCTCTCATCATAGGGCAACCCCATCATCCCAGGGACCAGTTTAGTGAACATTCGCTGTAGTGCCTCCAATGTAAGCTTATCCTTTCTTAAATACGGAGACCGGTTAATTTCCCCATTATTTAGCAAGCTAATGGTAGAGATGTTAGCTTCTCTTTAACCCATTAGCCTAAAAGGTCCTCAGGGTCAACAACTTCAGTTTCACATCTTCATAGAATCCCTGCAGTGCAGAAGGAGGCCATTTGACCACAATCTCACCCAGGCCCTATCCCCGTAACCCCACATATTTACCCTGCTAATCCCCCTGACACTAAGGGGCAATTTAGCATGGCCAATCCACCTAACCTGCACATCTTTGGACTGTGGGAGGAAACCGGAGCGCCCGGAGGAAACCCATGCAAACACGGGGAGAATGTCCAAACTCCTCACAGACAGTGACCCAAGGCTGGAATTGAACCCAGGTCCCTGGAGCCATAAGGAAGCATAGAATCATAGAAATCCTACAGTGCGGAAGGAGGCCATTCAGCCCATCAAGTTTGCACCGACAACAATCCCACTTGGACCTATCTCCATAACCCCACATATTTAACCCGCTAATCCCTCTAACCTATGCATCCCGGGACCCTAAGGGTCAATTTAGCGTGGCCAATGCACCTAACCTGCTTTTCTTTGGAGTGTGGGAGGAAACCGGAGCACTTGGAGGAAACCCATGCAGACACTGGAAGAACGTGCAAACTCCACACAGACAGTCACCCGAGGCTGGAATTGAACCCGGGTACCTGGCGCTGTGAGGCAGCAGTGCTAACCACTGTGCCACCGTGCCGCCCATCGACAATTGACAATGGATCGACCATTAGACTTTTAATTCTAGATTTTTAAAATTGAATTCACATTTCACCATCTGCTGTGGTGGGAATTGAACCAGGTCCCCAGAGCATTTCGCTGGGTCTCTCAATTACTAGTCCAGTGACAATACCACTACACCACTACCTCTTGCTCAGGACACACTTTCCTTGCGTCAACTGGACTCATATTCAAGTTTTAAACCATCCATGCTTGCATATAAAATTTTACAGCATAGGTCTCGACCCCAACTCTTCCTCCACACACACGGAGGAGTGTGCAAATTACTGGCCAAAACGTCCTCCACTCTATAACACTCTTCCCAAAATTCAATGCCTCTCTACATCTCTCCTCACCTCCAGACGTCTCCTCATAAGTTGAACTTTGTCTATTCTTATCCCCATGCAGCACACGATTCCTCTCCTGAAATCTTCCAACAAAATATCCTTGGGCATCCATCACTGTTTAAATATATTTTATTGCTGTAAGGCTGTCTGGGCTGAAGGAAGTAACTTTGGCCAAAACACATTGTTTTGATTAGGCTGATAGTTGGTTGTGGCAATGAAATGGAATTGTACAATGAGCAATATTACCGCCTCACTAACCTCACAAAGACTTGTTGTTTCAAAAAAAGGGTCAAAAGGTAGAATTAGAAATCTCAACACTGAAAGAAAAGCTGCCCGTATTATCAGATATTTTATACATTATACCACTTTCAGACACACACCGTGATACCTACATTGTGTTAGCTCCTATATGACGTCAGACTCCACATGCCTCCGTCCCGAGTCACAATCCAGGTATGCAATCCCATTTTGCCTGTGACATTCTGGGTAATCGCTGCTGCTAATCCAGGCCGGAATTCTCCCATCCCACCCGTTACTGGAATTTTAGTGGGCTGAGAATGTGGAACGTCATTGACGGGTGGGAATTTCCGGCTGTTAGACCAGCGCGGCTGGACAATTCCACCCCCAGTCTGGAGAAAGGAATTCCGTTGGTAGTTTAGTTTAGTTTATTTATTAGTGTCGCGAGTAGGCTTACATTAACACTGCAATGAAGTTACTGTGAAAATCCCCTAGTCGCCACACTCTGGCGCCTGTTCGGGTAACACTGAGGGAGAATTTAGCACGCCCAATGCACCCTAACCAGCACATCTTTCGGACTGTGGGAGGAAACCGGAGCACCCGGAGGAGACCCACGCAGACACGGGGAGAACGTGCAGACTCCACACAGACAGTGACCCGAGGCTGGAATTGAACCTGGGTCCCGGGCATTGTGAGGCAGCAGTGCCACCCTAACACAAGTGGAGTGAAAACCCAGAGGTGTAAACTCAAGGTCAGAACTACTCCTGTTAACTGTATCAATTGAGGTTCAGCACCCACAGGTGGAGGACATTGATTGGATGGTTACTTGAGCATATATAAAGGGATACTAAGATAAAAGCAAAATACTGCGGATGCTGGAATCTGAAACAAAAACTGAAAATGCTGTACAATCTCAGCGGGCCTGGCAGCATCTGTGGGGAGTATCCCTGAAAAGGGATACTGTTCATCTATCTTGTTAATTTGCTATTGTAAATTGGTTTAACACAAAATAATATAAAAGGACACTTACAGTGCAGATCCAATGGGCCAAATGGCCTCATCTGCACTGTTGGGGTCCTATGATTCTATGATACTGACAAAGGGAGTTGGGTCTGGAGGTATATACTGGAATCTTTCACTCTGTGAATAAATCTATTCCAGTAAACGACTAGTTCTGGTTCCTTCCTTCACCATCCAGCTATCAAGACTAGTGACTCGAGGTGAGATGCAGGCCTTCAGGCGCAGGCTCAAAGTGAGGTATTCGTTCCCTCCGGTATCCAAACTGGCCATTTTTTGAGCCAAAAACATTGGCAAGTTATTCAACTAGGGTGGGCATTCCTGTTGGATCTAGCCCTGTTTATGACTAGTCTACACTTTCCGGAATAGGTCAGTGGACGGGAGAGGAAGACCGGACTTTACTTCAGATTGTTCATTCTGTTCTCAAAGGTCCATGGAATGGTGACATAATGATAATGTCACTGGGCTGGAACTCCAGTGGCCCAGGCGTGGCAGCTAAATTCAATTAAGTAACAAATCTGGAATTTAAATGAAAGCTCAATAGCGGTGACCATGAACCTATCGGATTGTCATAAAACCCATCTGGTTCACTAATACCCTTTCTTTTTACTTATTTACAGGATGTTGCTGGCTGGACCCATCCCTATTGCCCTCTAGAGGACATTTTAAGGATCAACCACATTGCTATGTGTCTAGGGTCACATGTAGGCCAGACCAGGTAAAGACGACAGATTTCCTCCCCTCAAGGGCATTAGTGAACTGGATGGGTTTTTACGGCAATGGTTTCATGGTCATCATTAGACTTTTATAAGATTCAAATTTCTCCATCTGCTGTGGTGGGATTCGAAACCAGGTCCCTGAATCCTGCCCTGGGTCTCTGGATTAGCAATCCAGTGAAAATACCATTTTGCCAATGCCTCCCCTGACCCACAGCAATGTGTGTGGTCTAGGAAGAGACCTGGTCACTCCAAACTGGGCATCCATAAGGCATTGTGCGCCAGCGGCAGAATTGTATTCAACCTCGCTCTGTGACCACATGGCCCGGCATATCCCCAGGCCAGCTATTTCAGTACAGCTACAGAACTCATATCCACTTGGCAATGTGGACAGTTACCCAGGTGTGTCCTCTTCATCAAAAGCAGGACAAATTCAACCCGCTCAATCAGTCAACTCTTGATCATCATCAAAGTGATGGAAGATGTCATCTTAGCGCAATCAAGCAGCAACTTACACAGCAATAACCTGCTCACTGACACTCCGTTTGGAGTCCAATAGCCTCACTCGGTTCCTGACCTCCTGGTCCAAAAAGAGCTGAATTCAAGAGGTGAGGTCTGGGCGTGGCATCAAGGAGCCCTCGCAAAACTGGAGTCAGTGGGAATCAGGAGGGAAACTCTTCACAGGGTGGAGTCATACCTGGCACAAAGGTTGTGTGGTTGGAGGTCTCAGCCTCAGGACATCACTGCAGGAGTTCCTCAGGGTAACCTCTTTGGCCGAACCATCTTCAACTTCATCATTGACCTTCTCTCCATTTCAAGGTCAGAAGTAGAGATGTTCACTGATACTTGCATAGTTTTCTTCTCCATTTTCTCAGGGGTTCCTCAGGGTAGTGTCCACACCTCAAGGGGGTTTTTTTTTGTCAAGTGCTTTGCGATGTCCTGAGGTTGTGAAAGGCGCTATATAAACGCATGACTTTCATTTCCCGGTTGAGAAGCTGTTGGCATTTAATTCATTGTCCAGCCTCACGCGTGGTGAATGGTTACAGATGTTATGCAGCGCAGGGTCAACAGCCTTTGTGTGGAATCAGACCCGAGGGAGGGATCAACATCCTCTGGAAAAGAAGGGAGAAAAATCAGCTGAATTTACACTCATCTGATTCAATGTCAGTGTTTGGAGGAAGACGTCACATGAAATGGTTAAACCTTCAGCTGAACACAGGCATCAGAGGAAACAGAGGAATAGAAATCTGTTTCATATTCAGGAGGTTGTAGACAATGCTGATGTATGTCAACTCATGGTTCTGGCTGTTAGATAGTGCCAGTCCACTGCCAAACTTCAATGACCCAAAATCTGTGGGGTCAGAGGTTAATGAGAGCCTTGTGGAGTGCACGGATTTATAGACTTGAGAGGAGGAAGGGGCCAATCGAAAAGGCTGGGGACTGAGAATCTGCCCAAATCGCCTTATTCCAGTCATTAGCCTGCCTCTGTGCCTGCTTTTTGCTGAAAAAGTTCCATCCATTGTCCTCCTGCCGGATTTTAAGTCTTTCAACTGCAACTGTGCAACTGTGGGAGCAAAACACATTTATAAATTATCGCCAGTGAAGGTGGTGGGTCAGAGAATTGGATAGTTTCCATCAGAACCCTCCTGTAAATATGAGGAGATCATTTTAGCTTAACCACAATAACCGGGTGAAGCACATTGCTCACCCACTGTACAACCAGCCTGATTTCCATCCCATCGGCAGGTTCCATGAAGGATGGGCAATCCCCTCACCCAGGCCAGCTCACTTACCCAGGTGTGGCAAAGTCCAGGATTTAGAACCAAGGTGAGGACAGGGTCCACTTGGGTTGTCACATCAAGAAGTAACATGAAGTAGGCGAAACCTCATTGGTTGCCTTTGACCTCAGTTGGCCCCGTGTTGACCTCAGCAGGCAGCTGGGCTGATTGCTCCCAGGGTGAGTTTCGAGGACCACAAGCGGTCATTGCTGGCTGGAGCTGACGAAGGAGCAGCGCTCCGAAGGCTAGTGGCGTTTGCTGCCAAATAAACCTGTTGGACTTTAACCTGGTGTTGTTAGACTCCTGACTGTGTTTACCCCAGTCCAACGCCGGCATTTCCACATCGGAGCTGCCTCACCAGAAACCAAACAAGGCGGCAAGTCTTCCTGAGCACTCAACCCTGAGATGGGAAATCCGAGAACCAGTTTTCAGACTAGCTGCCAATCAGGAAGCGGATTGGGGACTGGCATGTGTGCTCTATGTGGACAATGCTTCATGTTGGGAGCACACATCATTAGCAAAGTCAGAGAAAAGCAAGATAAAATGAAACTTTTCATGATACACAATGCATGAAACTTAGAGAGAAGGTCAGAAGGCCCTGTGAAAAGTCACTAAGATGATAAGGAGAAGTATGTGCTTGTAGTGGTGGTGAAGGGACTAAGTGCATTCACAGATCTAGTGAAAACAGGAGCGATACACTGTCAACGTCATGTAGATCGTTTTCTTGAAAGAGAAGATCTGGCAAAGGGACAGCATGATAAACCTCCTATAGTCCAGATTCCATCTACAGCCCCAAGTACAAGTGAGAAGGAAAAGTTTATTTATTAGTCACAAGTAGGCTTACATTAACACTGCAATGATGTTACTGTGAAAATCCCCTAATCATTACACTCTGGTGCCTGTTCAGGTACACTGAGAGAGAACGTAGCATGGCCATTCCACCTAATGTGCACATCTTTGAACTATGGGAGGAAACCGGAGCAGCCAGAGGAAACCCACGCAGACATGGGGCGAACGTGCAGACTCTGCACAGACAGTGACCCAAACCAGGAACCAAACCCAGGCCGCCAGTGCTGTGAGGCAGCAGTGCTAACCACTGTGCCGCCATGCCACCCCCGTGAAAGTCACAAAGAAACTAAAAGTTGAAGTCCAATGAACATGATGTTGGAGAGTAACCAGAGAAATGCTGATGGAAAGTTCAGGAAGTCACACCATTGGAACATTTGAATATTTTAAGATCATTTCCCGAACCTTAGTAAGACTCTTGCACATAACTCATTAAATTTCACACAAGACAAGTGACCCGAAAACCAGAGGGAGAACGAATCAGGCAGGAAATACTCCAAACACCTCCTCTCTAATGTTGACCCCTTGGCCCTCATTCTCAAGGCTGCAATCTAGAGTTGGCAGAAATAGCTCTTTACTTGTTAGCTTGACTGAGTTGGTAGTAATCTCATCTCTGAATCAGAGTCTTATTAGCTCAGATACCCCTCTCAGTTTTGAGCACATGTTCCAGCACTGTTCTGAGGGACTGTCACATTGGGGGGGTTGTTGCCCTTTGGTAAGGCAAATGCATATTTAAAAATCCCAAGGCATTGTTCAAATGAGAGCTGGGTGTTGTCCTGGTATCTTGGCCAACATTCTTCTCTGGACTAACAACACTGAGAACAGGTCAACTAGGTTACAAATCTGCATTTTCAGCAGATGTTTCGCTTATCCTTAGTGCCAATGAGCTGTTGCTCGCTATACACTGGTGTATAGCAAGCATTATATATGTTTCTCCATAACACATTCCTCAAGGCAGTGTCCAAGGAACAAACTGTAATCGCTCATTCCACTGACAGGAATCCCCTGGCGTCTTCCGCATCTTCAAATAGCAGAGGGGTAGACACTCTATCATGCCACATAGCTTTGCCTCGAAAATATGACTCATGGTTCTCAAAGCAAGAGCCAATACAACAGATTTGCTCAATTATAGAATATTTAACTAACCTCTCCTCAAATCATTGTTGCTGGAATATCAGGAAATTCCTACTTCCGAGCATTGTAAGGGTATTGGAACTGCACGGACGGTAGTGGTTCAAGAACAAGCTGGCCTACCAGCACCATGTTGAGCAGCCAGTGAGATAATTACAACCCTGGCAACGATGCCTACATCCCGAGACTCTAATGCGACTACTGCAGGTCATTACCACCCACTGTGTGAAACAACTCTTCCTCACATTCTACCCTGCATCTCTTGCCCTTAGATGTGTGACCCTTACTCCTTGAAGCATCAACTAATAGGGACAGTTTTGCTTTGTCTACCTTTATCCAACCTTGTCAACCTTTACACCTCCTTCAAATCTTCCCACAGATTTCCTTTGCTCCAAAGAGAACAGCTCCACTTTTCCCAATCTAGTCTTCTAGTTAAAACCACCCCCATCCCCGCAACCATTCTGATTGCTCTTCTGTGCACCCTCTCAAGGACCTTCACATCCATCCTGCAGTATAATGGGTTAATAGTTACAACAACGAGATAGTGAAGTGAGCAGACTGACGTATGAGGAGAGCTTGAGTTGGTTAGGATTCTATTCACTGGAGTTTAGAAGAATGAGGTAGGTTCTCATGGAAACCTAGAACATTTTAACAAGACTAGACAGGGTAGAGGCAAGAAGAATGTTCCCTATGGTGAGGGAGTCCAGATCCAGAGGTCATAGATGAAGGTTATGGGGCAAACCTTTTAGGATTGAGATTAGGAGAAATTTCTTCACCCAGAGAGTGGTACGGTACACCTGTGGAATTCTCTACCACTGAAAGCAATTGAGAACAAAACATTGTATATTTTCAAGAAAGTTAGGTATAACTATATAACATAGGGGCGACACAGTGGTTCGCACTGCTGCCTCACAGCGCCAGGGACCCAGATTCGATTCCAACCTCTGGTGACTGTCAGTGTGGAGTTTGCACTTTCTCCCCGTGTCTGTGTGGGTTTCCTCTGGGTGCTCCGGTTTCCTCCCATAGTCTAAAGATGTGTGGCTTAGGTAGATTGGCCATGCTAAAATTGTCCCTTAGTGTCAGGGAGATCAGCAGGGTAAATGAGGGTTGCGGGAATAGGGCCTTGGTGGGATTGTGGTCGGTACAGATGCAGTGGGCCAAATGGCCTCCTTCTGTACAGTAGGGATTCTATGATGCAAGATCTATGATAACTCTTGGGGCAAAGGGGATCAAAGAATATGGCGGGGAAGTTGGGATCAAAATATTGAGTTGGGTAATTAGCCATGATCATAAAGAATGGTGGAGCAGGCTCGAAGGGCCAAATAGGGCCTCCTCCTGTTCCTATTTTCTGTGTTTCTATGTGTGCCACAATGTAACAGCAGCCCTGTGCGAGAGACTCAGTGGAGCAAATGAATCTGTACACAGGAGAGATGTACTCACCTTGTAGCTATCAAGTACACACTGTTCATCAAGTAATTGTGAAGTAGCCTGTCTGAGTCAGACTCTTGAGTAGGAGGAAACCTTCCTGGTATCGATCGGGCCAAGAGACCAATCCACACTTCCTAAAGTGTACTGACAAGATCTGGACTACTCCAGTTGTGACCTAATCAGAGTTTTAAAATATTTCAATGTAAGTTCCCTACTTTTGAAACACAGAAACTAGGAGCAGGAGTAGGCCATTCTGCCCTTCAAGCCTGTTCTGTCATTCAATATGGTCATAGCTGATCCTCTATCTCGATTCATATTCCCATTTACTCCCCATATCTATCTCTTTGCTGAATCATCAGTGGCTTGGTTTCCACAGCCTTCTGTGACAGAGAATCCCACAGATTCAGTACCATTTAAGTGAAAAAATCTTTCCTCATCTCAGTCTTAAATGGCCTACCCCATATCCTGAGGCTGTGTCCCCTGGTTCTAGATTCCCCAACCAGGTAAAACACCTGCACCTAGTCTGTCCAGTTCTGTTAGAATTTTATACGTTTCAATCAGATCACCTCTTATCCTTCTAAACTTTAGTGAATACAGAGCTATTCGAACCAATCTCTCCTCATAGGAGAGTCCCACCAACCCCAGTATCAGTCTAAGATGCTCTGTTGGAGAGTCAGTGTAAACCCAATGGGCTGAATCTCCGCTGCACTCCCTCTGTGGCAACTATATCCTTTTTTAGATAGGGAGACCAAAACTGCACACAATATTCCAGGTGTGGTCTCACCAAGGCCCTGTATAACTGCAGTAAGACATCCCTACTTCTGAACTCAACTCCTCTTGCAATGAAGGCCAACATACCATTTGCCTTCCTAATTACTTGCTGTAGCTGCCCCTCTACTTTCGTTGACTGGTGCACAAGGACGCCCAGATCCCTTTGTACATCCACACTTCCCAACATATCACCATTTAAATAATACTCATCCTTTCGAGTGGCACGATGGTACAATGGTTAGCACTGCTGCCTCGCAGCGCCAGGGATCCGGGTTCGATTCCCGGCTTGGGTCACTGTGTCTGCGTGGGTTTCCTCTGGGTGCTCTAGTTTCTTCCCACAGCCCGAAGATTAGGTGGGTTCACCATGCTAAATTGCCCTTTAGTGTCCTAAAATGTGTAGGTCAGGAGGATTAGGGTGGTTAATGTGTGGGATTACGGAGTTAAGTAGGCCTGTGTAAGATGCTCTGTTGGATAGTTGGTGTAAACCCAATGGGCTGAATAGCCTCCTTCTGCACTGTAGGGTTTCTATGATTCTTTCTGTTTTTCACACCAAAGTGTAGAACTGCACATTTACCCACGTTGTACTGCATCTGCCATGTGTTTGCCCACTCACTCAACTTGTCTAAATCGCGTTGAAGCCTCCTTGCGTCTTCCTCACAACTCTGCCCAATTTTGTGTCATCAGCAAACTTCGAAATTTGGCACCTTGGCACTGCCGATGCCCCAAGGGCAGTGTCAAGGTGCCCCCTGGGCATGGGCACTTTGCCCCTTGGGCAATGCCAGGGGGCACAGTCTGGCACTGTCAGGGTGCCCATGTCCAGGGGGCACCACCCTCCCACCGCCTGACCCCCTGAGGGGCACCGATTGCCCCCCTTTCATTCTGGCAGGATCTCCTGCTAGTTCCCCGAATGTTGGGAGCTAGTCTGAACCTCACCGGAATGAAGTACTCCTGGCAGGGTGGGAGGTTCAATCGGGACCATTAACTCCTGCACATATTTAAAACAGATTAAAAACAGATTTAAATGACTTATCTGCCTTCCCACTGGTTTCCAGCGTGGTCTGATCGGCAACTGTTCGCCAGCCCTGGGAGATACACATGTGTTCCCGCGCATGCGCAAATCCCTGTTCAAGGCCGCAGACGCGCGTCTCCCACCGCAACCCGACAGAAAAGTTGCGGATCGCAATGGGAGAATCGCGGCCTCTGTTTCCTGTCTGAAACCAATTCTCGATCCATGCCAATCCATTACCACCTATCCAATGTGCTTTACATTTCCCCACTAACCTCTTATGAGGGACCTTACCAAAAACCTTTTGAAAGTCCAAACACACCATATCCACTGGTTCGCCCTTATCTGTTCTACCAGTTGCAAACTCAAAAAACTCCAGTAGATTTGTTAAGCAGGATTTGCCTTTATAAGCCCATGCTGGATTTGTCCAATCCTGTTACTCTATATTCCAATGTTCAAGTCATTTATATATGTCAAAAACAAACAGTGGTTCCCAGCGTTATCCCATGAGGAACATCTAGCATTCTCCAGATTGAAAAACAACCATTTTTCACGACTCCTCTTTTTCTATCCTTACACCAATTTTTATCCAATTAGAGACTGACTTCCCATTCCATCAGTATATTTAATTTAGCCCCGTTTTCACATGTAGCGGTACACCGAGCTACTCATTGCATCAATTTAAGGAATCCACATTTCCTTTAAATTGGCACTTTCACTGGGACCATCCGTTATAGAAAACCTCATCCCAATGAACCCAAACCTGCTTTGCTGCCCCACAGGTATTGTTACATCTGAAGGGCTGGGAGAAAGATATAGAGATAGAGGGAGAGAGATACAGAGAGATATAAAGACAGAGAGATGCAAATCCATTTGTTCATAGAATCACACAGTGCAGAAGAGGCCCTTCGGCCCATTGAAGCTGCACCAACATGTGAGAAACACCTGACGTCCCTCCTAATTCCACCTACCAGCACTTGGCCCATAGCCCTGAATGTTATATCATAGAAACCCTGCAATACAGAAAGAGGCCATTTGGCCCATCGCGTCTGCACCAACCACAATCCCACCCAGGCCGTACCCTCATATCCCTACATATTTACCCACTAATCCCTCTACTCGACACATCTCAGGACACTAAGGGCAATTTTTAGCATGGCCAATCAACCTAACACGCACATCTTTGGACTGTGGGAGGAAACCGGAGCACCCGGAGGAAACCCACGCAGACACGAGGAGAATGTGCAAACTCCACACAGACAGTGACCCAAGCCGGGAATCAAACCCAGGTCCCTGGAGCTGTGAAGCAGCAGTGCTAACCACTGTGTTACCGTGCCGCCCTATGACGTGCCAAGTGCTCATCCAGATACCTTTTAAAGGATGTGAGGCAACTCGCCTCTACCACCCTCCCAGGCAGCGCATTCCAGACCATCACCACCCTCTGGGTAAAAAGGTTTTTCCTCACATCCCTCCTAAACCTCTTGCCCCTCACCTTGAACCTATGTCCCATCGTGACTGACTCTTCAACTAAGGGGAACAGCTGCTCCTTATCAACTCTGTCCATGTCTCTCATAATCTTGTACACCTCGATCAGATCGCCCCTCAGTCTTCTCTGCTCCAACGGAAACAATCCAAGCCTACCCAACCTCTCTTCATAACTTAAATGTTCCCAGGCAGCATCCTGGTGAATCTCCTCATTTTGGGCGATTGGAGTTCAAAACAAGACATGAATCTAAAGAGGAAGATTTCAAATGAAACACAAAAGTTGGTTTTCAGCGAGTGATCCAGGTGAGTGTTCCTCAGGTGGATATCAAATGCAAAGGGAGATTTTGTGTCTAATATCGAAGGCTCGAGGAGAAAGCTCTGTTTGTGACTCTGTGGATCACAGGTATGTCAGGTGCAGGCTAAATCCCTCAGCTTCTCTGCAACATCTCTGGGCAGGCAGGAGTGATGACAGCAACTGTCATGTCTCCAGCTCACACAATCCAATTAACATGCTGTCCCGGACAGCATGAAAGAAAACAGCACTATAAAAAGGAGAGACAGTTGGCTGTTCATGTAATGACCTAAGAACCATACCGACATGTCTTCATTCAACCAGAGGAACCTTAGAGTTTCACATAGGATTACTCCAGTCGGAATAAAGTGATGAATTCTTCCACAAGGAAGACATAACCTAACCTTTTACATAGACCTCTTGAGGAGCATTTTGAACACTGTTGGATAAGGGTGAATGTTCTGCCTGCTGCTTTTGACGGAGCTACACAGGGCACACATTTTTCAGGCTCCTCACAAGGTTTTACCCTTATCTCATCTCTGCCATCTGTCCTCAGGTTTTCTTCTTTATCTCTCCTTGCATCCCTGATCAAACTGCACTTCCTCGTGACTAACAAAATGAAAATCCTGTCCACTGACAGCTCACAGTTTGCTCAGCTGCTTTGAAGAGCTACTGAGACGACCTTTACAAGGGGATATTATTCAGACGGGAACAAGTCATTCACTGCCTTTGAACTGTGGGCTGTGTATGTAAAGGATGCTGCCCGGTGATTTGGAAGGGATTCAATCGCAAATCAATCATCTCATGAAGGATGTCCAAGGCCTGTACCATGGGTTGGTCTTGTGATAATTGAAAGACCATTAATGTATGTCATCATCAAGGTGCAGTCCCATATGTATTGTACTCTGATACAATGGTGGATTGTTGTAGCGCTGGTCAGATGGCAAAGCTCTCCAGAATGTTTAAATAATCGAACACGCTGCGATCGTACAATTCCTATTGGAATCACAAATGTCCCAATGTTTTTTCCGGGTGACTCAAAGGGTGCGCCCAACGGGTTGATGTGATGTGTGGGTGAGGAGAGTTAACGCACTTCCCATTTTGTGTCCTAGTTGCTTCTCATTTTCAGCTTACATCACTGGCGATCGGCAATGTGATAAAGAGCCAAATGTCTCCGTCTCTCTCTGTCGGTTCTCAGCCTCTCCATCGGCAAGTCAGCTGCTCTGCTTCCTCAGCACCCACAAAAACTGGGTCCCTGGAGGCCTCAGGCTCAGTCTTCAGAGGAACCCAGAGGGGGGGCCCTGACCCTTGGACACACACTGGCACACTTGCCGAGTTTTTTTAATACTTTCTATTTGTTGAACATTTTGAATTGTTTCTTTCCCACTGTTCATTTTTCTTGCCCAATCGACAGTAGCCGTCTCTCTTTCGACCGGCTGTGTTTAGGTTTAAGGTTCTTATTTGGGTTGGGAGTAGGCCACTTCCAAACTTAATGTGGAAGTTCATTGCATTATGACCATTTTTCCCTGTGGATCTTTTGCTGTGAGGTTACTAATGAATACTTCCTCATTTCACAGCACTCTGTTCCCGAGCTGATTCCAGGAAATTGTCACAAAACCATGTTACAAACTCATCTTCCAGATCATCTTTTCCAATTTGATAGGTCAGTCTATATGAAAATTAAAGTCTCTATCTCACATTGCCTTTGTTACACGCTCCAGTTATTCCTTGTTCAATGGTATAACTACTGTTAGGGTGTCGATAAACTACTCCCACCAGCATTTTCTGACTGTTGCTATTCCTAATCTCAATTTATACTCATTCAACTTTCGGATTTCTGAGCCAAGATTCTTTCCCATTTTTTTGCACCATCCGTTACTATTCAGGCTGATCCCCTTCCTTTTCCATTCTGTCTGCCTTTTCAAAATGGTGGCAATTTGAAATTGATGGACGATTATCACAGCCTTAAAGATCAGGGCAAAGAACTTACCCTTTTAAATCTAAACACTGCATCATTTTAAATTGTGTTGTAACTCCCTCTATAAAAGGGTGCCCTGGTGGTGTCCGTCTCTATAAAAGGGTCTCCCATTTTACAATCTACACTTGATTGATTGGACAGCATGGTGGCACAGTGGTTAGCACTGCTGCCTCACAGCGCCAAGGACCTGGGTTCAATTCTGGCCTTGGGCCACTGTCTGTGTGGAGTTTACACTTTTTCCCCGTGTCTGCATGGGTTTCCTCCGGGTGCTCTGGTTTCCCCCCACAGTCCGAAGATGTGTGGGTTAGGTTGATTGGCAATGCTAAATTGACCTTTAGTGTCAGGGGGACTGGCAGGATAAATGTGTGGGGTTACGGGAATAGTGCCTTGGTGGGATTGTGGTTGGTACAGATTCGATGGGCCAAATGGCCTCCTTCTGTAGGGATTCCATGATTTATTGACCATGGGTGGTATTTTCCAACCACGCTTGCCCCGAAACCAGAAAGTCCTGCCTGAGGTCAACGGACCTTTCCCTCGCCTGCTCCGATTCCCTTGGCGGGCGGAACAGGAAAATTCACCCCCATGTCTCCCCAGCCACCCCCCCCCCCCCCCCCCGACTCCCAGCAGGTGGGCCGAGCCATTTAAATCTCCATTCAGTTTGGTGGGACTGTACCATCTGACTGCCAGGTGGGAGGGGATGTAAAATCCTGGCCGTTGGGTTATCAAATCATGGATTTGATTTTGTGCTCCCAGGGAGAACAGTGTTCGCCGGGAGTGTACCTCAGGAAATCTCCGGCCCTCCTGGCACTGGCTCCTCTCACCAGCTGTGAACACCGCATCGTGGGATCACTCGAATAATTCACTGCCACACAACCCTGTGAAACCTCAGGAGATAATCCCCCACAGGGTATGTTCTGGGAATGTCAAAGTTACAAGGAGGCGATGTTTTGCTATCACTACCTCAGTGAGTGACAGAAAGAGTCTGAGAAATGATTTCCTATGTCTCGAAACCCCCTGCCCCGTCTGCACATTGCTCTCGATGAGATCACTGCTTAACTCGGATATGCATGAGTGTTTTCTTTATTCTTCGAAGTGCTTGTTCCAGCTGGCAGCTTGCAGAGGCGCTTCTGCCAACCTGCGAGCAAACAGTCCAACACAATCAGTCTCTTACTAATGCGAAACAGATAGCAGAGCGGGCACAATTATACTCCATTTCCACTGAGGATGAGTATCTGCCAATACAGCCAACCGTCTGCCAATACAGCCATATTTTAACCATCAATGAGCTGGCTGCCTCTATTGTTCTGTTAACTGCGTGATCCTTTAGCTCTTAGTGTCAACGCTTTGCCATGACAGTATGAGAGGGCACTCTCTAGTCACAACACCGAACCTGTAAGCAAAGAGAAAGGAGCTTCCTCCGGTTTCTTCCTTCCCTTCCTCAAGAGGCCTCTAACGCCTTGCCAAGGAGTACTTCCAAGGGCTGATACCCGGTCCAAACTTTCATGTTTTCACGTTGATGTTGTGTCAGCAAATTATTCAAGAATGTGCCAGAGTTTCTCCCTCAAAACATGCTGGAATTGGAAATGCACAATTCTAGGTTCAAGATGGGAACGGACGCTGGACGAGGCCCTTAATTTCGTGGCCATTTAAGGGCTTCAATTAGCCTTCAGGTGCAAGGCCACCCCCAACCTTCCTGCCACTGACTGAACTGGATGGAGTTGGAAAGGCAACATCCATTCCCTCACTTTCTTTCCCAATTCTTCGTGCCTCCCCCCAGCTCCCCCATCACATCCCACACCCCGGCAGGAACCCCCCATGGGCTGGATTGACTCAGTAAAAAGTCTCACAACACCAGGTTAAAGTCCAACAGGTTTATGTGGAATCGCGAGCTTTCAGAGCGCTGCTCCTTCATCAGGTAAGTCACTCACCTGATGAAGGGGCAGCGCTCCGAAAGCTCGTGATTCCAAATAAACCTGTTGGACTTTAACCTGGTGTTGTGAGACTTCTTACTGTGCCCACCCCAGTCCAACGCCGGCATCTCCACATCATGGATTAACTCAGTGTGAGGTCTTTCACCTGAGAAGCAAGACAGGGCCGTAAGTGAACATTTTAGTCAAAGGCGGACACTTTTTGAGCACTGCAGCACTGCAATGTCCAGTAAGAAGTCTCACAACACCAGGTTAAAGTCCAACAGGTTTATTTGGTAGCAAATACCATAAGCTTTCGGAGCGCTGCTCCTTCGTCAGATGGAGTGATTAGATAACCACTCCATCTGACAAAGGGGCAGCGCTCCGAAAGCTTATGGTATTTGCTACCAAATAAACCTGTTGGACTTTAACCTGGTGTTGTGAGACTTCTTACTGTGCTTACCCCAGTCCAACGCCGGCATCTCCACATCAGCACTGCAATGTCAGCCAGGCTTTTGGGGTCAAGTCCATGGATGCCCACAATCCCCTGAGTGAAGGGCAGGAGTGTGACTGCTGAGAGTGCTGGAACTGAGGCAAGTGACATTTCTTCCGATCCGAGCACAGATTGATTGCTTCAACTCTTTGCCGCTGAAGAAAAATTTAACAATGGTCATGGAAAAGTAACAGCAACGTTTGAGGCCAAGTCCTTACAATTGATCATAAAGCTCAGCTGTTGGGGCTCCTTGTGGCCGAATTAGAACAAAGAACAAAGAACATTACAGCACAGGAACAGGCCCTTCGGCCCTCCAGGCCTGCACCGACCATGCTGCCCAACTGAACTAAAACCCCCTACTCTTCCAGGGACCATATCCCTCTATTCCCATCCTATTCATGTATTTGTCAAGACGCCCCTTAAAAGTCACTATTGTATCTGCTTCCACCACCTCCCCCGGCAGCGGGTTCCAGGCACCCACCACCCTCTGTGTAAAAAACTTGCCTCGTACATCTCCTTTAAACCTTGTCCCTCGCACCTTAAACTTATGCCCCCTAGTAATTGACTCTTCCACCCTGGGAAAAAGCTTCTGACTCTCCACTCTGTCCATGCCCCTCATAATCTTGTAGACTTCTATCAGGTCGCCCTTCAATCCCTGTCGTTTCAGTGAAAACAAACCAAGTTTCTCCAACCTCTCCTCATAGCTAATGCCCTCCATACCAGGCAACATCCTGGTCAATCTTATCTGCACCCTCTCCAAAGCCTCCACATCCCTCTGGTAGTGTGGCGACCAGAATTGAACACTATATTCCAAGTGCGGCCTAACTAAAGTTCTATAAAGCTGCAACATGACTTGCCAATTTTTAAACTCAATACCCTGGCCGATGAAGGCAAGCATGCCATATGCCTTCTTGACTACCTTCTCCACCTGCGTTGCCATTTTCAGTGACCTGTGTACCTGTACACACAGATCCCTCTGCCTATCAGTACTCTTAAGGGTTCTGCCATTTACTGTATATTTTCTACCTTCCAAAATGCATTACCTCACACTTGTCCGGATTAAACTCCATCTGCCATCTCTCTGCCCAAGTCTCCAACTGATCTATATCCTGCTGTATCCTCTGATGGTCCTCATCGCTATCCGCAAATCCACCAACCTTTGTGTCGTCCGCAAACTCACTAATCAATCCAGTTACATTTTCCTCCAAATCATTTATATATATTGCAAACAGCAAAGATCCCAGCACTGATCCCTGAGGAACGCCACTTGTCACAGCCCTCCATTCAGAAAGGAGAATGGTCAGTCTTAGGATGGTTTTACAAGTACCTTGTCTAGAAGCACAGGAGGGCTTCCATTATCCCTTAGAGAAACACCCTGCAGTCATTCCTGTCAGCAGCTGACTGTAGATTCTCAGCTATCTTCCATTTTAAAATATAAAACTCAGGACTTTTTAAAGTCCAGTATTTCTGTGAATAACTCCATGATTTTTCTTCTCCATCACCATAACCGTGCACACAGAGCCAGCTCGGGTACGTCCTCACATACACATGTACATATGCACACGCATATATATGCGCACAGGCGTACACACACACCTACACATGTATACACACACACACATACGCATGTATACATACACACATGTACACACACATACATGCATGCACACAAACACACGTACTCATACACACGCACGCACAGAAATGCACGCTCACACACACAATCTCCAAATGCTAACTTTCACAAATTGGCGTTCCAAAACATTGAGATATTTCAAATATTTTTAATGAAAGATGAGATATTAAATAAACCACAGCTGTCAGCCTTTATGAGAAACTTGTTTTGAAAATGATTACAGTCTTCAAAGCAAATATGGAAGCTAATTAGGACTCTTCTCAAAACACTCCAAGTCTCCATCACAGGGCGGGATCTGCCTGTTTCTCAGTGAAGTGACAGGAATCATTGGCACAGTCCAGGCTTGTGTTCTGTTCCTTCCTTCGAGGTCGTCCTTTTAGAACAGAGATGGGGAGAATTCTGCTTGAGGAGGCGGTGGGGATGGGGGTCACTGAATATTTTTAAGGCAGTGATAGATAGATTCTTGTTAGGCAAGGGAACTGTTGTTTATGTGGTGTCTGTCTCTTTAAGATAGCACAGCAGAAGTGGGTCACCTGACTTGTGAGACCAATGGAGAACAGAGAGTGAGTGATCGCACCAGAGGGTGGAGTCCTCTCTCAGGCAGAATCATCGAGCAGCCATGCAGTAAGCGTAAAGGAGGAAAGCTTTCAGGTACACATTCACCTGTGCTGTCTATCCTTCCCCATCCTTCCCAGCCATAGCTCCCTTCCTGCAATAGAGGAGATCACTCAGAATCCACTCAACACTTAACCCTCACCCCAATACTGCCAAAGATAGATCATAGAATCCCTACAGTGCAGAAGGAGGCCATTCAGCCCATCAAGTCTGCACCTCAACATTCCCACCCAGGCCCTATCCCCGTAATCCCACATATTTACCCCACTAATCCCTCTGAACTATGCATCCTGGGACACTAAGGGGCAATTTACCATGGCCAATGCACCTAACCCGCACATCTTTGGGGGGAAACTGGAGCACCCGGAGGAAACTCACGCAGACACAGGGAGGACGTGCAGACTCCACACAGACAGTGACCCACACCAGGATTTGAACCCAGGTCCCTGGCTCTGTGAGGCAGCAGTGTTAACCACTGTGCCACCGTGCCACCCCTACAGTGTCCTGGAGACTGATCTTCAAATGCTGGAGATTCCAGGTCAATCCTGGAGAGTTGGCACTGAATTGTGATTAGGAACAAAAATCCCAGCAGTTTCCCCCTCCCTCAAATGCAAGGAGGTCAAGGTTCCTCGCAGTCATGGCAAATAAGATCCAGCTCCAGGAGAGGCTAGGCAATCGCATCTTGGATTTTCAGGTTCTTCCTACACTGGACCATAAGACATACCCTTCAGTTCTGCCTCCCCAAAGTGAGGTACGAGAGGTTTAACCTCCAGAGGATCCCACCTTTACCCCAGCTTGATCCAAGAGACCAGGGCGGCACGGTAGCACAGTGGTTAGCACTGCTGCTTCACAGCTCCAGGGTCCCGGGTTCGATTCCCGGCTTGGGTCACTGTCTGTGTGGAGTTTGCACATTCTCCTCGTGTCTGCGTGGGTTTCCTCCGGGTGCTCCGGTTTCCTCCCACAGTCCAAAGATGTGCGGGTTAGGTTGATTGGCCAGGTTAAAAAAAATTGCCCCTTAGAGTCCTGGGATTAGCGGGTAAAATATGTGGGGGTCAGGCCTGGGTGGGATTGTGGTCGGTGCAGACTCGATGGGCCGAATGGCCTCCTTCTGCACTGTAGGGTTTCTATGATTCTAAGGTGAAAGACGTCTAAGATGGCTTTTCACCTGGCTTTAGAATGGATAGTCTGGTTTCCAGCTGCTCTCTACCCTGTCCGCTTCTGTTTGTCACATTTAAATCTGGTATTTCTATTGTGAATCTTCCAGCCTCGAAGAACCAATTTTCTCAAAACTTTCAGAGTGTAATGAAATTAAGACTCTACCAAGCTGCAAGATATTAAATATTAACATTATACATGTCTGTTAACCATCATTGTGACTTGGTTCAACTCAGCTGGATAAATTTTGTAATTTTTGCTTTCAATCCCCACCTGCTTGTGCTTGCTGGTGGGGTGGGAGCGGGGAAGAGTAACTTAAACACCCAAGCTGTGTCTTGTTTGGGTAGATCAGCAACACACGGAGAGAAGAAAATGTGTGCAGTGTTGTAGTTGAAGTTCTTTCAAATGGAAAGGGTCAATTTAAGATTTGGTTCTTGAACCCTGGAAATATGGGCTTTGTATAATAGAATGACAGGGGTATAAAGCACAGGAACAGGTCCTTCAGCCCAACTTGTCCATGCCGACCAGGTTTCCTAAACTGAACTAGTCCCACTTGCCTGGTGTTTGGCCCATATCCCTCTAAACCTTTCCCATCCATGTATCTGTCTAAATGTCTTTTAAATGTTGTAATTGTGCCCGCCTCTACCACCTCCTCTGGCAGCTCATTCCATACACGCACCACCCTCTGTGTGAAAAGGTTGCCCCTCAGGTTCCTTTTAAATCTTCCCCTCTCACCTTAAACCTATGCCCTCTCGTTTAGGACTCCCCTACCCTGGGGAAAAGGCCTTGGCTATCCATCTTATTTATGCCTGTCATGATTTTATAAACCCCCATCAGGTCACCTCCCGATGCGCTATTCAGACACGAGGCTTGAAGCTCAGTAAATGAAAGGCTTTTATTTACTGTTAACGAAGCTACCTGAACTTATATACACTATCCCAGACTGAAGGGGTCCCGGCCAGAGCAGGGACTCTTATACCTCTCCCAGGAGGCGGAGCCCGACTGGGATGTGCCACAACACTACAGTACAAAGGTGTAACAACCCCACCCTAACCCCAACAGCAACAATAGCACAACCCAACAGTAACATATGTACATCCTTGTAGTCCTGGCCAGCCCCTGGCTCAGCACTATCCAGTGGGAACCAACGATGGTTCACCACACCTCCTCATCCTCCTAAGATCCAGGGAATAAAATCCCAGTTTATCCAGCCTCTCCTTACAATTGAAACCTTCCAGTCCCGGTAACATCTTTGTAAATCCTTTTTGCACCCTTTCCAGCTTAATCACATCCTTCCTGTAGCAGGGCGACCAGAGTTGTACGCAGTACTCTAAATGTGGTCGCATCAATGTCTTTTACAGTTGCAACATAACGTCCCAACTCCCAGAGGTAACGGCCAGAATTCTCTGGCCTCATTCGCCCTGCCACCGGTGCCAATGAGAACGGAGAATTGGGCGCTCTGCCAAATCTCCACTCACTGCAGCGGGACTGGAGAATCCAGGCCGCGGGCGAGGTCGGAGAATTCCAGCCAATATAAATGCAATTGGATTGCTCAGTTTCAAATTATATTGGCCTGACCTTAATGTGATCATATTTACAAGTGTGTGTGGGGTTCAAGGGCAGTGGAGTGCCCAGTATTCTTGAACTCCATTCATAACTCCTTCCTAAGAAGGGCAGAAAACAAGCTGGAAGAGATGATTGGAACCTCAGAGGTGATGTGAAAGCACCTCTGGTCGATCTCATTCTGTAGTTGAATGTGTGTCCTGTCCCAGCATTATTAATACCGTCAGGATCGAGAAACATATTCCCATCACAAACCCAATCACTGCTCCCCCTCTCCCTTGTTAATGAGCCATGAAGGGACAAATACAGTTTAAAAGCTTCCTCTTCAGATAGGCATTGGCCTGAGGGTCAGGAGAGATGGACTGTGTCCAATTCCATTCATAGTCTGTCCCACAAACTAATGTTCAAGACAGCGCAGAAAGAAAACCTTTGACACACACATCCTCCCTGCTAAACACCGTTCATTTTGAGAGCCTAATATGTAACTCTGACTAAATCTTAATTCCCTGAAAAATGTTCTTGCTTTCCTATTAACCTCAGCAGGTGACTGAGGCACTTGTACCCTCTCAGGAGTGTTTGTCCAGCAAGGCTTACCTCGGTTCTTTAAACAAAGCTGCAGTGTATTTTCATATTTCAGCACCTCCTTACGTATGACAAGGTAAGTCAGCAGGAGTTTATTTGGGCCCTCAGTTCTCGGCTCAACCCGGAGCCTATCGCTCCTTGAGTGTTGAGTGCCCTGGGGGTGCCACCTTGATGGGGTAGCTGGAAGAGAATCACCTCATTAAACTTGACCGAGTTTGAAGCATCACTCCTTTTAGAGGAAGAATTCACCACAGGAAACTCACTCCCTGGACATGGATAGTGAGTGAAGCAGAAAAATTCTTATAAAACACAACTGGGGGAGAGAGTCACTCACTGAGAGTACAGACTATATGGAGATGTGGCTATGAAGGTAAATATTGCCCATTCACTGTAAACCCCATTCTCGCTGCTTCCATTCAACTGATTCTACTTGATTTTTAAAAGATTTTTGTTCTTAATGATTGCTGATATCCCTGTGAACCAGTGCCCAGGGAACTGTACCCCAACATGGACTGGTGCCTTCCTGAGGCGGGTGGGATTAGAGGAGAGAGGGCTGGTGAGAATAAGTTGCCAGAGAGGTGCAAAATTGATAGCACTGGGTGCTGCTGGAGGGGATCGAGTGTGGCAGGAATTCCAAGCAAGATACTTGATCAGGGCTATACGCAGAGCAGAGCATCAAACCTGCTCCTGGATTGCTTTCAGAAGAAGTTGACAGTAATGTTTTCCCTAACCGCCCGGAGCTTGCGGATCAGTGACACGTCTCAGTGTTATCTTATCACGAACTGACACCGTCCAAACCCTTGCTGGGTGGGAGAGGGTGGGGAGGGTGATTGAGAGGAGGATGCAAGTCTTTTGTCCTGGCAGTGTGGGAGTGACACTGCAGCCCATCCATCATTCACCTGACAAGCGTCTCAGCAGCCAGCGAGGAGATCATTCATTTCCCCCCACCCCCCGTCCCCCCCGTCTCCAGCGTAACCTGAAGACTCTAAACTAACAGTTTAATTCCCATCAACAGCAATCAGGTGCAGTCAGAGAGCTGTAACCACAGCAGCATTGTCAGGGACAAACATGGCCTGAGGGACTGATCCCGCCAAGGAATTCCCTCCACGCAAATTCCTGATGACAAACTTTGCTCAGGTGTCGGCACAGCTGCTGGCAAATTCCTTCTGGGATATTGTGTTGGTGGGAGGATGGGGGGGGGATCCACCTTAGCCTTCCCCTCAGCACTGTTCTGCGGCCTCACAGGGTGGCCCCTGTGTGAGGCTCAATGGCCGCACTCGGGAAGCTCTGTCACAGAAAGCTGCCACTCCATTAACCCCTTCAGCAGGATGCTGGAGCCAGCTGTGACTGCGGCCTTCCCGACTGGAGAAGGAGCAAAGCATGCCGGCATTCCATTCTCCTGCTCAGGGACCTCATGGCTGCCAGCTGTTGAAGCTCCTCACCATTGGGGTGTCTGAATGTATTCGAATTGTTTGGTCACGACGCAGTCCAAGGCGACCCATCTCCCCCCTCTCAACCCCTCCCCTGCTGTCAACCCTTCCCCTCTCTCAACCCCTCCCCCCTCAACCCCTCCCCCTCTCTCAACCCCCCCAACCCCTCCCCCCTCAACCCCTCCCCCCTCAACCCCTCCCCCCCTCTCAACCCCTCCCCCCCTCTCAACCCCTCCCCCCTCAACCCCTCTTCCCTCTCAAACCCTCCCCTGCTCTCAACCCGTCCCCCTCTCAACCCCTCCCCTGCTCTCAACCTCTCCCCCTCTCAACCCCTCCCCCTTCAACCCCTCCCCCTCAACCCCTCCCCCCTCTCAACCCCTCCCCCCCTCAATCCCTCCCCCTCTCTCAACCCCTCCACCCCTCTCAACCCCTCCCCCTCAACCCCTCCCCCCTCAACCCCTCCCCCCCTCTCAACTCTCCCCCCTCAATCCCTCAACCACTTGGGGTGTTTCCAAAAGAAAAAGACTCGAATTTATCGCAAGCTATTCCCGATCTCTGGACATCACAAGCGCTCTGCAGCAAATGAAGTGTTGATGCTTTTGAAATGTCAGCAATGCAGCGGCCAATTTGTCCACAGCAAGCTCCCACAAACCACAATGACCAGACATCCTGAGGTAATGAACTGGCGCCATGTTGATTTGGTTTGATTTATTATTGTCACATGTATTAGTAAAGTATTTTTTCATTGTTTCGCTATACAGACAAAGCATACTGTTCATAGGGGAGGGAAGGAGAGAGTGCAGAATGTAGTGTTACAGTCATAGCTAGGGTATAGAGAATGATCAACTTAATGCAAGGTAGGTCCATCCAAAAGTCTGATGGCAGCAGGGAAGAAGCTGTTCTTGAGTTGGTTGGCATATGACCTCAATATATGTCTTCCTTTACCATAGATTAAAATCCCTACAGAGCAGAAGGAGGCCATTTGACCCACCAAGCCTACACCAAGCCTCCAAAAGAGCACTCTACCTAGGCCCAGTCCTCGGCTCTAAATCCATAATGCCACGATTTTACCATGGCTATTCGCCCTAAGCTACACATCTTTGGACAGCAATGTTTGAAGGATGAATATTGGCCAGGGTACTGAGGTTACTGGGGTTACGCAGCTTGCTGTGGCCTCGGTTTAACATCTCATTTGAAAGACTGCACCTCCAACAGTGCGGCACTCCCTCAGTACTGAACTGTCAATTCAGGGACGGCACGGTGGCACAGTGGTTAGCACTGCTGCCTCACGATGCCAGGGACCTGGGTTCAATTCCAGCCTTGGGTGACTGTCTGTGCGGAGTCTGCACGTTCTCCCTATGTCTGCATGGCTTTTCTCCGGATGCTCCATTTTCCTCCCACAGTCCAAAGATGCGCAGGGTAGATGTAGTGGTCATGATAAATTGTCCCTTAGTATCACAAGATGTTGTAGGTTAAGGGGATTGGTGAGGTAAATACATGGGGTTATGGGAATGGGGCCTGGGTGGGATGACAGAGTCAGTGCAGACTCAATGGGCTGAATGGCCTCCTTCTGCACTGCAGGGATTCTATGATATGATTCTATGTCAGTGTTGAGTTTGTGCTTATGCCTTGGGATGGGACTCGAATCCAGAACCTTCTGACTCAGTGGCGACAGCTGACACCACACAACAGGAAAAGCTTCAACGGCAGACAGCCAACCTGCTCCTGCACGCTGTCCATCCCCCATTCACACTCCCTAGGGATTCAAGTCCAGCTCCAGGGACTTGGGCATCAGGCAGACGCCCCAGTGCCGCACTAAACAGTGTGCTCCTCTGAATGCCTGTTGCCCATGCGTTGTACAGTCCTCTGGTTGGATGAGGTTTCACTCACTCTATGAGTGGCTTGTCGATAGTCAGAATAAAGTTTTTCTTTAACCTACTGATTTATACACTGGCGGGACTTTCCGGTAATGAGGACATGTGGGTGCAGCAGTGCTACTGACACTCTTCTAACAATCCGCTTCCTTCAGAAAATGTGCAAAGTCTGGAAAGAAAGCTGCATTTATTTGGAACCAGTTGACGACCTCAGGACGTCACAAAGTGTTTTGCAGCCAATGAAGTTCTTCAGAAGAAAAAATGTGACTGTTTTCATGCAGGAAACACAGCAGCTAATTTCAGCTCAGCAAGTTCCCAGAAGCAGCAATGCGATAACGACTGTGATGGCACCATGGCATTGATGTAGTTTATGTTTCTGTAGAATGTTTAAAATTCAGCCTTATTCTGCAGGAAGCTGGCGTGTCTGGAAAACATTCAGCCCAGATGCTGGGAAAGCAGGATAATTACTCATTTTGGCCATGTGGTGTTGACTAAGATGGAGCTTTTGGTTTACCAAAAAAAGGTCCCATGGAGTTTTTGATTAAAGAAACACAATATAGGTTTTTGATTAGGTTGATTGACATGGTCATGTGATAATGTGATTAATTGGAGAAGCTAGGATTGTAGCAGAGAGACAGCTTTCAGTCTCTGGGTGGTGTTACTTAAAGACGGAAGTCTGCAAGTTGCTCTGAAAATCAAAACTTCTCTGAAAGCTTCAAAGCTGTTGACACAATTTATAGCAAGTATGCCTGGGTTTGCTAACCATATTCAAAGTGGCATTTAAGTCTAAGGAAAATTGCTTACTTGGAACTGAAATAGTGATAAGTTAGAAATCAGAGTTGTTTCTTTTCATTTTTTTAACCATTATTCAACTGTTAAGAGTTAAGCTGCTTCATTTTGTTAGAATTATATTTAAACTGTGTTATGACTAATGCTTGTTTTGATGGAAGATCCCTAATTTGTCAGTAGAATTATTTCTAGTGTGAAACTCCTTTCCTCACATTTATGCCTAAATAGAAAAAATGTTGGGGTCTAGTCTGGCTTCATAATATACCTTAGAGTTTGGGTCCAGGACCCTAACATGACCAGATAATTAGTTGATCAAAGCTGACCATCAAGGTCCACAGCTAAGCGATGGCTACTGGTCTTAAGTGCGAGTGACAATGAGGCCAATTGCCCCTAACAATACCTCAAACAGTACGGCTAATTTACCACAGGTCTGAGGATCAAACGCATTGACACATAGAAACCCTGCAGTGCAAAAGGAGGCCATTTGGCCCATCGAGTCTGCATCGACTCTCTGGCAGAGAATCCCACCCAGGCCCTGTCCCCGGAACCCCACATATTTACTCCGCTGACATATATGCCTTGGGACACTAAGGAGCAATTTAGCCTGGGCAATCAACCTAACCCACACATCTTTGGACTGTGGGAGGAAACCGGAGCACCCGGAGGAAACCCACGCAGACACGAGGAGAATGTGCAAACTCCACACAGACAGTGACCCGAGGCCGGAATTGAACCCAGGTCTGTGGTGCTGTGAGGCAGCAGTGCTAACCACTGTGCTACCGTGCAACCTCGCATCTTCTTCTATTGTACAGCTCAGGACCACACTGGGTAGTGCCCGTGACTATGGACCTATTCATCTTGCTTCCTCTTCATACCAAATAGGAAATAATTTGATTATTATTACCCAGTGTTCTGAATATTTCATTCATAATATATATATTTTAGAATACAACTTTTCATTTGGAAATTGGATCTTTTCAAATGTGGATAAATGGAAAAACTGACAGAGAAACTGACAAACACCCTGGAATAAATGCAAATTAAACAATCTTGGAGTTAATTACTGTTAAAAGGTAATCTGTTGTATCTTACAAAGTTAGAGGTGGAGGTATGAACGTATTAAACAATAGATGATCCATCTTTAAGCTTGTAATAGAGTCATTAGGTCTACCCTTTCTACAATAAAATAGATAAATCATTTATGTCTTTCCTACATAAAGCCAGTTGTAAACAAGAGAGTTCCTTAACAGGATCAGCAATTCTGGGAGGGGTGTGTGTATGTAAATGAGTGGGTGGGTGGGATTCATCAAACTTTATTAGAGATATAAAATGTTCAGATGGGTTTAGACTCAAAGTGCTGTGTTGCAGGTAAAAAATAATAAGTTGCAGTTCTGTTTGAACCATTCCAAAGCTTGCCACTTTGTCATGGAGGTGGACTATGAGTGTTAGAAATTTCCTTTGTCTAATTCATCTAGGTGTCTCCACCCAGAAGACTGGTGCAGTTTTGGTCAATGTGTAGGCTGCAGATTACTGACTTAGGAAAGACAATGTTTTTAAATGTTGGTCAGACCTGCACCTTAAGCGGAGAAAATGCTAACCTTATTATTCACTGTGCAGAACGTGGGTGAGGCTCAAGCTCAGTGTAAAATTCATGAGAGGAAAGAAGCTGGAAGATTTGCCTAGCTTGGAGATAGAGAAAGGAAACTACGATAACTGTCAGAGTGAAGACCAGCAATTCGCTTGGAGAATGCAGTGAAGTTTAGGTCTGAGCTGAAAAGTCCATAATCATGAGATTTTGAAGAGAATTTGGAGGATTGCTCAGCCAAAATCACATGAAATTTAATACCTCATACAATAGCTGGGACACTGAGGATAATTAGAGTGAATTCTGGAGGACTGTGGCACACCTTTCTATTGTGCACAGATAAAGTGAATGAATCTTCATGATTATTGTACTCAGGTGGTGAAGGGAGTGCAGGGGGGTGGGGGGGAGGGTTGGGGGCGGTATTGGAAGCATGGTTTGGTATCAGATTTTGCCTAATCATGCTCCTGTGACATGCCTGGGGGTTTGGGAGTTATATTAATGCAAGTTGTTTTTGTGGTTTGACTGGTACTGAAGCCCTTAGGACCGTTCACTAATCACAGGCTCTGGGAGCTGGGATTTGCTGTTTATTTCCAAACATTCTCCTTACATTAATTTTCAAAGTAGAGTATGAAAAATCCTCCACAGTCATGCCAGGACCACATGGGGATTTTAGTGTCCACAGGGTATTAAACAAGTACATGTGATGAAGAATTGGGATATCTTCCTGGCATGTGCATTAAAAGTGAAATGAAATAAATGCTCATCTTTATTTTGTTACAATGATGGAGAAATAACAATGGAATTATTCACAGAAAAATTAGACTTTTAAAACGATCTGAGCTTTACAGTTTAAACTGGACGCATCTCAACGAAAGGTGAGAATGTACAGTTAGCCACCAACAGAAATGGATGCGGGGTGTTTCTTTAAGAAACAGTGGAACCCATCCCTGTGATTCCAGACAAGCTACTTGTAAAAACATCTGATGACTGATGACCATCTCCGGTTAAGTCAAAGGGACATAACGATTATCTCATCTTAAAGGCCTTGGGTATAATTGTCTAGACGAGTCTACTGTACCCTGTGTCTCCAGCTGTAATATACATAATGTGGAGATGCCGGCGTTGGACTGGGGTGGGCACAGTAATCAGTCTCACAACACCAGGTTAAAGTCCAACAGGTTTGTTTGGAATCACGAGCTTTCGGAGCACTGCTCCTTCATCAGGTGACTCAGCTGACGAAGGAGCAGCGCTCTGAAAGCTCGTGATTCCAAATAAACCTGTTGGACTTTAACTTGGTGTTGTGAGGCTTCTGACTGTAATATACATAGCAGTAGGTTAAAAGCCTGCTTGCTACCAACCTCGTGTGCATGTGTGTGTGTGTGTGTACGTGTAAGTGTGTGTGAGTATGAATGTGTGCACGCGTGTGTGTATGTGTGCATGTGTGCATGTGTGCGTGTGTGCGTGTGTGTGCTGTGAGAAACAGCAGCTGGGAATTTGTCACACTGAAGGTGATACAGTGACTGAGGCTGGACCCCCCAAAATAGGCAGCTTTTGCAGGAAGATCTAAAACTCTCTCTCTGACTGTGAAAGTCAATGAGCCAGCAGAAAGATCACAGCTGGAAAAAAGAACTAAAATCTCACAGAACACCTGAACTGAAGAATCAATTATTCACCAGCACGAATCAACACTTGGAATCAACCTGTATCGGTTACAATGCTCATCATCTATTCTTCCCAATTCAAGGACTGTTCCGTATAACTTTTTTAAAATATTCGCTCACCATTGGACTCAATTCTTTCTTCTAAACCGTATGAATGTAGGTGCATGTGTTTCATCATTTCTCCTTTCCTTTTTGGCAGTTAATAAACTTACACAATCCGAACTCAGGAAAAGCTGGTTAAATTGGGTTCATTTTCCCTTGAGTTCCCTTCAGAAAGGGAACCTTGTTGAATAAAAACCTTTGTTGCTCCCAGCAGAGGGTGGGTTGAATAAAGCCAATCATCCCTCCAACCTGGGTTTGTGACAACAGGGGGTATCCCAGTCGGATGGTGACAAATCGAAGGGACTCGATTGGACATCTTTGGACTGTGGGAGGAAACCGGAGTCCCTACAGTGCAGAAGGAGGCCATTCGGCCCATCGAGTCTGCACCGACCACAATCCCACCCAGGCCCTACCCCCACATATTTACCCACTAATCCACGCATCTCAGGACACTAAGGGGCAATTTTAGCATGGCCAATCAACCTAACCCGCACATCTTTGGACTGTGGGAGGAAACCGGAGCACCCGGAGGAAACCCACGCAGACACGAGGAGAATGTGCAAACTCCACACAGACAGTGACCCAAGCCGGGAATCGAACCCAGGTCCCTGGAGCTGTGAAGCAGCAGTGCTAACCACTGTGCTACCGTGCCGCCCGAGTTATGGGGGAAACTTATGGGGAACCTCACCTGGGGCTGGTCATAGAATCATAGAATCCCTACAATGCAGAAGGAGGCCATTCGGCCCATCGAGTCTGAACCAACCACAATCCCACCCAGGTCCTATTCCCGTAACCCCACACATTTACCCTGCTAATCACCCTGATCTAAGGGGCAATTTAGCATGGCCAATCAACCTAATTCGCACATCTTTGGATTGTGGGAGGAAACCGGAGGAAACCCATGCAGATACGGGGAGAATACAAACAAAGAACAAAGAACAATACAGCGCAGGAACAGGCCCTTCGGCTCTCCAAGCCCGCGCCGCTCCCTGATCCAAACTAGACTATTGTTTTGTATCCCTCCATTCCCACTCCGTTCATGTGGCTATCTAGATAAGTCTTAAACGTTCCCAGTGTGTCCGCCTCCACCACCTTGCCCGGCAGCGCATTCCAGGCCCCCACCACCCTCTGTGTAAAATACGTCCTTCTGATATCCATGTTAAACCTCCCCCCCCCCTCACCTTGAACCTATGACCCCTCGTGAACGTCACCACCGACCTGGGAAAAAGCTTCCCACCGTTCACCCTATCTATGCCTTTCATAATTTGTGACAACAGGGGGTATCCCAGTCGGATGGTGACAAATCGAAGGGACTCGATTGGACATCTTTGGACTGTGGGAGGAAACCGGAGTCCCTACAGTGCAGAAGGAGGCCATTCGGCCCATCGAGTCTGCACCGACCACAATCCCACCCAGGCCCTACCCCCTCATCCTCCTTCTTTCCAGTGAGAACAACCCCAGTTTACCCAATCTCTCCTCATAGCTAAGCCCCTCCATACCAGGCAACATCCTGGTAAACCTCCTCTGCACTCTCTCTAAAGCCTCCACGTCCTTCTGGTAGTGTGGTGACCAGAACTGGACGCAGTATTCCAAATGCGGCTGAACCAACGTTCTATACAACCGCAACATCAGACCCCAACTTTTATACTCTAAGCCCCGCCTTATAAAGGCAAGCATGCCATATGCCTTATTCACTACCTTCTCCACCTGTGACGTCACCTTCAAGGATCTGTGGACATGAATGTACAAACTCCACACAGACCGGAGGCCGGAATTAAACCTGGACGCTGTGATGCAGCAGTGCTAACCACCATGCCACCATGCTGCCTGTTGTAACAATTTAGAAGCTTTCACAGCTTCACAACATTCCAAATCTCTTCCCAGCCAATGAAGTGAGCGTATTGCTGTATGAAATTACTGCAGTAAATTTGCGTACAGCAAGCTCTCGTGTACAGCAGAGGAATAAATGATCAGGTGATTTGCATCATTGAAAAAAATGCAGAAAATGCTGGAAACCTCAGCAGGTCTGACAGCATCAGTAGAGAAACAGCGCTAACGTTTCGAGTCTGGAGGACTCTTCCTCAGAGCAGAAGAGAGGGAAATGTGATGGGTTTATGTGGTTGGAAAAGGGGTAGGGTCAGTTGGAGCAAAAGTGAATGGGTTGGAGGGCAAGGGTAAAATAAAGTAAATGTAAAGTTTATTTATCAGTCACAAGTAAGCTTACGTTTACGCTGCAATGAAGTTACTGTGAAAATCCTGTGAAAAAGAGATTAAATAACAAAGATGCCATGGAAAGAAAAGCAAAGGCAGTGGAAATAGTTGTAGCCAAACATCGATCCAGAGTAGGTATTAATTGTGGAATAAAGATCAGAACAATCTGAAAAGAAAAACAAAATACAATCTGACAAAACATGTCAAAATGGAGGATACAGTACATGGTGTGAAGTTGGTGAACTCCATGTTGAATTGAGAAGATTATAAGGTCCAATTACAATCTGATGTTGTTGGTCTTAATTCACCACTTTGCTCTCATGCTCACATTTCTATCTTTGGTCTGCTGAAATGTTCCGGTCGTATCCAACACAAGCTGGAGGAGCAGCTCTCCATCTACCGCGGAGAGACTTTACAACCTTCTGGATTCAACACTGAATCCATTCAACCTGTCATCCATTTTGTTTTTTTTTGCCAAGTGCCAGCCTCCATCTTGTTTTCCCTTTCAGGCTGAACTGACCTTTATTCTGCTATTAACACCGACTCTGAACCTGTGCTTTGTTTCTTTACTTCAACCATACCTTTTCTTTTCTTTCCATGACATCTTTGTTATTTAATCTCCCCTGTCCTCTAACCTATCGCTGACCTTCCCTTTTATTGCAACTGACCCTCCCCTCTTTCTGAACAGCATAAAACCCATCACATTTCTACCTCCCTTCAATCCCAAAGAATAGCCATACTGGACCCAAAACATCAACTCTGTTTCTCTCTCCACAGATGCTGCCAAACGTGTTGAGTAGGACAATCCAGCCCTTCCAACTGGAGGGATCTTCTGGTCCCACAGAAAATTCCCCCCACCACCACCCCTGGCCCCCCGACTGCCCCAGCTGAGGGCTCCCCAGTGAAGGGGTGGTTGACTTATGCCATAGCTTGTATGGCATAAGTATGCTTGTATGCCAGAGCTTCTAAGGGCAGCACGGTAGCACGGTGGAAGGGCTGCACGGTAGCACAGTGGTTAGCACTGCTGCTTCACAGCTCCAGGGACCTGGGTTCGATTCCCGGCTTGGGTCACTGTCTGAGTGGAGTTTGCACATTCTCCTCGTGTCTGCATGGGTTTCCTCCGGGTGCCCTGGTTTCCTCCCACAGTCCAAAGATGTGCGGGTTAGGTTAATTGGCCATGCTAAAATTGTCCCTTAGTGTCCTGAGATGCATGGGTTAGAAGATTAGCAGGTAAATATGTAGGGATAAGGGGGTAGGGCCTGGGTGGGATTGTGGTCGGTGCAGACTCGATGGGCCAAATGGCCTCTTTCTGCACTGTAGGGTTTCTATGATTTCTATGATTCTTGTAGACTTGGGGAGGCAGTGGCATCATGGTATTGTTACTGGATTAGTAACCCAGTAGACCTAGAGCAAGGTCTGGGGACCCAGGTTCAAATCCTGCCACGGCAGATGGTGAAATTTGGATTCAATAAAAATCTGCAATTAAAAAAGTCTGATAATTATCATGTTTTTTAGGGAAGGAAATTTGCCGTCTTTACCTGGTCTGGCCTACCTAATCGGGAGGTGATAGCGTCGTGGTATTATCATTGTACCAGTAATTCAGAGACCGAGGGGGCTACTCTGGGGACCGGGGTTCAAATCCCACCATGGCAGAAGGTGAAATTTAAGGGGCAGCATGATGGCACAGTGGTTAGCACTGCTGCCTCACAGCTCCAGGGACCCGGGTTCAATTCCAGCCTTGGGTGATTGTCTGTGTGGAGTCTGCACATTCTCCCCATGTGGGTTTCCTCTGGGTGCTGCACAGTGCAGGTTAGGTGGATTGGCCATGCAAAATACAAATTGGATACAAAACTGGCTCGGTCAAAGAAGACAGAGGGTAGCAGTGGAAGGGTGGTGCTCCTCAGGGATCAGTGCTGGGACCTTTGCTGTTTGTAATATTTATAAATGATTTGGAGGAAAATGTATAACTGGATTGATCAGTAAGTTTGCGGATGACACAAAGGTTGGTGGATTTGCGGATAGCAATGAGGACCGTCAGAGGATACAGCAGGGTATAGATCAAAGAACAAACAAAGAACAAAGAACAGTACAGCACAGGAAACAGGCCCTTCGACCCTCCAAGCCTGTGCCGCTCCTTGGTCCAACTAGACCAATCGTTTGTATCCCTCCATTCCCAGGCTGCTCATGTGACTATCCAGGTAAGTCTTAAACGATGTCAGCGTGCCCGCCTCCACCACCCTACTTGGCAGCGCATTCCAGGCCCCCACCACCCTCTGTGTAAAAAAACATCCCTCTGATGTCTGAGTTATACTTCGCCCCTCTCAGCTTGAGCCCGTGACCCCTTGTGATCGTCACCTCCGACCTGGGAAAAAGCTTCCCACTGTTCACCCTATCTATACCCTTCATAATCTTGTATACCTCTATTAGATCTCCCCTCATTCTCCATCTTTCCAAAGAGAACAACCCCAGTCTACCCAATCTCTCCTCATAGCTAAGACCCTCCATACCAGGCAACATCCTGGTAAACCTTCTCTGCACTCTCTCCAATGCCTCCACGTCCTTCTGGTAGTGCGGCGACCAGAACTGGATGCAGTACTCCAAATGCGGCCTAACCAGCGTTCTATACAGCTGCATCATCAGACTCCAGCTTTTATACTCTATACCCCGTCCTATAAAGGCAAGCATACCATATGCCTTCTTCACCACCTTCTCCACCTGTGTTGCCACCTTCAAGGATTTGTGGACTTGCACACCTAGGTCCCTCTGTGTTTCTATACTCCTGATGACTCTGCCATTTATTGTATAACTCCTCCCTACATTATTTCTTCAGTTGGAGACTTGGGCGGAGAGATGGCAGATGGAGTTTAATCCGGACAAATGTGAGGTAATGCATTTTGGAAGGTCTAATACAGATAGGAAATATACAGTAAATGGCAGAACCCTTCAGAGTATTGATATGCAAAGGGATCTGGGTGTACAGGTACACAGGTCACTGAAAGTGGCAATGCAGGTGGAGAAGGTAGTCAAGAAGGCATACGGCATGCTTGCCTTCATCGGCCGGGGTATTGAGTTTAAAAATTGGCAAGTCATGTTGACTCTTAGTGAGGCCGCACTTGGAATATAGTGTTCAATTCTGGCCGCCACACTACCAGAAGGATGTGGAGGCTTTGGAGAAGGTACAGAAAAGATTTACCAGGATGTTGCCTGGTATGGAGGGCATTAGCTATGAGGAGAGGTTGGAGAAACTTGGTTTGTTCTCACTGGAGCAACGGAGGTTGAGGGGAGACCTGATAGAAGTCTACAAGATTATGAGAGGCATGGACAGAGTGGATAGTCAGGAGCTTTTTCCCAGGGTGGAAGAATCAATTACTAGAGGGCATAGGTTTAAGGTGTGAGGGGCAAGTTTTAAAAGAGATGTACGAAGCAGATTTTTTACACAGAGAGTGGTGGGTGCCTGGAACTCGCTGCCGGGGGAGGTAGTGGAAGCGGATACGGTTGTGACTTTTACGGGGCGTCTTGACAAGTACATAAATGTGATGGGAATAGAGGGATATGGTCCCCGGAAGCGTAGGGAGTTTTAGTTAAGTCGGGCAGCATGGTCGGTGCAGGCTTGGAGGGCCAAAGGGCCTGTTCCTGTGCTGTAATTTTCTTTGTTCTTTGTTCTTAAATTGCCCCTTAGTGTTCCAAGATGTTTAGGCCAGATGGATTAGCCATGGGAAATGTATGGATTTAAAGGGAGAAGGTCTGGATAAAATAATCTGTCAGAGAATCGGTGCAGACTCGATGGGCTGAATGGCCTCTTCTGCACATAGGGATTCTATGATTATGGCGGGACTGGAAGATGCTGCTAGCAGTTAATGTCTTGCTACATCTGACACAGGAAAATCCACCATGGGGGGTGGGGGGGTGGGGGGAGGGGTCTGGAAAATCCCAGCTGTTGAGTTGCTCCGGCACTTTCTGTTTGTATTTCAGATCCAGCATTTTGCTTTTATCTGTGTTGTTGATTTAGCTCAAGGACTAAGTATGGGCCTGAACTGCCCTGCTCGCTCCGAAATAATGCAACGAGACAGCAACCTGACAGGGCAGAGCGGGCCTCGGTTTAACATCTCATCCCAGGAGTCGAGGCCTCTGACAGGGCAGCACTCCCTCAGCAAACGCCAGACTGTCAGCCTGAATTCTGTGCTCAGAGTAGAGCCTGAACTTTGAGACACAAGAGGCAAATGTGCTGCCACTAACAGCATTTTTAAATTACATTTATTCAACACTGTAAACATCAGGAGCATTGCGTGCGTTCCATTGTACCACACAATCAGCCTTCACCACCATCCAGCAAATAAAAACAGTCGGGGCTAATTCAAAAACAACCTCATCAACATTCCCTCAGTTTGCCCAGTCACTCCTCCACCACTTATTACATCTCAATCTAACGTTTTGTTTGCCTCCCGTGCATTATAACTTGAAAAAAAATTCGATCAGAAAATACCATCCTTAAATTCCTTTCCAATTAAATGATCCGCAGAGCCCTTTTAAAGATCTTTTAGCCTATTTTTCAAAAAGCTTTAAACACTGCCAGGAGCCAGGAGCCAGGCGGGCTCCTGGGAGAGGTGCATATCTGAGTCACTGGGGTTAACTGTCCTACTCACCACAATCTTCTGGAGCAGGCTTGATGTCTTTCACATGTTGGAGAGGAACTCAATCGCCTGAAGGATTGTTTTCTGTGATTTTGCTTCCAGGAGGAGATTGCATGGTTGTTTGGATGTGTATCGAGTTGATGGAGTGGTGAGGTTTTCATAGAATCCTACAGTGCAGAAGGAGGCCATTTGGCCCATCGAGTCTGCACCAACAACAATCCCACTCAGGTCCTTATCCCTGTAATCCCACGTATTTACCTTGCTAGTCACCCTGACACTAAGGAGCAGTTTAGCACGGCCAATCCCCCTAACCCGCACATCTTTAGAACAAAGGAATTAGGAGCGAGAGTCGGCCATTCAGCCCTTCAAGCCCACTCCGCCATTCTATATGATCATGGCTGACCTCCATCTCATCCTAACTCCACTTCCCTGCCTTTCCCCCACAGCCCTTTATCCCGCTTTCAATCAAATATTTATCTATCTCTTCTTGAATCCACTGATTGATTCTGCACCCACTGCACTCTGGGGCGGTGAGTTCCATAGATTCACAACCCTCTGGAGTGTGGAAGGAAACCGGAGCACCCAGACAAAACCCAAGCAGACACGGGGAGAACGTGCAAACTTCACACAGACAGTCACCCGAGGCCGGAATTGAACCCAGGTCCCTGGCACTGTGAGTGCTAACCACTGTGCCACCTTGTCAGACCAGCTAGACATAGAACATAAGAAATAAAAACAGGAGTAGATAATGTGGTGTGTCGAACCAGCTCCACCATTCAACCAGTCATGACTGATCCACTCCCTCAACTCTACTTTCCTGCTCCCGATATCCCTTCATTCCCTGAGGAATCAAAGATCCATCCATCTCAGTCTTCACAATGCTCAATGATGGAGGATCCACAACCTTCTAGGGTAGAGAATTCCAAAGACTCACAACCCTTTGAGTAAAGAAATTTCTCCTCATCTCAGTCCCAAACGGTTGGCCCCTAATCCTGAGACAATGCCCCCGGTATTCTGGAATTCCCAGCCAGTGAGAAACAATCTCTCCGAATCCACCCTGCCAATCTCTTTCAATCTTGAATCAACCGGTCTCTTTATGCATCTTCGTATTGGCAGAGTCACTCTTATTGGCACAAGTCAAGTTTTACTGGCCAACAAATAGGCCAATCGCAATTCCCAATCCCGATCTCAATCCCGGATCCACGAACGGGAGGAAATTCAGGGTGAGCCATTATCCTTCCCAGCCCTGAAGAAAGAACCCGGCATCCACATGGGCTGACCAGGCCAGACATATTGGAAACACCATGCAAAGAAGCCATGGCCAGCATGACTCTGAGGCCATCACAGTTCTGAAGAAGAATCACATTGGAGTCAAAACAATGACTCTGTTTCTCAGATGCTGCCAGACCTGCTGAGTATTTCCAGCATTTTCTGCTTTTAATATTATCTGAGTGAAGCGCAGCTTTGAAATATTCCTCCATGTGCAACATTTCAGTCCAAGCAATCTTGGCCAACACACATTCCCAAGTAACACACACCACCTACTGGCACCTCATGTTATAACAACACAAAACGATCTGGGAACCTTTGAAAGTGAATGCAGTGTTACGGAATCTTTACTGTGCAGAGGGGGACAATTCGGCCAAACTGCACAGGTCATCTGAAAGAACATTCTACCTAATCCCATAACCGTGCTTTATCCCCATAACCATGCACGTTTTTTCTTTTCCGATAACAATCCAAATCCCTTTTGAATTCGTCATTGAATCATTGGATCAGAAGGAGGCCATTTGGCCCATCGAATCTGCACTGACCACAATCCCACCCAGGCCCTATCCCCATAACCGCATGCATTTACCCTAGCCAGTCACCCTGACACTAAGGGGCAATTTATCACGGCCAATCCACCTAATCAATCAAACCTGGACTCCAACCACCCTCTGAGTGAAAACATTTTCCCCACACCACTTCTACTCCTTTTGCCCATTATTTTGAATCTGTGCCCTTTAGTGGAACCCTTCAGATTCCCACAATCTGAAAGACGTGCTGGTTTGGTGCATTGGCTAAATTCTCCCTCAGTGTACCCGAACAGGCGGCAGAGTGTGGAAACCAGGGGATTTTCACAGTAACGTCATTGCAGTGTTAATGTAAGTCTACTTGTGACTAATAAATAAACTATTAAACAGATCTCATACATTTGAGTCCTTGATGCTTCACTCCAACTCCTCACCTGCCCCTTGTTCAGCCGGAGTGCCCTCATCTCTGAATCTGAAGGTTATAGGTCCAAGTCTTGAGTAAGCTAGGCTGACACTGCAGTTCAATACTGAGGGAATGCCGCAGTGTTGGGTGTGCTGTTTTCTGGATGAATTGTTACACTGACGCCCTGTCTGTCAGGTGGATGGAAACAAACCCACAATCTAAAGAAGAGTAGGAGAGTTTTCCTCGAAAACTAACATCATTAAAGAAGTTACCTGGTCATCTCACTGTGTTTGTGGGATCTTGCTATAGACAAATCGACTGCTGCATTTCCTACAATACATTTCACAAAAACAACAATTTGTATTGATATAGAGCCCTTTATGTAATAAAATCACTCTCCAGGAATGTTAAGGAATAACCTTTGACACTGAGCTATATAAGGGGATGTTTGACCATACAGCCAGGTACTTGCTCAAACGAGTACAAATGTTGGTTGTAAGGTGCTTTGGGATGTCCTGTGGTTGCGAAAGGTGCTATACAAATTCATGATCTCTTCTTTTGTTGCTGGGCTATGTTTCCTAGTTCTGGGCATCATCTGCAGTGCTGAAATTGCAGCATATTCCACCACAGGGGCATCGCACACAGCTCAAAGCTGGTGCCATCTGACGTTCACTTGTAACAGGTGAGGCCTGGGCTGATTTCCCACCCCTTCCCTAAAGAGAGCCCGATTCTGTTGTTCCTCCTCTCCTGTGTCCTCCCCCACCATCCTCCCAAACCCCATCCCCTTTCCCTCATCCTCCACCAGCCTCCAGGCTGAGGTTAACACTGAGTCAGGACAGGTGGCAAGGCGTAATGTAGAGGTGTGCCATTACATACCAAACAATAGATGGATTGGTCTGTTTGCCAATGTACCAGCGCCCTTGCATAATGAAGAGGGGAGAGACAGTGACCATTGGAACCATATCTGAAAGTTATTGTCTAATCTGGCAAGTTCACAGTGTCCACATTTAAATTAAACACAGCCTGTTGGCTAAGATCAAGCGTGTGATCAAGCCCAAGATGGGGCACAATACCTCGTCTCGTCAGCTTGGATCTTGTTCGTCTCTCTTGTGGGGACCATGAATTGAATTCAATTGGATTTGGTTTTTGGAGCAAGTGAGGAATGGGTCAGTGTTCGCCCTGGTTCACTCTGAGCAATGGGCAGCACTGTGGCACAGTGGGTTAGCACTGCTGCCTCATGGTGTCAGAGGCCCGGGCTCAATTCCGGCCTCGGGTCACTGTTTGTGTGGAGTTTGCACGTTCTCCCCATGTCTGCGTGGGTTTCCTCCGGGTGCTCTGGTTTCCTCCCACCCTCCAAAGATGTGCAGGTTAGGTGGATTGGCCATGCTAAGTTGTCCTTTAGTATCAGGGTAAAAATGTGGGGCTACGGGGGTAGGGCCTGGGTGGGATTGTTGTCGGTGCAGCTTCAATGGGCCAAATGACCTCCTTCTGCACTGTTAAGAATGGAATTTAAAATGTTAAAAATCACAGCAGAATCGGGCAGACTCACCCAATGTGAAATCAGCCACACACCACGAGGTGGATGAGGGAAGCCAGGCTGCCACTCTCTGAGTGAAGTTTACCTCTGCGTCCTTACACAGATGTCCAGCAGAATAGAGCATGCCACAGAATTGCCACCTGTCATTCATCAACATCGACTTGGATGCAACTGCTGAAGAATTTAGGATTTAAAAGCAATCGCACCATTCATTTAGAAAGTGGTGGACTCAAGTCAAAGTCCAAGGACTCAAAGTCCAGGCTGACACTCCAGTGCAGTACTGAGGGAGTGCTGCACTGCCAGAGGCACCATCGTTCAGATGTGCTGTTAAAACTGACGTCTCAGGTAAAGATCACTCCTGTGATGACGAGTAGGGGAGTCTCTCCTGTATCCTGTCCAAACCTATCCCTCAAAATAGCACCATCAAACCTGCTCAGTATAACATCACTATTCTCTTCACAGACGCTGCCTGGCCTGCTGAGTATTTCCTGCGTCTTTTGTTTTTATTACTGTTTGTTTGTTAGAAGCGTAGAATCCCTACAGTGCAGAAGGAGGCCATTCGGTCCATCAAGTCTGCACCAACTCTCTGAAACAGCATCTTACCCTGACCCTCTCCCCCGCTCTATCCATTTTACCATTACCAATGCACCTAACCTGCACATCTTTGGACTGTGGGAGGAAACTGGAGCACCCGGAAGAAACCCACGCAATGTGCAAACTCCGCACAGACAATAAACTGAAGCCGGAATTGAACCCAGGTCCCTGTCGCTGTGAGGCCACAGTGGGTGCCACCGTGCCAGCCTGGACATCCTAGACATGCATAGAGGATCCCAGCTCTCTTTTCCAAGGAATGCTGTAAGTTTTGATGCCCAACGTCACTTGAACGCAGAATTCCAACAGCCACGGGGTCGTTGCAAAGAGAGATTTCACCTGCTTCTTACCCTTCCCCTGACTTGTGAAAGACATTACACGGCTAAGAGCGAAGAGAACTGATTATCAGGCCGGGCTCTCAGGTGTACACTCTCCAGACGTCTCGGAATGTGCCGAGGGATTTCTGGAAATGATGCTCTGAGGAGCTATCTCCAAGCCCAACCACAAAAACAGCACTGAAGTCAGGAAAACACATTCCTGACCACGGGGGATATATTAAGAGTGTGACTGGCAAACATATGTTAGCACTCTGCAGTGACCTTCGCCTGGTTAACCCTTCTCTTCTGTAGATATTACAATCATGTTTCTGTGAGGGGAGACAGTGCTTCAGTCACACATGGGCCTGTCTCAAGGCAAAGACTTTGATCAGTGCTACGGACCCTGGCTTCACCTCCATTAGAGATAAGGAGACACATTGTCTGTGCGCACATTCCTCTGCTTCATGCCCTAACACTGTACTCCTTCATTGATGAATCACCTGTAAGAGCTCGGAATCGCAGATCAATCAATTTCACTTTACTATCCAGGTGGAAATTAACATTTTGGGTAACGTTGCTCATTTGTCTCAAAACAAAGGGACACGCAGATGAATAACAGCAATGAAGGAAAGAAAATTGCCCTATCATAGAGATCAAACTTTAATTAAATATCATAGAATCATAGAATCCCCATAGTGCGGGAAGAGGCCATTCGGCCTATTGAGCCTGCACCAACAACAATCCCACCCAGGTCCTATCCCTGTAATCTCCATGATGGCACAGTGGTTAGCATTGCTGCCTCACAGCTCCAGGGACTCAAGTTCGATTCCCGGCTTGGGTCACTGTCTGTGTGGAGTCTGCACATTCTCCCCGTGTCCGCGTGGGTTTCCTCCGGGTGCTCCGGTTTCCTCCCACAGTCCAAAGGTGTGCTGGTTAGGTGCATTGGCCACGCTAAATTGCCTCTTAGTGTCTTGGGATGTGTAGGTTAGAGGGATTAGCTTGGTAAATATGTGGGGCTGCGGGAATAGGGCCTGGGTGGGATTGTTGCTGGTGCAGACTCGATGGGCTGAATGGCCTCCTTCTACACTGTAGAGATTCTATGATATTTACCCTACTAATCTCACTGTTACTAAGGGGCAATTGAGCATGGCCAATCAACCTAACCTGCACATCTTTGGACTGAATGTATTAAAATACGTATTAAAAAAACTATTTAAAATAATCAGTCAATGAGTCCCACCTTAAGTCCATATCCTCATCTACATATTAAATTCTGATTCAGTGTTCTTATAGGAAAGGGCACTAACAAGTTCAAGAACTGATTTGTCCTGAACCTGAGGGATTGCAGTCTTCCCGTCCTCCTAATGCTGTCAGTCCCGGAGCTGATTGAGAACATGGTGCTGCTGGTGTCCACACCCTCCTCGTCATTCCTTAGCCCAAGATGCTATGATGGAATACTCTCCATTTGCCTGGATGAGGCTCAACAAGCCTCACACCAGCCTGGTAAAAGTAGCACGTTAAACATTCACTCCCTCCACGACTGACATACATTGGCAGCAGTGTGTACCATTGACCAGAAACTGAATCGCACTCGCCAGATTCAGAATTTAGAAGATCTTATAGAAACATACAAAATTATGAAGGGAATAGGTAAGATAGAAGCAGGGAAGTTGTTTCCACTGGCGGGTGAAACCAGAACTAGGGGGCATGGCCTCAAAATAAGAGGGAGCAGATTTAGGACTGAGTTGAGGAGGAACCTCTTCGCCCAAAGGGTTGTGAATCTGTGGAATTCCCTGCCCAGTGAAGCAGTTGAGGCTACCTCACTGAATGTTTTTAAGGCAAGGATAGATAAAATTGAACAGTAAAGGAATTAAGGGTTATGGTGAGCAGGAGAGGGGGAGGGGGGTGTAAGTGGAGCTGAGTCCACGAAAAGATCAGCAATGGTCTTATTGAATGGCAGAGCAGGCTCGAGGGGCCAAATGGCCTACTCCTGCTCCTAGTTCTTATGTTCTTATATAAATACTATAGCGAGTAACTCACCTCCTGATTCCCCAAAGCCTGTCCACCATCTACAAGGCACAAGTGATGAATACTCTCCACTTACCCAGATGAGTGCAACTTCACCAACACTCAGGAAGCTTGACACCATCCAAGACAAAGCAGCACACTTGATTGACACCTTTGTGTACCATCAACAAGATGCACTGGAGGAACAGGCCAAGACTCCTTCAACAGCACCTTCTGAATCCTCAACCTCTACAGAATTACAGAATCACACAGTGCAGGGGAGGCCCCTCAGCCCATCGAGTCTGCACCAATACATGAGAAACACCTGACCTCCCACCTAATCCCATCTACCAGCACTTGGCCCATAGCCCTGAATGTTATGATGTGCCAAGTGCTCATCCAGATACTTTTTAAAGGATGTGAGGCAACCCGCCTCTACCACCCTCCCAGGCAGCGCATTCCAGACCGTCACCATCCTCTGGGTAAAAATGTTTTCCTCACATTCCCCCCGAAACCTCCCACCCCTCACCTTTGACTTGTGTCCCCTTGTGACTGACCCTTCAACTAAGAGGAACAACTAGTCCCTACACACCCTGTCCATGCCCTCATAATCTTGTACACTTTGATCAGATCGTCTCTCAGTCTTTTCTGCTCCAACAAAAACAACCCAAGCCTACCCAACCTCTCTTCATAACTTAAATATTCCATCCCAGGCAGCATCCTGATGAATCTCTTCTGCTCCCCCTCCAGTACAATCCCATCCTTCCTATAATGTGGCGACCGGAACTGCACACAGTGCTCTAGCTGTGGCCTCACCAAAGTCAGACACAACTCCAACATGATTTCCCTGCTTTTGTAATCTATACCTCGGTTGATAAAGGCAAGTGTCCCATATGCTTTTTCACTATCTGACTAACATGTCCTTCTGCTTTCAGAGATCTGTAGACACACACGCCAAGATTCCTTTGTTCCTCAGAACTTCCCAGTGTCATGCTGTTCATTGAATACCTCCTTGTCACATTACACTTCCAAAGTGTATCACCTCACATTTTTCAGGGTTAAATTCTATCTGCCACTTATCTGTCCATTACACTCTCCCGTCTATATCTTCCAGTAGCCCAAGACACTCAACTTCTCTGTTAACCACTCAGCTAATCTTTGTGTCAGATACCTGGGAACACCACGACTTGGAGGTTCCCCTCCAAGTCACTAACTATCCTTGACTTAGAAATACATCACCGTACCTTCACTGTCACTGGAAAATCCTGCAACTTCCTCCCTAACAACACCATGGGTGTATATACATCACCTGGACTGCAGCAGTTGAAGAAGACAGATCACCACCACCTTCTCAAGGACAATTAAGGACCTACTGATGACGATTAAACCATTGTTGATTGTTGGAAAAACCCATCTGGTTCACTAATGTCCCTCAGGGATGGAAAGCTGCCGTCCTTACCTGGTCTGGCCTACGTGTGACTCCAGAGCCACAGCAATGTGGTTGACTCTCAGCTGCCCTCAGGCAACTAGGGACGGGCAATAAAAGCTGGCCAGCCAGCGACAGCCATGTCCAATGAATGAATTTTTAAAAATAGGGATGGGCAACAAACGCTGGTCTAGCCAGTGACACCCTCATCCTGTGAACAAATAAAAAAGCCCAGTGGGATCCCTGTACAGGAGGGAGCTCAGCATTGGGGACGGCACGGTGGCACAGTGGTTAGCACTGCTGCCTCACAGCACCAGGAACCCGGCTTCGATTCTGGCCTTGGGTCACTGTCTGTGTGGAGTTTGCACATTCTCCCCATGTCAGCGTGGGTTTCCTCCAGGTGCTCCGGTTTCCTCCCACACTCCAAAGATATGCAGGTTAGGTGGATTGTCCCTTAGCGTCCCAAGATGTGTAGGTTTGGGGGATTAGTGACATTATTACATGGGGTTACAGGGATAGGGTCTGGGTAAGATGCTCTATCAGAGAGAGTTGGTGCAGACTCGATGGGCTGAATGGCCTGCTTTTGCACTGCAGGGATTCTGTGATAGAATAGAATCATAGAATTCCTACAGTGCAGAAGGAAGTCATTCAGCTCATCAAGTCTGCACTGACTACAATCCCACCTGGGCCCTATTCCTGCAATCACACATACCTACCCTGCTAAATCCCCTTGACACTATGGGGCAATTTAGCATGGCCAATCAAGCTAACCCGCACATCTTTGGACTGTGGGAGGAAACCGGAGCACCCGGAGGAAACCCACGCAGACACGGGGAGAACGTGCAGACTCTGCACACACAGTGACCCAAGCCAGGAATCGAACCCAGATCCCTGTGCAATGAGGCTGCGGTGCTAACCACTGTGTGCCATGCCAGCCTAGGTTTGTATCACTCTTCAGTCCCGTAGCTTTCATTGAATCATTGAATAGAATCCCTACAGTGCAGAAGGAGGCCATTTGGCCCATTGAGCCTGCACTGACAACAATCCCATCTACGCCCTATCCCTGTAACCCCATGCATTTTCCCTACTAGTCCCCCAGACACTAAGGGCAATTTAGCACTTTCCCCTGTTTGCCTCTTTCCGACCTGGCTCCCCCTCTCCATTTTCACTGTGCTGCTGCCATCCACACAGGAAATGGATAAAATCATAGAATCCCTACAGTGCAGAAGACATTCAGCCCATCGAGTTTACACTGATCTCTGACAGAGTATCTTACCCAGACCCTCTCCCACACCCCATCCCCGAAACCCATTTATCATGGTTAATCCACATAATCCACATGTTTGGACTGTGGGAGGAAGCCGGAGTATTCGAAGGAAACCCACGCAGACACGGGGAGAACATGCAGGCTCCCACAGACAGTGACCCAAGGCAGGAATTGAACCCCGGTCCCTGGCGCTGTGAGGCAGCAGTGCTAACCACTGTGCCACCATGCTGCCACGCATCAAGAATTAGAAAATAGGGATCGACTTGATAACTCTTTGTTGGCTGGCACCTCTGCGCCACTGTGCTTTAACAATGGCTTTCCAAAATGCCTTTTGACAGCATGTTCCAGATTACCATCTGTATGAAGCTGTGCTCCCCGATTACACTCCTAAATAGCTGAGCTCTAATATTAAGACTGTGGCCCCTAGTTATGGATTTCCTAAGCAGAGGAAATGGTTTCTCTGCCTCCAACCAATAGAATCGCTTGGTGACTTAGAGGCTAACATGAAAGAGGAGAGTCATGGGACTAATTCAATAGTTCTTTCAATGAACAGGAACAAGATAGAGGGGCTGAAAAGCTTCCTTATGTGTTGTACGATTCTTTGATTCGATGAGCTTGAATGACTCTGATTAGATTACCTCCCTCATTAGAATTATTCGCTCTTTTTACCCATTTCAAAGTAATTTTCAGATTGCTGCGCACAAGATTGGAGAGGTTGGGGTTATTTTCCTTGGAACAAAGAAAGGTTGAGGGGTGACTTGATCGAGGAGTACAAAATTATCAGAGGAAGAGAAAGAATGGACAGGATAAAATTGTTTCCCTTGGTGGAGAATTCTAATCAGTATTCTGTAACTTGATTTCTGTGACTCTGTGCACTGTTGGAGAACAGATTTCCACTCCATCTGACGAAGGAGCTGTGCTCCGAAAGCTTATGGTATTTGCTACCAAATAAACCTGTTGGACTTTAACCTGGTGTTGTGAGACTTCTTACTGTGCTTACCCCAGTCCAATGCCGGCATCTCCACATCAGGAGAATTCTAGAACCAGGGGACATAGATTCCAGATAAGTGGCAATTGGTGTAGAGGGGACATGAGGAAGAATTTATTTTACGCAGAGGATGGTGGGTGTCTGGGATTCGCTGCCCGAGTTGGTTGTGGAGGCAGAGACCCTAAACTCTTTTTTAAAAAGTACCTTAAGTGCTGCAAACTACAGGGCAATGGGCTGGGTGCAGGAAGGTGGGAATGGAAAAGGCACCTGGGGTGTCCTCAGGCTGGCATGGACAAGATGGGCTGAATGGCCTCCTACTGTGCTGTAACTTTTCTCTGGTTCTATGGTTCTAAGTGATGACATGAAGTGAATTATTTAATTGGCTTGACCCCAAAAATCAGTCTAAAGCTTATTCTCGAGTCACTTTTGGAGAACGGGTTTGTTTTTCCAATGATTTTCACTTCAATCTCTGCCCCATTTGGTATGGGGTTGAACATACATACAAACATATAAATTGGGAGCAGGAGTAGGCCACTCGGCACCTTGAGCCTGCTCTGCCATTCATTAAGATCCTGGCTGATCTGATTGTGGCCTCAACTCCACACCTTTTGACTTGCTTATTAAGGGCAACTGGGGATGGGCAATAAATGCGGGCCAGCCAGCAACGCCCATGTCCCACAGATAAATAGAAATTAAATGCCTCTGGGAGCTTTTACTTTTCCAAGGAAGCTAGCCATCGGTTTCTAAAGATCAGCTCCAACAGACCCTTTTATCATTACTGACGCCTCAATTAGATTAGCCCTCAAACTGTCCATTTCAAAGGAATACAAACTAAGGGTGGGATTTTCCATTCTCACGGCCCGCCCAGACCTGGTCCATCAAATTTTCCATCCTGCCCACAACAATTCCCGTGGCAGACGGGACCAGAAAATGTAGGTCTAAGTTTATGCACTTGAACTTATATTGCTCTGGTTCAAACCTACTACAAAAGATAACACCTCAGTGCAGTACTGAGGGAGTGTTCGCTGTCAAAGATATTGACATGAAATATTAAACTAAGACCCCCATCTACCTTCTCAGATGTAAAAAAAAAAATCCCACAGCAAAATTCGAAGAAGAGCAGGGTATCCTGTCCAACATTCATCCCTTAGCCAGCACCATTCAAATAGATCATCTGATCATTATCTGGTTATGGGAGTTTATTGTGTGCAAGCTGGTTGCCATGTTTCCTACAATATTACAGCGATTACATTTCGAAAATACTCAATTGGCTGTCAGACATTTTGGGACACTTGAGACTGTGCAATTCCTTTCTTTCTCCATGGACATTCAATGGTAACAGACAAAGGCGAATCTCTGACTCTGCAGTTTGCACCAACGGCAGAGAACTTTGAGCTACTGTGGCTACTCGACATTAATGGGCAATGCTGTTTAATATTAGAGTTCCCCTATGAAAATCGGACTGAGGAGTGTTCTGGTGTCCAAACTCTTCTGTTGCGAGAAACACAGAAAAAGCTTTCAGTCAGAATTCTGACCTGAGCAGTCCAGAGAAAATAATGATTGAAACTTCTTGCACTGATGACCAAAGACACTACCTTGCTGACAGAGAGATAGGCCCATTTTCTTTCATCTAAAGAAGTGCTGACTGACTCAGACAGTAATGTATTAAATAAGTCATTTTGTTGCCCCTTATTCACGATTCTGTCAACAATGTGCTATCAATCTGACACATGTGACAAGGCAGGGCTGCGCTATGGACATTAAAGAACAGCTACAGCCTCAAACTCTTCCCACGTGCCTTTATGCTCAACACATTTAGAGTTACGTTTGTATTCTCCAGTTGAAACCTTGACATTGCTTAACATCTTTAACCCTTTGCAGCACTGAAATTGAAATATTTTTGCGTAATGTGAGGCCGGAGTTCTGATTGGCATCACCACTTTGACTGGCGATTCTCACAACATTGGAGCATCGGTGACGTAACTACACGCAGCACCGCACAACTGCCACAGATTCTACAGCTGGAATTTTCCAGCCCTTAACGCCAACAGAATCTTCCAGTCCCACCGAAGTGAGCCGAGATTTCAATGGCTCGCCAGTCCTGTCGCGAGGGAAATCCGCCACAGGGAGGAAACTGGAAAATTCCGGCCTACAGGTGGCTTTGTCATAGAATCATAGAATCCTTACAGTGCAGAAGAGGCCATTCGGCCCATCGAGTCTGCACCGACCACAATCCCACCCAGGCCCTATTCCCGTAACCCCTCTTATTTACCCTGCTAATCACCGTGACACTAAGAGGCAATTTAGCATGGCCAATCAAAGCTTTCAGAGCTTTCCATATGGTTCTTTGACTCTATCCTTTAGTTTTCAATGCACAATTTCGCCTGTTTGCCTCGTTCCTACCTGGCTCCCCCTCTCCATTGTCACTGTGCTGCTGCCATCCACACAAGAAATGGATAGAATCATAGAATCCCTACAATGCAGAAGAGACCATTCAACCCATCGGGTCTGCACCAACTCTCTGACAGAGTACCTTACCCAGGCCCTCCCCCCGTCCTATCCCTGTAACCCATTTACCATGGCTAATCCCCCTAACCTACACATCTTGGGACAATAAGGGGCAATTTAGTATGGCCAATCCACCTAACCTGCACATCTTTGGACCAGGGGAGGAAACCGGAGCACCCGGAGGAAACCCACTCAAACATGAGAAGAACGTGCAAACTTCACACAGACAGTCACCCAAGGCCGGAATTGAACCCGGGTCCCTGGAGCCATAAGGCAGCATAGAATCATAGAAACCCTACAGTGCAGAAGGAGGCCATTCGGCCCTTTGAGTCTGCACCGACTACAATCCCACCCAGGCCTTATCCCCATAATCCCACATATTTACCCCACTAATCCCTCTAACCTACACATCTCGGGACACTAAGAGTCAATTTAACATGGCCAATGAACCTAACCCGCATATCTTTGGAGTGTGGGAGGAAACCGGAGCACCTGGAGGAAACCCATGCAGACACGGGGAGAATGTGCAAACTCCACAGAGACAGTGATCCACAACATACCCAGGGATGGTGATGGAGGAGTCTGGGACACTGGTTTTAAGGTATGATTCTAGGAGTATGACAATGCCCAGGCTGTTATTGACAGCTTTCCTAATTTTGACGGATGTTAGTGAGGAGCAGCTTCCAGGGTTGACTTGGCTGGGAGTGCCTTTGTCATATGCGGTGCCTTGGTCAATTCCAGATTGTGTGTCTGGTTTTATCCTTATTAAACTTCACATTGGTACAGCTGATTGACTTGCTAGGCCGTTTCAGAGGGCAGTTAAGAGTAAACCGTATTGCTGTAGGTCTGGAGCCACACGAGGGCCAGATCGGGTAAGGATGGCAGATTTCCTTCCCTAAAGAATGTTAGTGAACTAGATGTTTCTTTTTATGACAATCCGGTGGTTCTGTGGTCACCGTTACTGAGGCTAGTTTTATATTCCAGAATTAATCAATTAATTAAATTTACACCAGCTGCTGTGCTGGGGTTTGAACCCATGTGTTACCAGTCCAGCAAGATAAACACGATGCTACCGTTCCATCAAAATGTTGCGAGGACCATGAATAAGTGAATGAGGGATAGCTGGAGGCCAGAGTGGTGTGAGCCACTTCAAAGAGCGCAGGTTAGGTTGATTGGCCATGCTAAATTGCCCCTTAGTGTCAGGGGGATTAGCAGGATAAATACGTGAGGCCACAGGAATAGGGCCTGGGTGGGATTGTTGTCGGTGCAGGCTCAACGGACCAAATAGCCTCCTTCTGCACTGTAGGGATTCGATGAGCCAGGAGGTGGGAGTAGAGTGGGGCCATCACTTCCGCAGCAGAGTGTGGGCTGATGTCTTACATGGGTGGGGAGTGTATCTGGAAGGGCACAGTGATCCATCAGGCTGATTCACAGCTGCCAAGGCTGGTGCTGGGCTTCAGGTGAGTCCAACCTTGCTGAGGAGAGGGGAATTTTTAACCATTTGAGTTAGAGCACCCATCTCCTTGATATCTGTCAGCCAGGAGCTGTTTTCCATTGATATTAATAAAACACTGTTTTATTCATTCATGGGACGTGGGCATCACTGGCTGGGCCAGCATTTATAGCCCATCCCTAATTGCCCTTTAACTGAGTGGCTTGCTAGATCATTTAAGAGTCAACCACATTGCTGTGGGTCTGGAGTCACATGTAGGTCAGACCAGGTAAAGACGGCAGATTTCCTTCCCTGAAGGACATTAGTGAACCAGATGGGTTTTTTTACAACAATCAACAATGGTTTCATGGTTATCATTAGACTTTTAGGTCCAGATTTATATTTGAAGATAAATTTCACCATCTGACATGGTGGGATTCGAACCAAGGTCCGCAGAACATTATTGGGGGGTCACTTGAATACTCGTCCAGTGATAACACCACTATGTCCTCACCTCCCCTTTACATGCAGCACTTTCATATTATGGGGTGTATTGCAGTTCGCTCAGGGAGTCCGAGTTGCCGAGGCAACTTGCACATTTACAAGCATGTTGCAGCCAGGAGCAGTGGATAGTAACGATAAAGGGTTCAGCTTCTCTTTCCATCACCCACACAGGGGCAAATAGGGAGGGATGGGTGATAAATGCTGGCCTAGCCAGCGACACCCACACCCCGTGAAAGAATAATAATCAAAGCTTGTCTGACCAGGAATCTCTCCCACTCAGTGTCCACCCCTGACAAGGATTTGCAGATTGATACGCAACTTGGTTTGCCACATAGTGAACCTTGGCCATCGGGGGGTGCTGGGGTGGGACTCAAATCCAGAGCTTGTGGCTCAGAGGCAGGGATGCTACCCAGTACGCCACACGACTGCACCCCCATTATATCACATTGTAATTTAGATGGGATGTTGGTGATTATAAATCCATTTGAAAAGATGTCTTTCACACATTAAAGTCTGACAGCCACAGGTTTAGCAGTCGCCTAACCAGCCATTTCTGAAGAGTTAGCATCACCTCCCTGCTTCGGAATGTATGAAATGAGCAATAACAGAGGCTTTGCAGACTTCACTGATGCAGTAACGGATGGTGATCTCCGGGGATTTTTTTCTCCTTGTTCCCTTGGCCCAAAACTAGAAACTTGAAGCTGGGAATTCTCCCTCAATTATATTGACATGTAGAACTGGAAAAAGTGCAGGGGCTGGACATGAAAGAGCTCATTCAAAGCATTTAATCAGCATAAAATCCAAAGTGACAGCTTTTTGAAAGGCAGGTCATGCAAAGATTTTTCTAAATTCTTTTGAGGCCGGAACACACTTGGGAAATTCTCTGGAACTTGACTTTCAACTAATCTTTCAGAAGCTTCCCTGAGCAGAGCGGCATGTCTGACGGGAAACTCTCTCTCTCCCGGGACCCGAAACGGAATTGTAAATTGGATTAATTGGTGAAATGGGAAGCAGGGGGTAAATAATCGGTCTAAATGAGGGCCAGGGATGAGTCAGAAATGGCTGTGTGGCTAACGGGCAAATGTGTTGGAAGTGTTTCTATTTGCATATCTCGATAGCCAGCCCGTGAAGAGGTACAAAGGGAGTCAATGGAGAAAACTGGGATGAAGATAAGTAGAAATAGTTTGAGCGGCTAATTGATGCGATCTGGAATACATTGCCAGAAAGGGGAATGCAAGCAGGTTCAATAGTATCTTTTAAAGGGAGATTAGTTATCTACTTGAAAGGGGAAAAATGAACTGCAGGAGAAAGAGCAGGGAAGTACAAATAATTGGATAGCTCTTGCAAAGAGCCAACACAAGTGCGATAGGCCGAATGGCCTCCTTCTCCTCTGTATGACTCTATGAATGTTGGCAAAGAGGAAGGATATGCCGAACATTTGGAATTACAGCAGCAATCAGGTTGCATTCAATCAGCAGAATGGGCTGGCATGTGATGCAGTGGAAAGGAACGGTTCCCAAATTCAGCGGGAGTTAGCGAGGCCAATCTTGGTGCCAAGATGGAAGGGGATGAGGCTGGTACGTGGATGTGAGCCAGGCAGGTTCCACTGCCTTCTTATTCCAATCTTCCAGCGTTCAGCGACAGGCTGCCCCGAGTATTTCACTTGCGTGCATTGCATAACCTCAAAGGCAGCCAAACCTCAGCCACTTTCAATCTAAAACACCATTAAGTGGGTGTGCCTTGTTCCCATGGTAGCTAATCCATGGACTATATGGCTCAGATGCTTCTGAGGGGTAGAATCACAGAATCCCTACAGTGCAGAAGGAGGCCATTCGGCCAATCGAGCCTGCACCGACCACAACCCCACATTAGCAGTAGGAGCTACCAGAGATTGCCAGCAGAATTTTACTGGCCCACGGCAGGTAGGCAGGGAAGGGTCGGGAGAAGGGGATATGGGGGCTGCAACATAGAGGGGATAGCTTCTCAACACTGTCACCGAGGACTTTTCCCAGCAGCAGGGTGCGAGGAGAATTGCTGGCTCAAAGAGGACAGGCAGCTTATTTGCAGCCAAAGGCCCAATCAAGCACCAGGAGCTGCTGGCTCTAAAGGGGTGGTCTCACTGCAGCAGCCCAGGGGAGGCAGAGGCTCCATTGCCTCAGAAAAAGGGCCATGGACAGGGAAGGATACCCCCCACCCCCATGCCCCCGGTGTTCTCCAGAGAAGGATTCCCCAACCCTCCAACGCACAGTCCTCTGCATTTTTCAGCTTTTATTTCCTTATTGATTTGATTTATTTTGTCACCTATATTGGGATACAGTGAAAAGTATTGTTTCCTGCGTGACATTTAGACAAAACACACCATTCATAGAGTACATAGGGGAGAAGGAAAGGAGAGGGTGCAGAATGTAGTAATACAGTTACAGATAGGATGGAGAGAAAGATCAACTTAATATAAGGTAGGTCCATTTGAAAGTCTGATCGTAGCAGGGAAGAAGCTGTTCCTGAATTGGTTGGTACGTGTCCTCAGACTTTTGTATCTTTTTTCCCGACGGAAGAAGGTGGAAGAGAGAATGTCCGAGGTGTGTGGCGTCCTTGATTATGCTGGCTGCTTTTCCAGGGCAGCGGGAAGTGTAGACAGAGTCAATGGACAGGCTGGTTTACGTGATGGACTGGGCTTCGTTCACGATCCTTTGCAGTTACCTGTCCAGGTTCCCGGGATCTCCTGCCTGCCTCAGCAGCACATATTCTCGTGGTGGGGCTGCTGAGGATTCCAGGCTGCCCCAACCTCTGGTGGAGCCAATTAGGCTGCATGTGGTAAAATGGCTGAGCCTATTCTGCTGCAGGCAGGGTGTGGACTCGGAATCGATTTTCTGCGCCAATGTTGGGCTCCAAAAGTCCACAGTTATAAGGAGAGGCTGGATAGACTGGAACTTTTTCCCTGGAGCATAGGAGGCTGAGGGGTGATCTTATAGAGGTCTATAAAATAATGAGGGGCATAGACCAGCTCGACAGTCAATATCTTTTCCCAAAGGCAGGGGAGTCTAAAGCTAGAGGGCATGGGTTTAAGGTGAGAGGGGAGAGATACAAAAGTATCCAGAGGGGCAATTTTTTCACACATAGAATTCATAGAATCCCTACAGTACAGAAAGAGGCCATTCGGCCCATCGAGTCTGCACCGACCACAATCCCACCCAGGCCCTACCTCCATATAGAACCATAGAAAATTACAGCTCAGAAACAGGCCTTTTGGCCCTTCTTGTCTGTGCCGAAACATTTTATGCCTCGTCCCACTGACCTGCACTTGGACCATATCCCTCCACACCCCTCTCATCCATGAACCCGTCCAAGTTTTTCTTAAATGTTAAAAGTGACCCCGCATTTACCACTTTATCCGGCAGCTCATTCCACACTCCCACCACTCTCTGCGTGAAGAAGCCCCCCCTAATATTCCCTTTAAACTTTTCTCCTTTCACCCTTAACCCATGCCCTCTGGTTTTTTTCTCCCCTAGCCTCAGCGGAAAAAGCCTGCTTGCATTCACTCTATCTATACCCATCAAAATCTTATACACCTCTATCAAATCTCCCCTCAATCTTCTACGCTCCAGGGAATAAAGTCCCAACCTATTCAATCTCTCTCTGTAACTCAGCTTCTCAAGTCCCGGCAACATCCTTGTGAACCTTCTCTGCACTCTTTCAATCTTATTTACATCCTTCCTGTAACAAGGTGACCAAAACTGTACACAATACTCCAAATTCGGCCTCACCAATGCCTTATATAACCTTACCATAACACTCCAACTTTTATACTCAATACTCCGATTTATAAAGGCCAATGTACCAAAGGCACTCTTTACGACCCTATCCACCTGTGACGTCACTTTTAGGGAATTCTGTACCTGTATTCCCAGATCCCTCTGTTCAACTGCACTCTTCAGAGTCCTACCATTTACCCTGTACGTTCTTCTTTGGTTTGTCCTTCCAAAGTGCAATATCTCACACTTGTCTGCGTTAAATTCCATTTGCCATTTTTGAGCCCATTTTTCTAGTTGGTCCAAATCCCTCTGCAAGCTTTGAAAACCTTCCTCACTGTCCACTACACCTCCAATCTTTTGTATCATCAGCAAACTTGCTGATCCAATTTACCACATTATCATCCAGATCATTGATATAGATGACAAACAACAATGGACCCAACACCGATCCTTGCGGCACACCACTAGTCACAGGCCTCCACACAGAGAAGCAATCCTCCACAACCACTCTCTGGCTTCTTCCATTGATGTGGAGATGCCGGCGTTGGACTGGGGTAAGCACAGTAAGAAGTCTCACAACACCAGGTTAAAGTCCAACAGGTTTATTTGGTAGCAAATACCATAAGCTTTCGGAGCACAGCTCCTTCGTCAGATGGAGTGGTCTCTGTTCTCAAACAGGGCACAGACACAGAAATCAAATTACAGAATACTGATTAGAATGCAAATCTCTACAGCCAGCCAGGTCTTAAATGCACAGACAATGTGGGTGGAGGGAGCATTCAACACAAGTTAAAGAGATGTGTATTGTCTCCAGACAGTACAGCTTGTGAAATTGTGCAAGTCCAGGAGTCAAGCTGCGGGGGTTACTGATAATGTGACATAAATCCAACATCCCGGTTTCGACCGTCCTCATGTGTGCGAAACTTGGCTATCAGTTTCTGCTCAGTGACTCTGCGCTGTCGTGTGTCGTGAAGGCCGCCTTGGAGAACGCTTACCTGAAGATCCAAGGCTGAATGCCCGTGACTGCTGAAATGCTCCCCCACAGGAAGAGAACAGTCTTGCCTGGTGATTGTCGAGCGGTGTTCATTCATCCGTTGTCGTAGCGTCTGCATGGTTTCCCCAATGTACCATGCCTCGGGACATCCTTTCTTGCAGCGTATCAGGTAGACAACATTGGCCGAGTTGCAAGAGTAGGTACCATGTACCTGGTAGATGGTGTTCTCACGTGAGATGATGGCATCCGTGTTGATGATCCGGCACGTCTTGCAGAGGTTGCTGTGGCAGGGTTGTGTGGTGTCGTGGTCATTGTTCTCCTGAAGGCTGGGTAGTTTGCTGCGGACAATGGTCTGTTTGAGGTTGCGTGGTTGTTTGAAGGCAAGAAGTGGGGGTGTGGGGATGGCCTTGGCGAGATGTTCGTCTTCATCAATGACATGTTGAAGGCTCCGGAGGAGATGCCGTAGCTTCTCCGCTCCGGGGAAGTACTGGACGACGAAGGGTACTCTGTCCACCGTGTCCCGTCTTTGTCTTCTGAGGAGGTCGGTGCGGTTTTTCGCTGTGGCACGTGCCACAGCGAAAAACCGCACCGACCTCCTCAGAAGACAAAGACGGGACACGGTGGACAGAGTACCCTTCGTCGTCCAGTACTTCCCCGGAGCGGAGAAGCTACGGCATCTCCTCCGGAGCCTTCAACATGTCATTGATGAAGACGAACATCTCGCCAAGGCCATCCCCACACCCCCACTTCTTGCCTTCAAACAACCACGCAACCTCAAACAGACCATTGTCCGCAGCAAACTACCCAGCCTTCAGGAGAACAATGACCACGACACCACACAACCCTGCCACAGCAACCTCTGCAAGACGTGCCGGATCATCAACACGGATGCCATCATCTCACGTGAGAACACCATCTACCAGGTACATGGTACCTACTCTTGCAACTCGGCCAATGTTGTCTACCTGATACGCTGCAAGAAAGGATGTCCCGAGGCATGGTACATTGGGGAAACCATGCAGACGCTACGACAACGGATGAATGAACACCGCTCGACAATCACCAGGCAAGACTGTTCTCTTCCTGTGGGGGAGCATTTCAGCAGTCACGGGCATTCAGCCTTGGATCTTCAGGTAAGCGTTCTCCAAGGCGGCCTTCACGACACACGACAGCGCAGAGTCACTGAGCAGAAACTGATAGCCAAGTTTCGCACACATGAGGACGGTCGAAACCGGGATGTTGGATTTATGTCACATTATCAGTAACCCCCGCAGCTTGACTCCTGGACTTGCACAATTTCACAAGCTGTACTGTCTGGAGACAATACACATCTCTTTAACTTGTGTTGAATGCTCCCTCCACCCACATTGTCTGTGCATTTAAGACCTGGCTGGCTGTAGAGATTTGCATTCTAATCAGTATTCTGTAATTTGATTTCTGTGTCTGTGCCCTGTTTGAGAACAGAGACCACTCCATCTGACGAAGGAGCTGTGCTCCGAAAGCTTATGGTATTTGCTACCAAATAAACCTGCTGGACTTTAACCTGGTGTTGTGAGACTTCTTACTGTGCTTACCCCAGTCCAACGCCGGCAGCTCCACATCATGACTACCATCGACGCCACAAACCGCCGGCTCCAAGTGGAGAGGATCTCCAAGAAGATCGCACATATCGACACAGACATCAAGTTTCTACAAACATGCAAGAAAGCAGACAAGATACCGAAAGGACTACGGATCACGAACCCACTCAGGTCAACCTTTAACACGGACTACGCTGAGAGACTGTGCCGTCGCACCTCTCTCACCCTCCTCAAACACCTCATACACCAACTCTACAGCAAGCGCCGCAGCCTGGAAACCAAGATCGAATCCATAGTCTCAACCTGCGCTCAGGACGCAGACCAGCTGCGAAACTCTGCCAAGCAGACGAGACAAAGGAACTACACCATCTACATGCACACCAAGAACAGGAAACTTGAGAAACTCGGCATCACCACCAGCAGCAACCAAGCCTCCCCCGGTACCACAGTAGAAAACAGTACCACTGCAGGGAAGTCCATTGTCAACCTATCGGACTACACACTTCAGCCAGATGAAATCGAAGTTCTCAGCCGAGGGCTCAACTTTTGCCCCACTACCAAAATAGACCCCATCAGTCTCGCAGCGGACACAGAGGGATTCATCAGGCGAATGAGGCTGCGGGAGTTCTTCCACAAACCCCAAGAGGCCAACAGCGAACACAATGAGACAGCTAATGAACCGGAACAGCAGACAGAGAGACCCGCAGTGCAACCGAAGAGGAAAGAGTCGAATTGGACTCCTCCGGAAGGCCGCTGCCCTCGACTTGACATGTATGCCCAAGCCATCAGGAGGTGCGTCAACACCAAATTCATCAGCCGCACTCACAAGACAGCACCGAACATCACCCAAGCACAACGCAACGCCATCCACGCTCTCAAGACCAACCGCAACATTGTCATCAAACCAGCAGACAAAGGAGGGGCCATCGTCATACTGAACAGAACGGATTACTGCAAAGAAGTGTACCGACAACTAAACAACGAGGAACACTACAGACAGTTACCCACAGATCCGACCAAAGAACACACCCGTCAACTCAACACTCTGATCAAAACCTTTGATCCGGACCTTCAGAGCACCCTCCGTGCTCTCATCCCACGTACTCCACGCGTTGGAGATCTCTACTGCCTCCCAAAAATACACAAGGCAAACACACCCGGCCGTCCCATCGTTTCAGGAAACGGAACCCTGTGCGAGAACCTCTCCGGCTATGTCGAGGGCATCTTGAAACCCATTGTACAAAGAACCCCCAGCTTTTGTCACGACACTACGGACGTCCTACAGAAACTCAACACACATGGAGCAGTTGAACCAGGAGCACTCCTCGTCACAATGGATGTCTCGGCACTCTACACCAGCATCCCCCACGATGATGGCATTGCTGCAACGGCCTCAGTACTCAATGCCGTCAACTGCCAGTTTCCAGATGCAATTTTACAACTCATCCACTTCATCCTGGATCACAATATCTTCACCTTCAACAACCAGTTCTTCATCCAGACACACGGAACAGCCATGGGGACAAAATTCGCACCTCAATATGCCAACATCTTCATGCACAGGTTCGAACAAGACTTCTTCACCGCACAGGACCTTCAACCGATGCTATACACTAGATACATTGATGACATTTTCTTCCTTTGGACTCATGGTGAGCAATCACTGAAACAACTATATGATGACATCAACAAGTTCCATCCCACCATCAGACTCACCATGGACTACTCTCCGGAATCGGTTGCATTCTTGGACACACGCATCTCCATTAAGGACGGTCACCTCAGCACCTCACTGTACCGCAAGCCCACGGATAACCTCATGATGCTCCACTTCTCCAGCTTCCACCCTAAACACGTAAAAGAAGCCATCCCCTACGGACAAGCCCTCCGAATACACAGGATCTGCTCGGATGAGGAGGATCGCAACAGACACCTCCAGACGCTGAAAGATGCCCTCATAAGAACAGGATATGGCGCTCGACTCATCGATCAACAGTTCCGACGTGCCACAGCGAAAAACCGCACCGACCTCCTCAGAAGACAAAGACGGGACACGGTGGACAGAGTACCCTTCGTCGTCCAGTACTTCCCCGGAGCGGAGAAGCTATGGCATCTCCTCCGGAGCCTTCAACATGTCATTGATGAAGACGAACATCTCGCCAAGGCCATCCCCACACCCCCACTTCTTGCCTTCAAACAACCACGCAACCTCAAACAGACCATTGTCCGCAGCAAACTACCCAGCCTTCAGGAGAACAGTGACCACGACACCACACAACCCTGCCACAGCAACCTCTGCAAGACGTGCCGGATCATCAACACGGATGCCATCATCTCACGTGAGAACACCATCTACCAGGTACATGGTACCTACTCTTGCAACTCGGCCAACGTTGTCTACCTGATACGCTGCAAGAAAGGATGTCCCGAGGCATGGTACATTGGGGAAACCATGCAGACGCTACGACAACGGATGAATGAACACCGCTCGACAATCACCAGACAAGACTGTTCTCTTCCTGTGGGGGAGCACTTCAGCAGTCACGGGCATTCAGCCTTGGATCTTCAGGTAAGCGTTCTCCAAGGCGGCCTTCACGACACACGACAGCGCAGAGTCACTGAGCAGAAACTGATAGCCAAGTTTCGCACACATGAGGACGGTCGAAACCGGGATGTTGGATTTATGTCACATTATCAGTAACCCCCGCAGCTTGACTCCTGGACTTGCACAATTTCACAAGCTGTACTGTCTGGAGACAATACACATCTCTTTAACTTGTGTTGAATGCTCCCTCCACCCACATTGTCTGTGCATTTAAGACCTGGCTGGCTGTAGAGATTTGCATTCTAATCAGTATTCTGTAATTTGATTTCTGTGTCTGTGCCCTGTTTGAGAACAGAGACCACTCCATCTGACGAAGGAGCATTGCTCCGAAAGCTTATGGTATTTGCTATCAAATAAACCTGTTGGACTTTAACCTGGTGTTGTGAGACTTCTTACTGTTCTTCCATTGAGCCAGTGTCTAATCCAATTTACTACCTCCCCATGTATACCTAGCGACTGAACCTTCCTAACTAACCTCCCATGAGGGACCTTGTCAAAGGCCTTGCTGAAATCCAGGTAGATAACATCCACCGCCTTCCCTTCATCCACTTTCCTGCTAACCTCCTCGAAAAACTCTAATAGATTGGTCAAACATGACCTACCACGCACAAAGCCATGTTGACTCTCACTAATAAGTCCCTGTCTATCCAAATATTTGTAGATCCTATCCCTTATCACACCTTCCATTAACTTGCCCACCACCGACGTCAAACTTACTGGCCGATAATTTCCCGGATTTCTTTTGGAACCTTTTTTAAACAACGGAACAACATGAGCCACCCTCCAATCATCCGGCACCTCCCCCGTGAATACTGACATTTTAAATATGTCTGCCAGGGCCCCTGCAAGTTCAACACTAGCTTCCCTCAAGGTCCGTGGGAATACCCTGTCCGGTCCTGGGGATTTATCCACTCTGATTTGCCTCAAGACAGCGAGCACCTCCTCCCCTTTAATCTGTAAAGGTTCCATGGCCTCCCGACCAGTTTGCCCTATTTCCGTAGACTCCATGCCCGTTTCCTCAGTAAATATGGATGCAAAAAAACCATTTAGTATCTCCCCCATCTCTTTTGGTTCCATACACAGTCTACCACTCTGGTCTTCAAGAGGACCAATTTTATCCCTCACTATCCTTTTGCTCCTAACATACCTATCGAAGCTCTTTGGATTTTCCTTCACTCTGTCTGCCAAAGCAACCTCATGTCTTCTTTTAGCCCTCCTGATTTCCCTCTTAAGTAGCTTCTTGCACTTTTTATACTCCTCGAGCATCTGATGTGTTCCTTGCTGCCTGTACATTTCATACAACTCTCTCTTCCTCTTAATCAGTGTTACAATCTCCCTCGAGAACCAAGGTTCCTTATTCCTATTTACTTTGCCTTTAATCCTGACAGGAACATACAAAGTCTGCACTCTCAAAATTTCTCCTTTGAAGGCCTCCCACTTTCCATTTACATCCTTACCAGAGAACAGCCTGTGCCAATCCACACTTCCCAGATCCCTTCTCATTTCATCAAATTTGGCCTTTTTCCAGTTCAGAACTTCAACCCGAGGACCAGATCTATCCTTATCCACGATCAGGTTGAAACTAATGGCATTATGATCACTGGATCCAAAGTGTTCCCTCACACTCACATCCATCACCTGCCCTAACTCATTTCCCAATAGGAGATCCAATATCGCATCCTCTGTAGTTAGCACCTCTATATACTGATGGAGAAAATTCTCCTGAACACATTTTACAAACTCTACCCCGTCTAAACCTTTAACAGTATGCGAGTCCCAATCTATATGTGGAAAATTAAAATCCCCTACTATCACAACTTTGTGTTTCTTGCAGTTGTCAGCTATCTCTCCGCTGATTTGCTCCTCCAATTCTCGCTGACTATTGGGTGGTCTATAATACAAGCCCATTAATGTGGTCATACCTTTCCTGTTTCTCAGCTCCACCCATAGGGCCTCTGTAGACAAGCTCCCTAATCTATCCTGCCTGAGTACCGCTGTAACATTTTCCCTGACCAACAATGCCACCCCCCACTTTTTATCCCTCTGCCTCTATCCCGCCTGAAACATTGGAACCCTGGAACATTGAGCTGCCAGTCCTGCCCCTCCTGTAGCCAAGTTTCACTAATGGCTATAATGTCATATTTCCATGTGTCCATCCACGCCTTCAGCTCATCTGCCTTCCCCACAATACTCCTGGCATTGAAATAGACACACCTCAAAACATTATTTCCACCACACTCTACCCTTCCATTTGTGATTTTGCTTGAACTAACCTGTCTTTTTACCCCTGCTCCACTATCTACTCTGGCACTCTGGTTCCCATCCCCCTGCAAATCTAGTTTAAACGCTCCCCAATAACACTAGCAAATCTCCCTGCAAGTATATTGGTTCCCTTGTAGTTTAGGTGTAACCCGTCTCTCTTGTACAGGTCCCACCTGCCCCAAAAGAGGTCCCAATGATCCAAGAATTGGAAACACTGCCCCCTGCACCAGTTCCTCAGCCACGTGTTCATCCGCCCAAGCATCCTACTCCTGCCCTCACTGGCATGTGGCTCAGGTAGCAATCCTGAGATTACTACCCTCGGGGTCCTGCTTTTTAACTTCCTTCCAAGCTCTTTGTACTCACTCTTTAGGACCTCCTCACTCTTCCTTCCCACGTCATTGGTACCGATGTGTACCACGACATCTGGCTGATCACCTTCCCTCTTTAGAACGCTGTGCACGCGATCAGAGACATCGCTGACCTTGGCACCTGGGAGGCAACAAACCATGCGGGAGTCTCTGTCCCGACCACAGAACCTCCAGTCTGTACCTCTGACCATTGAGTCCCCTATCACTACTGCTCTCCTCTTCTTCATCCCACCCTTTTGCGCTGTAGAACCAGACTCAGTATCAGAGTTCCGGCTGTCGCAGCTTGTCCCAGGTAAAGCATCTCCCACAACAGTATCCAATTCAGTATACCTGTTGTGGAGGGGTATGGCCACAGGGGAACCCTGCTCTGCCTGTCCTTTCACACTGCCATTTCCTCTCCTTACAGTAACCCAATTTCCTGTGCTCTGCTGCTTAGGTGTAACTATCTCCCTAAAGCTACTGTCTATATACTTCTCATTCTCCCGAATTAGATGGAGGTCATCAAGGTCATCATATCCCAACATATTTTACCCACTAATCCCTCTAACCTACGCATCTCAGGACACTAAGGGGCAATTTAGCATGGCCAATCAACCTAACCCGCACATCTTTGGACTGTGGGAGGAAGCCGGAGCACCCGGAGGAAACCCCCGCAGACACGAGGAGAACGTGCAAACTCCACACAGACAGTGACCGAAGCCGGGAATCGAACCCAGGTCCCTGGAGCTGTGAAGCAGCAGTGCTAACCACTGTGCTACCGTGCCCCACCACAGAGGGTGGTGAGTGTCTGGAACAAGCTGCAAGAGGGAGTTGTAGAGGCGGGTACAATTATGTCTTTTAAAAAGCATTTAGACAGTTACATGGGTAAGATGGGTATAGAGGGATATGGGCCAAGCGTGGGCAATTGGGACTAGCTTAGTGGTTTGAAAAAAAGGCGGCATGGACAAGTTGGGCCAAAGGGCTTGTTTCCATGCTATAAATCTCTATGACTCTAGTAAAATTCAGTCCATACACAAGCAAAGAGATGAATATTATCTAGCTTCCTGGCAAGACATAGATGAGACTGGATTTTGTCTAAATCTCTGATCTGAAACTCAAGTAAGGAGTTGGCACTGTCTAACAACTAGAAAAACATGGGGGATGATGAGGATGCCCAACATCTGACAATAAACAGATGTTACTGCTCATCTATAACATCTGTCACCAACACAGGCACAATGAACCAAGTGTTCTCCATCTGCGGTGTAATTGCTGTGATTCCGTGATTTACACATCTTAATCGTGATCGAGTTTCTATCACTTGTTAGCTTCTGGTGAGAGAATGTTTAATGCAATAAGTGAGGTTGTTTGAATCGTATCTTCCATTGCAAGCTTCTCACAAGTGGACACACCAAAACACAACACACAGCAACCCTCTTCAATCATGTATTACTCAATACTCCAACTTGGCCGTGCAGTCGAGGAATTGGCCACATTTATCAGGCACTGCTGGGGCCACTAAGACCTGAATATGGTGGACAGGAAACCAGTCCACATTTCAGGCCCCAAGTGTGCTGACCACCATATTGAGTAAAGACAACGCTGAGGTGTCCACTGCCCCACCCAAAGCAGCCATTAGGCCATTACCATTTCCAAATAAGAGACTTCAGGCCTGTTTGAGGCCCCCTCTCCTGGATTGGTTGCCCCTCAGCAGCTGAGGTCATAGCTAACTACCAAATAAACCTGTTGGACTTTAACCTGGTGTTGTTAAAACTCTTACTGTGTTTACCCCAGTCCAACGCCGGCATCTCCACATCATAGCTAACTGAACACAGGGAAAACCAGGTCTAGCGATGGCTACCAACCGAAAACATGAATAACTTATCTGAACATGGATCCTTTAAAAGGAGTGTAGGAGTATCTGGTCTGCCTTCCATCCGGTGTTGGTAAAGTACCCTATGGCCCCCACACACACTGGAAAAATAGGCATGTCAGGATTTCTGGGCCCAAGTGTTTTCTTTTCATTATTGTCTGTTTTTCCAAGTATTTTAAAGAGAAGAACATTTAATTATGAGGATTAATGATGCAGCTGAGAATTGATCTTTCATGAATGGGCATTCCACCTAGACTTACACTCCGTAAATGTACTTAGGAACAAGGGGTACTTCTCAAACCAGCTGAGAATAATGTATCAAGGGGAAGAGGTTGTGTTCGTTTGTGGGTGTCGCTGGCTGGCCAGCATTTATTGCCCATCCCTAGTTGCCTGAGGGCAGTTAAGAGTCAACCACATTGCTGTGGCTCTAGAGTCACATGTAGGCCAGACCAGGTAATGACGGCAGATATCCTTTCCTAAAGGTTGTGTCGTGGTTTTGTCACTGGACGATCCAGAAACAGTCTGGGATCTTGTATTCAAATCCCACCATCGCCAATGGTGGAATTTCAGTTTAATAAAAATCTGGAATTAAAAGTCTAATGATGACCATGAAACCATTGTCGATTGTTATAAAGACCCACCTGGTTCACTGATGTCCTTTAGGGAAGGAAACCTGGCATTCTGGTCTGGCCTACATGTGACTTGAGACCTGCCCTCTGAAATAGCCTAGCAAGTCCCTCAACCCGAGGGCAATTAGGTCAAAAAATGACCTTGCCAACGGCATCCACGTCACAAGAATTTTTTTTTAAATGTGCTGACCTGCTTTCAGGTCAAAGGTGAAAGGTTACATGAGCAGCCATGGGGACTGGTCTCACAAAGGTTCAAAATATTCTTCAGGATTGTTTTGTCAAATGGTGGAGCAGACACGAGGGGCTGAATGGCCTAATCCGGCTACATTGATACAGAGGAATTTCCTCTGCTGTCCCAAAATGTACCAAAAAGCATTTCAGGAGCATGGTGTTACTCTGAACAGACTCATTCCCTCCGTGGTCCTCAGCTCCAGTTTTGCTGACATGGTATTCCATCTGCTCTTGACTCCTGGTTTTCATTGAAGCCATGGCTAAACATTTACCCTCATTCTAAATATAATCACAATGGAATTTTCACACGGGAAGCAGCTGAGCAACAACCTCTCACTGGCATTTTGGACAAATGAGTAGGGTGTCCGCGAATAAAGTCTGAGCGGAAAAGGCCAATCAGCGACACTAGGAGCTGCAGGTGGTGTGTGCACGTACCCACCACCCCAACCTCCTCATTTCCTCACGATGATCCTACCCTCGTGCCTCTTTCAGATCCCCAAGAGCTGCAACATGGCCAGCCTGTAATGGTAGCACTGAAATAAGAGTAGGAAGACAATGATAAGACCATAAGACCATAAGATACAGGAGTAGATTTAGGCCATTTGGCCTATTCAATCATGGCTGATATGATTCTCATCCCCATTCTCCTGCTTTCTCCCTCTAACTCTCGATCCCCTTATTGATCAAGAACCTATCTATCTATGTCTTCAAGACACTCAATGACCTGGCCTCCACAGCCCTCTGTGGCAATGAGTTGCACAGATTCACCACTCTCTGGCTAAAGAAATTCCTCCTCATCCCAGTTTTAAAGGAATGTCCCTTCACTCTGGCTGGAATTGGCTGGAATTTTCCTGTCCCATCGTGCTGAGTTCTCCCATGGGAGAATTGGCAATCCAGCCTAAAGTCCATGGACTCTCAGCATGACGGGATGGTCCCAGGTGGCCAGGGCCAGAAAATCCTGCCTCATAGTCACTCAAAGTGATGCTTGTAGCCACCGAGCTCAGTTACTGACACTGTGGTTGAGGTATGAGTGGTCTGTAGGTTCAGCTGCGGAAGACTCAGATGAAGACTATGATGGGCTGCCGCATACCAGAAGGAGAATATACATGCTCAATGAAATGCTTGGTCCATGGATGGGCCTGCCAGAAATCCTGAGGTCAATGTCAAAGAGCTTGAAGGAGTCTGGTACCAAGTTGTACCTGGTGTTTGTGCAGAGTTTGCAGTACTTCTTTGCCAGAGTGGAAGGAGAAGCAGACTGGCTTAGGTGCCTATGGGTGGCACAGTGGTTAGCACTGCTGCCTCACAGCGCCTGGGAGCCGGGTTCGATCCCTGGCTTGGGTCACTGTCTATGCGGAGTCTGCATGTTCTCCCGGTGTTTGCGTAGGTTTCCTCCGGGTGCTCCAGTTTCCTCCCACACTCTGAAAGCCATGCTGATTAGATGCATTGACCTGAACAGGCGCCGGAGTGTGACGACTAGGGGAATTTCACAGTAACTTCATTGCAGTGTTAATGTAAGCCTACTTGTGACTAATAAATAAACTTTAGGCTGCTGACTCAGTGCTGTGGACCACTGGGGCAAAGGAACCATTTTGGAGCACTGGTGTCCTGCTTGGCATGAACAAGGAACTGAAATTGTCCCTGGAAGGTGAAGCATGAGTATAATGTAGGATCCAGGGGAAAGGAATCTTGGAGTGAGATTGAACCTGCAAGTTGGATCATTGTTGAATCTATTCGAGTGGGAATGACCTGTGCAGAGAATTCCAAGATGAGATCTTTGGATGCTGATAATGGAAACCCTTCTGAGAAAGATACATTTTCAGTGAGATCACTTGGCTCACAACATGACAACCGTCTGGTAGGTTGTTGAGAAATCCATGGAATCTGCTTTGGTCGCATCTGTCATCTACTGTGTAGTGTGTTGTGTTTGACCACAGTTTGCCTGTTAATTCACATACACCTGATACTTACCCTGAATGTTAGAGTATCAGATAGACATTGTAAGTTGTTTTATCTTTCCAAACTTGTTTGTTCAAAACTGGTGGAATCTTGTGGCTTTCTCCATTTAGTAAGCACCTAGAATCTCAAACTTCATCTACTTTAAACAAAACCTTATTTGTCCTAAATGGGATATCACCCCACAATATGGGATCTGACCAAGGATCAGAACACAAGCATGGACATGGGACCGCCTGCTCACCCTGGAAATCCCCCTACCCTAAATTCTCACAATGGAAGCTCTCCCCAGCACTGCCCAGGCACTGTACCCTGGCACTGCCCCCTGGACATGGCCCCCTCCCCTTGGGGGCTGTACTTACCTGTGGACCCCCAATAGAGATGATTTGCCAGGTCCCCCATTGATCCAGACCTGTTGTAAAGCCTGCCTCGCCAACGGGGTTTGGGGGGCGGGTGGAAAATTTCCTGACATGGAGGGATAATAGAGTGGGGAAGCCCGCTAATTATATTTAATGAGGTTCCCAACCTATCATGGCAGGAGCCCCATTATGCCATTCACGGGTGGGTGGGGACAATGTTAATGGGAAATTCCACCAGTGTAAAAGCCCTTTGGAGACTCCTGTTGGATTCTCCGCCCCCTCTGGCTTTCCCACTGACTGAAAAACGGGCAGAAAATCCCCTCCTTAGACTTTTTCCAAACAAACTGAGCTTGCTGTCACCAAGGCTCAGATTGATGCCCAGAAAGCTATGGATTTCAATGCTGAAAGGACCTTGCAGAGTGTCACAGCAGACGAGCAATGTGCCCTTGAATGCATTGGCAGGACTGTAACCATCCTGGAGGAGTGGCAGTGGCCCGTTGAGCATAAATCTGATCTTCAAGGGTTCTGCAATGTCTTTCTCCCACATGTTGGCAGCTTGGTTTCTATTCCCCTTGACTGTTATATATTTGAGTGGCTGTATGATTGCTTTAACAGCCGATGACATGATTTGATGGTGATGTCATTAGGGTGTTTCACAGGCTGATGTTTAGAATCAGAGAGCATCCCTTTCAACAAACCTGTTGTGTGTTACTTTGAATCTACGTGTGCAAATCAGGTTGTTTTCTTTTTTTATAAAACCCACAACTGCTAACATAGTTAGGACATTAAATTGGCTGACAAAATTTCAGGTACAATCTTGAATTATAGAATCCATACAGTGTAGAAGGAGGCCACTCAGCCCATCGAGTCTGCACGACCACAATCCCACCCAGGCCCTATTCCCGTAAACCCATGCAATTACCCTGTTAATCCCCTGCCACTAGGATCAATTTAGCATGGCCAATCAACCTAACCCGCACATCTTTAGACTGTGGGAGGAAACTGGGGCACTTGAAGAAAACCCGCACAGACATGGGGAGAATGTGCAAAGTCTATACGGACAGTGACCTGAGGTTGGAATTGATCCTGGGTCCCTGGCGCTGTGAGGCAGCAGTGCTAACCACTGTGCCACCGTGAGTGGGGGTGACTCACAAACTGCTCAAAGAAAAAGGTAGGGGAAAGGGTGTGTTATGGTTCACTTAGGTGTCTGATTTTTCTTTAGTTCTTTGTTGGGATGTGAGCAACATTGGCTAGACCATCATTTTTACTGCTCATCCACAATTATAGAAACATAGAAACATAGAAAACTACAGCACAAAACAGGCCCTTCGGCCCCACAAGTTGTGCCAAACGTATTCCTACCTTTTAGGCCTAACTATAACCCTCCATCCTATTAAGTCCCATGTATTCATCCAGGAGTCTCTTAAAAGACCCTATTGAGTTTGCCTCCACCACCACTGACGGCAGCCGATTCCACTCGCCCACCACCCTCTGTGTGAAAAACTTCCCCCTAACATTTCCCCTGTACCTACCCCCCAGCAGCTTAAACCTGTGTCCTCTCGTAGCAGCCATTTCCACCCTGGGAAAAAGCCTCTGCGAGTCCACCCGATCTATGCCTCTCAACATCTTATACACCTCTATTAGGTCTCCTCTCATCCTACGTGTCTCTAAGGAGAAAAGACCGAGCTCCCTCAGCCTATCTTCATAAGGCATGCCACTCAATCCAGGCAGCATCCTTGTAAATCTCCTCTGCACCCTTTCAATCTTTTCCACATCCTTCCTGTAATGAGGCGACCAGAACTGAGCACAGTACTCCAAGTGGGGTCTGACGAGGTCTTATATAGCTGCATCATTATCCCCGGACTCCTAAACTCAATCCCTCGATTGATAAAGGCCAGCACACCATACGCCTTCTTAACCACCTCCTCCACCTGCGGGGCCGATTTTAGAGTCCTATGGACCCGGACCCCAAGGTCCTTCTGATCCTCTACCGTACTAAGAGTCTTTCCCTTAATATTGTACTCCTTCATCCCATTCGACCTGCCAAAATGGACCACTACGCATTTATCTGGGTTGAAGTCCATCTGCCACTTCTCCGCCCAGTCTTGCATCCTATCTATGTCCCTCTGTAACTTCTGACATCCCTCCAATTATGATGGTGTGTGGTGAGCCACCTTCTTAAACCGCTGCAGCCCGTGTGGTGTAGGTACACCCACAGTGCTGTGAGGATGGAAGTTTAGGATTTTGACCCAGCGACAGTGAAGGAACGGCTGTGTAATTCCATGTCAGAATGGGGAATGACTTGGAGGGGAACCTCCAGGTGGTGGTGTTCCCATGTGTCTGCTGCTCTTGTCCTTCTAGATGGTAGAAATCATGAGTTTAGTATGGCATTATCGAAGGAATGTTGATTGCTGCTGTAGCAACATACACTTTGCCATGCACATTGCAGTTCGAGTTATGTTAGAGGATCCAACGTTCTTCCTGTCATATGGCTAACCAGGATTCTCCCCCATTCTCACTCTCTGCCACTGTAGAGAGGACTTGCAGGTTGATACTCAACTTGTTTGACTGTGCAATGAATGCACCTTTCTTGTCCATCAAGACCTTCCAGAACCTGAAGCTTCTGACTCAGAGGCAGGGACACTGTGCCACAAGACCTCCCAGAAGGAGGTAAATAATGCACTGACAAGTTTCACTGAAGTTTCATCCAGTTTATTTTAGTGGTAATTAGTCAGCAAAAGCATTGACAAAAACAACATTAATGAGATGAGTTGTCGACATGGCAATGATAATATTGTGTAGATCTGATCTGAGAGCAAAGAGTCAGAGCAAATCTGCAGTGTAATTAATATCTGATGCTCATGTCTAAAGACCACACTGAGAGTCAACTGGCTACAATAAATAGAGAGAAGGTTTTCTAGTCAGTTCTGCTGCCACAGAGCTTTGTGCAATGGAATCATTTAACAGGAATACAGGCATGCAACTCAACAAGGTTCCACTCCGAGTTCCACGTCTCATTCCCAATGGAGAATCATGAAGATGTGTCAATCGCTGTTTAAATTCCCATTACACTCTCCCACTGTGGTAGGACCTCGTGACCATGAATACCCATTCCTTAATTTCTCTGTATTTTATCTCTGACCCCATGCTCTGTACAATGGTGCCACAGGCCCACATTTCTTTCATTATTGTGCTAGCGCTTATGTGATCCATTCTTGTCTCCTTATCTGAGGAAGGCTGTGGTGGCATTGGAGGCAGTTCAGAGGAGGTTCGCCGGATTGATGAAGGGGTTGACGTATGAGGAAAGATTAAACCGTTTGGGCTTGTACTCGCTGGAAATTGGAAGGATGAGAGGGGACCTGATCGAGGAATATAAAATTTATAAAAGGGATTGATAAAGTAAATGTAGACCAAATGTTTCCTCTTGTGGGGCAATCTAGAACAAGAGGTCACAGGTATAGGTTGAGAGGCGATAGATTTAACACTGAGATGAGGAGGAATTACTTCTTGCAGAGGGTGGTAAATTTGTGGAACTCACTGTCCCATAGCGTGGTGGAATCTGAATCATTGAATGGTTGCAAGAAGGAGACAGATATATTTCTAATAAAAAAAACGATATGGGGAACAGGCGGGGAGGTGGATTTGAGACCAGGGAGAGATCAGCCATGATCTGACTGGATGATGGAGGAGGCTCGAAGGGCTGAATTTGCTGACTTCTGCTTCTAATTCCTGTGTTTCTATGACAACCACGTTCAATGAGTGGAACAGAATCTTTGTGAACATAATAAAGAAAGATTTGCATTTATATAGCACCCTTCATAACCTCGGGACACTCCAAAGTATTTTGGAACCAATTAAGTACTTTTGAAACGTCCTCACTGTTGTAATATAGGAAACCTGGTGGCAGCCAATTTGTGCACAGCAAGCTCCCACAAGTAGCAATGAGATAATAACCAGAAAATCTGTTTTTGTGATGTTGGTTGTGGTATAATTATTGGCCAGGACATCAGCAATAAGTCCCCTATTCTTCATTCAAATAATGCCATGACATCTTTCACATTCACAGGAGCAACTTGACCAAGAGGTCAGTCACGATCCCAGCTTACCAATTTATTCAAAAGATGGTAGCTCAGACAGTGCAGCACTCCCCTAGCACTGCACTGGAACATCGGCCTAGATTCCATGCTTAAGTATCTTGGAGAGGAACTTGAATCCAAATCTGTCTCAGAGTCCTGAGAGCAATCAGTGAGGCATGGCTGGCACATCTGATGGTGAGAAATGTGTGCCAGATATGGTTAGAGACTGACCATTTATTCTGAGATACAGCAATTCCCGAAGTCTCTTCATCAACAGCAAACACCTTCTCTTGTGGGGCTTCCGAGAAAGTTTCCAACAATCCGGTTAATGAGGGATCCAAATATATTATTGATGTCATCGGGATTGCTATCCCAGCCTCCTTCAGAAATTGGACTGTCCAGTAACCCCAATGGGATGATTTACAGATTTGTAATCAGTGAGGGAAACAAGGGTTAAGGGGATAAGGCAGGAAAGTGGAGTTGAGAATGATCACATCAGATTGGTCATGATCTCATTGAATCTTGAGCAGAGCAGACTCGATAGGCCAAATGACCTACTTCTGCTCCTACACCTTATTGCCTTATGGGATGTCAAAGTGAGCTAGATGCACTATTGTGGACAGATTTGGCTGCATAATTGTGGTAAACCACTGTTAAGCTTATTGCCTGTGTGTGTGTGTGACATGCCTGGGCATGCCCCTGCCGGCCCTGCCTGAGACCCCTCCCCCCCTGATCCAGGTATAAAGGTGACTGCTCCCCACCCCCCTGCCTCAGTCGCCAGACCAGTTCATCAGCATGGGTGTGCTCCAAGTCTTTTGCGAATAAAAGCCTATTTGTTCTTGCACACAAACTAGTCTTTGCTTGATTGATAGTGCATCAATAATACTGCCCTATCTGCTCAGACAGTTTGTTGCCAGCTGTGGTCACTCTGTTCGGATCACCAAGTTGTTTCTCCAAATTACCGAGAGAGAGAAATTCCAACTGGAAAACGCATTTTGTAAAATGGTTTGCTCTCAGACTACGGACATCAGCAAAGCCAGAACTTCCAGCCCATTCACACAGGAGGCGATAATGGGGCATTGCCACGTGGCATAATCATAAAGGTTTACAGCATGGAAACAGGCCCTTCGGCCCAAGTTGTCCATGCCACCCTTTTTTTAACCATTAAGCTAGTCCCAATTGCCCATATCCCTCTATACCCATCTTACCCACGTAACTGTCTAAATGCTTTTTAAAAGAAAAAATTGTACCCGCCTCTACTACTACCTCTGGCAGCTTGTTTCAGACACTCACCACCCTCTGTTTGAAAAAATTGCCCCTCTGGACCCTTTTGCATCTCTCCCCCCTCACTTTAAACCTATGCCCTTTAGTTTTAGACTCCCCTACCTTTGGGAAAAGATATTGACTATCTAACAGATCTATGCCCCTCATTATTTTATAGACCTCTATAAGGTCACCCCTAAGTCTTCTTTGCTTTAGGGAAAAAAGTCCCAGTCTATTCAGCCTCTCCTTATAACTCAATCCATCAAGTTCTGGTAGCATCCTAGTAAATATTTTCTGCACTCTTTCTCATTTAATAATATTCTTTCTATAATAGGGTGGCCAGAACTGTACACTATTCCAAGTGTGGCCTTACCAATGTCTTGTACAACTTCAACAAGACATTCCAACTCCTGCATTCATTGTTCTGACCAATGAAACCAAGAATGCCGAATGCCTTCTTCACCACTCTGTCCACCTGTGCCTCCACTTTCAAGGAGCTAGGAATCTGTACCTATACCTGTTCTATAATTCTCCCCAACACCCTACCATTAACTGATCTACCAAAATGCATCACCTCGCATTTATTTAAATTAAACTCCATCTGCCATTCGTCAACCCACCGGCCCAATTGATCAAGATAGTTTGATACAACTGAATGGATTGCTTCAGTGGAAATTGGGGTCAACCACATGGGATTGGAGTCACATATAGACCAGACTAGTCAAGGAAACTAGCATCCCTTCCATAAACAGCATTGGTTTACTGATTTAGTTTTTACAACAATTCAACATCATCCTGGTCACTTCAAATTGATTTCAAAATCTCGATAAGAAGATAAGAAATAGGATAAAGAGTAGGCCATCTGGCCCCTTGAGCCTGCTCCACTATTCAGTGGGGATTATGACTGATCTGACTGACCTTTAGTGTCACTTTCTTGCCTATCCCCGTAACCCTGGACTTGTCAATCAAAAATCCATCAAACGCAGCCTTAAATATATTCAACGACCCAACCGCCACTAACTTCATTTTGGGGTAGAGAATTTGAAAGTTTAACAACCCTCCGACCAGAAGTATCTCCTCAGCTTTGTCTCAGATGGGAGAGTTCTTATGTTGAAATTGTTCTAGATTTCCCCAGGAGAAATGACCCTAATTTTCCTAAGTGTCAGTGCTGCTGGTAATGTACAGGGATCAGTAAAACTGACAATTGATACGAAAGCTCATGAAAGCCTTAATCCTAGAATCCCTACAGTGCAGAAGGCCATTTGGCCCATCAAGTCTGCACCGACTCTCTGACAGAGCAGCCCAGCCAGGCCCTATCCCCATAACCCCATGTATTTACCCCACTAACCCCCCTAACCTACAAATCTTGGGACTCTACAGAGTAATTTAGCACAGCCAATCCACCTTTGAGTGTGGGAGGAAACCGGAGGAAATCCTCGCAGACACGGGGAGAACGTGCAAACTCCACACAGACAGCAACCCGAGAATTGAACCCGGGTCCCTGGCACTGTGAAGCCAGTAGAGAGAGAAAAACTATTGCAACCTGCTAGAAAACTCACAGGAGGAAAGAGTGAGAGGGCGGTATGTGTAAGGATGGCAGGAGAGAGAGAAGACACAGATGGCAGTGCAATCCTGGCAACAAAATTACCTGGTTGTTAAAACCCTTACTGTGAACAAAATTACACTCGGAGGAATTCATATATCTTCCATCGTCCAGTCACCCGAAGTACAGATTAATGTAATGATTTCCTGATGTCAGTCGGCATGTGAACAAGAATAATTGAGCTCGATAGGTGTTCTATGTTTTAAGGACGAACTAGAGGAAAAGCAACCATCATCATGACTTTATCAGACTTTCAGGATGTGGTGTCAGGAATGTTCTGTCAGCTCCTCAGGCTCCATCTCAGGTGCTGGCTAACTCACTGGCTGCACCATCACCTTGATCAACCTCAGCGGCCGGTGATTCGATGGTGGCTGTCGTGGTAACCGCCTCCTCAGCAGAAGTGCCTGGACCGGTCTCTGCAAGATTGAATGCAGCCATTGAGAACATGTCCCACCTTCTTAGCAAAAGATATACTGAGATTTCCCCCCCAACACGAGAGGTCCCCGACTGAGTTCCTCAGCCAAGCTTAATTCAACCAATCACAGTACAATAGCACGGGCCCGCCATTCAGTAATTGGAGGTTACCGCAGGACATCGAGCACTTTATTCATCCACATTTGTAAATTATTTCAAATTATTTTTGGGGCATTTTTAATTTGAACGGATTTGGGTATCCTCCTTTCAGGGTAACTCTTTCAAGTTTAGGGTTTACTGGAGATACTTTCTTGAATTCTTGTTGTCAGCTGGTTAGCACTGCTGCCTCACAGCACTAGGGATAGAACCATAGAACCATAGAAAATTACAGCTCAGAAACAGGCCTTTAGGCCCTTCTTGTCTGTGCCGAACCATTTTATGCCTAGTCCCACTGACCTGCACTTGGACCATATCCCTCCACACCCCTCTCATCCATGAACCCGTCCAAGTTTTTCTTAAATGTTAAAAGCATTTACCACTTTATCCGGCAGCTCATTCCACACTCCCACCACTCTCTGCGTGAAGAAGCCCCCCCTAATATTCCCTTTAAACTTTTCTCCTTTCACCCTTAACCCATGCCCTCTGGTTTTTTTCTCCCCTAGCCTCAGCGGAAAAAGCCTGCTTGCATTCACTCTATCTATACCCATCAAAATCTTATACACCTCTATCAAATCTCCCCTCAATCTTCTACGCTCCAGGGAATAAAGTCCCAACCGATTCAATCTCTTTCTGTAACTCAGCTTCTCAAGTCCCGGCAACATCCTTGTGAACCTTCTCTGCACTCTTTCAATCTTATTTACATCCTTCCTGTAACAAGGTGACCAAAACTGTACACAATACTCCAAATTCGGCCTCACCAATGCCTTATATAACCTTACCATAACACTCCAACTTTTATACTCAATACTCCGATTTATAAAGGCCAATGTACCAAAGGCACTCTTTACGACCCTATCCACCTGTGACGTCACTTTTAGGGAATTCTGTACCTGTATTCCCAGATCCCTCTGTTCAACTGCACTCTTCAAAGTCCTACCATTTACCCTGTACGTTCTTCTTTGGTTTGTCCTTCCAAAGTGCAATATCTCACACTTGTCCGCGTTAAACTCCATTTGCCATTTTTCAGCCCATTTTTCTAGTTGGTCCAAATCCCTCTGCAAGCTTTGAAAACCTTCCTCACTGTCCACTACACCTCCAATCTTTGTATCATCAGCAAACTTGCTGATCCAATTTACCACATTATCATCCAGATCATTGATCCGGGTTCAATTCCGGCCTTGGGTGACTGTGTGGAGTTTGCACATTTTCCACACGTCTGAGTGGGTTTCCTCTGGTTTCCTCCCATAGTCCAAAGATGTGCTGATTAGGTGGCTTGGCCATGCTAAATTGCCCCTTAGTGCGCCAAGATGTGTAGGTTAGGGGGATTAGTGGGGTAAATATGTGGTGTTACGGGGATAGGGCCTGGTCGGGATGCTCTGTCAGAGAGTCGGTGCAGACTCGATGGGCCAAATGGCCTCCTTCTGCACTGTAGGAATTCTATAGTGTAAGTCCAGCAGCCTCGTTTATGCTGGACGTGGCTCATACTTGCCAACATACTCCTGAGTGTAACTTCGGGAGCGTAATGTTACTTCTGTTGTAGCTTGGCGGAATACTCAGAGAAACATGGCCATTGACCATTTCTGCTGCTTCCCTGAACTTCTCCCTGATCGAAGGAATCACGGGGAATTCTGTCCCGCCAGGAATGTACCAAAGTCCCTTCTGAGGATACTGCATAATGGAAATCTTAACAATGAAGATCAGAAATCTCTGCTTGAATACTGACAACTTACCAATGGAGAGACTTTACCCAGACCCCCTGGCCATCAGTAGACCATGGGGCCATTATTTATTAGAAGATTGAAAATGATAACGGGGAAATAACACAACTAGATGATAGATTCTCCAAAACAAAGAACATGATCAGAAAAATACTCCTGTCCTGTTATGACCAATGTGTCTCAGATAGGGTTAGCCTGGACACTCCAGGGATTGAAGATCAAGCTCCAGGATACTGCTGTGTAAAAAAAATCATTGGGATATTTAAAAAGAGTTTTTTGTCATTTTCTTTAACATTTCTCTTTATCAGATATAAAAATATTGGGGGGAATTCTCCCATCCCACCCATCACAGGCAGGGAATGGACCACACAAAAGATCCACACCTCGGGCGGGATTCTCCGGTTTTGGGGCCAGCACGGCCAGAGAATCCCACCCATTGAAAATGGGTTTGGCTATCAATCAAACACCATCCAATTGGGTAATAAATCTTGCTGCTTTCCAATTGGTGTAGGAAGGCAGTGCGTCACAAGGTTGGATGTGTTGGCTGACTATTGGCCGGAGTGTGGGGGAAAGTCATGAGATGAAACCTCCAGGAATAAATACATTTAATCACTGTCGCCAACCCTAGTTTCAGACCAAACAAAGACCAAAAGGTTTTAATAATATTCCAACTTCAACCATCCAGACACAGCAGGTGGAATTTTCCCATCCTACCTGCCATGGGAATTGTAGTGGGGGGACACGGACATGCAAAGGTCCGTTGACCTCGGGTGGGATTTTCCAATCTTGGGAGAGTGCAGTCGGAAAATTCTGCCCATTATCTCTGAGCGTCAGCTGCAGGTTCACCCTATTACATTCCTCGATGGGCTCAAGACCTCAGCAGGTGCTGGTCGGGCTCAGACAGGGGTGTAGTGGCTCTGGAGAGGGTGGGGATTAGTGGGGGGGGCTGATGATCGTGAGAAACCTCCCCCCCCCCACCCCTCCCCCGCCCCCCACAGTGTTGGTAACTGAGCAGGATGGGCCTGCAGGCTCTATGGTCAGCTCAGGGCCAACACTGCGTGCTATTTGCCCCACTCTGGGGTCATGAGACCTGAAGAGAGCAAAGGATGCAATAGAAAAATCTATCTGATACCTTCTGCCAGTTCCCTGCCATCCTCAATGTCTTCAGCCTCAGCAGGGGCAGTAACATCAGCATCCTCTGGATAGTTAATCTGCTCCCTTGATTCACTGGGTGGTCTATGGAAATGAAGGTGAATGGTTTGAGAATTAAGACCACCTCAGTTCAATTCTTACCAGTTCTCAACTCAGTGACATATCCATGAGAAGCTATGGAACAATAAGAGGCCATTCAGCCCAAATAGTCCACTCCTTTCATAGAGACCATCTACGTTGTTGTTTCTCTTCCCGCACCTTATGGTGCACAAGGCAGACTTTGATCTGTTCCCATAGCGATGTTTCTTTTCCTGGAACAGGTCGCTAGTCTGTCATCAGAGGCTTATAGCTTGAGGGGCCGCCACTTGGAGAGGCGATGGCCTGGTGGTATTATCGCTAGACTATTAATCCAGAAACTCAGCTGGGGACCCGGGTTCGAATCCTGCCATGGCTGAAGGTGGAATTTGAATTCAATAAAAAATATCTGGAATCAAGAATCTACTGATGACCATGAAATCATTGTCGATTGTCAGAAAAAATCTATCTGGTTCACTAATCTATCTGGTTCACTTTAGGGAAGGAAATCTGCCATTTTTAACCGGTCTGGCCTACATGTGACTCCAGAGCCACAGCAACATGGTTGACTCTTAATTGCCCTCTGAAATGACCTAGCAAGCAACTCAGTTCAAGGGTGACTAAGGATGGGCAATAAATGCTGTAACAAGTCTCACAACACCAGGTTAAAGTCCAACGGGTTTATTTGGTAGCACAAACTTTCGGAGCGTTGCCCCTTCATCAGGTGAGTCAATAAATGCTGGCCAGCCAATGATGTCCAAGTCCCCAGAAAGAATTTTAAAATCTCCATATCAGGTGGCTGATCAGGAGTCTCTCCCTCTCTCACCACCATCCATTGGCATGTTGGGAAGGATTTGCAGGTTGACTCACTCAACCTGTTTGACACGTTATGAATGCATCTTCCTTGGCTGTCATGTCCTATGATGGGACTCAAACCCAGAGCTTCTGCCTCAGAGGGAGGGACACTACTCATTGAGTGACCTTCTGACCATCTCCTGATCAACATATTAAGAAACTTACATCAATACAAGCTTTTCCTCTATAAATCTCAATGATGTTGGTTAAGATGACAATTGCTTTGTGTGTGGCACATCCTGTGAGTATCATACTCAACCTGCTCTAACACTTTATGAGTAAGGTGGCTATTGTTAAGGAGCAGTAAGCAATCCCTGGCGGCTTTGTTGCATTAATATAAACACCATCATTGGTCAGAACCATCTGTTGGCAGTGAACACCAATTTCACACCCACAGACTGCTGCGTAATCCCAAGAATTTCACCAGAATATTACCAGACAAGAGGTTCTTCGATTGTATAAACTTGGTTTGTACTCCCTCGAGTTTGGAAGCATTGAGATGTTTGCAATGACATTGGGATTCAATTGGGTAGATAATGGGAAACAACTTGGGACAATCCAGAACAAGGAGCCATAATCTTAAAATTCAATTCAGGCTAGTGAGGAGTGCTATTTGGAGACAGTGTTTCACACAAAGGTTGGTTGAAATCTGGAATTCTTTCCCCAGAGCCTCTGGACACTGGGGGAGCAATTGAAACTCTCAATACAATCTGAATTCTGAGCAGCATGGGAGTTGAACAGTTAGGGAGTCAACTCCCAGGGGCAACTGAGTGTGTTGAACATTTTACTCTGCCAAACTTTGGAAACCTATCCATGTTCATATTAGGCATCGTGCAGTACTTACCCCTGAAACAGCAGGTCATGCAGCCCTAGGAGAGAGAGGGAGAGATATTTGGTCATTATAATACACCCATCAGTCAACGTTAGCCATAGACTGGCTAAGTGGAACATCACAGTTACACAGCAAAATTTCACCAAATAGGTTTCCATTGAAATCCAGTGTGATTTATGTCATTACATTTCAGGTTATTATTCCTCTAATATTCAGGAATCCTCTTTGTTTGAATCTCACTCCATGTTTAGGATAACAGAGTAGAGTTGCCAACCCCCTAGGAGTCTCCAGAAATTGAAGGTTAATCTCCAGGGCACTGCTGTGTGAAACCCTAGGGAAATATCATCCGGACCTTAAAAACAATAGCTTTTTAAAAAACTTCCTTCACTGTTTCTCTTAACTGGACATAAAAATATTGAAACTGGGCTGACAGTCAAGCATCATCTTATTGGGTGAAGAGTCTTTTTGCTTTCCAATTGGCCTTGGAAGACTGTGTCACAAGGGTGGATGTGTTGGCCTAATGGGTGTGCGTCACTAATGGATGGAGTGTGGAGGCAAGTCAGGTGATGAAACCTCCAGGAGTGCATTTAATCACAGTTGGCAACTCTGCAACAGATACTTTTCCTGCAATCTGAACTGCTCGACTCAACACTTTGCTTGAGAACCGCATTTATATTGGGTTTTGCAATGGCTGCCAGTCATGGCTGTAAACTAACTGACCTGAGTATCATGAGCTGTAAGGTACTCGGGAATACCATCACTTCCAAGTTTCCCTCTAAGTCACGCACCATCCCAACTTTGCCATTCAACACCATTGGTTCCATCACTAGAACCTTCTGGTTTCCCGTGATGACAGGTTAGAAGGTGGAAAACTCGACATCTTCCTGCCACCATGTGATATTACCATCAGCTGCCTGCTCATTAAACCGCTTAAGTGGCCAATTAAGAGACATTGTCCACCCTCGCAGGCATTTTGTCCCCTTCAGGTAGACCAGCGACCATGTGAGACAACCATCCAGTGAAGCCTGACAGCTCTCAACATACCCCAGGTGCAGGGTGGAGGGCGCCCCATGTTCCACGGAGGACCATCCCCCTCCCATCTCCCCGCCCCTCCCGCCACCCATGACAATGGCTGCCCCCAGGGAAACAAAAGCATCCGTGCCCCACAACCCTTCTCCATCCCCACGATCGCTGGGCCTTTGACTGTCGTTGGACTGACTGACCTTTGACTGTCCCCAATCTACCTGATCTCTCTTTGGGGAAAAGCTGTCCATCCGGGTGTCCTCATCTTCCTGGTGCGCCCCTAGTGGTGGTATTTCTGAGGCTGCTGAGCTGCTGGCCTTCTGATTGACCCAGGGGCATCTCAGGCCTCAGCATTCGGAAATAGGTCATGCACCCCATGTCCCAAGGAACCCAGAAATGGGCACATCGGAATTTCCAAGTCGATCGCTCGTGCGTACCAATTTTAATGGGCATTAGGTTGTAAATGTCAGAGTTATCATTGTCCAGAATCAGCACTTTCACCATTTACATACCACATCTTACTATTTACACATTGCACTGCAGGGTGAACCACTAATTTGTTGTCTAGGGCATAGAGTCACAGAGATTTACAGCATGGAACCAGGCCCTTCGGCCCAACTTGTCCATGCTGCTCTTTCTTGTAACCACTAAGCCAGTCACAATTACCCATGTTTGGCCCATATCCCTCTATACCCATCTTACCCACATAACTGTCTAAATGCTTTTTAAAAGACAAAATTGTACCCGCCTCTACTACTACCTCTGGCAGCTTGTTCCCGACACTCACCACCCTCTGTGTGAAAACATTGCCCCTCTGGACCCTTTTGTATCTCTCCCCTCCCATCTTAAACCTATGCCCTCCTGTTTTAGGCATTTCACTTCTTCTGAGATTCGATTTAAAACATATTGTTGAGTCAGTGAAGGAGGAGATTGATTCTGCATCTACTCCGTGTTGTGACTACCCTGGGTACTGAATGGCGGAGCTATGTTGGCTTGGCTCAGTTGAAAGATTGTGGGATCAAGCACTTATCCAGGATTTAAGTATCTCCCCCCCTCACAGCACTGTGGGTGTCCCTGCAGCGGTTCAAGATGGCAGTTCACCGTCTGATGGGCAACTAGGGATGGGCAGCAAATCCTGGCCTAGTGGATGACACCCACATACCATAAATGAACTTAAAAAAAGAAATTGGGACTGACATTCTGGGGTAGCACTGGGGGTCTGCTGCAAGGTCAGTGGAGCTGTCTTTTGGAAACCTTTGCCGGTTCAGATGAATGTTAAAGGTCCATGCTAATGTTCAAAGAGCGATGGGTTTCCCTTTAGAGTTAAAATAGAAATCACAGCCGATTGTGGATCTCATTGCTGTTTGTGGGATCTGAATAGTGAATGGCCACTATGATTGTCCGTATGACAATATCATTTCACAGAAGCAAAATCAGAAAATGCTGGAAAATCTCAGCAGGTCTGGCAGCATCTGTGGAGAGAGAACAGAGCTAACGTTTCAGGTCTGTTCTCTCTTCACAGATGCTGCCAGACCTGCTGAGATTTTCCAGCATTTTCTGTTTCAGATTCCAGCATCCGCAGTAACTTACTTTAATAATTTTGCAGAAAGTTGTGTGTGACATGTTTTCATATGTTTCTCTGAGGTGTGAATATGTACAATATAAATACTGAGGGTAGTCTTTACTCTGCATCAAACCCTCATGTATCCCTGGGAATACTTAATGGGGACAGTGTAGAGGGAGCTTCATTCTGTATCCGAGCAATTTTGGGCCCCACACCTCAGGAAGGACATACTGGCACTGGAGCGGGTCCAGCGGAGATTCACACGGATGATCCCAGGAATGGTAGGCCTGACATACGATGAACGTCTGAGGATCGTGGGATTATATTCATTGGAGTTTAGGAGGTTGAGGGGAGATCTAATAGAAACTTACAAGATAATGAACGGCTTAGATAGGATGGACGTAGGGAAGTTGTTTCCATTAGCAGGGGAGACTAGGACGCGGGGGCACAGCCTTAGAATAAAAGGGAGTCACTTTAGAACAGAGATGAGGAGAAATTTCTTCAGCCAGAGAGTGGTAGGTCTGTGGAATTCATTGCCACAGAAGGCTGTGGAGGCCGAGACGTTGAGCGTCTTCAAGACAGAAATTGATAAATTCTTGATTTCTCGAGGAATTAAGGGCTATGGGGAGAGAGCGGGTAAATGGAGTTGAAATCAACCATGATTGAATGGTGGAGTGGACTCGATGGGCCGAATGGCCTTACTTCCGCTCCTATGTCTTATGGTCTTATGGACCCCTTGCTGTACCTGCTCATTATGGCTGCATTTCCTATCCATTGGTTGCAACTGGGTAGAAGTGGGACCTGAGTGAACACAATTAGCTGGACCATTTCATGCATCAATGAAGTGGATGCACCTCAAAAATATTTAACTGGCTCTAGGGAAATTTGGAAATGCACAATATAAATACAAGAAATGTTTTTAACTAAAGCCCATTATCCTTGCTCATTGTAATAATTCAGCCAAATGCCAGTTTCCTGTCACCTTGCATTGTGTACCAAGAAAGAGTCCGGTCCCGCGGCTCACAGCTCGGCAGTGCAACACCTCGGGGCCTACAACCCAGTCCGGGTGAAATAACAGGGTTAAAAGCCCCTGTTGATCCCTTCCTATCAGACAAGCCTCCACCTGCTCAATCAGGGAGTCCACGGGGAAATCTGTCAATAATCGCCCATTGCCTTCGTGGTCATCATAGGGGCCATAGAGATTTACAGCATGGAAACAGGCCCAACTTTTCCATGCACTCAGTTATTACCACTCAGCTAGTCCCAATTGTCTGCATTTGGCCCATATCCCTCTATACCCATCTTACCCATATAACTGTCTAAATGCTTTTTAAAAGACAATTTGTACCTGCCTCTACTACTATCTCTGGCAGCTTGTTCCAGACATTCACCACCCTCTGTGTGAAAAAATTACCCCTCTGGACCCTTTTGTCTCTCTCCCCTCTCACCTTATGAACCTATGCCCTCTAGTTTTAGACTCTCCTAGCTTTGGGAAAAGGTATTGACTGTCTAACTGATCTGTGCCCCTCATTATTTTATAGACCTCTATAAGATCACCCCTAAGCCTCCTATGCTCCAGGAAAAAAGTCCCAGTCTATCCAGGCTCTCCTCTTAACACTCATGCCTGCAGAAATGAAAGCTTGGGAAAGGGATTAGAGCGCAAGGCTAAAACTCTGGTTGAGGAATTGGATATGTGCTGACCCTGGATGTGGCAATGCTTTCAGAAGAGGGAGCAAGCTAGTACTGAGGAAATGCATCAAAAATGCAACTTGGGATTCAAAGCCGGGAGCGGGGCACATCTGTGCAGCACTGTGTGTCTCTGAAAGGACCCAGGGAATAGTGAGCTAATGCACTGCTGGTTAGTGTTGTTTCCAGTGCTGCCTCTCTGCCTTCAAGAGGGAGTTGGACTGCTTCCTAACCGTGGCAGAGATCGCACTGGACAGGAATAAGTGTCCATTTAGATATTACTTGATCAATGAGATTGCCTGGAAATTTCCAGAGTATTTTCCCTCATCTGCCCTGGATCTTTTCCCTTCTTCTTTTGCGCATCCCTGGAGGGAACCTGTCTGGGGATATGGGCGTTGCGGGGAGGGGGGGGATCGGGGGGGAGGTGATGATGGGGAGCAGTAGGAAATATACAATCATAATACTCCAGCCAGATACTCAGAGTGTGGAGAACCTGCCCTTCACCTGCCCGTCTATTTCATTTGTGACGAATGAAGGTTTGAGATAATTCTCCTCAGAATCAGGTTCAATTCCAACGGAAATCTTCACAGTGACAGTGATGAGTTAAAAGCCGGAAGTGGCTGGCACTTGATGCCCTACTGATCTGGATGGGCTGGGAGTTACTTACATGGCATGTTTTCACGGTTCCTCATAACGTACATAAACATCAACACGGTTCCTATGGCGGCAACCAGCATTCCAACCACGGCAGCGCCAATCACTGCTGGCAAGGCACTAAAAGGTGGGTCAGCTGAAAGATATATGGGTGACAACTCAATACTGGCCTTTTAAACTGGTTTCAACCAAGCTTGCTCACTTTGTTAACAAAAGTTATGTTACACGGGAATTAAATAAAACAGAATTAGGTCTGCCACTTAGGAACGAATAACACATTCACGTGAAATAACACCATCGGAACTTTTAACAAGAGGTTCCCCCAATTAAAACAAAGCACATTGATCGTAACGTGGACCTTAACAAAGGAGAGGAGTAGCATTGGGGTGAGGACACTAGAGAGGGAATGGCAGAGCACAACATCCAATTCATTTCAAAGATAATGGCCGGAATTCTCCAGCCGTTCACGCCGATGGGATTCTCCGGTCCCGCCGGCAGCCCAGCCCCACCCAAGGGTTTCCCACCAGCGTGGGGTGACATCAGTGAAAATTCCCATTGACAGCGGGGGTTCCAGAGATTCCCGCCGCTAGCAAACAACCAGCGGGAACCACCATGCGGCTGGGAGCCGGAGAATCTCACCCTATGCAAGGTTTTGATAGGATAGACATTGAGAAATTGTTCTCAATATCGAGGGAGATCAGAACTGGAGGCTATAAATAGTCACTAATAAATTCAATGGTGAATTCAGGAGAAGCATTTCGACCCAGAGAATGGTGAGAATGTGGAATCTGCTTCCACAAGGATTAATTGAGGTGAATATCTTCAATGTATTTCAGGGGAAAGATGAAAACTCTGCTACTGATGACAAAGTGGAAAGATCAGGAATATAGAATTCTAAGTGATGCTGACCAGGGATTAGAAATGACCACTGATATCTCCATCACCCCACTGATATCTCCATCATCCCACTGATATCTCCATCATCCCACTGATATCTCCATCATCCCACTGATACCTCCATCACCCCACTGATATCTCTATCACCCCACTGATATCTCCATCACCCCACTGATATCTCCATCACCCCACTGATATCTCCATCACCCCACTGATATCTCCATCACCCCACTGATATCTCCATCACTCCACTGATATCTCCATCACTCCACTGATATCTCCATCATCCCACTGATATCTCCATCACCCCACTGATATCTCCATCATCTCACTGATATCTCCATCACTCCACTGATATCTCCATCATCCCACTGATATCTCCATCACCCCACTGATATCTCCATCACCCCACTGATATCTCTATCACCCCACTGATATCCCCATGACCCCACTGATATCTCCATCACCCCACTGATATCTCCATCACCCCACTGATATCCCCATGACCCACTGATATCTCCATCACCCCACTGATATCTCCATCATCCCACTGATATTTCCATCATCCCTCTGATATTTCCATCATCCCTCTGATATCTCCATCACCCCACTGATATCTCCATCACCCCACTGATATCTCCATCTTCCCAGTGATATCTCCATCATCCCACTGATATCTCCATCATCCCACTGATATCTCCATCACCCCACTGATATCTCCAACATCCCACTGATATCTCCATCACCCCACTGATATCTCCATCACCCCACTGATATTTCCATCATCCCACTGATATCTCCATCACCCCACTGATATCTCCATCTTCCCAGTGATAGCTCCATCATCCCACTGATATCTCCATCACCCCACTGATATCTCCATCATCCCACTGATATCTCCATCATCCCACTGATATCTCCAACTCCCCACTGATATCTCCATCACCCCACTGATATCTCCATCATCCCAGTGATATCTCCATCACCCCACTGATATCTCCATCATCCCACTGATATCTCCATCACCCCACTGATATCTCCATCATCCCAGTGATATCTCCATCACCCCACTGATATCTCCATCAGCCCACTGATATCTCCATCTTCGCAGTGATATCTCCATCACCCCACTGATATCTCCATCACCCCACTGATATCTCCATCATCCCAGTGATATCTCCATCACCCCACTGATATCTCCGTCATCCCACTGATATCTCCATCATCCCACTGATATCTCCATCACCCCACTGATATCTCCATCATCCCACTGATATCTCCATCACCCCACTGATATCTCCATCACCCCACTGATATCTCTATCTTCCCAGTGATAGCTCCATCATCCCACTGATATCTCCATCACCCCACTGATATCTCCATCACCCCACTGATATCTCCATCATCCCACTGATATCTCCATCTCCCCACTGATATCTCATCCACCCCACTGATATCTCCATCATCCCACTGATATCTCCATCATCCCAGTGATATCTCCATCACCCCACTGATATCTCCATCATCCCACTGATATCTCCATCACCCCACTGATATCTCCATCATCCCACTGATATCTCCATCACCCCACTGATATCTCCATCACCCCACTGATGTCTCCATCATCCCACTGATACCTCCATCTCCCCACTAAGCAACAATCAATGAACACAACAGGGGCACATCATGATTGAAATATAAACAGAGAACGCTGCAAAAACTCAGCAGGCCTGGCAGCATCCGTGGAGCATGCACATATTGTGTGTAAGAGGGGGTGCAGCAGCTGGAGCAGAGTAGAAGTCAGTGGTTGGTGGGAGCTAGGAGAAATTGCAATTGATGTGTCGGTCAAGTGACAGAGGAAGTGTAAATGGCAGTGTGAAGGGCTAAAGAAGGTGCAAATAGCAGCATAAAAGCAAGATAGTAGAATGTGTTTATGGGAGAACAAAGGTCAGTGCTTAGTGAAAGCAAAACTGAAGAACAAGTGACAGGTAGCCCAGAGGAAGAGGGAGGGTTTTGTGTTGGAACTAAAAATGTTTTGGATTTTACAAAAGGGCCAAGATAGAGGAGGAAGGTCATAGGCTAAAGTTGCTGAACTCCACGTTGAGTCCTGAGGGCTGCAATGTGTCGAATCGGAAGATGAGATGCTGCTCCTTCAGTTTGCGTTGGGCTTCACAGGAATATTGCAGCAGGCCAAGGACAGAGCCGTGGTCCTGAGAGCAAGATGCTGAGTTAAAATGACAAGCAACAGAAAGGTTAGAGCCATGCTCGTGGACTGCGCGTCAGTGTTCTGCAATGAGATTACCCGGTCTGCGTCCAGTCTCTCCAGTGCATTGGGAGCAGCGAATGCAATCGGCCAAATTGGAGGAGGTGCAAGTGGAACGCTGCTTAACCTGAAAGGGGTGTTTGGGCCCTTGAACGGTGAGGAGAAAGGAAGTAAAGGGGCAGATGCTACGGTTGCAAGGGGAGGTGCGTGGGAGAGGAATGAGGAGCGGGGGTGATGGAGAAGTGGATCAGCGTATCATGGAGAGAGCAGCCACTGCAGAATGCTGGATGTGTTTTGTGCTGAGTTGGAGTTGTTGGAAATCATGGAGGGTTGATCTGGCTCTTTGAAAGAGGCCACGGTGATGCGTCGGTAACTTCACTTGATTAGTCACCCAGGCTTATAGAACATAGAACATAGAACAGTACAGCACAGAACAGGCCCTTCGGCCCACGATGTTGTGCCGAGCTTTATCTGAAACCAAGATCAAGCTATCCCACTCCCTATCATCCTGGTGTGCTCCATGTGCCTATCCAATAACCGCTTAAATGTTTCTAAAGTGTCTGACTCCACTATCACTGCAGGCAGTCCATTCCACACCCCAACCACTCTCTGCGTAAAGAACCTACCTCTGATATCCGTCCTGTATCTCCCACCACGAACCCTATAGTTATGCCCCCTTGTAATAGCTCCATCCACCCGAGGAAATAGTCTTTGAACGTTCACTCTATCTATCCCCTTCATCATTTTATACACCTCTATTAAGTCTCCCCTCAGCCTCCTCCGCTCCAGAGAGAACAGCCCTAGCTCCCTCAACCTTTCCTCATAAGACCTACCCTCCAAACCAGGCAGCATCCTGGTAAATCTCCTCTGCACTCTTTCCAGCGCTTCCACATCCTTCTTATAGTGAGGTGACCAGAACTGCACACAATATTCCAAATGTGGTCTCACCAAGGTCCTGTACAGTTGCAGCATAACCCCACGGCTCTTAAACTCCAACCCCCTGTTAATAAAAGCTAACACACTATAGGCCTTCTTCACAGCTCTATCCACTTGAGTGGCAACCTTTAGAGATCTGTGGATATGGACCCCAAGATCTCTCTGTTCCTCCACAGTCTTCAGAACCCTACCTTTGACCCTGTAATCCACATTTAAATTAGTCCTACCAAAATGAATCACCTCACATTTATCAGGGTTAAACTCCATTTGCCATTTTTCAGCCCAGCTTTGCATCCTATCTATGTCTCTTTGCAGCCTACAAACAGCCCTCCACCTCATCCACTACTCCACCAATCTTGGTGTCATCAGCAAATTTACTGATCCACCCTTCAGCCCCCTCCTCTAAGTCATTAATAAAAATCACAAAGAGCAGAGGACCAAGCACTGATCCCTGCGGCACACCTGAGGGGACACGGATTCAAATCCCACCATGGCAGCTGGTGGAATCTTCATTCAGTCTGGAATATAAAGCTAGTCTCAGTAATGGTGACCATGAAACCATCATCAATTGTTGTAAAAGCCCTAATTGATTAATATCCTCTAGGGAAGGAAATCTGCCAGCCTTCCCCAGTCTAGCCTACACATGACTCCAGATTCACAACAATGGGTGGAGTTTTCTCTTCTGAAAGTTCCACTCCTCCTCCCCCTAGTCTGCAAGGAAATCTTTATAAGATAACTTTGGCTAACTGTCTCAGCTCCCTCTGCCTCACTGCCACCTGTTACTTGGTGTTTGTGAAAAGCGGGCAGCAATGTGTGTGTGGAATGGTACTGGGGGTTTGGATTCTGCTATCAGACCTTCATTTCTAGTAACAATTCATTGGTGGGCACTCAGACACTTGCTGTGAACACACTTTGGAGCTAGCCAATCACTGATCCATGAGAGTTTAACACCAATGACGTCAAGCGAATAGTTGCTGATCTGGTTTCTATGGTTACAGCAAATAAATGTTCGCAATTGACTCCATTTTGGGTCAGTTCTTTCATTTGGTAACTTTGAGATATCAAATGATTAATAATTGCTTTTGAACTCAAGGGTTTCACAGCTAAGCACTGTTAACACTGGAGCGCAGAAATATATCAATGTTTACAGGTAGGACTGGTATCTGCATTTTAGCGAGAGCCTGACCGGCCAGTGGGGTGGACTTCACAAACCTCCCGAAACTTGGAGCTTGGAATATCTGCCAGCATGAGTGAGGCAGCAAACCAGAGAGAAAGACACCATAGCGATTGAAATCTCTACTTCCACTTATCCCAGTCTCATCAGTCCCACAGGGTAAAATCGGCCTTGTACCATGGCAATGGACAGCAAACAGCCAATAGAAATAATGCTGGGAGTATGTGTGAGGCCATTAATATTGGGAAGGAAATAGTGGAGCAAACGTACAGGCAGATTACAGACATGGAGGGAATTTTCCCATCCCACTCACCACGGGAATCGGAGCGGGCAGCGGGCAGACCATGCAAAGGTCTATTGACCTCGGGCAGGGTTTTCCGGTTTTGGGGTGAGTGCAGCTGGAAAATCCCACCCAAAGAGTATTGACAATGAGGAATTCCGATTATCTAACTGGGATTGTGATAAGGTAAGGGGCAAAGAAGTGGAGAAATGCATACAACCATCATAGAATCCCTACATTTGGCCCATCGAGCCTGCACCAACAACAATCCCACCCAGACCGTATCCCTGTAACCCCATGTATTTATGATGCTAATCCCCCTGACACTAGGGTCAATTTATCATGGCCAATCAACCTAACCCACACATCTTTGGAGTGTGGGAGGAAACTGGAGCATCCCCACGTAGACACGGGGAGAACGTGCAAACTCCACACAGACAGTGACCCAAGGCCAGGAATTGAACCTGGATCCCTTGCGCTTGAGGCAGCAGTGCTAACCACTGTGCCACCGTGCCGCTGGAGACAAGAGAGTCAGCAGTATGAGGAAGAGGGCAGTGCTGGATCTTTCTAGTTCTCGGAAATTAAGTGAGGCAAGTGTGTTTTAGTCGCTGTCAGAGCCAACCAACTGCACTGAAACAAAAATCAGAGTGAACTATCCCAGGGAAACAGGTTGGGTGGTGAGTGAGTGTTTCTCTCCAAACTAGAATGAGTGAATTCGTTCAGATTGGGAACTGAGTTATTAAAATTTCTAATTGACACAAACATAACAGTCAATAAAATAACATGAGTATTAGCACAGAGAAGGCCAAGAGGCATTAATCAAAATTAATTGTTTCAACAAAGCACTAACTGGATTGTTAAAGAAATAGGGGTTTTTTTAGAATATGGGTGGTATTTTCCATTACCAATACCCCCCACCAACCCCCTCCCCCTCCCCTCCACCCGCTGTCACGTGTTTTGCACAGTAAGAAGTTTAACAACACCAGGTTAAAGTCCAACAGGTTTATTTGGTAGCAAAAGCCACACAAGCTTTTGGAGCTCCAAGCCCCTTCTTCAGGTGAGTGGGAACTCGCACTCACCTGAAGAAGGGGCTTGGAGCTCTGAAAGCTTGTGTGGCTTTTGCTACCAAATAAACCTGTTGGACTTTAACCTGGTGTTGTTAAACTTCTTACTGTGTTTACCCCAGTCCAACGCCGGCATCTCCACATCACGTGTTTTGCAGCCAGTGGAGGTGGTCCATCCATTGGCCAGTGGTGGAATCTTCAGGTCCCGCCGCAGTCAACAGATTTTCCCATCGTCCATACCTTCCCATGCCGGGGATCCCACGGCAGGTGGTCGCCATCAGCAGGACTGGAAGATCCCGCCGGTGGGACGGCCGTATTTGACCTATGGGTGGGCATCAGGGACCTGTTGCTTGCGATTCCTGCACCAAAAGGGAGCTTCAGAATGCTTACGCGTCTTGGAGAGGGGGGCTGGGGGTCACGTGTGCAGGTCACTGTCTCCAGCTGCTTCAACCCGAGCTCAGGATTTCTGAGCTTGGGACACATCTGGAGTAATTGCGGAACATCAGGGAGGATGAGTGTTTCCTGGATCGTTTATTCCAGGAGATGGTCACCCCACAGGCAGCAGAGTTCCCATTGGGAAGAAGGCGGGGAGTGCAGGGGTGTGCCAGTCTCAGGAGAGTGACAATAACCTGAGGGAGTGCTGTCTAGACCACAGCACCAATGCAGAAGGTTCTGCACGGGAGGGCAGAGCAAATAATAGAAAAGCAGAGATTGTATAGTCAGGGAGACAAACAGGCATTTCTGTAACTGTCTGTGTGAGGCCCACATGGTATATTACTCCCCTGGTGCCAGTGTAAAGGAAATAATCCAGTGGCACAATGGGGCAGCATGGTGGCACAGTGGTTAGCACTGCTGCCTCACAGTGCCAGGGACCCAGGTTCGATTCACAGCTTGGGTCTCTGTGCAGAGTCTGCACGTTCTTCCCGTGTCTGCATGGGTTTCCTCCGGATGCTGCAGTTTCCTCCCACAGTCCAAAGACGTGCAGGTTAGGTGCATTGGCCATGCTAAATTCTCCCTCAGTGTACCCGAACGGGCACCGGAGTGTGGCAACTAGGGGATTTTCACAATAACTTCATTGCAGTGTTAATGTAAGCCTACTTGTGATACTAATAAATAAACTTTAAAAAAACTTAATCACCTCCCTCGATGGTTTGGACACTGGACTCCTGAGCATTGTTCTCTCCCAAAAACTGATTGGTGAGAGCCAAGTGCTTAATACACAAGGATAAAATGTTTTCAAGGAAGGGAAAAGAGGGATGGGTGGCAATGCTGATTAGAGAACACATCGTATTGTTGGGAAGAGCAGATGTCCTTGTTGGGGCCAAGGACAGAATCCATCTGGTTAGAGTTGAAAAGTGAAGAAGATATGATCTGACATTCTATAGGCCTCCAAATAAGGAGAAAGAGAAAGAGTGAGAGAGAGAGGAGCAAATCCGAAAATGTGTAAGAGTGGTGATATTGGGATTTTAATTCCCCACATATTGATTAGGATAATGTTAAAGAAAAGGGTGAGGAGGGGGGAGAAATTACTGAAATGTATTCAGGAGAACTTCCTTGACCAGCATGTTCTCTGTCAAACTAGAAAGGGGCCATTTCTGGATCTGGTTCTTGGGAATGAAGTGAACCAAGTGTCTGTGGGGGAGCATTTAGGTAAGAGTGATCATTGTATCATATGTAGATACAATGTAGAAGAGCAAGGAACAATCTAAAGTAGAATGTCTAAATGGGGAGAGGGCTAATTTCAATGGGATGAGAGGGGTCTAGGCTGGAAAAAATGGAACCAAAGGCCGACAGAAGATCTGTAATGGAACAATGGGTGATCATTAAGGAAGAGATGCTTCAGGTAAAGGCTAGGTACGTTCTTGCCAGGGTGCAAGATAAGAGAACCAAAGCCAGGGCTTTTTTGATAATGAGGCAGCTCGAGATTACGATGTAACAAAAAAGAGGTTGTACAATGCATGTCCGGTGAAATCTTCAAGTGTGAATCAAGTAAAATACAATAGGTTGAGAGGGAAGCTGAAGAGGAAAATAAGACTGGCAAAGAGGGAATATAAGAATATAATGGCAGGTAATATAAAAGGGAACCCAGAAATCATCTCCTGGCATGTAGATAGTAAGCAGATAGTAAGAGGTAGCCTATTCGGGACAATGATATATGCTTAGCGGTACAGGGCAAGGCTACAATAGCTCTTTGTTCTTGTACCAATGTTTGGTAAGTAAGAGGAATCATATAAACTATCGGTAGAAGCGGGGATGGTAGGAGCAATGGATGGAATGAAAATTGAAAGGGAGGAGGTTCTGGATATGCTTAAGTGGATAAGTCACTTGGACTTGGATGGTTTGCATCTTAGATTGCAAAAGGAAGTGGGGAAGGAGGTAGTGGAAGAGCTTGTTATAATCTTCCAATATTCTCATAGATATGAGGGAGGTGCTAGAGGATTGGAGTGGCAAATGTGACAACCTTCTTCCAGGAATGTTCCAAGGACAATCCTAGCAATTACAGGCCAGTTAGTGGTGTGTAGGGTCTTAAAAACAATAAACAGTGGAAAAATACTCAACAGACCCAAGGAGAGGTTTGAGTTCATTAAGGAGAGCCAAAGTGGGACGTGATGAGGCAGACCTGATATGGGAGCTTAAGGTGAAGGAACCCTTAGGAGGCAGTGACCATAACATGACAGAATTCACCCTGCAGTTTGAGAGGGAGAAGCTGGAACAGTATTACAGTTGAGTAATGTTGAGGAGCAGATAGGGAAACAGATCCTGGAGCGATGTAGTAATAACAGGGTTGTCGTGATGGGAGACTTTAATTTCCCAAACATCGATTGGAATATCCCTAGGGTAAGGGGTTTGGATGGGGAGGAGTTTGTTAGGTGTGTTCAGGAGGGTTTCCTGACACAGCATGTGGATAAACCTACAAGGCTGTACTCGATCTGGTACTGGCTAATGAGCCTGGACAGGTGTCGGATCTCTCAGTGGGGGAGCATCTTGGGGATAGTGATCATAACTCTATCTCCTTTATGCTAACATTGGAAAGAAATAGGATCAGGCAAGCTAGGAAAGTGTTTATCTGGAATAAGGGGAAATATGAAGCCATCAGGCGGGAGATTAGAGGCTTAAATTGGAAGGAGGTATTCTCGAGGAAAAGTACCGAAGTAAGGTCGCAGATTTTCAAGGATTGTTTGTCGGAGTTCTACATGACAACGTTCTGATGAGACAGGGAGGTTTTGGTAGGTTACGGGAACCATGGTGCACGAAAGCTGTGCTGAACCTAGTCAAAAGGAAAAGGAAAGCGTACACTAGTTCAGAGAGCTAGGCAATGACGGGGATCTAGATGAGTATACGGCTTGTAGGAAGGGACTTAAGAAGGAAATTAGGAGAGCCAGAAGGGGTCACGAGAAGGCCTTGGCAGGTAAGATTAAGGAGAACCTTAAAGCGTTCTATAAATGTGTGAAGAGTAAAGGGATGAGATGTGAAGGAATAGGACCTATAAAATGTGAAGGTGAGAAAGTCTGTACGGAACCAGAAGAAATAGCAGAGGCGCTTAATGAATACTTTACCTCGGAATTCACAGTGGAAAAAGACCTGGGTGGTTGTACTACAGGATTGCGGCGGACTGAGAAGATTGAGTTTGTCGACATTAAAAAAGAGGATGTGTTGGAAATTTTGAATAGCATCAAGATAGATAAGTCGCCGGGACCGGATGGGATGTACCCCAGGTTACTGTGGGAGGCGAGGGAAGAGATTGCAGAGCCTCGGGCGATGATCTTTGCGTCGTTGATGGAGACGGGAGAGGTTCCAGAGGATTGGAGGATTGCGGATGTGGTTCCTATATTCAAGAAAGGGAATAGGGATAGCCCAGGAAATTACCGACCGGTGAGTCTAACCTCAGTGGTTGGTAAGTTGATGGAGAAGATCCTGAGGGACAGGATTCATGAACCTTTAGAGAAGTTTAGTATGCTCAAAAGTAGTCAGTACGGTTTTGTCAAAGGCAAATCATGCCTTATGAGCCTGGTGGAGTTCTTTCAAAATGTGACTAAACACATTGACGAAGAAAAAGCGGTAGATGTGGTTTACATGGACTTCAGCAAGGCGTTCGATAAGGTCTCCCATGCAACACTTCTCGAGAAAGTGAGAGGGCATGGGATCCAAGGGGCTGTTGCCTTGTGGATCCAGAACTGGCTTGCCTGCAGAAGGCAGAGAGTGGTTGTAGATGGGTCTTTTTCTGAATGGAGGTCGGTCACCAGTGGAGTGCCCCAGGGATCTATTCTGGGACCCTTGCTGTTTGTCATCTTCATAAATGACCTGGATGAGGAAGTGGAGGGATGGGTTGGTAAGTTTGCCGACAGCACGAAGGTTGGTGGCGTTGTGGATAGTTTGGAGGGATGTCAGAAGCTGCAGCGTGATATAGATAGGATGCAAGACTGGGCGGAGAAGTGGCAGATGGACTTCAACCCGGATAAATGTGTAGTGGTACATTTTGGCAGGTCAAATGGGATGAAGGAGTATAATATCAAGGGTAAGACTCTTAGCAGTGTAGAGGATCAGAAGGACCTTGGGGTCCGGGTCCATAGGACTCTTAAATCGACCTTGCAGGTAGAGGAGGTGGTTAAGAAGGCGTATGGTGTGCTGGCCTTCATCAATCGAGGGATTGAGTTTAGGAGTCGGGAGATAATGATGCAGCTTTATAAGACCCTCGTCAGACCCCACTTAGAGTACTGTGCTCAGTTCTGGTCGCCTCATTACAGGAAGGATGTGGAAATTATTGAAAGGGTGCAGAGAAGATTTACAAGGATGTTGCCTGGATTGGGTGGCATGCCTTATGAGGATAGGTTGAGGGAGCTCGGTCTTTTCTCCTGGAGAGACGAAGGATGAGAGGTGACCTGATAGAGGTGTATAAGATGTTGAGAGGTATAGATGGGGTGGATTGTCAGAGGCTTTTTCCCAGGGTGGAAATGGCTGCTACGAGAGGATACAGGTTTAAGGTGCTGGGGAGTAGGTACAGAGGAGATGTCAGGGGTAAGTTTTTCACTCAGATTGTGGTGGGTGAATGGAATCGGCTGCCGTCAATGGTGGTGGAGGCAAACTCGATAGGGTCTTTTAAGAGACTTCTGGATGAGTACATGGGACTTAATAGGATTGAGGGATATAGGTAAACCTATATATAGGCCTAGGTCGGTAGGGACATGACCGGCGCAACTTGTGGGCCGAAGGGCCTGTTTGTGCTGTAGGTTTTCTATGTTCTATGTTCTATACAGTGCAGAAGGAGGCCACTCAGCCCATCAAGTCTGCATCGACAACAATCCCGAGGCTCTATCCCCGGAATCCCACACATTTACCCGGTAATCCTTTGGACCTACGCATCCCGGAACACAAAGGGGCAATTTAGTATGGCCAATGCACCTAACCAGCATGTGAACTGGAAATGAGACAGTTTATTGGATTAATCCAAAGCAATGGAGAACTTCTTAGGGGAAACCAAGAAATTGTGTTCCAAATTTTTAAAGTTTATTTATTAATGTCACAAGTAAGCTTACGTTAACACTGCAATGAAGTTACTGTGAAAATCCCCTAGTCGCCTCACTACGGCGCCTGTTTGGGTACACTGAGGAAGAATTTACCGTGGCCAATGCACTTAACCAGCACGTCTTTCGGACTGCGAGAGGAAACCCATGCAGACACGGGGAGAACATGCAAACTCCACACAGACAGTGACCCAAGCTGGGAATTGAACCCAGGTCCCTGGAGCTGTGAGGCAGCAGTGCTAACCACTGTGCCACCATGTCGCCCTACTCCTTGCGGGTCAAGAACTGTTCGGTATGCCTTTCTATTTATATTTTACTTACTATTGGACTCAATTCTCATGTCTAATCCGTATGAATATATATATTGTATATATGTTTTACCATTTTTTTCCTCACCTTCTAACTAGTTAATATAACTTGTTCCATCTTAACTCAAGAAAGCCTAGTTAAATTGACTCCTTTTAGAACATAACTATTAGGTCTAGAAAAGGTGTCCAAGGGAAAGGGAGCCTTGTTAGATTAAACAAGACCAGACGATGCTGGAAAAGCTCAGCAAGTCTACCAGCATCTATTAGGATTAAACCTTTGCTGTTTCCAACAGAGTGGGGGGGGGGTTGAATAAAGACCAAGATCCAGTCACACCTCCTCACCCAGCTTTGTAACAATTTTAGGGGTATCCCAGTCGGATGGTGATAAATAGAGGGGTCTGGCCCAGATCAATAACTTTTGGAGAACTGCATCTGGGACTGGTCATAACCCCACCGTCAAACCACCCAGGAATCGGTGCATCGGAAGAAGAGAGGAATCAGGATTCAGATGTTTTAACTTTGAATATCTTTCCCAAACTCAACCAACACACTTTTGGTTGTTAAAACTGCGCCTTGCATTTCGCTGGAGGTGTCTCACGGAGGTTGAGGGGCGACCTGATAGAAGTCTACAAAGATTATGAGAAGCATGGACAGAGTGGATATTCAGAAGCTTTTTCCCAGGGTGGAATAGTCAATTACTAGGGGGCATAGGCTTAAGGTGCGAGGGGCAAAGTTTAAAGGAGATATACAAGGCAGGTTTTTTTACACAGAGGGTGGTGGGTGCCTGGAACTCGCTGCTAGGGGAGGTAGTGGAAGCAGATACAATAGTGACTTTTAAGATGCATCTTGACAAATACATGAATAGGATGGGAATGGAAGGATATGGTCCCCGGAAGGGTCAGGTGTTTTAGTTCAGTCGGGCAGCATGGTGGGTGCAGGCTTGGAGGGCCGAAGGGCCTGTTCCTGTGCTGTCATTTTCTTTGTTCTTTGTTCACACTGAATCAAACAGCTGACTAGCAAGAAGAGAAAGTACACCTCACAGCAAGGCACAGACCAGAATCTGTGCTATCCAGCCTACTCTATTACAAACTAGCCTTCAAACAACACTATTCCTAGAAAGGTTACAAAGAAGGATTTAAATCGTCATGTATGTACAGTCAGTGTTTAGTACTATAAACACCAATGTGGAGGAAGTAAATTGAGTCTATCATCTTAATAAAATGGTGTGTCTTTTTTCCAAACAATATGGGGCTTTTAGCCAGTCGAGGGGCAATGTTAGTCCTTCGAGGAGGTTTACACTGAGACAGTTTATAGCAATAAGATTTCAATGGAAGATAATCAAAATTCAGCATAAACATTCAGGCTCATTAAAAAATTATTTTCTGATTCTTGCATCCAAAGAAATTGAAGCACACAACAAGGCCATTCGGCCCAGTGAGCAATTGCTAGCTCTTCAACTGCAAGTATCTACTCAATGGTCCATCCTTTGCCTATATCCACTTTATCATCTTCCTTTTTCCTGTTTGGCCATTAACACTCCTCTACAATGAGGTGTTTAACGCACTGGGTTGTGGGAAACAGGCTGTCAAATGGCTACAACAGTTATCATTCAGGAAACCAACTGTAGATGGGGAGAGGCATGACGCCGGGATCCATCTTCCGCTGGGAGCAGGCAGTCCGAGGGTCAGCTGTAAACTGGAATGAGAAGGGGTTAGATCAGAGCGCCAGTTCACACACGCTACAGTGAAAGATCCACCAAACATTTCGATGTAATTGTCCTTTTTCCCAAGAGCCAGAGTGCAACAACTGGCCCTTTCTGATATAAAAAATTAAGTGCACACAGCAAACTCTACCACCCAAAGCAAAATGAACAAACAGAACGGACGCATTTTAGAGAATGAAGAGGCCTCCAACCAGGCACCAAATGGATCGACCAAGGATCAACTTGTCTTAACACTAGAGTCACAGCAATGACAATGGATCCTCTGGGATTGTTTTGTAGACCTACATATAGGGACGGCACAGTGGTTAGCACTACTGCCTCACAGCGCCAGGGACCTGGGTTCGATTCCCGACTTGGGTGACTGTCTGTGTGGAGTTTGCACGTTCTCCCCGTGTCTGCATGGGTTTCCTCCGGGTGTTCTGGTTTCCTCCCACAGTCCGAAAGACGTGCTGTTTAGGTGCATTGGCCATGCTAAATTCTCCCTCAGTGTACCTGAACAGGCGACTAGGGGATTTTCACAGTAACTTCATTGCAGTGTTAATGTAAGCCTACTTGTGACACTAATAAATAAACTTTAGAAATTTCTGGGTTTCCCCTGAGAAGTTCTCCATATAAACTGCCTCGCTGTCCGGCCCACCCTCTGTGGGAAGAAGCTGGGTTGGACCAATATAGAGCAGCAGCGAAGGAGGCCCTTCAGCCCATTTGAGTTTGCTCTAGCTCTCTTGAAGAGCAATCTAATCAGCTCGCCCACCCCCACCCACCCCCCGCCACACCCTCCACACCCCCCTCCCCCCAGCTTGTTCACCATATCCTTGCAATTATTTACCCTTCAAGTATCTATCTAATTCCCTTTGGAAAGTTAATATTGAATCATTTCCATTGCACACTCTTAAATCCTAAACTCTCCTAAAGTATTTTTTTCACTGGTTCTTTTGCCAATCACGTTAAATCTGCTTCTTTCAATCACTGAAAACAGTTTCTCTTCACCCTGATATAAACCCTTCAAAATGTTTCCACTAATATGCTCTATGTGGATAACTATTTTTCACTGGAATCTCTTCCCATTCTACTTATAGAAACATAGAAACTAGAAGCAGGCCCTTTGCCCCTGCTCTGCCATTCATTTTCACCATGGTTGATCATTGAATTCAATATCCTGATCCCCCCTTCCCCCCATATCCCTTGATCCCTTCAGCCCCAAGAGCTATATCCAATTTCTTCTTGAAATCAGACAATGTTTTGGCCTCAGCTACTTTATGTGATAGTGAATTCCACACATTCACCACCCTCTGGGTAAAGAAATTTCTCCTCATCTCAGTTCTAAAAGGTTTATCCCTTATCCTCAAACTATGACCCCTAGTTCTGGACTCCCCTACCATTGGGAACATTCTTTTTCAATCTACCCTGTCTAACCCTGTTAGAATTTTATAAGTTTCTATGAGACCCCCTCTCACTCTTCTAAACTCCAGTGAATATAATCCTAACCGACTTAGTCTCTCCTCATATGACAGACCTGCCACCCCAGGAATCAGCCTATTATACCTTCACTGTATTCCCTCTATAGCTAAGACATCCTTCCTCAGATAGGGACACCAAAACTGCACACATTACTTCAGCTGTGGCCTCACCAACGCCCTATACAATTGGAGCAAAACATCCCTATCCCTATACTCAAATCTTCTCTCTATGAAGGCCAACATACCATTTGCCTTCTTTACTGCCTGCTGTACCTGTGCGCTTACTTTCAGCGACTGATGCACGAGAACTCCAAGGTCTCATTTAGTATCCACCTCGCTCAATTTACACCCATTCAAATAATAATCTGTCTTCCTATTATTGCTACCAAAGTGGATAATCTCACATTTATCCACATTATACTGCATCTACCGTGCAGATGCCCACACACTCAGCCTGTCCTAATCACACTGAAGCATCTCTGCATCCTCCTCACAGCTCACCCTCCCACCCAACTTTGTATCATCTGCAAATTTGGAGATAATACATTCAGTTCCCTCTTCCAAATCATTAATGTATAATGTGAACAGTTGGGGTCCTAGCACAGATCCCTGCGGAACCCCACTGGTCACTGACTGCCAATCAGAAAAAGACCCATTTATGCCAACTCTTTGCTTTCTATCTGCTAACCAGCTTTCTATCCATCTCAAGACATTACCTACAATCCCATGTGCTTTAACTTTACATAGTAGTCATTTATGTGAGACCTTGTCGAAAGCCTACTGAAAGTCTAAATAAACCACATCCACTGATCCTCCTCAGTCAACTCTACTAGTTACATTCTCAAAAAATTCCAATAGATTAGTCAAGCATGATTTCCCTTTTGTAAATCCATGCTGACTTTGCCTGATTATACCACTGCCTTCCAAATGCCGAGTAATGAAATAGTTGATAATAGACTAAAGCAACTTCCCCAGTACCAATGTTAGGCTCACTGGTCTATAGTTCCCTGTTTTCTCTCTACCTCCCTTTTTGAATAGTGGGCTTACATTAACTACCCTCCAATCTGTAGGAACTATTCCAGAATCCAAAGAATTTTGGAAAATAACTACCAACGTATTGACTATTTCCAGGGCCACTTCCTTAAGTACTCTGGGATGAAGATCATTAGGACCTGGAGATTTATCCACCTTCAATCCCATCAATTTCCCCAAAACCATTTATCTACTAATGCTGATTTCCTTCAGCTCCTTTCATTTCAACCTCTCAATTTTATCAGCGTATCTTCTAGTCTTTACTCCCTCATTAACTGACCCAAATTCCTCTTCAATGCAGAAACAATGGTAGAAATGTGGAACTCTTTCCTACAAACATTAAATGATGTTGGGTCAATTGTCAATTTTAAATCTGAAATTAATAGAAATTTGTTAACCAAACGTATGAAGGGATATGGGGCAAAGCAGGGTATATGGAGTTGGGTTGCAGATCAGCCATCATCTTATTGAATGGTGCGACAGGTACAGGGGGCTAAATAGTCTTCTCCACAATCACACACCCAACCCATTATATGTGAGTTTGTATACATCTCAATATACACCTCTCCCAATATACAGCTCGCCCATTAAATACAGTCCAACTTTAACATATCCAGCCATTACATAAGTGCACTGCTGGTTACACACCCTGCCATTAGACAGACAGCCATTTCACACCTGTCCCTTACACAGTTGCTCGTTACACACCCTGCCTGTTACAAACCATACTCATTACACACCTCATCTGTCATGCACCCATCCATTAGACACTGCACCCATTACAATTCACCCATTATACACTTGCCTGTTACATACCCTCTCGCTATAACCCATTAGTATTGCATACTGCCCGTTACTGAAAGCTAGCATGCAGGTGCAGCAAGCAATTGGGAAGGCAAATGGTATATTGGCCTGTAATGCAAGAGGATGTGAGTTCAGGGGTAAAGATGTCTTGCTGCCATTGTATGGCATCTTGATGAGACTGCACCTGGAGTATTGTATGCAGTTTTGGTCTCCTTATCTGAGGAAGGGTGTATTTACCAGACTAATCCCTGGGATGGTGACATTGTTTCAAGAGGAGAGATTAGGCAAACCACGCCCGTATTTTCTAGAGTTTCAGCTCAGGGGTTCTACACAGATTTTACTCCCTTTGTGTACTATAGCTGAAAGGTCTTAGACAGTGACTATTCCCCATTGTCCCTGGATGGCGACTGCCCTAATGAGGGGTGATCTCATTGAAACTTACGGAATCTTTACAGGTTGATAGAATTTATGTAGAAAGGATGTGTCCCTTGGCTGGTGAATCTAAAACCAGGTCTCAGAACAAGGGGTAGACCTGTTAAAGCTGATCTGAGGAGGGGTTTCTCCACTCAGAGGGTGGTGAATCTTTGGAATTCCCTACCCCAGCCCGTGGAAGCTCATTCACTGAGCATGTACAGGACAGAAATTGATAGATTCCTGGACACTAATGATATCGAGGGATGATACAGGGATAGAGGGGAAAAATGGCTTGGAGGCAGATGAACAGCCATGATTGGTTTGAATGGCGGAGCATTTGATGGGCCAAATGGCCTCCTTCTTAAATATCAAGAACCTTACAATTGTAGTGAGGTATCTCAAAGTGGAACCTGCTGAATGGAGACAAGTTGAATTTCATTACACTTCCTGTAATTATCAAATCAAAATGGTTTTCAATGTACTTTTATATTTTTTATGAGTGAAGTATATTTTGAAGAATAAAAAGGAGATCCACCATGTTCTTAGGGTTGGGCAGTAAATGTGTCGCACCATTGTCATCCTCACCTCAACAAATATAAACCAGAAAGGAATGGGGAAAAGATGGTTACAGCTCCTGGGAAATCATTTTAAATTCCTCCAATAGATATCATACTCTACCTGGAGTTTTCACTTCTGAAGGATACCCTGTCGTCTTGTGATTGACAGCCAGGATACGAAAAGCATATAGGACCCTGGGGTCCATGCCCCCCAGCTTGTGACCTCTGATGGCGGGGTCGATGGCACTAGCGACAGTCTGCCAGGGTATGTATGGGTCGGCAATGGCCTCCTCCAGCTTGGCTCCGCCACGTGGCCTCAGGGACCGTCTGGCGGGTCTCCTCTCAATCATAAAACCCGTTAAGTCACCGGCGCCCCGAGTCATCCATTCCAGGACCACCTCCGTTCTCTGGCGGCCATACAACAGCTTGCTGATGGTCACATTCGGGGGTGTGGGGTATTCTGTGAGGGATATGGAGGAAAACACATGGTTAGTGAGACAGCAGAGTGTCAAGCCATCAAGTATGTTCATTCCTGAAACCACTTGGTTGAAACTGGTAGGGAAAGAACACATAAGGAGCCAGTTACACTGTAGGATATGGTAGCTGAGTGTTAGCAATTGGATTAGTAATCCAGCAGACCAGACTAATGGTTCTTGAGATATGAGTTCAAACCCACACCACCACAGCTGAGGGATTTAAATTCAGTTGATTAGATACAAAATAAGGAATTACAACAATAACATTAACAGCAGCAATGGGTTATTTTTATTCATTCATGGCACACGGGTGTCGCTGGCTGGCCAGCATTTATTGCCCATCCCTAGTTGCCCTTGAGAAGGTGGTGGTGAGCTGCCTTCTTGAACCGCTGCAGTCCATGTTCTGTGGGTTGATCCACAATGCTGTTAGGGAGGAAATTTCAGGATTTTGACCCAGTGCCTGCGAAGGAGCGGTGATATATTTCCAAGTCAGGATGGTGAGTGGCTTGGAGGGGAACTTGCAGGTGGTGGTGTTCCCATGTATCTGCTGCCCCTTGTCCTTCTAGATGGAAGTGGTCATGGGTTTGGAAGGTGCTGACTAAGGATCTTTGTTGAATTGGGGTTTTAGTTAAATCAGGCAGCATGGCCAGTGCAGGCTTGGAAGGCCGAAGGGCCTGTTCCTGTGCTGTAATTTTCTTTGTTCTTTGTTCTTTGAATTGCTGCAATGCATCTTGTAGATAGTTCACACTGCTGCTACTGAGGGAGTAGATGTTTTTGGATGTGATGCCAATCAAGTGGGCTGCTTTGTCCTGGATGGTGTCAAGCTTCTTGAGTGTTGTTGGAGCTGCACCCATCTAAACAAGTGGGGAGTATTCCATCACACTCCTGACTTGTGCCTTGTAGATGGTGGACAGGCTTTGGGGAGTCAGGAGGTGAGTTACTTGCCACAGTATTCCTAGCCTCTGACCTGCTCTTGTAGCCACTGTGTTTATGTGGTGAGTCCAGTTGAGTTTCTAGTCAATGGTAGCCCCAAGGATGTTGACCGTGGGAGATTCAGTGATGGTCACACCATTGAATGTCAAAGGGTGGTGCTTAGATTGTCCCTTATTGGTGATGGTCATTACCTGGTATTTGTGTGGCGCAAATGTTATTTACCACTTGTCAGCCCAAGCCTGGATATTGTCCAGATCATGTTGCATTTGAATATGGACTGAGGAGTCGCGAATGGTGCTGAACATTGTGCAATCATCGGCGAACATCCCCAGTTCTGACCTTATGACAGAGGGAAGGTGATTGATGAAGCAGCTGAGGATTATTGGACCCAGGACACTGCCCTGAGGGACACCTACAGAGATGTCCTGGGGCTGAGATGGCTAGCCCTCCACAACCACAACCATCTTCCTATGTATCAGGTATGACTCCAACCAGCGGAGAGTTTGCCCCCTGATACCCATTGATTCCAGTTTCGCTAGGGCTCCTTGATGCAACACTCAATCAAATGCGGCCTTTATGTCAAGGGCTTTCACTCTCACCTCACCTCTGGAATTCAGCTCTTTTGTCCATGTTTGAACCAAGGCTGTAATGAGGTCAGGAGCTGAGTGATCCGGGCGAAACCCAAACTGGGCGTCACTGAGCAGGTTATTGCTGAGCAGGTGCTGCTTGGTAGCACTGTTGATGACCCTTCCATCACTTTACTGATGATCGAGAGTAGACTGATTGGGTGGCAATTGGCTGGGTTGGATTTGTCCTGCTTTTTGTGTACAGGACATACCTGGGCAAATTTCCTCATTGTTGAGTAGATGCCAGTCTTGTAACTGCACTGGAAGAGCTTGGCTAGGGGAGCGGCAGGTTCTGGAGCACAAGTCTTCAGTACTATTGCCGGAATGTTGCCAGGGCCCATTGCCTTTGCAGTATCTAGTGCCTCCAACCGTTTCTTGATATCACGTGGAGTGAATCGAATTGGCTGGAGACTGTGATGCTGGGGACTACTGGAGGAGGCCGAGATGGATCGTCCACTCGGCACTTCTGGTTGAAGATGCGAATGCTTCAGCCTTATCTTTTGCACTGATGTGCTGGGCTCCTCCATCATTGAGGATGAGGATATTTGTGGAGCCTCCTCCCCCAGTGAGTTGTTTAATTGTCCACCACCATTCACGATTGGATGTAACAGGACTGCAGAGCTTAGATCTGATTCGTTGGTTGTGGGATCGCTTAGCTCTGTCTATCACTTGCTGTTTTTGGCATGCAAGTATTCCTGTGTTGTAGCTTCACCAGGTTGACACCTCATTTTTAGGTACACCTGGTGCTGCTCCTGGCATGCCCTCCTGCATTCTCCATTGAACCAGGGTTGATCCCCTGGCTCGATGGCAATGGGTGACCATGAAATGATTAGATTGTCATAAATAATATCATTTAGGGAAGGAAATCTGCTGTCTTTACATGGTCTGGCCTATATATAAGTTCAGACCTACATCAATGCTATTGACTCTCAGCTGCCTGTGCAACTCAGTTAACCCTAATCCAATCCTACTGAGGGGGAGGGGCAAGTTAACCATAAGGAAATTTAAAAGAGGATCTAAGAATTTCTTAGTTAAGAAATAAAAATGTAAAAGAGCATCAATGTGCATGCACACACGTACACACACACACGTACACACACACACGTACACACACACACAGATCCACACACACACGTGCGCGCAGATGCACACACACATACGCATACACACGCACACACACACCACACATGCACGCACACGAAAGAGATAGCCAAAGAGCTGTACAATGCACAAGTTGCCACTGTTACAATCACGAATGAGAGGTTCGCTCACTATTCACGTGGAGGTGGATGCTGAGGGTGGAACTCCCCACCACATTGCTGGCTGTGCACCAGTAATGTCCATTGTCACGGTCCCCATCGGTTTCCCGGATGGTGAGGTTTGACCAGAAGGCTTCCTGGTGCAGCAGGTACTTTTTGGGCGTGAGCCAGACGCTCTCATTTCTATTATTGTGCCAGACAATCTCCGAGGAAGGATAAGCTGCCTTAAGGACGCAGGTCAGATGAACATCACTCCCTTCGAACACCGTCAGGGAGTTTCTCGGGGTAAGCAGATCAGGCGCCTCTGAAACCCAAATAAACACAGCAGGATGTAACTTTCACATCACATTTTTATATCAATGAATTGAATCATAGAATCTGATCATTTCTGGTTTGTAAACCCTTCATTGTGGTGAAAGATGTCTGCCAATCTCTGTAAAATATTGACAACCTCAGGCAGGCCACCTCAAAATCTCACTTCTTTTAAACAGCAAGTAAGCCTCAATACTTGCCTTAACCTATTTCTGTTAATAAAAACAGAAAGTGCTGGAAATACTCGGCAGGTCAGACAGTATCAGTGAACACCTGAAACACTGGGTGGAATTTTCTGTTCCCGAAGCAGTGTCCAACTCACTGCCACGTTATCCAGCACTTGGAAGATCAAAATCCTGGAGGTGTAGTCCACGCCATCTCTGGTCAGGCGGGGCAAAGCCTGAACCAGCCGGCAATGTCAGCTTCCCAGAGATCATGGGGGCCTCATCTCCAGTAACAAAAAGGAAGATCCCCCTGCCCAAGGACACATAAAGCCACCCCACACGCACACGGGCAGGTCCCCTGACCCCCATCAGAACTCCAACCGTACACAGGAACCACCCCCCCCACCCACGTACACGGAACCGCTCCCCCATCAGAGCTCCTTGGAGTGGGCTATCCCGGCACTGCCCCTGGCAAGCCTCCTGGCATTGTCCCATAGCAGTGCCGGGGGGCAGTGCCAAGATGCTGTCAGGGCATATCTGTCTCTCCCTGGGGAGTGACATTACCTGTGCGCCCTCAACATGGTCTCTTCATCCATTACACATTGTTCCAGACCCGGTGCAAACCTCACAGTGGCAAGGGAGCATTGGGCGGCAGGGTGATGAGGGGAGGGCGGGAGTGGCGGGAGTTCCCAACGTTGGGGAGGGATACAGCAGGAAAGCCCTATAAGCACTTTTCAATGAATTTGAATGAGGTTCCCAACTTTCAAAGAACAAAGAACAAAGTAATGTACAGCACAGGAACAGGCCCTTCAGCCCTCCAGGCCTGTACCAATCATGATGCCCTAACTGAACTACAAAAAAAACCTTCTGCCCTTACTCGGTCCGTATCCCTCTACTCCCTCCCTATTCATGTCCTCATCCAGATGCCTCTTAAATGTTGCCAATGTGCCTGCTTCCGCCACCTCCTCTGGCAGCGCGTTCCAGACACCCACCACTCTCTGCGTGAAAAACTTACCCCACACATCTCCCTTAAACTTTCCCCCTCTCACCTTGAATCTGTGCCCTCTTGTAATTGACACTTCCACCCTGGGAAAAAACCTCTGACTATCCACCCTGTCTATACCTCTCATAATTTTGTAGACCTCTATCGGGTCTCCCCTCAGCCTCCGTCTTTCCAGTGAAAACAATCCTGGTTTATTCAACCTCTCCTCATAGCCAACACCCCTGAGACCAGGCAACATCCTGATGAACCTTCTTTGCACTCTCTCAAAAATGTCTACGTCCTTCTGGTAGTGTGGTGACCAGAACTGCATGCAGTACTCCAAATGCGGCCTAACCAAGGTTTTATATAGCTGTAACATGATTTCCCAACTCCTGTACACAATGCGCCAGCTGATGCTTTCTTAATCATCTTGGCCTCCTGTGTTGCCACCTTTAGGGAACTGTGGACCTGCACGCCCAGATCCCTCTGTATGTTAATGTTCCGAAGGGTTCTGCCATTTCCAGAATAGTTCACACCTAAATTTGATCCTCCAAAATGCATCACCTCGCAATTGCCCAGATTCAACTCCATTTGCCATTTCTGTGCCCAAGTCTCCAATCTATCTATATCCTGTTGTATTCTCTGACAATCCCACCAATCTTTGTATCATCCGTAAACTTACTAATCAGACCTCCTACATTTTCCTCCAGATCATTTATATATACTATAAACAATAGAGGTCCCAGCGCTGATCCCTGCGGAACACCACTAGGTACAGATCTCCATTGTGAAAAACACCCTTCCACTGCTATTCTCTGTCTTCTATCACCAAGTAAGAAGTCTCACAACACCAGGTTAAAGTCCAACAGGTTTATTTGGTAGCAAAAGCCACTAGCTTTTGAAGCGCTGCTCCTTCATCAGGTCCACCGCTGGTATCTCCACATCATTCTATAACCAAGCCAGTTCTGTATCCATCTAGCCAGCCTACTCTGAATCCCGTGTGATTTTAGTTTTTGTATCAGTCTGCCATCTGGGACCTTGTCAAACGCCTTACTAAAGTCCATATAAACTACATCCACAGCCCTTCCCTCATCAATTATCTTTGTCACCTGTTCAAAAACTCAATCAAGTTGGTGAGACATGACCTTCCCCGTACAAACCATGCTGCCTGTCACTAACTAGCCTATTTTCTTCCAAATGTGCATATATCCTGTCCCTCAGTATCTTCTCCAAAAGCTTCCCCATCACTGACGTCAGACTCACCGGCCTTTAATTATTATGCCCATGGATTATCCCTGCTTTCATTTTTAAACAGGGGAACAACATTGGCTGTTCTCCAGTCCTCTGGAATCTCACCTGTCATCAAAGAGGGTGTGAAGATATCTGTTAAGGCCCCAGCTATTTCTTCCCTTGCCTCCTGCAGTAACCTGGGATAGATCCCATCCGGCCCTGGGGACTTGTCCACCTTAATGCAATTTAGGATACTCAACACTTCCGCCTTCGACATTCTCTGGAGCGTTCACACACCTATCCCTGACCTCAACATCCATCATGTCCTTCTCCTTGGTGAATACCGATACAAAGTACTCATTAAGGATCTCACCCACTTCCTGCGCCTCCACGCATAACTTTATTTGGCCTACTCTTTCTCTTGCTACCCTCTTGCTGCTAATATAAGCATAAAAAGCCTTGGGATTTTCCTTGACCCTGTTTGCTAAAGACATTTCATGGCCCCTTTTAGCCCTCCTAATTCCACGTTTAAGATCCTTCCTACTTTCACTAAATTCCTCAAGGGCTTTGTCACTTTTTAGATGCCTAGACCTATTGTCTGCTTCCTTTTCCTTTTGCTAAGTTTACAATTGCCCTTATCATCCATGGTTCCCAAATCCTGCCATTTCTATTCTTCATTTTTGCGGGGACCTGCTTGTCCTGCACTTCAATCAAGTGGCCTTTAAAAGTCTCCCACATGCCAGATGTGGATTTGCCCTCAACTGGCTGCTTCCAATCCACATTCCCCAGTTCCTGTCTAATTTGGATGCAATTAGTCCTCACCCAATTAAGCACCTTCACCCGAGGGCCAATCTTGTCCTTATCCATGACTACCCGAAATCTTATGGAATTATGGTTGCTAAACCCAAAATGCTCCCCCACTGAAACATCGATCACCTGGCCCGGCTCATTCCCCAATGCCAAGTCTAGTATGGCTCCCTCCCTGGTTAGATTGTCAACATACTGAATCAAAAAGCCCTCCTGGACATATCGAACAAATTGCTCTCCATCCAAGTCCCTAGCTCTAAGGGAGTCCCAGTCAATATGGGGGAAGTTAAAGTCACCCACCATAAAACTACTCTGCTTTTTTCACACTTTTTCAGTGTCTGACTACACAACTGCTCCTCTGTCTCCTACAGGATGTTGGGAGGTCTATAATACACTGATTTCACCCATCCTATTCCTGAGCTCCACCCATAATGCCTCACTACAAGATCCCTCCAATGGCTCCGCCCTCAGCACAACTGTGATGTGTTCCCGAATCAGCAATGTAATTCCCCCACCCCTTTTGTTTCCCCTTCTGTCCCGTCTAAAACAGCGATATCCCGGAATGTTAAGCTGCCAGTCCTGTCCCTCCTTTAACCATGTCTCCATAATTGCATAGTAAGAAGTCTCACAACATCAGGTTAAAGTCCAACAGGTTTATTTGGAATCTCAAGTTTTCGGAGCGTTGCTCCTTCATCAGGTGATCACTTGATGAAGGGGCAGCGCTCCGAGAGCTCTTGCTTCCTAATAAACCTGTTGGACTTTAACCTGATGTTCTGAGGCTTCTTACTGCACCCACCCCAGTCCAAAGCTGACATTTCCACTCCATAATTGCACCTACATCATAATTCCATGCCGTAATCCAGGTTCTCATTTCATCTGTTTTACCTGTTATACTTCTGGCATTGAAGCAAACGCACCACTGACCTCCAGTCCCTCTCTCTGCCTGCTCTTACTCTGCGCTATGTTTATCTCAGTCTCACTTTTTCCCCCAGTCTCTACACCTTCTGGCCTGCTGTTCTGGTTCCCACCACCCACCCCCACCCCACCCCCGCTTCCCCCCTCTCTCCCCGCTGCACTAGGCAGTGTCTCTGGGCAGATACCTCATTATGTCAATGGCAGGGGGCGGAGAGAATTGTGCTGTGAGACATTGCCGGTGGCAATCTCGCTTTTGGCCTCTCGCGGGATCTTGCATCCGCGGTAAAAATGGGCACAGAATCCCAGCGGTTAACTCTGTTTCTCTCCACAGATGCTGCCAGACCTGTTGAGCATTTCCAGCATGTTCAATTTTTATTTCAGATTTCTAACCTCTGCAGTATTTTGCTTTTGTGCCAACCCCCTTAACCTTTCCTGACCATTTAGATCTTTGGCATCCATTTTGGTTGCTTGACTCAGTACCCATGCAAGGGAACACTTTAACTAAAGTTCTAAGAGTTTAAAAAGATGACAGTCAAAGAATAACTACTCCTACATGATTATAGACGTGTTGAGTTCAGGATGGATGGCTGAAGGTTAAAATTCCAAAATAAAGATTCTTCTCAGAGACTCGGTACCTAGTTTGATGCTGCATGCCTTACTCCTGGTCAAAGGATGTGTTGCTTGGCAGATAAATTCCTTGCCACTGTATGTTGGACTGGACTTTAGCACTTGATTATTGATGGACCGTTCAGCTTTACCCAGGAAAATGCTTCTCCAATTCTTCCAGTGCAGTGAAGCCTGTGGTAGGCCTCCTTCCCAGCTGCACGACAGCATCGTGTATTCCAAACTCTTCACAGCGGCGGCTGAGCATTTGGGTTTCCCTACGGGTAACACTGAAAGCAGAAAAGAACTTCAAGACGAAACTAGTTGTGGAAAAATCTCTTGGACGAAAGAAGGAGCCGGAAAGTAAACACAAGCAAGACATTAGTGCGCAAAGAATGTTATAAACCACAAATCTAGTTTGTCGTCTTCTGAATCTCAAAATTGGCCTTCCTTCATAATCCCTTCCCTTGAGGGGGGGGGGGAGGTCATGCCTAAATTGTGGGCTGGATTTTCTGGCCCTTCTTGCCGATTGGATCTTCCGTTCCCGCCGAACGTGACTCCCACCGGCAAGCCACTCAAAACACTGTAGACATCGGCGGGACTGGAAGATCCTGCCAACTGCCGATGGAAATCTGCCATGCGGTGGCTGGAAAATGCCGCCCTGTGATACAAGGCCCATTCTAAATTCCTAATGATGATCCTGCCTTGTGCTCACCCCCATAAAAGATGTCAATAACAGCTATAGAATAGAATCCTTATAGTGCAGAAGGAGGCCGTTCGGCCTATCGAGTCTGCACCAACCACAATCCTACCCAGGCCCTATTCCCATAACCCCACATATTTACCCTGCTAATCCCCCTGACACTAAGGGACAAGTTAGCATGGCCAATCCACCTTTGGAGTGTGGGAGAAAACCAGAGCATTTGGAGGAAACCCACGCAGACACGGGGAGAATGTGCAAACTTCACACAGACAGTGACCCGAAGCCAGAATTGAACCCAGGTCCCTGGTGCTGTGAGGCAGCAGTGCTAACCACTGTGCTACCGTGCCGCCCAGTTATGCATCACCTCCATTGGTCATTTTTCCTCTACAAGTTTGAGATTTTCTTATAAAACAATTGCTTTAGGATTATTCCCAAAACAGAAAGTATAAACCTGTCTTTTTGCGTTTTCATCTTTGGGCCAAGTTTTCCTGAAAAATCTCAGCATGCAATTCATGTGTAAATGATCCGGTAAGCTCAGGGATATTCAGTGATACATCGTGTGTTGTATATCACCAGAACTTGCTGATTGATTTACACTTCCGCCATTTGATTCACACGGACATCATCTCTTCCAGGCCATCCCATTATTTTTAGTAACTTGTTAGGTTCGTTCAATGAATGCCCAAAAGTTCACCCCAAGAAATTAGGACTCAGACTTAACAAGTAATAATGGAAAGTCACAGAACTTTATATATCACAGAATTCTACAGTGCAGAAGGAGGCCATTTGACCCATCGAGTCTGCACTGACAACAATCCCACCCAAGCCCTATCCACATAACCCTACATATGTACCCCACTAATCCCTCTAACCTACACATCCTAGGGAAACTATGGGCAATTTTAGCATGCCCAATCAACCTAAACCGCACATGTTAGGACTGCGGGAGGAAACCGGAGCACCCGGAGGAAACCCACGCAGACACGAGTAGAATGTGCAAACTTCACACAGTCACCCAAGCCGGGAATCGAACCTGGGTCCCTGGCGCCATGAGGCAGCAGTGTTAACCACTGTGCCACCCTGCCGGCCAATCAACCTTTCGAGGCCAGAAAGGGCACAATGTAATCTGTTGATTTTCATGAAGGCGATTAGTCAATTACTGTGTAAGATTGGTAAAATTTAAATTGCAAATCTTTACATTTTTCTTAGTTTGCTTTGTCTTTTATCTCTCTCCCTTTAATCAGTCTTTCTTTTCTTTCGTTGTTTCTCTTTGTTTCTGATTTACCTCTAATTCTCTTCCACCTCTGTTGTTCCCTGTTTCTCTCACAACCTTCAGATCTCCTGGGTTAATCCGCAACCATTGATGGTTCTGGTTTCACAGTTAACAGAATCCCTACAGTGCAGAAGGAGGCCATTCAGCCCATCGAGTCTGCACCGACAACAATCCCATCCCAGTTCCTATCCCCGCAAACCCCCATATTTATCCCGCTAATCCCTCTAACCTACGCATCCCGGGATACTAAGGGACAATTTTGCATGGCCAATCAACCTCACCCGCACATCTTTGGACTGTGGGAGGAAACCGGAGCACCCGGAGGAAACCCACACAGACACGGGGAGAAAGTACAAACTCCACACAGACAGTGACCCAAGGCTGGAATTGAACCTGGGACCCTGGTGCTGTGAGGTAGCAGTGCAACCACCCCACCCACACAGAGCTCAAGTTCCAGATGCCCCATTGACCTCATTATCAACTCGCACTTCCGGTAATTTAAGATGGAAATTTAACTGGAGCTGAAATGTGCAGGATAAAGTCTATCCAATGACCCTCACAACCAGATGCTCCACTCCAGCGGGATTTAATCCATGTTGCTAGGAGATTGCAGAAGCTTTTATTACATGCACAGTGGGATCTATTCGCATTCTTCACCTGCATGTTGGAGCTTTCAGGGGAAGAGGGGTTGTTTTTGGAGGCTAATGATATTTTTCACAAGATTGGTGCAAAGCCCAACAACATTACTGAGAACAGGCGATTTGCTTGCTGCAAAGAACAAGATGCTGGATAAGTGAAAATCAGCTAGGGTTCCCAATCCTTATCAATGGGCTATGATTCCAACTGGGAAAGTGCTCATTGACTGAGGTCAGGGTCAGACTCAACCGGGTCTCTCTCACCAACAGATAGTCCAGAACAGGGGAAGGTGGACCACGGGAAAAGAGCACTTAACATATTCCAGCACAGTTGTTCATTAGTCATACTCACATGCAGTGGTTCTGCAGGACCAGTCTGCCCTCAGGGCTGGATGAGAGGCCCGGCAGGAATAGGTGCTGTTGTTTGAGGTCTCCCGTCCTGACTTCACTCTTGAAATACTGGATTGTCCCTCAGCGTCAATGCCACCTCTCGCCACATTAACCCACTGGAGAGTCGCTGGGGGGTCTCCACCTTCCCAAGAGCACCACAATGCTATATCCCGATTATCATTAACAGATAGCACTGTGCAGATGGGCCTTCCAGCAGGCAGATCTATACATGGCAGGAAGGACTACACAGGTTAGTAAGTCGGTATACGGGGAGACATGATGAACAAGACTGAACCTGGGTCCTACCTGCACTCTTTTTGCCGCCTCTTCCCATTTACAATTAGCCAACGGACAACCTGTTTCCAACAAAGGGGATCATGGAGCAACAGTTGGCCAGTGCCAACAGTTCAAGGGAGGAATGGAGGAATTGGAGTGGGAGGAAATTATTGTCACTGAGAGATGTTTGCAAGCTAACCTGGAGGTGATCATTTACAAGCACCCAGTAAAGTGCAAACTTCCCTTACATGCGGCAATTAAACTCTAACTGGCCTCAGACATCTCTTCAATTAGATCCAGTGATGCATAAAGGGGTGGGTTTGAAAACAGATTTAAAACATTAATTGCATCTTGCATTCTAACAATGCCTCCACTATTGTGAAACTGCCGAGATTCTGACTTACCATGCCCAATGCCAAGGAAGATGAATGGGTAGACTTTAACACACAACAGTGAGTCAGGCAAGTCAGTATTTTGAGGTGAATCTATGACTGTCAAGGAAAATGTTGATTTCAGTTTCAAGGAATGGTGAAATAAGTTTTCTGCAGTAATGAATTGGGAAAATGGAGAGAAACAATGTTTTTAAAGAATATAGCAAAGAAAAGTCCTAGACGAGAAATGCAAGTGAAACTCATCCCTAGTCTCCTCCCAATAACACCCAGATCATTCTGAAGGACAGAGATATGTGTGCCTCCATTAGGCTGCTTATTCAGAACATTCATCACTCTTCAAGGCCGTTCTTCTTAATATCCTCTCAACATTCAAGGTTATGAAGAGAGCAGATTACATACACTGCAACTCCTTTACCCCCCTGCAACCAGTGTCCTGTTCCTACAACATCTGAAGCTGCGTCAGTTTTTGGGGGAAAATATTGCTCAGGAGTCCAGTGTCCAGACAACCTCGGGAGGTGATTACGTTTTTTTTAAAGTTTATTTATTAGTGTCACAAGTAGGCTTACATTAACACTGCAATGAAGTTAATGTGAAAACTCCCTAGCCGCCACACTCCGGCACCTGTTCGGAAACACTGAAGGAGAATTTAGCATGGCCAATGCACCTAACCAGCACGACTTTCGGATTGTGGGAGGAAGCCGGAGCACCTGGAGGCAACCCACGCAGACACGGGGAGAATGTGCAGACTTTGCACAGGCAGTGACCCAAGCCGGGAATCGAACCCGGGCCCCTGGCGCTGTGAGGCAGCAGTGCTAACCACTGTGGCACTGTGCCACTATTAACAGGGCAAAGGTGAATAAGGTTAGCGTGCAAAGCTTAAAAGCATTTAGACAGTTACATGGGTAAGATGGGTATAAAGGGATGTGGACCAAATACGGGCAATTGGGACTAGCTTAATGGTTGAAAGAAAGGGCGGTATGGACAAGTTGGGCCGAAGGGCCTGTTTCCACACTGTAAACCTCTATGACTCTATAATGCTGCAAGGGCAACATTCTAGACACCACCAGATGATGCAGCTTTTATGCCATTTAGAATTCAAAGATTTTATTCATTTGGATGCATTAAGCCAATCTTCAAATGCCTCAAATGTGTGTGTTGTGGTTTGACTCAGCCTGCTGGAGTTGAGGATAGAATGATACTAACCCAATCCAGAGGCTACAGCTGGGATTTTCCGATCTTGCCAGTGACGCACATCATCACAGGGTGAACGCTGCCTCCCAGTGGTGGGACTGGAACATTGTTGGGAGGTAGTTAAGAGGAGCGTACAGCCTTCTCTTGTTACCTTATATCCAGCTTCCTGGTAGGATTGTAAACCCTTCAGGATTGGCCTGGGGTCTCCAGGAATTGAAGATCAATTTACTAGACACTGCTGTGTGTAACCCTGAGGAAAATGTCATCAGGCTGTTAAAAAAAGATTGGTTTGTTTTTTACTTTGAACATTTTTAACCAGATGTAGAAATCTTAGAAATCCTACAGCACAGAAAGAGGCCATTCGGCCCATCGAGTCTGCACCGACCACAATTCCACCCAGGCCCTACCCCGATATCCCACCCATTAATCCCTCTAACCTACGCATCCCGTGACACTAAGGGGCAATTTTAACATGGCCAATCAACCTAATCTGCACATCTTTGGACTGTGGGAGGAAACCGGAGCACCCAGAGGAAACCCACGCAGACACGAGGAGAATGTGCAAACTCCACACAGACAGTGACCCAAGCCGGGAATCAAACCCAGGTCCCTGGAGCTGTGAAGCAGCAGTGCTAACCACTGTGCTACCGTGTCGCCCCAAATATTGAAAATGGGTGGGGAAAAGGGTTGTTTGGCTGTAAACATAGAATCCCTACAGCACAGAAGGAAGTCCATCATGTCTGCACTGACTCTGCACCAGAGTACCTTACCCAGGCCCTATCCCTGTAACTCCATATATATAACCTATTAATTCCCCTAACCTACACATCATGGGAAACTAAGGGGCAATTTAGCATGGCTAATCCACCTAACAAACACCTCTTTGAACTGTAGGAGGAAACCGGAGCACTCGGAGGAAACCCACGCAGACACGGGGAGAATGTACAAACTCCACACAGACAGTGACCCAAGGCTGGAATCGAACCCGAGTCTCTGTTACTTTGAGGCAGCAGTGCCACTATATCAAGCATCATCCAGTTGGCTAATGAGTCTATTTGCTTTTTGAACAGCGTAGGAAGGCAGTGCGTCACAAGGATGGATGTGTTGGCCGACTGATGGATGGAGTATGGGGGGAAATCATGTGATGAAACCTTGAGGAATACATTAAATCACAGTTGGCAGCCCTGCAATCTGGGTAACCCCTCTTCTGTGCAATATTGAATGTGAGCTACTGTGACTGATCATAGCCAGGGTAATGGCAGAAGGTTTTTTTTTTAATATACTTTTCCAATTCAATCAAATCAAATCCAATTCAGAGTCTCAACAAGTTGAGACATTTCAGATCCAGGCTGACAAGACAGGACGGGAGACCAAAACCACCCTGTCCTGGGCCTGATCTACATGGGTCAAGCTGATTGGAGAAGGGGGAGGATCCTCCTCCAAGACTTGAGCTCATTTGCATCTTAGCCAAAAGGCCGAGATGCCGCTTTTAAAAATTGCTTCATATGAAACATATGAAGCCTCAGCGCAACCCCATGACCTCAACCAAGTGCAGATCCGATACTACACTTGATCTTAGCCAAAAGGCCGAGAAGCGATGGCAGAAGGTTACAACAGTTAGTATCACCCATTCATCCTGTGCATGTTATTTCATTGCCTATCAACTATACTTTTTAAGCACCGTATCGCATCACTTCATGCTGAAGATTGGCCTTATAATCGAGTTTGGATGATAGACAATTGGTTGCGAATAATACAAAAAATTTCACTATTTTTCAGCAAGACACTGCCAAAGGTATATCTGTAATTCGAGCCGAGAGCTGGCATTGCCCTGGATTGTACTTAGAATGCAAATAAAACCATCACAATTGTGTCAACTGCTTCCATTGTTTCCTAGTTGTGTTATGAATTAGTGTAGGATGTTACAACAATATACTGAGAGCACCTTAAAACACAAACGTTTATTAATCTCGCCTTTTCGATCTGCAATCTGTAACTTTGTCATGAAATGTTGGCGTTTATGGTAAAAAAAAATCAAAGGTGGAAAATCAGCCGAGGACAACAAAAAGAGAAGTTTCTCGAAACCAAACGATGTGAGATTAAAATCTACTCACAGTAGACAGTGAGTACGATGCTAGTCTTAGTCCTGGCGTTGAGAACTGTGTTGTGTGCGAGGCACATGTAGGTTCCTGTTTGACTTCGGGAAATTCGTTCAATGACAAACTGCTGCCCTGCGTAGATCTGAGAGTTATTGTGGAACCAGATGTACTGGCTAGGCGGGTTGGAAGAGGCGGAACAGATCATGGAGACAGTGTCCTGCTCAATGGCTGAGTAACCGACAGCGTTGAGAGCGTAAGGAGTGACATTGATGTCTGGCTGATCAGGACCATCTAGGAAAGAAAAGAAAGAGCCAACTTCACTTTAGAGACCTTTATTTTATTCATTCATCGGGTGTGTGTGTCGCTGGCTGGCCAGCATTTATTGCCCATCCCTAGTTGCCCGAGAGCCAACCACATTGCTGTGGCTCTGGAGTCACATGTTGGCCAGACCAGGTAAGGACAACAGATTTCCTTCCCTAAAGGACATTAGTGAACCAGATGGATTTTTCCAACAATTGATTCATAGTCATTACCAGATTCTTAAATACAGATTTTTTTAAAAAAATTCAAATTCCACCATCTGCCGTGGCGGGATTCGAACCCAGGTCCCCAAATACATTAGCTGAGTTTTAAGATTAATAGCCTAGCGATAATACCGCTAGGCCATCGCCTCCCCTGCTAAACGCAATTGTACAATACTTGCCCTTGAGGAAATGCAACAGATGTTCACCAGACCGATTCCTGGTATGGAGGGATTGTCATATAAAGAAAGTTTAAATAGATTGGGCCCGTATTGACAGGAGTTTTGTAAAATGAGAGGTGATCTCACTCAAACGTACCAAATTCTGACAGGGCTCGACAGGGTGGATGCAGGGGTGGCGGGGGAGGGGGGTCTGGAATCAAGGGACAACATGTGAGATAAAGTGCAGGCCATTTAGGACTGAGATGAAGAGGAACTTCTTCACTCGAATGGCGGTGAATCTTTGGAATTCTCGGCCAGAGGGGTGTGGGGTGTGTTCAAGACTGCGATTGTTAGATTTTAGCAGATTAAAAACATTAAGGGATATGGGAATAATACAGGAAAATGGCATTGACATAGAAGATCAGCCATTGGATGATCTCGAAGGGCTGAATGGCCTACTCCTGTTTCTTCTATTTTTATGTACTTTTGGATTTAACTTCATCAATCAATATTGATTAATGACAACAAGGCTGATCGCAGTCAAGGAGCTATCATTCTCATGGCACTAATACTTGCAAGCAAGAGCTTGAGTTGTAGAATTGGCCCTATGATGTGGAAGACATTTACATATTGTAATTGAGAGGCTCAGGGCGGGATTTTACGACCTTGCTCGGGCGAGATTATAAAATCCCGTCTGAGGCCAACAGAGATTTCTGTCCTGCGAGCCTCGCCTGCCCCTGGAAACGGGACGGGGAGGTGGTAATATTCCAGCCACAGTATGTGCCAAAGCACTCTCCAGTTAATGGAGCACTGTTTGCCGTGCGATGTAGAGACTATCCCAGCCAATTTACACCAATGAGATAATGAGCAGATAATCTTTCTGCAGTGATGTTGCTGAGAGACAGATGTTTCCCAGGGAGAAGTCCTCCTCTTTCTTTAAAAATAATGCCCTAGGATCTACCTGACAGAGCAGGCAGGGCACTGGTTTGACTTCCCACCCAAAGAAGGGCAACTCTGACAGGATTGCACTCCCTAAGTACTGGAGCACTCGGAGGAAACCCAAGTGCTCCAGTACTTAGCTCCAGCACTGAAATGTCAGCTTAGATTTTGTGTACAAGTTATTTGAGTGGGAATTGAATCCATTTATCTCTGACACAGAGGAGGCAGGGTTACTCACTGAGCCACAGCTGACATCTATAGATACATCTTGATCAATAGCAATAAAAACTAGCAGCAAATGGTGGCACAGTGGTTAGCACTGCTGCCTCACAGCACCAGGGACCCAGGTTCAATACCAGCCTGTCTGTGTGGAGTTTGCACATTCTCCCCGTGTCTGCGTGGGTTTCCTCCGGGTGCTCCCGTTTCCCCCCACAGTTCAAAGATGTGTGTGTTAGGTGGATTAGCGATGGTAAATGTAGAGTTAGGAGATATGGGATAGGGCAGAGGGAGGACCTGGGTGAGGTGGTCTTTCGGGGAGTCAATGTAGACTCGATGGGCCGAATGGCCTCCTTCTGCACAGTAGGGATTCTATGATTCAAACCAATAAGAGCCAGCAGATCAATGCAGACTTTGAGATGCCTCAATTGGAGCCAGTTGCACAGAATATCGGGGAGGGAGCTTTTCCCAGGGCCTGGTGTTACTCCTGTTTCCACAGTAGAGAGAAACCAGCTAACTAGAATAGAGTCCATACAATGCAGAAGGAGGCCATTGGTCCCATTGATCCTGCACCGACTCTCTGAAAGAGCATCTTGCCCAGGCCCTATTCCCGTAACCCTGTGCATTTAACATGGCCAAACCACCTAACCTGCACATCTTTGGACTATGGAAGGAAATCAGAGCATCCGGATGAAACCCATGCAGACATGGGGAGAACATGCAGACTCCACGCAGATACCAAGGCCAGAATCGAACCTGGGTCCCTGACGCTGTGAAGCAACCAGTTGGGCACAAAGTCAAATTTAATTTGACGAGCCTTTCACTGTAAATTCTGTAAAGTCTTCAGTCTGAGTAACGAAAGGAACTCACAGATGACATCGAGCCAGACGCGGTCACTGGTCTCTTCATTCACCTCATTCTTAGCGGTGCAGGTGTACCAGCCGGTGTGGTTCCTGTTTACTGAGGTCAGGTTCAGCAGACTGTCCGAGCTCTCACTAATGTTAACGGGACTTCTGGACAGAGCTGCCTGCCTGTTCCAGACGTATTCCAGGGGACCGGTTCCATTCTCCACAGAACACAAAATCGAAATCGCAGACCCTTCAACCGGAGCCGAGAGGCTCATCTGGACGGATGGTTTGGAAATTGGAACTGTTAAAGTAAAAGGAACCTGGTTATTTCCACAGAGCGAGCTAACATCTTCCACCTCTGCGTGTTCAGTTCGAAAACCTCCTGGCTCTAAGCCTGGTACACCGTTTCCCTTGCAGATTCCCAATGAGGTTCATTGTAAGTTCATGGAACAATAGCTCATCTGCCAGTCAGCCGCTTTGTAGAACTCAACCTTGAGTTCAACAATTTCAGTTCACAACCTCTGCTCCCACTGTTATAAAACATTAATGATTCTGCTATTACCATTTCCCCCACCTCCAGACCCACCTTTCATTTCGTTATCTGTCCCATTCCCATCTTTTTTTGACTCGCACCATTGTCCATTGAGCTGATTAACCCTCTCCTGTCCTCCACTCTTCTTGCTCATTGCCAGCCTTCTCCCTGTCTCTTTCTCTTTACTTGTTTAAAACCCTGACCCTTGGAGGACGAGAGGGGGGATTTAATAGTGGATAATGAGGAAATGGCTGAGACTTTAAATAAGTTCTTTGTGTCGGTCTTCACGGTGGAAGACACAAATAGTTTACCGAATATTACAGATCGAGAGTTGGTGGGAGGTGAGGTTCTTAATACAATTACTGTTACTAAAGAGGTAGTGCTTGGTAGACTAATGGGACTGAAGGTAGACAAGTCCCCGGGCCCAGACGGAATGCATCCCAGGGTACTGAAAGAAATGGTTGAGGTAATAGCAGATGCGTTAGTAGTCATTTATCAAAATTCGCTGGACTCTGGGGTAGTGCCGGCTGATTGGAAAACAGCTACTGTTACACTGCTGTTTAAAAAAGGAAGTAGACAAAAGGCGGATAACCACAGGCCGGTTAGCTTAACGTCCGTAGTTGGGAAGATGCTGGAGTCCATCATTAAAGAGGAAATAGCAGAGCACCTGGATAAGAATGGTTCGATCAAGCAGACGCAGCATGGATTCATGAAGGGAAAGTCGTGTTTGACGAATTTACTGGATTTTTATGAAGATGTGAGTAGTGCGGTTGACAGAGGGGAACCGGTGGATGTGGTGTTTTTAGATTTCCAGAAGGCATTCGATAAGGTGCCTCACAAAAGGTTACTGCAGAAGATGGGGTACACGGAGTTGGGGGTAAGGTGTTGGTGTGGATTGGGGATTGGCTATCTAACAGGAAGCAGAGAGTTGGAATAAATGGGTGCTTTTCTGGTTGGCAGTTGGTGACCAGTGGCGTGCCGCAGGGATCGGTGCTGGGCCCTCAGCTGTTTACCATTTAAATAGATGATCTGGAGGAGGGGACTGAGTGTAGGGTATCAAAGTTTGCTGATGACACGAAGATGAGTGGGAAAGCGAATTGCGTGGAAGATGCGGAAAGTCTGCAGAGAGATTTGGATAGGCTGAGCGAGTGGACGAGGATCTGGCAGATGGAGTATAACGTTGGCAAATGTGAGGTTATCCACTTCAAAAGAAATAATAGTAAATTGGAATATTATTTAAATGGTGAAAAATTACAACATGCTACTGTGCAGAGGGACCTGGGGGTCCTTGTGCACGAATCGCAAAAATTCAGTCTGCAGGTGCAGCAGGTGATCAAGAAGGCGAATGGAATGTTGGCCTTTATCGTGAGGGGGATAGAATATAAAAGCAGGGAGGTCTTACTGCAACTATACAAGGCACTGGTGAGGCCGCAACTGGAGTACTGTGTGCAGTTTTGGTCCCCTTATTTGCGAAAGGATATATTGGCCTTGGAGGGAGTGCAGAGAAGGTTCACCAGGTTGATACCGGAGATGAGGGGTGTAGCTTATGAGGAGAGATTGAACAGATTGGGTCTGTACTCGTTGGAGTTTAGAAGGCTGAGGGGTGATCTTATAGAGACATATAGGATAATGAAGGGGCTGGATAGGGTAGAGGTAGAGAGATTCTTTCCACTTAGAAGGGAAACCAGAACGAGAGGGCACAGCCCCAAAATAAGTGGGGGCCGGTTCAGAACAGAGTTGAGGGGGAACTTCTTCTCTCAGAGGGTAGTGAATCTCTGGAATTCTCTGCCCATTGAAGTGGGCTACCTCGTTGAATATGTTTAAATCACGGGTAGATAGATTTCTGATCGATAAGGGAATTAAGGGATGTGGGGAGCAGGCGGGTAAGTGGAACTGATTCGCCTCAGATCAGCCATGATCTTGTTGAATGGTGGGGCAGGCTCGAGGGGCTTGATGGCCTACTCCTGCTCCTATTTCTTATGTTCTTATGTTCTGACAGATCCCCAGTGTTCATCAGTTCTGATGAAAAGTCAGGAGGTGGAGTTTTACCTGTGTTTGTGCAATGTGGCAGCGGGTGGGAAAAGCAGCATTGAAGCCATCCGCCCCAGTGGCAGCCTTCTCATCATGTTGCTTGGCAACGTAGTACATAAAGGTTGAAGGGGAATGATCCCATGATGTCATGCTGGAGGAGAGGACTCTCTGGTTGAGCCCATCCTGACAGCAACTTTGTTTCTTAAAGATCGGGGCGCCATTTTTAAAGGCTGCCCTGACGCACAAAACTTAAAATGCAAACCCCCACACCTTGCATCCACCCCTCCGTGCAACCACCCCGGCACTGTCCCCTGGCACTCCCCAGGAATTGTTCTCTGGCATTGATCTCTGGAATTACCCCTGGCACTGCCCCCTGGCACTGCCCCCTGGCACTGCCTCCTGACACTCTCCCCCGTGAGCAATGCACTCACCTGAGCTCCTCCGGCAGGTCTGCCTGCCAGATGCATACCATGGGAGAGCAATTGTAATCCATAGCGGCATGCACTGACACCGGTGTGAATGGATAATGGGGCTGGAGAATCAGATATAGCACCCTGATAATGACATGCAAATTTATTCTAATGGGGTTCCCATTATGTCACTGGCGAGGGGAGCAGAGATGAGACTTCCCACCAACATAAAACACAATTTGGGATTCTCGGGTGATTTTCTGCTCCCGTCAAACAAACTCACCCGAGAAGTATGGAAGCCGAAAATCCCGAACAATGAGCTGAAACATTGGCCGGGATTCTCCCATCCCGCCTGCGGTGGGCTCAGTGGGGGGCGGGAGCAGAGAATTTGGCAGGAGCCAAAATGTCAGAAACCCGCCGGTGTAAAATCACATGGCAATTCTCCCAATGGCGGGTTAATGGCGGGTCAGTCTGCCCATTGGCTGGTGGCGTGAATGCTATTTGCATTAATTCGCATCTCATGAATGCTCATTAAAACAACTGCTAACTGGTGCCCCATCAGACCTTTCAATCTTGCCTCATGCCAGCGGGAAGTCATGTCGGTCTAAAACCTGATTGCTTAAGGGTGGCACACACAAGATGGTCTTCAGTTCACTAGAGACTTCGGGGTGAGTGCCACACTGCCATAGTGCTGCACTGCTCCTGACGCATTGTACACTGTACCCGAACAGGCGCCGGAGTGTGGCGACTAGGGGATTTTCACAGTAACTTCATTGCAGTGTTAATGTAAGCCTACTTGTGACACTAATAAATAAACTGCAAACTGGAAACCACTCTGCCGGGCCAGAACGATTCCTGCCTCCATCTCCATGCTGAGCTGGTCTTCATGGACAGTCCGTGCTGCTGGACCCATGGACCTTCCTGTGTCATCGAGTCAGGTGTAGGGTTGGGAGAGTACAGGGGTCTCCTCTCCCCCCCACCCCCCCGCACTCCCCCCCCAACCCCCACCCCACCCCCCACCCCACCCCCCACCCCCCCACACCCCACTCCCCCACCTCCCACCCCCCCCCCACCCCCCACCCCCTCCAACCCCACACCCCACTCCCCCACCTCCCACCCCCCACCCCCCCCCCCACCCCCCACCCCCTCCAACCCCACCCCGAGAGTGCCACACACCAGTGTCTATCTGGAAAGGAATGTGCTGCAGGATTCATGCAGCCACCGCGACAAAGGTCAGAATTTAACCGGGGGTGAAATACGACATGAGGCCCAGGGGTAGGGTGAGGCCTGACAAAGGGAAGAGGGGCAATGTGGATGGAGGGTGGTGAAAGGAGGGGGACAGGAAGGGTGAGGGCTCACAATGGCAGGAAAGGGACAAGGAGGTGGATGAAGAAGAACGATGGAAGGCAGAGGGAAAACTGAGGGGAGGGAAACTAGACCCCAACAAGCTGCAAGGGAGCCAAAGGAATACCACATTGCTTCCTGGAGGGTGATGAGACTTATTGGTCAGTGCTGTTCTGGTGCATCTTGAATGCTCGCCATACAGATTGTACCCAGTTTTAATTGCTAATCCAGGCCTTATAGATTGTATAAGAATCCTGTCAAGTGATTCACTTACTATCGTTCACCCTGTGGCTGATTGGTTAGCATCCTTGCAGGGAGGTTTGCCAGTGCTGTTGGGGAGAGTTTAAACTAACTTGGCAGGAGCGTGGGATCCTGAGAGAAGGTTCAGCAGGGACACATGTGCAGCCAAAATTAGACGAGAGAGCAAGTGAGTGAGGAAGGCATAGAAGTTATAGGCTAATTAAGGCACAAAGGAGTTTGGCAAGAGTGGATGGAATTTATTTTAATACAAGGAGTCTGACGAACAGATGAGTTGAGGCACAAATTAATACATGGAGGTTTGCTGTCACTGAGACATGGTTGAGCGGGAGGCAGGATTGGCAGCTCAATATTCCAGGATTAGGATCATCAGACAAGACAGGGAAGGAGGTAAAAGAGGAGGGGGTATCGCAGTTTTGATCAGGGATTCGATTACTGCAGGAGGAGGGATGATATCTCAGAAGGCTCTTCAAATGAGGCCATATGGGTAGAACATAAAGACCACAGAGGAGTAATCACATTGCTGGGAGTGTTCTATAGGCTCCCTAACAGTCCGAGAGAAACAGAAGAGCAGATATGTAGACAAATTTCAGAGAAGTGTAAACGTAATAGGGTAGTGATAATAGGGATTGCAACTTGCCCAACATTAACTGGGCTAGTCATAGTGTGAAAAGCTTAGAGGGAACGGAATTCCTAAAATTTACCCAGGACAACATTGTAAGCTGGTATGTAGTAGGCCCTACAAGACAGGGGGATAGTCCTGGACTTAAATTTAGGTAACAAAGCTGGGCAAGTGGTTAAAGTATCAGTGAGGGAGCATATTGCAGAAAGCGATCATAACTCGGTTAGATTCAAGATTGTTATGGAAGAGGACATGAATGGGCCTGAAATCAAAATTCTAAACTGGGCTAAGGCTGATTTTAATGAGATCAGATACGATTTGGCCAGAGTGAAATGGAACAGGTACTTTTTGGGTAAATCTGTATCAGAACAGCGGGGTGCATTCAAGAAGGAAAGAGGGAGGGTACAAGGCCAACATGTTCCAATAAAGAAAAAGGGTGGGACCAGCAAATTCAGTGAGCCCTGGATATCGAGGGTTATACAGCACTGGATAAAGACAAAAAGGGCAGACATCAAGGGCTCAATACAGCAGAAACCCTGGAGGAATATAGAATGTGCAAGAGGTTACTTAAAAAGAAAATTAGGAAAGCAAAAAGGGACATGAAAGGATACTGGCAGGTAGAATAAAGGAAAATCCTAAGTTGTTTTACATTAAGGGTGAAAGGATACCTAGGGAAAGAGTAGTGCACAGTAAGGACCACGGTGGTAATTTGTGTGTGGAGTCGGAGGTTGTACGTAAGGTTCTAAATGAATATTTTGTGTCAGTGTTCACTAGTGAGAGAGACAATGTGGGGATAGAGGGAGGACTGTGGTACAATTAAAGAAATTAACATCGACGGTGAAGAGGTTCTGAGTGGTCTGGCAGGCTTTAAAGTAGATAAACCTCCAGGGCCGGATGGAATGTATCCCAGGCTGCTGAGTGAGGCAAGGGAGGAAATAACAGGGACACTGACAATAATTTTCAATTCCTCTCTGGCCACAGGAGAGGTCACTAAGAGTTTTAACAACACCAGGTTAAAGTCCAACAGGTTTATTTGGTAGCAATACCATAAGCTTTCGGAGCGCTGCTCCTTCGTCAGATGGAGTGGAAATGTGCTCTCAAACAGTGCACAGACTGTGTTCACCCCAGTCCAACGCCGGCATCTCCACAACAGGAGAGGTGCCAGGGGCTGGAGGACAGCCAATGTGGGACCATTATTCAAGAAGGGAGGATACCAGAAATGAAGAAGCTTAGATACAAAGGAAAATTAGAGAAATTGGGCTTTGTCTCCTTGGAACAGCGAAGATTAAGAGGTGACCTTATTGAGGTGTTCAAAATCATGAACAATGTTGACAGGGTAAAGAGGATATTCTGTATCAACTAGTTGGTGTGTCAGTGACTAGGGGTCACAATTTCAAGAGGGTCAGCAAGAGAGCTAGGAGTGAGATGAGGAGAAACTTCTTCACTCAGAGAGTTGCTGGGATTTGGAATGCGCTGCCTGCGAGAGTGGTGGAGGCAGATTCCATAGGAGGTTTCAAAAGAGAGCTGGATACATATTTGAGAGTGATGAGTTTAGCGGGTTATGGAGGTAGGGCTGGAGAATGGACTAGCTGGGTAGTCTATACCTCCCTCGCTGCTGTAAAATTCTATGATTCTACAGACCAGGACTCTACAGGCCAGTCAGTCTAACCTCAATGGTGGGGAAACTATTGGAAGCAATTCTCAGAGATAGAATTAATCTGAATCTGGAAAGGCAGGGATTAATCAAGAATAGTCAGCATGGTTTTGTTAAGGGGAGGTCATGTCTGACCAATTTGGTTGTATTTTTCAAAGAGGTGACCAGGTGGGTAGATGAGGGCAATGCACTTGACGTCGTCTTCTCGGACTCCAGCAAGGCTTTTGTTAAGGTCCCACATGGGAGACTGATAACCAGGTAAAAGCCCATGTGATCCAAGGAAGTTTGGCAAATTGGATCCAGAGTTGGTTGAGTGGCAGGAAGCAGAGTGATGGCCAAGAGATGCTTTTCTGACTGGAAGACTTTGTTCAGTGGGGTCCTGCAGAGATCAATGTTCATAGAAATCATAGAAACCCTACAGTACAGAAAGAGGCCATTCGGCCCATCGAGTCTGCACCGACCACAATCCCACCCAAGCCCTACCCCCATATCCCTACATATTTCCCACTAATCCCTCTAACCTACACATTTCAGGACACTAAGGGCATGTTGGACCCTTGCTGCTTGTGGTTTATATAAATGATTTTGACTTGAATGTAGAGGGTTGATCAATAAGTTCGCAGATAATACAAAAATTGGTAGGGTAGTAAATAGTCAGGAGGATAACCTTAGATTACAGGAAGGTATAGACAAGCTGGCCAGATGGGTTGATCAGTGGCAAATGGAATTCAAGCTGGATAAGTGTGAGGTTGTGCACTTGGGCAGGACAAACAAGGCAGGGGAATACATGATGAACAGCAGGACCCTGGGAAGCACTGAGGATCAGAGGGACCATGGTGTACATGTACACCGGTCCCTTAAGGTAGCAGGAGAGGTCATTAAGAAGGCATACGGTACACTTGCCTTCATCAGCTGAGGCAAAGAGTTTAAGAATAGGGAGGTTATGCTGAAATTATATAAAACATTGGTTAGGCCGCAGCTGGAGTGTTGTGTGCAGTTCTGGAATCCACATTGTAGGAGGGATGTGATAGCACTGGAAAGGGTGCAGAAGAGATTTACCAGGTTGTTGCCTGGGCTGGAGAGTTTTAGTTATGAAGAGAGATGGGATAGACTGGGGTTGTTTTCCCTGGAGCAGAGGAGACTGAGGGGGGAAATGATTGAGATGTATAAAATGATGAGGGGCATAGATAGAGCAGATAGGAAGAAACTTTTCCCCTTGATGGAGGGATAAATGACTTGGGGGCATAGATCTAAGGTAAGGGACAGGATGTTTAAGAGGGGATGTGAGGGAACGCTTTTTTACCCAGAGGGTGGTGGGAGTCCGGAACTCACTGCCTGAAAGGATGGTGGAGGCAGAGACCCACATAACATGGAAGAAGTATTTAGCCGGGCACTTGAGATGCCAAGTCATACAAAGCTATGGACGAAGTGCTGGAAAATGGGATTAGAATAATTGGGTGGTTATTTTTGACTGGGGCAGACGCAATGGGCTGAAGGGCCTTTTCTGTAGAACTCTATGACTCTCTGATTCTAATTTATAAAAATGTTCATCATGACTGATATGTTGCATGTACCGAGTTCTATTTCTGTGCCATTTTTGGAGATGTACAGAGAAGCTAATAGTAAACATTCACTATGTACAGAAACCACCCAGGGAACAACATGTTAGAACTACAACATCTGCAAGCTCCTGATTAATCTTCCCACAAAGAAAACCCTCAATAACAGTAACTGAACACGAGTTAACCTCAGGATGTGCCCATTTACAACAAGCCAGTTTACTTACAGCTCCAGAACATTGCATCACACCCTCTGATCAAACAATGAACCTTCCGACTTAACATGAGCAATGCCAGGGAGGTCTGCCAGCTTACAGCTACAGATATTGGGAGGTGTGAGGCTTCACAGTTGAGTGGGGAACAGGCTGGATTGAGCAATGGGTTGTTTCCAGTTATGATGTGGAGATGCCGGCGTTGGACTGGGGTAAACACAGTAAGAAGTTTAACAACACCAGGTTAAAGTCCAACAGGTTTATTTGGTAGCAAAAGCCACCTAGCTTTTGCTACCAAATAAACCTGTTGGACTTTAACCTGGTGTTGTTAAACTTCTTACTGTTGTTTCCAGTTAGTCAATGTTTGTACAAAAGGTTTGTTCTAAACAAATCACGGAAAGGCTGCTCATTCTGTTTCGGTTCCGGAATGTTCTTTAAAGGATAAGTACAGTAAATTGTGGAGGTCTTGTGACATGATGGGTAGCATCCCTGCCTCTGAGCCAAAAGCTTCAAGTTCGAGTCCCACCCCAGGAGTTGATGGCCAAGAGGTCATGTTCCAATCGCGGCCAAACAGAATAATTGAATCTCTACTGTACAGAAAGAGCCCATTCGGCCCATTGAGTCTGTACCAACCACAATCTCACCCAGGCCCTATTCCCGTAACCCCACATATTTACCCTACTAATCCCCCTGACACTAGGGTCAATTTAGCATGGCCAGTCAACCTAACCGGCACAACTTTGGACAGAACAAAGAACAAAGAACAAAGAAAATTACAGCACAGGAACAGGCCCTTCGGTCCTCCAAGCACCCGACCATGCTGCCCGACTTAACTAAAATCCCCTACCCTTCTGGGGACCATATCCCTCTATTCCCATCCTATTCATGTATTTGTCAAGCTGCCCCTTAAAAGTCACTACCGTATCCGCTTCCACTACTTCCCCCAGCAACGAGTTCCAGGCACCCACTACTCTCTGTGTAAAAAATCTGCCTCGTACATCTCCTTTAAACCTTGCCCCTCGTACCTTAAACCTGTGCCCCTGAGTAATTGGCTCTTCCACCCTGGGAAAAAGCTTCTGACTATCCACTCTGTCCATGCCTCTCATAATCTTGTAGACTTCTATCAGGTCGCCCCTCAACCTCCATCGTTCCAGTGAGAACAAACCAAGTTTCTCCAACCTCTCCTCATAGCTAATGCCCTCCATACCAGGCAACATCCTGGTCAATCTTTTCTGTACCCTCTCCAAAGCCTCCACATCCTTCTGGTAGTGTGGCGACCAGAATTGAACACTATATTCCGAGTGCGGCCTAATTAAGGTTCTATAAAGCTGCAACATGACTTGCCAATTTTTAAACTCAATGCCCCGGCTGATGAAGGCAAGAATGCCGTATGCCTTCTTGACTACCTTCTCCACCTGCATTGCCACTTTCAGTGATCTGTGTACCTGTACACCCAAATCCCTTTGCCTATCAATACTCTTAAGGGTTCTGCCATTTACTGTATATTTCCTATCTGTATTAGACCTTCCAAAATGCATTACCTCACATTTGTCCGGATTAAACTCCATCTGCCATCTCTCCGCCCCAAGTCTCCAACTGATCTATATCCTGCTGTATCCTCTGTTGGTCCTCATCGCTATCCGCAAATCCACCAACCTTTGTGTCGTCTGCAAACTTACTAATCAAACCAGTTACATTTTCCTCCAAATCATTTATAGATATTACAAACAGCAAAGGTCCCAGCACTGATCCCTGAGGAACGCCACTTGTCACAGCCCTCCATTCAGAAATGCACCCTTCCACTGCTACCCTCTGTGTTCTTTGACCGAGCCAGTTTTGTATCCATCTTGTCAGCTCACCTCTGATCCCATGCAACTTCACCTTCTGCACCAGTCTGCCATGAGGGACCTTGTCAAAGGCCTTCCTGAAATCCATGTGGACAACATCCACTGCCCTACCCTCATCAATCATCTTCATCACTTCCTCAAAAAACTCGATCAAGTTTGTGAGACACGACCTCCCCTTCACAAAACCACGTTGCCTCTCACTAATACGTCCACTTATTTCCAAGTGGGAATAAATCCTGTCTCGAAAAATCCTCTCCAATAATTTCCCTACCACTGATGTAAGGCTCACCGGCCTGTAATTACCTGGATTATTCTTGCTACCCTTCTTAAACAAAGGAACAACATTGGCTATTCTCCAATCCTCTGGGACCTCCCCTGTAAGAAGTCTCACAACACCAGGTTAAAGTCCAACAGGTTTATTTGGTAGCAAATACCATAAGCTTTCGGAGCGCTGCTCCTTCGTCAGATGGAGTGGAAATGTGCTCTCAAACAGGGCACAGCGACACAAAATCATGTTACAGAATACTGATTAGAATGCGAATCCCTACAGCCAGCTGTTCTCACTAGCTGTTCTGTCTGGAGACAATACACATCTCTTTAACCTGTGTTTAATGCTCCCTCCACCCACATTGTCTGTATCTTTAAGACCTGGCTGGCTGTAGGGATTCGCATTCTAATCAGTATTCTGTATCTTGATTTTGTGTCACGGGGTGTGGTGGGGGGTGGTGCGGGTGGAGATGGTTGGTTGCATTCTCCTTATTTTAAAGTAAAGTAAAGTTTATTTGTTAGTCACAAGTAAGGCTTACATTAACACTGCAATGAAGTTATTGTAAAGTTACTGTGCTAAAGAATTAAAATCTCAAACTCACCCAGAACATGTAACCTGACGAAGATGTAGATAAGTTTTGCCCCGTCGTTGGTGTCGTACAAACTTTGACACGTGAATCTTCCCTCAGCAGCGAGTTGCAGGTTGTCTATGACCAGGGACGCACTATCAGAGAGGACCTTCACATCACCAAACATGGAGGCCATTTTCTGCAGCTTGGGGCCCATTCCATAGTTGTACAGGACCGCACGGATGTCACTGAAGCCAGGTCTAGTAAAACCCCAAATGTAAATGGTGGGCAAAGTCTGGCCGCATTCCAGGATCACAGATCGACCTATGACCCCTTTCACCTGGCTCTCGATGTACGTGACCTCCTCGGGATCCAGGATATCCAACCCTGAGTCAGAAAGAGACCCAGTTACATTCAAAAATTAAACGTTTGGGATGCTGGGAAGGTCGGGTAACATCAGCGGGGGGGAGAGAAACAAAATTATCATTTCAGCTCCGTGACTTTTCCACAGAACTGGAAGATGTTAGAGAGTTAACAGGATTTACAGCGCAGGGAAAGAATAAAAGGAAGATCAGTGATCAAGTGGCAGGCAGGAGAGATTAAACAACAAACGGAATGATGTGAAAGACGAAAGAGGGAGTGAGAGGACAAGAGTAACAATGAAAGATGGATGCAGAGGAAATGTAAATGCTTAAAGGGGAAGGAAGCATGGACGGCATGGTGGCACAGTGGTTAGAACTGCTGCCTCACAGCACCAGGGACCCCTGTTCAATTCTGGCCTTGAGTGACAATCCATGCGGAGTTTGCACGTTCTCCCCATGTCTGCGTGGGTTTCCTCCGGGTGCTCCAGTTTCCTCCCACAGCCCAAAGATGTGTGGGTCAGGTTGATTGGCCATGCTAAATTTCCCATTAGCTTCCAAAGATATGTACGTTAGGGGGATTAGGGGGATAAATGTGTGGGGGTTATGGGGATAGGGCAGAGCGGTGAGCCTGGGTAAGATGCTCTGTTGGAGAGTCGGTGCAGACTCAATGGGCCAAATGGCCTCCTTCTGCACTGTAGAGATTCTATGGATAGCAGCCCCAATTGTTCAAGATTTTCTTAAACAATGAAGGTGGATGGGTCAAGATTCTGGAGTATTGCTTGATTACATCTGAAGAGGCACGGTGGCACAGTGGTTAGCACTGTTGCCTCACAGAGCCAGGGACCTAGGTTTGATTCCCGGCTTGGGTCACTGTCTGTGTGGAGTCTGCACATTCTCCCCATGTTTGCCTGGGTTTCCTCCAGGTGCTCCGGTTTCCTCCCACAGTCCGAAAGTCATGCCGGTTAGGTACATTGGCCATGCTAAATTCTCCCTCAGTGTACCCGAACAGGCGGCGGAGTGTGGCAACTAGGGGATTTTGACAGTAACTTCATTGCAGTGTTAAAATAAGCCTACTTGTGATACTGATAAATGATTTCAGTTTGTGTTTGTACCTGTTCATACCAGGCAGCATCCTAGTGAATCTACCCTGGCTGTACCTTCTTTACTGGCACAACATTCTTCCTATTGTGTGGAGCTCAATACTGCACACACCCATATGTGAGCTAAACCGAGAGTGAATCGGTGAACAGAGTAACAACGGGATTTTCGTGTGAGTGGGAATTCAAAGCAGAGCGGGTAGGGAATGAGTAACTTAAATCAAGCGTAACAGAAAATAAATAAACATATAAATAAGTAATTCAAGAATCTAATTCAATCTAAGCAGCTAAAACTAAAATTAATTAAGTAGCATGTAGCAACATTAAAAGGTTCTGAATTATAATGAACGATCAATAAATAATAATGCTAACAATATTAAGTAAGCAATAATAAACAAAAACAATAAATAATGAATAAGTAGTAAATAAAAGGAGTTCATAGAATCTCTACAGTGCAGAAGGAGGCCATTCAGCCCATCAAGTCTGCACCAACCACAATCCCACCTGGGCTCTATCCCCACAACCCCACACATTTACCCTGCTAACTCCCCTGACACTCAGGTCAATTTAGCACAGCCTGTCAACCTAACCCGTGCATCTTTGGATCGTAGGGGGAAACCGGAGCACCCGGAGGAAACTCACGTAGACATGGGGAGAATGTGCAAACTCCACACAGACAGTGACCCGAGGCAGAATTGAACCCGGGATCCTGGCCCTGTGAGGCAGCAGTGCTAACCACCGTGCCGCCCAGTTAAGGCGATACAACATTGATATAACACTAAGTAATTAATTTACGTAGAATGATGGGATAGCTACAACCTGTTATCTGAAATTCTGATGTAATGTGGAAACCCAGAGTGCTTTGAATGTCCTGGATGATCACACGTGACATCCAGTGATCATCTACTCGAACTAGAGCTCAGGGTTTTTTTAATTCACTCGTGGGAAATGGCTGCTTGTCCATCCCTAATTGCCCTTGAACTGAGTGGCTTGCTCGGCAATTTCAGTTGAAAGTTAACCACATTGTTCTGGGTCTGAAGTCGCATGTAGGCCAGACTGGGTAAGGATGGCAGATTTCCTTCCCTAAAGGGACATCAGTGAAACAGATGGGTTTTTACAACAATCAACGATGGTTTCATGGTCATCAGTAAATTCTTAATTCCAGATATTTTGAATTGAATTCAAATTCCACCATCTGCCGTGGTGGGATTCGAACCCCGGGTCCCCAGCTGAGCTTCCGGATTAATAATCTAGCGATAATACCACCAGGCCATCGCCTCTCCTTTCTACATTTTGAAAATCTGCTGGAGGCACTGCAGAAAGCTGAGAGCTTCAGCCGGCAGCGCAGGAATGTTCCGGAACTATGACACCCTCAGACCTGTTTTCAGTGCTGAATGAGAGGGACAACACCTCAGCAGACTGCAGTCCAGAACCTGTCTGCAGGGTCACGGAGAGAGTGGCAGCAAAGTGCAGACCTGCAGTTGTCACATGGGATTCAATAGTCATTTGGCAGTACAGAACTTGAGTAAAGCTGGAAAAAGAGACACTTTGTCGAAACTTTTCATCTTGTACTCATCAGGAAACTTTGCAAGAATACCAATGTCAGGGAAAGCAACAAATTTATACTGATTGAGAAAAGGATGCTGATTGTTTGGAAAGTTAGCCCGATTGGTAGCGAATTTGCCAAGATGTTGTTTTCCCTTACATTGGTATTGTTCTGATTTGTCCTGATGAGTGCAAGGTGTAAAGCTTCAACAAAGTGTCGCTTTCTTCAACGATAGTCAAGCACTTCTCCATCCATTGACATGCGTCCTGTGCTGTCCCCCTGGTGTCAAGGTAAGGGACATTGTTGAGGGGGTGCAGAACATTTAGAGGGAAACAACCAAAGTCGTGGTCCATTGGGGTCCAATGACATGGGCGAGGAAAAGATTGTGGCCCTGTGGTCAGAATTTCAGAAGTTATGGAGCAGAACCTCAAAGGCAATGATCCTGGGATTACTCTCAATGTCACGCGTTGAGTGTTCATTATAGGTCACCAAACATTGGGAGTGATATAGAGAAGAAAACTCTAAAAATTAGAGGTTACTGAGAATGGGGAAGTTCAACTATTAACTATAAAACCATAAGACATAGGAGCAGGAGTAGGCCATTCAGCCCATCGAATCTGCTCTGCCATTCAATGAGATCATGATTGATCTGATATGATAATCCTCAATTCCATTTACCAGTCTTATCCCCATTATCCGTGATTCCCTTACTGATTAAAAATCTTATCTATCTCAACCTTGAACAAACTCAATGACCCAGCCTCTACAGCCCTCTCTGGAAAAGAATTCCACAGATTCACTCCCCCCTGAATGAAGAAATTCCTCATAATCTCTGCCTCAAACGGGGGACCCCGTACTCTGAGATTATTCCCTCGGGTCCTAGACTCTCACATAACGGGAAATAACCTCTCATCATCCACCCTGTTAAGCTCCCTGAGAATTCTATAAGTCTCAGTAAGGTCACCTCTCATTCTTCTAAACTCCAATGAGTGGCCCAACCCACTCAACCTCTCCTATATAAACTGAGAAATTAACAGGGAAAGTAGGGGGAGAATTCCTTAATTCTTGAATATTCGCTCAGGAGAACATTTTGGATCTATGTACACATTGAGAAAGGAAGCAGTACTGAACCTCATTCTAGGGAAGGAAATAAGGCAATGCAGCATGTTTCAGTAGGGGAGCATTTGGGAAAAAGTGATCACAATATCATGAAGATTAGAATGGTCATGGAAAATGACATGGAAGAATCAAATCTGATAAAATTCGCTGGGAAGAGGGCTCATTTTGATATGGTATAAAGGGATCTGGCCCTGGTGGATTGGAATCAAAGGTGAACTAGTGAAACAGCTAAATGATAGACAAAAAAGGCCCACCTGTGGAGAATCATCATAGAATCCTACAGTGCAGAAGGAGACCATCGAGTCTGCACCGACCACAATCCCACCCAGGCCCTATCCCCATAACCCCATGCATTTACCCTAGCTCATCCCCCTGGCACTAAGGGGCAATTTAGCATGGCCAATCGACCTAACCTGCACATCTTTGAACTGTGGGAGGAAACCGGAGCACCCGGAGGAAACCCACGCAGACACGGGGAGAACACGTAAACTCCACACAGACAGTGACCCAAGCTGAGAATTGAACCCTGGTCTCTGGTGCTGAGAGGCAGCAGCGCCACCGTGCCATCCAGTAAACAAAGGGGACATCATTAAGATAGGAAATTAATCTTTTGCGTGTCTTCACTAAAGAACAGGACTCTAACAATGTCACAGGAAGGGAGAGGGTAGGAGAGACATTGGATCGGATACAAATAGATAAGGAGGATGTATTTACAAGTTTGGCATTGCCCAAAGTCACCCAATCCAGAGAATGGATTTCATTAACTATTCTGGTGGATGGAGCCAGGGGCATTGGTGGTGGGAGAGGGGATAGAGAGCCAGGGGTGAATTTATTTAAGGTCTAGTTGCGCTTGAAGCCTCTTGCCCCCCGACATAATCCTTACGGCCAACAGAGAAGACACTTAACTCTGGGCTATATTCCAACCCCAGTGAAAGTTGCTAGAAGTGTGAGTTTTACCCCCAGTGCACCATACTGCTTCCCTGTAATGTAAAGCAATTATAGTATTGCTAGACATTTCCAAACACAAACACACTGCAGAACATCCCCCTGCAACAGCACTCAGTACATTTACACACTTCATTATTTGTGTTGGAAGGAAACAGTCAGGTTTGAAAGGATGAGCCTTAAAACTATATTTCATCCTATTGCGCTATAACTTCAAAATTACTTTCCCAGGGGTTTGGGCAGCAGACAAACCCTGCCTCAAATCTTACCCCAGATCTTACCCCAGATCTTACCCCAGATCTTACCCCAGATCTTACCCCAGACCTTACCTAGGGCCAGCGGGGCAAGAATCCAGAGAAACCGAAACTGGGTTTGAAATTTCCGAGTCAATCCATCACCCATTTCTGGACCATGCTGCTGCAGGATGTGAACACCCGCTTTTGACCAACGTGCTGGCAGGATCAGCGGCCCTGAGCAACCTATCTCAATCCTCTCCTCCACATTTCCATCCTCCGTACATTTTGCCCAGGGGTCCGGTGTGAGCAATCACGGTGAAGTATCTGCACTGACTCAGGCAAACGTGACCCATGGAACATGAGGCACTTGCAAGCTTCTCAGATTGACTCTGAATTATTCATCGACCCTTCTTTGATAATGCAGTGTCTGTTTACCAATGTGCTGTCAGTCTATCTATTATGCAGAGGTAAACCTTTCCCCTCGGTCCCAGTCATTTGTCTGATTACTTCCATCAATTCCAACATAAATCAAATCAGAATCTAACTCGGGGACATTTAGCCAATTTCAGGAGAAGTCACCCTTCACCGTGTGGAATTCCCAAGATGTTTGTGCTCCTCGCTCCACTTAGTGCTTATCACTGGCCCCTCAGAGAAACACTTTTCCCTCACCTCTGTCCTTCCTCAACTGTGTCACTTGCTCCCATGAAAATGAATCCATAATTGATGGGAGAACCCTGGGTATAAACTGGGCAAAAGGCCTCATGCAGTTGAACATAATGCTCGTTACAAGGTTAAAATAAGAATGAGATACAAGCTGGTATCTATCTAATCAGGGGTTGAGAGATTTATATATACAGTGGCACAGGGGTTAGCACTGCTGCCTTAAAACCCCAGGGACCCGGGTTTGATTCCTGGCTCGGGTCACTGTCTGTGTGGAGTCTGCACATTCTCTGCATGTCTGCATGGGTTTCCTCCGGATGCTCCAGTTTCCTCCCACAGTCCGAAAGATGTGCTGGTTAGATGCATTGGCCAAGCTAAATTTTCCGTCAATGTACTTGATGCACCATTGATTATGCAAAGATTTGTTGTTGGGAAATAACAGGCTTTTATTTACGAAAGAATTGGAGCACACCCAAACTGATAGCTAATCTGAACTGAGGCAAAAGGGGCGGAGAGCAGTCGCAGAGAAGGGTGGAGTCCCGGATTGAGGCAGCAGGGGCATGTCCAGACATATCACACAAACAGACAATACTACAGTGGTTCACCACAGTCCCTGAACAGGCGCCAGAGTGTAGCGACTAGAGGATTTTCACAGTAACTTCATTGCAGTGTAAATTTAAACCTACTTGTGACACGAATAAATAAATGTTAAAATACAATAATACATTCAGGAGGATTTACTAGACGAATACCAGGAATGAGTGGGGTTGTTTTACGAGGAAAGGTTGGAGAGGTCAGGGTTGTATCTGATGGAATTTGGAAGAGTAAGAGGTGACTGGATCAAAACCTCTATGATCCAGTGGGGTATTGACAGGGTGGATGTGGAGAGGATGTTTCCTCTTATGGGAGAATCTAGAATTAGTGGTCACTGATTAAAACTAAGGGGTCGCTCATTTAAGGCAGTGATGAGGAGAAATCTTTTCTCTCAGAAGGTTATGAGTCTCTGGAGCTCTCTTCCTCAAAAGGCAGTGGAAGCAGAGTCTTTGAATCTTATTAAGGCAGAGCTGGATAGATTCTTGATTAACAAGAGGGTGAAAGGTTATTGGGGGTGGGAGGGAATGTGGGGTTGAGATTACAATCAGATCAGCCATGATCTCATTGAATGGTGTAGGAGCAGGCCCGAGGGGCCAAATGGCCTACTCCTGGTCCCAAATCACATGTATACTCGTATGATTTATTTATACTCAATATTAAAGGAGTGTATAACAGACTGAAATCTAATTCAGCTGTTCAGTTGCTGTATGTGTGGGAGTGAGTCACAAGCTGGAATCTCAGCTAGCGGTTTAGCAACAATAATAATGGACGGCGTGGTGGCATAGTGGTTAGCACTGCTGCCTCACAGTGCCCGGGATCATGGTTCAATTCCGGCCTCGGGTCACTGTCTGTGTGGAGTTTGCACATTCTCCCCGTGTCTGCGTGGGTTTCCTCCGGGTGCTCCGGTTTCCTCCCACAGTCCAAAAATGTGCAGATTAGGTGATTGGCCATGGTAAATTGCCCCTAGCGTCAGGGGGATTAGCAGGGATTTTATGATCCTGATTTGCATTTACATGCATCATTAACATAATGAAATATCCCACAGAGCATTGTATGGCAAAATTAGACAACGAACCACCAACGATCCACCAAAGCGATAGATTTTAAGAAGCATCTTTAAAGAAGAAAGAGAAGTGGAGAGGTTCAGCAAGGGAACCCCAAGAATTTTGGGATTAGGCAGCAGAGGGCGTGGTGACCTATGATGGAGAGATTGAAGTCAGCGGGTGCTCAAGTTGGCAAATCAGAGGTCAGATGTCTCGGTGGGTTGCGAGGCTGGAGGAGGTTACAGAGAGAGGGAAAGGGGACTCCATGGATGGATTTGAAAGAAATAATGATAATTTTAAAGTGAGGGTGCTGGTTGACTGTGAGCCAGTGTAGATTAGTGACATTGGTGTGAGCACAAATATGGGCAGCAGGATGTTGGATTTAGAATGTGGGAGGCCAGCCACGAGTGCTTTGGAATAGTTGTCTGTGGAGGTAACAAACATCTGGATGTGGTTTTCAGCAGCGGACTGGCTGTGACAGGGGTAAAGCTGGGTGCTGTTACAGAGCTGGAAATAGGTGATCATAGAATCCCCACAGTGTTAAAGGAGGCCATCCGACCCACCGAGTCCGCACCGATAACAATCCCACCCAGGACCTATCCCTGTAACCCCAAATATTTACCCTACTAGTCCCCCTGACACTAAGGGGCAATTTAGCATGGCCAATCCACCTAACCCGCACATCTTTGGACTGTGGGAGGAAACTGGAGCACCCGGAGGAAACCCACACAAACAATATGCAGACTCCACACAGACAGTGACCCAAGCCGGGAATCGAACTCAGGCCCCTGGAGCTGTGAGGCAGCAGTGTTAACCACTGTGCCACCGTGTCGCCCCATTAATCTTGGAGATGGTGTAAATAGCTAGCTATAAGCTCATCTCAAGGTCAAATGTGACACCGAAGTTGTGAACAGGTTGACTTAATCTCAGACTGATGCCAGGGAGGGGGGGTTGAGGATGGAGTTTGGAGCAGAGACTGAAAACAGTGGCTTCAATCATCCCATTATTTAATTGAAGGAATCTTAGGCCAGAATTCTCCGGCTGTTCACGCCCCACTCCCACTAACAGTGAGAACAGAAAACATGACACTCAGCTAAATCTCCATTCACTGCAGTGGGACCGGAGGAATCCCAACCACGGCGTGGTCGGAGATTCTGGCCTTTATACTCACCCAGTACGGGATGCCGACTAAACAGTCCAATAATTTAGCAACAGTGGAGAGGTGGAGCTGGGTATTGTCAGGGTATATGTGAAAACCCGTGCTGCGGTTTCAGACAGGCAACATGTAGATGAGAAGGAAGAGGGGGCCAAAGATCGACCAATGGGGACAAATTCAGAAATAAGCGTGTGGGAACAGGAAGAGAAGTCATTGCAAGTAAATCTCTGGTTATGATCAGGTCGATAAGAATGGAACCAGGCAAGAGCAGCCCCACCCAGCTGGATAGCATTGGAGAGGTGTTGGAGAAAGATAGTGTGGTCAAACCTAGCAAAATTTGCAGAGAGGTCAAGAAGGTCAAAACAGGATGGTTTATCTTGTCACAGTCACTATAGGATTTTGAGTACATTTCCATACTGTGAGATGTATCTGAAATTAAGGATAACTGATGATAAGTTACAGGAACCTAATGGAGGGGTTTAGCTGATCTCATGGGTCTTTGAGACTGAAGCTTGAGACTTGGTATCGCCATCACCTAGCGCCAAGATTAGATCACTGCCTTAGAGCCATTCCCGATATAAGACCATAAGACCATAAGACATAAGAGCAGAATTAGGCCACTCGGTCCATCAAGTCTGCTCTGCCATTCAATCATGGCTGATATTTTTCTCATCCTCATTCTCCTGCCTTTTCCCCATAACCCCTGATCCCCTTATTAATCAAGAACCTATCTATCTCTGTCTTAAAGACACTCAATGACCTGTCCACAGCTTTCTGCGGCAAAGAGTTCGACAGATTCATCACTCTTTGGCTGAAGAAATTTCTCCTCATCTCTGTTCTGTTAGCCTGAGGTTATGCTCTCTGGTTCTAGTTTTTCCTACTAGTGGAAACATCCTCTCGACGTCCACTCTATCCAGTCCTTGCAGTATCCTGTAAGTTTCAATAAGATCCCCCCTCATCCTTCTAAACTCCAACGAGTACAGACCCAGAGTCCTCAACCGTTCCTCATACAACAAGCTCTTCATTCCTGGGATCATTCTTGTGAACCTCCTCTGGACTCTTTCCAAGCTGTAATATAACAAAGCTGGCTGTGAAGGGCTTTGGGATATTAGCAGTGCTTTAAAAATATCCTGAGATTATCCAATGTTACCACAGGGACTGCAGTGGTTCAAGAAGGCCCCATTTTCTCGAGGGCAATTCAGTATGAGCAATAAATGCTGGCCTAGCCAGCAATACCCAAGATGAAATAATAAATTAGATAATAATAAATTAAACAACAAGTGCTGACCTGCATGCTTTGGGTGAATGGACAACTAGAGGAAACCAGTTGTATAGTGAATGCAGAAACCCGGGGAATGTCAGGTCTGCCCAACTTTCACCTGTTCCTTCTTTATTAAAAGGCGGCTGCCCTAATAGAGGTCTTCAAATTTCTGGAGGTGTTTGATAGTGTATAGATAAAGAAGATGTTTTCACTTGTGTGGGGAATCCAAAACTAAAGATAGGATAGCCACGAATAAATTGATAGTGAATTCAGGGGAAACGCCTTTACCCGGAGAGTGGTGAGAATGTGATAGATGTGAGCACTGCGTTTCAGTGGGAGTTAGATATGTGCCTGAGACAAAAAGGAAGAGAACTTCTTGCCTGGGTGAGGTGAAGTCAATAGAGTGGGAGGAATCTTGGGTTGCCAATTCCCCGGGAGTGGCCTGGAGTCTCCAGGATTGGAGATCAATCTCCAGGTCAGGGCTAAGCAGAAATCTGGTCGGGACATTTAAAACAATTGGTTTTTGTCATTTTCTTTGATCATTTCTCTCTACTGGATATAAAAAGATTGAAAGTGTGGATAAAAGATTATTTGGCTGACAGTCAAACATCATCTAATTGGGATGGTTAGCACTGCTGCCTCACAGTGCCAGGGACCCAGGTTCAATTCTGGCCTTGGCTCGCTGTCTGTGTGGAGTTTATACGTTCTCCCCATGTCTGCATGAGTTTCCTCCAGGTGCTCCAGTTTCCTCCCACAGTCCAAAGGGTTAGGTGGATTGGCCATGCTAAATTGACCCTTAGTATCTTAAGATGTGTAGGTTAGGGGGATTAGCGGGGTAAATACCTGGGGTTACAGGGATCGGGCCTAGGTAAGATGCTCTTTTGGAGAGTAAGAGCAGACTCGATGGGCCGAATGGCCTCCTTCGGCACTGTAGGGATTCTATGGATTAGTTGGGTAATGAATCTTTTTGCTTTCCAATTGACGTAGGAAGACAGTGCGTCACAAGGGTGGATGTGTTGGCCGACTAATGACTGGAGCATGTGCGAGGGGAAGTCATGTGGTGAAACCTCCAGGAACACATTAAATTGCAGTTGACAACCCTACTTGTGTGAACAGGCTAGATGCTAGAATAGACGCATTGGGCTAAATGATGGTAAGTTCAATGTAACACTGGCGATCAGCTTGTTCTGTGTTTGGTAAGTGTCACAGCAACACTCAGGTCCTGGAGTCACCATGCATCTGATCGATGAACCTATTCGTAATACAGGGTGTGGCGTAATCACCGAAAGCATTGACAGTGTTGGCAGAGGGTTGAACACTGGAAGTAAGAGCTAACATTCTCCCCATGTCTGTGTGGGTTTCCTCCGGGTGCTCCGGTTTCCTCCCACAGTCCAAAGATGTGCAGGTTAGGTGGATTGGCCATGCTCAATTGCCCCTAGTTTCGGGGGGGATTAGCAAGGTAAATATGTGGGGTACAGGGATAGGGTGGGATTGTTGTCGGTGCAGGCTCGATGGGCCAAATGGCCTCCTTCTGTACTGTAGGGGTTCTATGATTCTATGAACATATACAATACAAGTGTGGTCATTCTCAGTGACATCCTCAAGGCCTAGTCCTTGTCTGCCAAGTAACCCAAACTCTTCACCCACCCACAGATTGCCTTGACAACAGGCCCCTTGGAGACAGATAGGTTTACACAATGACACGCAGACCACACAAGCCGATCACCAAAAAAAAGATCTAGAATCATTGCAAGCTCCAATTAAATTACCACCTTTTGCTCAATTGGACTCCACATTCTGAATTCTTGTACAGCAAGTGTCACTACCGTGAGAAAATATAACTTTACCACTGCTCTTTTCTTTGTAGGGACTCAAGCTCCAGTTTCACACAGTTGGCATACATCCAATGAAGCCTCAGATCTATCAGAAAACTGAAGCAAACAATAATAAATCATTCAGCTTGATTCTCGAGTGTCCTGGCTGGTATTAACCATCCATGTTATTAATGCCTAGGGATATTGCTCAGCTGTATCTCAAACAGCCTCAGCTCTATCATTTGATCATAATTGCCAAATACCAAACTCCAATGGCATCATAATTAAGTTCTAAGAATGAACAGAACGCAAAATTATATCCTGCAATTGTTCAACAAAGCAGATCTAAAGAAAGTCTAATGACAAATTGTTATATTAATCGTTTGGGCGCCAAATGGTACAATAGGACTAGGGTTCAAATGTACTTCGAGATCATGCAACGAGTTTCAGGTCACAATGAAAGAATTTGCAAGGCTGTCAATTCTTCTATATCACTGGGAAGAAAGAATGGGGAAAAGGTAAACAATCCTGTGTTGTGGAATATCAGACACCAACCCTTAAACTCCATGGAACCAGAGAATTCCTACAGTGCAGAAGGAGGCCATTCAGCCCATCAAGTCTGCACTGACTCTACAAAAGAGCATCCCACCAAGCCCTCCCACTCTGCTGTATCCCCATTACCTCGTGCATTTAGCATGGCCAATCCACCTAACCTACACATCTTTGGGCACTAAGGGGCAATTTAGCATGGCCAATCCACTTAATCTGCATATCTTTGGACACTAAGGGGTAATTTAGCACGGCCAATCCACCTAACCTACACACCTTTGGACACTAAGGGACAATTTAGCATGGCCAATCCACCTAACCTACACACCTTAGAACACTAAGGGGCAATTTAGCGTGGCCAATCCACCTAACCTACACACCTTTGAACACTAAGGGGCAATTTAGCATGGCCAATCCACTTAATCTGCATATCTTTGGACACCAAGGGGTAATTTAGCATGGCCAATCCACCTAACCTACACACCTTTGAACACTAAGGGGCAATTTAGCATGGCCAATCCACTTAATCTGCATATCTTTGGACACCAAGGGGTAATTTAGCATGGCCAATCCACCTAACCTGCACATCTTTGGACACTAAGGGGCAATTTAGCATGGCCAATTCACCCAAGCTGCATATCTTTGGACACTAAAGGATAATTTAGCATGGCCAATCTACCCTAACCTGCACAAGTGCCCACTTTTGACCCCTTGTCATCCTTGCCAACTTGCTGCTCCTCGGGCATCCTGATGCTTCAGGTTAGCCACCACACACCATTCTGCTCCTACCTCAGCACAATCTGCCACTAAGACTGCATTCATGTTTTCATCACCTAAGACTCAACTACTCAAATCAGCCCCTGGCCATCCTTCCAATCCCTTCATTTTACAGACACAACCAAACCATTGCTACTTGTATCTCAACCCATAGAAAATCCTGCTCATTCATTATCTACATCCATCTGGCTTGCAGTGCACCGTGTACCTATTTTAAATTCTTGCCCCTTCTTATTTCTGTGACCTCCTACAACCTTAGGTACATCTCCAGAATTCTTCATCCCTCTGATATCTATGGAGCACCCTCCCTCACTTTATCCCACCGCTGGTGCTCATGCCAAAGCCCCATTCCCGGGAGCCCTCGCCTCCAAAGGTCTTTCTTCCCCTCAAAGTCCCTCCTTTGAAACTCACCTCTGGCCTCCTGAGCTCCCCTTGTAATCTCTGTCCCTCAGTGCACATTTCTTAGCATCCCATTAGGAAGTGTTTTTCCGAATGTGAAAGGTATGCTTTGACTGAGGGCATTGGTCTTTCAAAGGACTGACACCAAAGAGACTTTAGCACTGGCATGACCAGGCTGCGTTGTCTTGCCAAAGGCCTTTGAATCCTCTGTGTAGCCGAACTCTGTGTCATATGGGACCAGATGGCCTGGCACATGGATCACCACTTTCATCTGTTAAAGCGGCCAATGCATCCGGTCTTGGCAATAGTTCTGATCCTCACAGCGGTGCCCCAAATGTGGTATGCATTGTTTCTGCAAGCTTCTTCTAAATGACTAGGAAAAACAATTTAGCCACCAAGTCATTTCTAAACCATTCTCTTGCAGATGCGAAGTTCTTATGTTATGTTGCATTCCATTGCTTATGAGTAAAGTTGTTTTATCTGGAGAAATCTTTCCGATGCCAGCACTTCAATCTTCAAGTGCAGATGTTGGCTCAATTAATGTCACTGGAAAAAAATGGCCAATTACAAAGATCAAAATGGAAAGCTGATATACTATGCAGCTTAAGATGGAGATTTTATTCTCCATTAGGCCAAGATATTTGCATTGATCAAGAACGTCTGTTGAAGCTTCAATGACTTTCAATTCCCCACCCTGTAAAGCTGTGACTATCAGTTAACACCATGAGATGCAGTTTAACCGAGAGCAGCTTTTTATGCTGGGCCTGCACAGGCGAACATATAGAATTACACATCCAGTTCAATCCATCATTAGCGACACAGAAGAATGCTTAGAGTGCAGAAGGAGACCTGTCTGTGTCGGCTCCCTGCAAGAGCAATCAGTCCCACGGCTTTCAAGAAGCAGTTAGATATCGTAGTTGAGGCAAAGGGGATCAAAGGACATGGGGGGAAGGCGGGGGATCAGGCTATTGAGTTGGATGATCAACCATGATCACAATGAATGGCGGAGCAGGCTCGCAGGGCTGAATGGCCTCCTCCAGCTCCTATTTCCATGTTTCTCCCCACCCTTATTCCAAAGATAACAATTATTTTATCTCCACATAATTATCCCATTCTCATTTGAAAACCATGATTGAAACTGCCTCGCCCATAATGTCAGGCTCTACTAGATTCCAACCAGTCTTTGCATGAATAAGATTTCCCTCGTGTTGCCATCAATTCTTTTGCCACACGCCTTAAATCTGTGTCCCCCTCATACTCAGCCCTTCCGCCTATCTACTCTCTCCGGTCACCCCTTGACTCTGAACACCTCAGAACAGCCTTCTCTCAAACGCCTCTTCCCAAAGGCGAATAGCCACAGCTTCTCCAATCTATCCGCATTATCTTTTATTTATTCATAAGACATGGGTGTCGCTGGCTGGGCCAGCATTTATTGCCCATCCCTAGTTGCCCGAGGGCAGTTGAGAGTCCCACATTGCAGTGGGTCTGGAATCACATGTAGGCCAGACCAAGTAAGGACGGCAGATTTCCTTCCATAAAGGACATTATTGAACCAGATGGGTTTTTCCAATAATCGACAATGGTTTTATCTGTAGATTCTTAGTTATAAATATTTCTTATTGAATTCAAATCCCACCATCTGACATGGCGAGGTTTGAACACAGGTCCCCAGAACATTAGCTGAGTTTCTGGATTAATAGTCTAGCAATAATACCACGAGGCCATCACCTCCCCTATAGGTGGGTCTGTAGGTGGGCAGACTAAGAGGTAGGTAACCCCATCATGATGTTCATAGGAACAGGAGTAGGCCATTCAGCCCTCCACCCCCCCCCCCCCCCCCCCGCCCCCCAGGCCTGAACCACTATGTAATTAGATCATGATCAATCTGTGTCTTATCTATCCACTTCCCAAGGCGGCACAGTGGCACAGTGGTCAGCACTGCTGCCTCACAGCTCCAGGGACCCGGGTTGCATTCCCAGCTCGGGTCACTGTCTGTGTGGAGTTTGCACATTCTCCCCGTGTCTGCGTGGGTTTCCTCCGGGTGCTCCGGTTTCCTCTCACAGTCCAAAGATGTGCGGGTTAGGTCAATCGGCCATGCTCAATTGCTCCTTAGTCACAGGGGGACTAGCTAAGGTAAATACACGGGGTTACGGGGATAGGGCCTGGGTGGGATTGTGGTTGGTGCAGCCTCGATGGGCCAAATGGCCTCCTTCTGCACTGTGGGGATTCTATGATTCTGTTCTGCAGGGTTGCCAATGCTGATGGCATAAATTTCCAGATATCTAATCACAGGATATAAAAAGCAGAAAACACTAAGTGATCAGTGGGTCTGGCAGCGTCGATTGAGAGAGAACAAAAGATAATGAGGGGGGGGGGGGAGCGATCTTATCAGAACTTGTCAAAGTTCAGGTTCAGTCCGAAAGCTGGTGTCTAATTCTCCAGTTACACAAACCAGTTTTCTCTCCAGATTTTGCACCACTTTAAAGAAAGAAATGAGTGACGGTTTGTGCTGTTTGTTGCGGGGACGGCAACAGACTTCACAGAGATCGGGATGCCATCTTTAACGGGTGCCTCAGTCAGAAATAAAGATAAATCCCCCTCTCCCCATCCACGTGGAGGTATTGGGGGCTCTCCCCCACCCCACCCATCTCTATCCTCATCGCCAGTATTTCCCCAACGCATCCCCCCCAATGCCCCCCCCCCCTCGACAATCATTGCCAGAATTTCAACCACTCAGTGAGCGTTCTCTCCCCACCCCCACCACACACATAAACCCTCCCCCCCGCCATTGTGCTCCCACTAGGACCCACCCCTGGCACTGCCCCCTAGCACAGGTTGGCACTGCCAGTTTGTCAGTGCCAACCTCAGCCAGGGGGCAGTGTCGGGAGCATTGCGATGGAACTGCCCGACAATGTTCCTTTCCCCTGGGGGCTTCCTCACGCATAGAGAATCTGGTCCCAAGACCCCATAGAACCATGCAATCCCTACAGTGCAAAAGAAGACCTTTTACCTTTTAAAATAGGCAATCCACATAACCTGCACACCCCACCCAGAGTTTCAAGGGTCTTTCATCAGCACTGAAGAAAGATAGAAACATAATGGACTTTGAGCCAGTGAAAGAGGGGAGGAAACACAGACAAAAGGGAAGATCTTTAATCCGTTGCCAGACCAGTCAGGAAAAAGTGGAGTTGGCAACGCTCCAGGATTGGCCTGGAGTTTCCAGATTTTGAAGATCTGTCTCCAGGACAGTGCAGTGTGCCACCCTGGAGAAAAATCCTCAGAAACTAAAAATTGTTAGATTTTTGCTTTCTATTCTCAACAAAGTGAAATCTCATGGGATCCAGGGTCAGGTGGCCAATTGAATACAAAAATGGCTTGATGACAGAAGATGGTTGTTTTTCAAACTGGAGGCCTGTGACCAATGGTGTGCCTCAGGGATCAGTGCTGGACCCACTGTTATTTGTCATTCATATTAATGATTTGGATGAAAATTTAGTAGGCATGTTAGCAAGTTTGCAGATGACACCAAGATTGGTGGCATAGTAGACAGTGAAGAAGGTTATCTCCGATTGCAACGGGATCTTGATCAATTGGGCCAGTGGGCTGATGGAGTTTAATTTAGATAAATGTGAGGTGATACATTTTGGTAGATCGAACCAGGGCAGGACTTACTCAATAAATAGTAGGGTGTTGGGGAGAATTATAGAGCAAAGAGATCGAGGGGTACAGTTCATAGCTCCTTGAAAGTGGAGTCACAGGTGGACAGGGTGATGAAGAAGGCATTCAGCAGTTGTACAAGACATTGGTAAGGCCACACTTGGAATATGTGCACAGTTCTGGTCACCTTATTATAGAAAGGGTATTATTAAATTAGAAAGTGCAGAACAGATTTACTAGGATGCTACCAGGACTTGATGGTTTGAGTTAAGAGAGGCTAGATAGACTGGGACTTTTTTCCCTGGACCATAGGAGGTTTAGGGATGATCTTATGGAGGTCTATAAAATAATGAGGGGCATAGATAAGGCAGATAGTCAACATCTTTTCTCAAAGGTGGGGGAGTTTAAAACTAGTGGCCATAGCTTTAAGGTGAGAGGGGAGAGATACAAAAGGATCCAGAGAGGCAGTGTTTCACTCAGAGGGTGGTGAGTATCTGGAATGATATCTGGAATAGTTAAGAAAGCCCACCAATGCCTCTACTTTCTCAGGAGACTAAGGAAATTTGGCATGTCAGCTACAACTCTCACCAACTTTTACAGATGCACCATAGAAAGCATTCTCTCGGGTTGTATCACAGCTTGGTATGGTTCCTGTTCTGCCCAAGACCGCAAGGAACTATAAAAGGTCGTGAATGTAGCCTAATCCATCACGCAAACCAGCCTCCCATCCATTGACTCTGTCTATACTTCCTGCTGCCTCGGCAAACCGACTCAAGAACAGCTTCTTCTCTGCTGCTGTCAGACTTTTGAATGGACTTACCTTTCATTAAGTTGATCTTTCTCTACACTCTAGCTATGACTGTAACATTACATTCTGCACTCTCTTGTTTCCTTCTCTATGAACAGTATGCTTTGTCTGTATAAGAAACAATACTTTTCACTGTATGTTAATACATGTGACAATAATAAATCAAATCAAATCAAATGTGTTGGCCAATTAATGGCTGGGGAATGGGGGGAAAGGCAAGTGATGAAACCTCCAGGAATACATTTAGAACATAGAACATTACAGCGCAGTACAGGCCCTTCGGCCCTCGATGTTGCGCCGACCTGTGAAACCAATCTAAAGCCCATCTAACCTACACTATTCCAATATCATCCATATGTTTATCCAATGACCCTTTAAATGCCCTTAATGTTGACGAGTCCACTACTGCTGCAGGCAGGGCATTCCACGCCCTTACTACTCTCTGAGTAAAGAACCTACCTCTGACATCTGTCCTATATCTATCACCCCTCAATTTAAAGCTATGTCCCCTTGTGCTAGCCATCACCATCCGAGGAAAAAGGCTCTCACTATCCATCCTATCTAATCCTCTGATCATCTCGTATGCCTCTATTAAGTCACCCCTTAACCTTCTTCTCGCTAACGAAAACAGCCTCAAGTCACTCAGCCTTTCCTCATTTAATCACAGTTGGCAACACTAAGCAAAGGGAGTATCAGTAGTTACGGTAAAAGAAACAGAAGATTTATCCGGAGTAAGTGAGTAAAAAGCCTGTTTTACATCACATGTCTTTCTTTTTAATTGACTTCAGTGAGAATGAAACGTGAAAAACACATAAAATACAGAGCTTCCCCAAAGCCTGTTGTCACCAGCCTGGAGAGGGGAGTTGGGGTTCTTCCCTGCTAGCTGAAATACTCCGCTTTGATATAATACACACCCATCACTGCCGCCAATGCCTCTCGAACATTTTTTTATAATGAGAGCAGGATATTCTGTAAAATCCTCCAAGATTAAAGCGAAATACTGCGGTTGCTGGAAATCTGAAATAAAAACAGAAAGTGCTGGAAAAACTCAGCTGCCAGAATTTTACTGCCCCACCCACCACGGGAATCGGAGTGTTCGAGGGGCGGAGCATGGAAAGTTCTGTTGGCCTCAGGTGGGATTTTATGGTGTTGGGACGAGCGAGGCCATAACATCCCACCCTACAGGTCTGTCAGCATCGGTGGAGGGAGAAACAGAGTTAACGTTTCCAGCCCAATATGGCTCTTCTTCCAAATTCAGACTCAAAACATTAAAGTCGGGCGGGACTTTCTGGCCATTGATCGGTGGTGGGATCTTCTAGTCCCGCCAACGTGACCCCCTGCCCCTCCACCCCCACAGGTTCCCCAGTGACAAGGGATGCAAACAACAGGAAATCCAGTTGACAGCGACTGGACTAGCTGGCCAATGGCGGGCCACCTCCGCCACCGCGAAACACGCCAGGGGGAGTATGGTAAGTCCCGCCCTCTGCGGATGCTGAGGTTTTCCAGCACTTTCTGTTTCCATTACAATCCTCCCAAGTGTAAGCCTTCTATATTGTATATAGATTAATTTACCATCCTGCTTTTCAATTATTTTCCTGTGATAATCCACCCCAATGCTTTGCTTCCATTTTGATGGGCCTGTTAACCTACTTTGAATGTTGCAGGTCACTAACACTCTCTGTACTTGTGTCTACCTCGGGGAGAGGATCTCAACCGGATGATCAGGTGAAGCTCCATGGAATTGCTTCAGAAAGGCACTGGCGTTGTGGTGTTCTCGCTGGACTATTAATCCAGAAACTCAGCGAATGTTCTGAGGGCCCAGGTTTGAATCCCGCCACGGGGGATTGTGAACTTAATAAAAACTTATCTGGAATTAAGAATCTACAGATGACTATGAAACCATTGTTGGAAAAACCCGTCTGGTTCACTAATGTCGTTTTAAGCTTAAAGTTTATTTATTCACGTCACAAGTAAGCTTACATTAACACTGCAATGAAGTTACTGTTAAAATCCCCTGGTCGCCACACTCTGGCATTTGTTCGAGTACACTGAGGGAGAATTTAGCATGACCAATGCACCTAGCCAGCACGTCTTTCAGGCTGTGGGAGGAAACCGGGGCACCCGGAGGAAACCCACGCAGACATGGGGAGAACGTGCAGACTCCACACAGACAGTGACCCAAGCCGGGAATTGAACTCAGGTCCCTGGCGCTGTGACGCAGCTGTGCTAACTGTGCCACCGTGCTGCCAGGGAAGGCAGTCTGCCGTCTTTACTTGGTCTGGCCTACATTTGACTCCAGAGCCACAGCAATGTAGTTGACTCTCAACTGCCTTTGGGCAACTAGGGATGGGCAATAAATGCTGGCCAGCCAGTGATGACCATGTCCCATGAATGAATAAAGAGATTCCGATCTCTTGGAGACCCTGTTGGCACAATGAATGCTTGCCACCATGTGCTACTTAATTATAGCAGCTAGCTTGAGCCTTGACAAACACTGGGCAACATCAAACACAGCTCTGTATCCATGTAATAATAGAGAATGATATAGAGAAGATGAAGATTTGATATGCTTCATGCGCGGGCCTGTCCTATTGAATAATTCACACTGTTACTAGGAATGTGTGACAGATTGAGTTTCTAATTCTATTCATCAACCGCTGAGAGGTTCCGAGCCAGCTAATGTCAATAATTCAGCTGCTTGTTTTACAATATTTATCACAGAAACACGCACACTGTGAAGCACAACAGTGCTGTACTGCAGCAATGTGCGTGTTCAAGAATGTTCCTGGCCAGCGATGAATCGGTGGGTCAACACAGCTGCAGGAGTGGCACAGAGCAAGCAGACCATGATTCCAACCCCAGCTTAAACCTGTGCCAAATGAGTTGATCATAGCTGAGGAAGGCAGTCAGGACTTTGCAATGTGGTCAGTGTTAGATTCCCCCCACTCGATGGAGGGTCATCTAATGGAGCAGAGAGTGCAGATTGTAACTGAATTCAAAAAAATGGAGAGTAAAGGACCCCACTCCTGATTATTGTCCAGGACGGCACAGTGGCACTGCGGTTAGCACTGCCGCCTCACAGCGCCAGGGACTCGGGTTCAATTCCTGGCTTGGGTCACTGTCCGTGTGCAGTTTGCACGTTCTCCCCGTGTCTGTGTGGGGTTTCCTCCGGGTGCTCTGGTTTCCTCCCACGGTGCATAAATATGCAGGTTAGGTGGATTGGCCATGCTAAATTGCCCCTTAGGGTCCCAAGATGTGCAGGTTAGGTGGATTAGTGGGGTAAATACATGGGGTTATAGGGGATAGGGCAGGGCTGGGTAAGATGCTTAGTCGGAGAGACAGTGCAGACCTGATGGGCCAAATGGTCTCCTTCTGCACTGTAAGGACTCTATGATTTCTGTGACTTTCTAACCGATGGCTACACAGCGAAACGCAGAGTCTTGTGGAAGAGAGAGAGACACATGGAATCCTGGCAAGAACACACACATGGACATCAGTTGAAGACAGGGTGGATCAAGGCTACCACTTGCTTTCTCAGTTGAATAATCCATCCATATTCGCTGTCAAGACAGATATAAAGAATGGACTCAATGATATCTCTCCGACGTCCGTCATAAGCTTCAAGTCCCAGTCCAGAGAACTGAACACATAAGGAGCAATTTAACCCAGCTCTTCTCAGCAATAAACATGCTGAGAAATAAACAGACCTGCTGACTTACGCTGGAGGCCACGGGTCAGGGTTAGTGGGCAGTGTGAGACCCCCCCACTGCCAACAATAAACCGGAGGCAGGAATGGCCACCACACACAATCTGCCCCCTTGTGGCAGGTTGGGCAATTAGACTCATTAATGAGCCACTTGACACCAATTCTTTCTCCGCTGACCTGGATTTAGGGGTGTCTCGGGGATTAAATGGGACTCACACGCCACTACCCCGCCTTCTAAATGGTATCCAGCGAACACTGTCAGGTTTTCCCTGCAGTCTCGGAGGGAAATCTGTGGTTCACAGCACTCAGTGTTTGATCAAATGGACCTGCCTTCAGGTAGTGTTTGGGGGTATGGTGAGGGGAGAGGAGGTGGTGGTGGTGGGCGGGGTTGGGGGTGAGGGGAGAGGAGGTGGTGGTGGCGGGGGGGTTGGGGGTGGGGGGGAGGAGGTGGTGGTGGGGGAGGCGGGTGTGTGGGGGAAGAAGGAGGTGGGGGGGAGAAGTAGGTGGGGGGGAGAAGGGGAGAGAAGTGGAAGAGAGGGGGGTGGGAGAAGAAGGGGGGGGTGAGAGAAGAGTGGAGGGGGAGAAGGAGGTGGGGGAGAAGGAGGAGGTGGTGGGGGGGGGGGGGGAGAGGAGGTTTTGGGAGGATCTTGGGACAGAAAGCCAGTCCTCTGAGCGTGCCCTGACCGCCCCTGCTCCAATCTCTCGTGGCTCTCTCCCCTCTACCTCCTGTCCCGCCCCATTCTCCCGGGGATCCGCCACCTTCCCGGTGAAGCTCTTCCAGCTTTACCGGCTACTGCAGCTCCTCCTATTGGTGTTGCCGGAAATGGAGAATAGCCAGCCTCTGATTGGCTGGCAGCTCTAACAGAGGGGATTTCCTTGCTGGGATTTCGATCTGATGCTGATGAGCTAATTAGCTGATGCGGGGTTCCTCCCAGTTTTCCCACCGGGGGTTAGACCACCATCAGTCACATTAAATCCTGGCCACAATCCAAATTGGCACTCGAGAGAGTGTGGCACTTTCCAAGGTGCAGTCTTCAAGGAAAAACATTAAACCAGACCCTATCAGTCTGCGGGGTGAGAGATTCTATTGGTCCTAATCAAAGCAGAGCAAGGAGAATGGGGGTGAGAAAAATGTCAGCCATGATTGAATGGCGGAGCAGACTCGATGGGCCGAGTGGCCTAATTTTGCTCCTATGTCGTATAGTCTTATGGTCAGCGAGGTCTACTTGGCGTCCTGGTCAAAGTTAATTCCTCAAGCAACATTTTTTGATTTGATTTGATTTATTATTGTCACATGTATTAACATACAGTGAAAAGTATTGTTTCTTCTGTGCTATACAAAGCATACCGTTCACAGAGAAGGAAATAAGAGAGTGCAGAATGTAGTGTTACAGTCAGAGCTAGGGTGTAGAGAAAGATCAACTTAATGCAAGGTAAGTCCATTCAAAAGTCTGACAGCAGCAGGGAAGAAGCTGTTCTTGAGTCGGTTGGTTCGTGACCTCAGACTTCTGTATCTTTTTTCCCAACGGAAGAAGGTGGAAGAGAGAATGTCCGGGGTGCGCGGGGTCCTTAATTATGCCGGCTGCTTTTCTGAGGGAGCAAGAAGTATCGACAGAGTCAATGGATGGGAGGCTGGTTTGCATGATGGACTGGGCTACATTCATGACCTTTTGTAGTTTATTGCTGTCTTGGGCACAGCAGGAGCCATACCAAGTTGTGATACAACCAGAAAGAATGCTTTCTAAGGTGCATCTATAAAACATGGTGGAGACAGATTAGCGGGTCATTATCGCATTGCGGTTTGTGGAATCATGCTGTGCGCCAATTACACTTGATGTTTTCTATATGACGAAAGATGCGTCACCAGCTGTAAATCTGTGTGCTTTGAGACAGTCCGAGGTTGTGAAAAGCGCTCTTGCAAAACAAGTGGTTCCTTATGTGATTCTGGTCAATTCACTCGCGAACAAAACACTTGAGAGGTTAAGAGAATGAGAGGGTTGTGAGAGATAAGTTTACTTCAATGGTTGGCGTGCGTGGACTTGGCAGAGTCCAGCGAGTGGAAGAAATGTTCAATTGTCTCCATTTCCTGCGATGGGCCAGCCTTGCATTTGAGAGCTGGACTAAACTTGGCCAGTAAGCCAATTGTACATAAGCCCGGCAGTTATAATCAGTGACCTGCTGCTTCATGAGAAACAGGCCTGAACTGTCTGCATCGTTCTTCAACATAGTAGATCAGGAGTTATTATCGAAATATGCTTCAAATTATCTAAAGGCCTTGACCACCGCTAGACCATCTACATTTGGAGATTTGCCAACCAATCTGATTGGAATAAAATTGCACAGAATGTGTTTTCACTAAGTTTGAATTATGGGCTACGTAGGCTGATAATGTGAGACTTGGCCTCTTTGATGTGTTTGGCACAAACAGGGGTTCAGCGCTCTGCTTGACCTTTTGTAACAGCAGAAAACATGGAGCTGCTTCCAGTCTTTCGTTTAGCAGAGCTACTCACTTCCCTGGGATCGGTGGATGATGTGCAGCTCTGCTCTGTTTTGCACTGGGCACCACCGGTTGCCCCGGTGAGCTGCTAGCCCGTTTTAAATACTCCAGTTGGAGTGGCTCCCCCCATGATCACCATCAGAAAAGCAACTGCTTACCTGCCACCAAGGCAAACAGCTTGAAATTTTCCACCATTTGATTGAAGCTTCGGTCGAAGACCACTTTTGCCGTGTAGGCGCTTACATTCTGGAGCGTGGCTCAAACCCACAATCTCCTGAGACAACGACAAGAGTGGGGTCAACTGAGCCAGAGTTCACCCTTTAAATAGACACATGACAGCCAGAAGTTTATGTTCCCCACCCCCGGCGGGTTCTGAGGTGGGTGTTGAGGTTGAGGGTCGGGGAGTGTGGGAGCGTGGAATTGTATGGACAAGATTCCCTCCAAATTCTCACCCACCCTGACCAGGTTGCAATATCACGCTGGAGCAGGCTGGTCTCAGACTAGAAACACAGCCTTATCCTGGTTAAGGCCCTTAAGCGACCACTTAATGTGTGTGTGCGTGTGTGTGTGTCTTCTGTCTGTGTGTGTCTGTGCGTGTGTCTCTATGTGCGGGTGTGTGTCTGTGTGCGAGTTTGAGAGAGAAAATGTGTGTATGTGTCTCCATGTGTGTCTGTGTGTGTGATAATGCAAGTGTGTGTGTGTCTGTCTGTTTGTGACTGTGTCTCTATGTGCATGTGTGTCTGTCTCTATGTGTGTCTCTATCTGTCTGTGACTGTGTGTGTCTCCATATGCATGTGTATGTGTGTCTCTATGTGTGTTTGTCTGTCTGTGTTTGTGAGTGCGTCTGTGTGTGTGTCTATATATGTGTGTGTGTGTCTGTTTGTGTTTGTGTCTCTATGTGTGTGTGTGTGTGTCGGGGGCAGGGGATTTGAATGCTCGATGTTGTGATTCTATTATTTTTCTCAGGTTTACTGGTTAATAAATTTGCTCTCTCTTTGACTCAAGAAAATGATGTTTGATTGGCTCCTTGTTGCTCACAGCTTCTGATTTGGAAAAGATCTGACCCCGTGATAAAGAACCTAAAACCTTTGCTGTGCCCAATCGATAAGATTAAACAGAGGGGAGACTGTCTCCACCCCCTTCTCACCTGGTAGTAACATATTGCTCTCAGTATGTCCAGGTGCGGCCCAACCAGGGCTTTGTGAGCTGAAGCCTGACTTCTAACCCCTTGTATTCTAGTCCTTAAAAAACAAAGGCCAATGTTCCATTAGCCTTTTTGATGATCTTCTGTACCTGTGTGTGACATTTTAATGATCTATGTACCTGGATCCCCAAGTCTCTTCCGACTTCCCCTGTTTCTAGTTTTTCACCATTAAGAAAGAATCCTGTTCTATCTTTTCAAAAGGTTCAAAGTGAATGACCTTACACTTGTCTGCATTGAAATACATTTTCCACAGTTTTGCCCATTCATTTAATCTGTAAATATCTCTCTATAATTTTATCCTTCCATCTACCCGGTTTACAGTGATAATTATCCTTGTGTTGTCAGCAAATTTGGACATGTGGCTTTCCATCATCCAAGTTGTCAATAAATATGGTGAAGAGTTGAAGCCCCAACTTGTAGAACACGAGTCACATCTCACACCATGTTTAGTTTTGATCATGACTTTCTGAAGAAAGATGGTATTGTTTTTAATATTTGAGGGGAATTATTATGTTATTCTGCAAAGCAGGCTTGTTTGTGTGTCTGACTAACTTAATTAAAATGAAGACAGTTGGGTTGCAAGATTTAGGACATCAAAGGGATCATTGTGTGAAAGGCAGGTGGCACAGTGGTTAGCACTGCTGCCTCACAGTGCCAGGGACCCGGGTTTGATTCCTGGCTTGGGTAACTGTCTGTATGGAGTTTGCACATTCTCCCCGTGTCTGCGTGGATTTCCTCGGGTGCTCCGGTTTCCTCCCACAGTCCAAAGATGTGCGGGTCAAGTTGATTGGCGATGGTAAATTGACCCTAGTTTTGGGGGGATTAGCAGGGTAAATACATGGGGTTAAGGGGATAAGGTGGGATTGTTGTCAGTACAGATTCAATGGGCCAAATGGCCTCCTTCTGTACTGTAGGGTTTCTATGATTCTATGAAGTTAAATTTTCTTTGAATAAATAATCCGTGGATGGGAAATTTGCATTCGGAGACATGGGGGATTTGAATTTTCTTTTAGCTGTTAAATTTCAAAGGGGAGTAAAAAGAGTTTACAACTTAGAAAATATCAAAATGAATAAAATAAGTTATTACATTCTAATTGATCCAAAAGTGGGGACAGTAGGGAAAGCATAAAAGATTTTTGTACCCTGGAAAAAGTGAGTTTCAAAGAAGGATAAATCCCAGGACAATGGGATCAAGCTGAAAGAGGAAGTCAACTACTTAAGGAGAGATGTGAGAGCTTTTGGGGAGTGGTCCTGCTGGACCTCCTGGAGTGCTGCTCTGTGCTGGGTAAAGAGCTGTGATGAGGAACAAGGAGGCACCTTTCCAAACAAGCCAGAAAATGTCTATCTTCCAGAAAGCAGTTTTAAATCTGCTCCCCAGTAAAGCCAGAAAGGTTTTTGGGCTGCAGACGGAAACCGGGTGTCTGAAGTTTGAAGTTTCACAGCCGAGTGGAAGTGAGGAGTGGGTTATTGTGCGGTGTGTCGTGTTAAAGTGCTAGTAGCTTTGTCTTGGGGGTATTTTTACTGGACTTTTAATGTTAAACATAAGGAGCAGGACTTTCCAGTTCCATCCACCCTGAGACTAGAAGCTCCCAGCTGAGGTCAATGATCTCAATAATCCATCAAATTGTCCGTCCCACCTGCGATGATTCCCGCAGTGAGTGGGACTGGAAGATTTAGCCCAAGGTATTGTTGCCTAAAGCAGTGTTTACTTTGTGAGTCTAACCAAGAAAGAAATCTTTTTGGATTTAATTGTGTAAATGTAATATTGTGTGTTTAAGTTTTCTTTTCTTAATAATTGGTTTAATTTAATATTTAAAATCTCCAAAAGTGCTACTGGATTTTGTGGCGTCCGTCTTCAATACATATATTTTCTTGAGGTCAAAATACAAAAAGAAAAGAGTTGTGATAGCTTGCCAAGTTTCCCTTTGGGATCTAGGTTGTGCAGCAACTATCAGCTGCCGGATTATAACAACATTGAAACAGGAGGTAACCATTCAGCCCCTCTAGCCTGTTCCACCCTTGAATTTGTTCATGGCTGACATGCACCTCCATTCTGTGTTTTACCTTTGACCCATACTTCTCCATATCCTTATCCAACAAGGACCTATATTTCTCAGTTTTGAAAGCTTCGGTTGACCCTTCGGCATTCTGAACATTTCGGGGGCTGAGAATTCCAGATTTCCACACACTGTGTGTGGAAAGGTTGCTTCTCATTCTGCCTGTCTCTCATTTTAAGAATGTGACCCCCGTGTTCTGGATTCCCCCACCAGATGGAAAGTCTTCTCATTACCTGTCCTACTAACTCCCGCTATGATGTCAAAAAAACTCAGTCACCCATCAACCTCCTACACTTGAAGAAATACACAACCTCTCCTCATAATCTATTTTGGGGGAGACAGTGGCATAGTGGTACTGTCACTGGACTAGTAATCCGGGGACTCGGGGCAATGCTCAGGTGACCCAGGTTTGAATCCCACCATGGCAGATGGTGAATTATAGAATCCTTACAGTGCAGAAGGAGGCCATTCAGCCCATCGAGTCCGCATTGACAACAATCCCACGTAGGCTCTATCCCCGTAACCCCACAAATTTACCCCACTAATCCCTCCTGGGACACTAAGGGGCAATTTAGCGTGGCCAATGCACCCAACCCGCGCATCCTTGGACTGCAGGAGGAAACCCGGGTGCAGACACAGGGAGAACGTGCAAACTCCACACAGTGGTCCAAGCTGGAATTGAACCCAGGTCCCTGGAGCTGTGAGACAGCAGCGCTAACCACTGTGTCACTTTGCCGCTCTCTGTGCCACCGTGGTGAATTTGATAAAAATCTGGAATTAAAAGTATAATGATGACCATGAAACCATTGTCGATTGTCATAAAAATCCATCTGGGTCACTAATGTCCTTTAGGGAAGGAAATCTGCCGTCCTTACCTGGTTTGGCCTACATGTGACTCCAGACCCACAGCAATGTGGTTGACTCTTAAATGCCCTCCGAGATGGGCAATAAATACTGGCCCAGCCAGCGACGCCTACATCCCATGAATGAATAAATATTTTTAAAATCCTCTAACCCCTGGCATTATCCCGGAGACTCTGCACGGTACAATTAAACATGGTATTCCAGGTGGGATCTTACTAAGGCTGCATACACTGAAGCATTATTACACCACACAAGATAAGATACAAAAGAACAGCAGCACTGATCCCAAGTGGAGATTGGGTAAGCTACGAGGGATGATTAGCAGAGCTTAAGTAAGGAATACATGGACAGGAAGATCCAAAATCATCAAGACCAACCGAAATCAAAAGAAAGTCCAGGCGTGTCAGAGGTCACTGATCTGCCGGAGCTGTCTCAGGGTTCAGGGGAACTCTCGCACCCTTACGTCCATTTTTCTCCGTGTAGTTATAAAGCTCTGTGATAATCTTACTAAACACGTCACCGCCCACCCCCCCTCCCCCCACCACTCTCTCCCAACCCACCCCACTCCCCCACATCCATTGGGATGCCCTCTGCTCGAAACTGCACAAAAACAACAGGAAGACTTGTGTGGGTTCATGTCGCCACCCACTACCCCCCACCATCCCCACACCCAGGCCTGTCAAATGAGCTCCTGCTATTGACCATCCAGCCTTACCCAATGGCGAATGGGCACTGCGGTGACGTACAAGAGAGAAATCGACATTCACGGGCACAAATCTTAACAAGAAAGGAGAAAATGGAAATTGCAGGGAATGAAGAAAATACGGAAAAATAAACGGCAAGAGCAAAAGCTGGGAATGATCTGAAGTTGGCACAAAGTCTGCCTTTGCCAGCTCTCTGCCTAGCATTCGAAGCAACACAACACTCATCAATGAAAGGTGTTTCCTTGGTAACTGACTGAATCATTTATGATAGATACTCCACCCAAGGCCGAGACAGAGGGCATTGGAAAAATCTACTCAATCAATGAGCTAAAATGGAAATGTTCCCATTCCTGTTCAAGTAGCAGATGCTCGACAACATTCTGTAGCCCAGTTTGAAGATGGTATGGGATATGAGTATGGTCTCGTTCATTGAGGCAGCACAGTAGCACAGTGGTTAGCACTGCTGCTTCACAGCTCCAGGGACGTGGGTTTGAATCCCGGCTCGGTCACTGTCTGTGTGGAAACATAGAAAAACTACAGCACAAACAGGCCCTTTGGCCCACATGTTGTGCCGAACACATCCCTACCTTCTAGACCTACCTATAACCCTCCATCCTATTAAGCTCCATGTAGTCATACAGGAGTCTCTTAAAAGACCCTATTGAGTTTGCCTCCACCACCACTGACGGCAGCCGATTCCACTCGCCCACCACCCTCTGTGTGAAAAATGTACCCCTAACATCTCCCCTGTAACTACCCCCCAGCACCCTAAACCTGTGTCCTCTCGTAGCAGACATTTCCACCCTGGGAAAAAGCCTCTGAGAGTCCACCCGATCTATGCCTCTCAACATCTTATACACCTCTATTAGGTCTCCTCTCATCCTTCGTCTCTCCAAGGAGAAAAGACCGAGCTCCCTCAGCCTATCCTCATAAGGCATGCCACTCAATCCAGGCAACATCCTTGTAAATCTCCTCTGCACCCTTTCAATCTTTTCCACATCCTTCCTATAGTGAGGCGACCAGAACTGAGCACAGTACTCCAAGTGGGGTCTGACGAGGGTCTTATATAGCTGCATCATTATCCCCGGACTCCTAAACTCAATCCCTCGATTGATAAAGGCCAGCACACCATACGCCTTCTTAACCACCTCCTCCACCTGCGGGGCCGATTTCAGAGTCCCATGGACCCGGACCCCAAGGTCCTTCTGATCCTCTACAGTACTAAGAGTCTTTCCCTTTATATTGTACTCCTTCATCCCATTTGACCTACCAAAATGGACCACTACGCATTTATCTGGGTTGAAGTCCATCTGCCACTTGTCCGCCCAGTCTTGCATCCTATCTATGTCCCTCTGTAACTTCTGACATCCCTCCAGACTATCCACAGCCCCACCAACCTTCGTGTCGTCGGCAAACTTACCAACCCATCCCTCCATTTCCTCATCCAGGTCATTTATGAAAATGACAAACAGCAAGGGTCCCAGAACAGATCCCTGGGGCACACCACTGGTGACCGACCTCCATTTAGAAAATGGAGTTTGCACATTCTCTCTGTGTCTGCGTGGGTTTCCTCCGGGTGCTCCGGTTTCCTCCCACAGCCCAAAAATGTGCGGGCTCGGTTGATTGGCTATTCTAAATTGCCCCTTAGTGTCCCGGGATGCAAAGGTTAGAGGGATTAGTGGGTAAATATGTAGGGATATGGGGATAGGGCATGGGTGGGATTGTGGTTGGTGCAGACTCGATGGGCCGAATGGTCTCTTTCTGCACTGTAGGATTCTATGATTCTATGTTCACTCTGCTTTTCAACATCTTTGCTAAAGTTACAAACATATTCTACACCGTCAACATTTACTACTGCCATCACATGGTGTAAGTTCAACCAATAGAACCTTTCTAGAAACCGCACAAAAACAACAGGAAGACAAGTGTCACCCCCCCCTCCACCATCCACAACTCCGCTCCCCCCCTGCTAATCCCTACAGTGGATAGCACTGCTGCCTCACAGCACCAGAGACCCAGTTCAAATCCCGGCTTGGGTCACTGTCTGTGTGGAGTTTGCACGTTCTACCTGTGTCTGCTCTGGTTGGTCCGGTTTCCTCCTACAGTCCAAAGATGTGCAGGTTAGGTGGATTGGCAATGCTAAATTGCCCCTTAGTGTCAGAGGGACTAGCTAGCGTAATTGCGTGGGGTTATGCGGGTAGGGCCTTGGTGGGATTGTTATCTGTGCAGACTCGATGGGCTGAATGGCCTTCTCCTGCACTGTAAGATTCTAACTGAAGAATGTACTTTATTGTACATATACAGTATCACTTGTGGCGTATACCACCAATAGGATCCATTTTACTTTAAATTCTGCTAACCCAAAAATTTCACTTATTAATGCTGAGTTCTTGTAGCTAATCCGCATTGATGTTAAAGGTTGCTAGCTCTGATTGGATAATGTCCTGGAGACCTTCCACGCCCTCATGCTCTTGCCATTGGTCACTCCAACATGTCCATCATGACAACACTTTGCTTTCCATTTGACGTGGAGAGGCAAAGATATCAGCCGGGATTCTCCTCGGAAAAACTCCAAGTGCTGAATTTGCATAAAAACTGGAGTAAATCACGCTGGTTTTTTCAGTGGGATTTTCAGAATGAATCTCCCACTCTGTGCACTGCAGAGTGCCCGAGGGAGATTCACACTGAAAATCTTGGGGCAGGGCCTATTCCCTTTGGCCATTGCCAATTTGCCCCTCCGGCAGTGCCAGGGGACCAGGTTGGCACAGCCAGGCTGGCAATGCCCAGGGGGCACTCCCTTACCCCCAGCCTCCTAGAGGGGCCTACATGACCTCCCTTCACTCCAGCAGGGGAGGTGTGTGATTTTGGGGACCAAGGGGTAATTTCATGTTCAGTTTAGCCATCAGTATCCTTAGGTGCCATAGAGTTACAGTCCTTCTTGTCGTGTGTGTTTTTATTCTTCTTTTAAGTTAATAAATATTCTTTATTAATTGTTCACACAACAACTGGACTGCTTCGTCACTGGGTTGTAAATCGTTCCTCACATTATATAAAGGAAACCACATGTACACATCTAAGAACCAGTGTTCCAAGTTACTGTTGTGGGTTTTGAGATGCCCTTGCATTTAACATTAGTGTGGTTCGTAACGAGAGAGAGTAAAACACATTTTTTTAGTGCCTCTATTTTTCTCTCAGAGTTGCTCACGGCTGTGTCCAGAGAGTAATCTTTAATTCATAGAGACTCCAGGACCATCTTAGAGGGATGGTAATCCTATGCTTATTACATTATAACAACTTCATTCCAGTCAGAACTCAGTCTCTGTAATTGTTACACAATTATCTATCATTGGTAATGTTTTGGGTGATAGGTTCCAGAGGGCAACCCCACAGTTATCTCACAGCCTATTCAGTCCCATGGGGAGGCGGTGGTGGTGTAGTGTGGTACTGTCACTGATCCAGAGACCCAGGGTAATGCTCTGGGGACCCGAGTTCAAATCCCACCAAGGCCGATGGTGAAATTTGAATTTGTTAAAAGTCAGATGATGACCATGAAACAATTGTTTACTAATGTCTCTTAGGGAAGGAAATCTGTTGTTCTTACCTGGTCTGACCTGCATGTGACTCCAGGCCCACAGACTTAAGTGCCTGCAGGGATGGGCAATAAATGTTGGCCCAGCCAATGATGCCCACATAAGAACATAAGAAATAGGAGCAGGAGTAGGCCATCTAGCCCCTCGAGCCTGCCCCGCCATTCAATAAGATCATGGCTGATCTGACGTGGATCAGTACCACTTACCCGCCTGATCCCCATAACCCTTAATTCCCTTACCGCTCAGGAATCCATCCATCCGCGCTTTAAACATATTCAGCGAGGTAGCCTCCACCACCTCAGTGGGCAGAGAATTCCAGAGATTCACCACCCTCTGGGAGAAGAAGTTCCTCCTCAACTCTGTCTTAAACCGACCCCCCTTTATTTTGAGGCTGCGTCCTCTAGTTTTAACTTCCTTACTAAGTGGAAAGAATCTCTCCGCCTCCACCCTATCCAGCCCCCGCATTATCTTATAAGTCTCCATAAGATCCCCCCTCATCCTTCTAAACTCCAACGAGTACAAACCCAATCTCCTCAGCCTCTCCTCATAATCCAAACCCCTCATCTCCGGTATCAACCTGGTGAACCTTCTCTGCACTCCCTCCAATGCCAATATATCCTTCCTCATATAAGGGGACCAATACTGCACACAGTATTCCAGCTGCGGCCTCACCAATGCCCTGTACAGGTGCATCAAGACATCCCTGCTTTTATATTCTATCCCCCTCGCAATATAGGCCAACATCCCATTTGCCTTCTTGATCACCTGTTGTACCTGCAGACTGGGCTTTTGCGTCTCATGCACAAGGACCCCCAGGTCCCTTTGCACGGTAGCATGTTTTAATTTGTTTCCATTGAGATAGTAATCCCATTTGTTATTATTTCCTCCAAAGTGTATAAATGAATTGAAAAAACCTGCATGTGCGTCTGTCATTTATTACCCATTCCTAGTTATCCTGAGAAGTGCAGTCCCTTTTTTCCCCCTAACCATTGCTAACAAAGCAGGCAAAGACAACTGAGTAGCTGGCAAAGACAATTCAGAGCAGCTAGCAGTTAGCTGGTACTGGATAGCAATTAACCTGCTTCTGGGATGTTGGTTGACAAATTAATATTGGATGGGATAGAACATAGAAAGCCACAGCACAAACAGGCCCTTCGGCCCACAAGTTGCGCTGATCATATCCCTACCTCTAGGCCTATCTATAGCCCTCAATCCCATTAAATCCCATGTACTCATCCAGAAGTCTCTTAAAAGACCCCAACGAGTTTGCCTCCACCACCACCGACGTCAGCCGATTCCACTCACCCACCACCCTCTGAGTGAAAAACTTACCCCTGACATCTCCTCTGTACCTACCCCCCAGCACCTTAAACCTGTGTCCTCTCGTAGCAACCATTTCAGCCCTTGGAAATAGCCTCTGAGAGTCTACCCTATCCAGACCTCTCAACATCTTGTAAACCTCTATCAGGTCACCTCTCATCCTTCGTCTCTCCAGGGAGAAGAGACCAAGCTCCCTCAACCTATCCTCATAAGGCATGCCCCCCAATCCAGGCAACATCCTTGTAAATCTCCTCTGCACCCTTTCAATGGCTTCAACATCTTTCCTGTAATGAGGTGACCAGAACTGCGCGCAGTACTCCAAGTGGGGTCTAACCAGGGTCCTATAAAGCTGCAGCATTATCTCCCGACTCCTAAACTCAATCCCTCGATTAATGAAGGCTAGTACGCCGTACGCCTTCTTGACCGCATCCTCCACCTGCGAGGCCGATTTAAGAGTCCTATGGACCCGGACCCCAAGGTCCTTCTGATCCTCTACACTGCTAAGAATGGTACCCTTCATATTATACTGCTGCTTCATCCCATTGGATCTGCCAAAATGGATCACTACACACTTATCCGGGTTGAAGTCCATCTGCCACTTCTCCGCCCAGTCTTGCATTCTATCTATGTCTCGCTGCAACTTCTGACATCCCTCCAAACTATCCACAACACCACCTACCTTGGTGTCGTCAGCAAACTTACCAACCCATCCCTCCACTTCCTCATCCAGGTCATTTATGAAAATGACAAACAGCAAGGGTCCCAGAACAGATCCCTGGGGCACTCCACTGGTCACTGACCTCCATGCAGAGAAAGACCCCTCCACAGCCACTCTCTGCCTTCTGCAGGCAAGCCAGTTCTGGATCCACAAGGCAACAGCCCCTTGGATCCCATGCCCTCTCACTTTCTCAAGAAGTCTTGCATGGGGGACCTTATCGAACGCCTTGCTGAAGTCCATATAGACCACATCCACCGCTCTTCCTTCGTCAATGTGTTTGGTCACATTTTCAAAGAACTCAACCAGGCTCGTAAGGCACGACCTGCCCTTGACAAAGCCGTGCTGACTACTTTTGATCATACTAAACTTCTCTAGATGATCATAAATCCTGTCTCTCAGGATCCTCTCCATCAACTTACCAACCACTGAGGTTAGACTCACCGGTCGGTAATTTCCCGGGCTGTCCCTGTTCCCTTTCTTGAATATAGGGACCACATCTGCAATCCTCCAATCCTCCGGAACCTCTCCCGTCTCCATCGACGATGCAAAGATCATCGCCAAAGGCTCCGCAATCTCCTCCCTCGCCTCCCACAGTAACCTGGGGTACATCCCATCCGGTCCCGGCGACTTACCAACCTTGATGCCATTCAATAGTTCCAACACATCCTCTTTCTTTATGTCCACATGCTCGATCCTTTCTGTCCACCGCAAACCAGCAGTACAACCACCCAGATCCCTTTCCACCGTGAATACCGAGGTAAAGTATTCATTAAGCACCTCCGCCATTTCTAACGGTTCCGCACAAACTTTTCCCCCTTCACCTTTTAAGGGTCCTATGCCTTCACATCTCATCCTTTTACTCTTGACATATTTGTAGAAAGCCTTGGGATTCTCCTTAATCTTACCCGCCAAGGTCTTCTCATGACCCCTTCTCGCTCTCCTAATTTCCTTCTTAAGCTCCTTCCTACATCCCGTATACTCCTCTAAATCCTTAACACCTCCTAGCTCTCTGAACCTTCTGTACGCCTCTCTTTTCTTCTTCACCAGGTTCATCACAACCTTCGTGCACCACGGTTCCCGTACCCTACCAACACCCCCCTGTCTCATCGGAACGTTGTCATGCAGAGCTCCAGACAAACATTCCTTGAAAATCCTCCACTTTCCTTCGGTACTTTTCCCCAAGAATGCCTCCTTCCAATTTACCCGTCTAATTTCCTCCCTGATGACACTGTATTTCCCTTTACTCCAGAGAAACACTTTCCTAGCCTGCCTGATCCTATCTCTTTCCAATGCTATCATGAAGGAGATAGAATTATGATCGCTATCCCCAAGATGCTCACCCACCGAGAGATCCTCCACCTGTCCAGGTTCATTAGCCAGCACCAGATCAAGTACAGCCTCTCCTCTAGTAGGCTTATCCACATACTGTGTCAGGAAACTCTCCTGGACACACCTAACAAACTCCTCTCCATCCAAACCCCTAGCCCTAGGGATATTCCAATCTATGTTTGGGAAATTAAAATCTCCCATCACGACAACTCTGTTATTCCTACATCTCTCCAGGATCTGTTTCCCCATCTGCTCCTCAACATCTCTGTTACTATTGGGCGGCCTATAGAAAACACCCAGCAAAGTTACCGACCCCTTCCTGTTCCTAACCTCCACCCACAGAGACTCCGTAGTCAATCCCTCCACGGCGTCCACCTTCTCTACAGCCGTGACACTATCCCTGATCAACAGTGCCACTCCCCCCCCTCTCTTGCCTCCCTCCCTGTCCTTCCTGAAACATCTAAAACCCGGCACCTGAAGCACCCAGTCCTGTCCCTGAGACATCCAAGTCTCCGTAATGGCCACCACATCACAATTCGAAGCAGCAATCCACGCTCTAAGCTCATCCACTTTATTCACTACACTCCTGGCATTAAAATAGACACATCTCAGACCTTCAGCCTGAGCACTTCCCTTCTCCATCACTCGTCTAACCTCCCTCTTACCCTGTCTACATTCCTTATCTATTTGCGAGCTAACCTCCTCGCTCTCAGTCCCCTCATTTCGATTCCCTCCCCCCAACCTTTCTAGTTTAAAGTCTCTCCAGTAGCCTTAGCCAACCTTCCCGCCAGGATATTGGTCCCCCTGGGATTCAAGTGCCACCCGTCTTTTTTAAACAGGTCACACCTGCCCCTAAAGAGGTCCCAATGATCCAAGTACCCAAATCCTTGTCCCTTGCTCCAGTCCCTCAGCCACGCATTCATTCTCCACCGATTCCTGTTCTCACTCTCCCGCAGCACAGGCAGCAATCCCGAGATTACTACCTTTGCATTCCTCTTTCTCAGCTGTCTACCTAACTCCCTATATTCTCTTTTCATGACCCCTTCCCTCTTCCTACCTATGTCAGCAGTACCTATATGCATCACGACCTTCGGCTCCTCTCCCTCCCCCTTCAGGATTTCTGGGACTCGACCAGAGACATCCCGGACCCCTGCACCAGGGAGGCAAACCACCATCCGAGAGTCCCGTCTGTGTCCGCAAAAACGCCTATCTGACCCCCTCACCGTAGAGTCCCCAATTAGCACTACCCTCCTTTCCTTACCCTTTTGCACTACTGGGCCAGGCTCAGCTCCAGAGACACTGCCACCGCTGCTTCCCTGGGATGTAGGGAAGATCTGCCCCTTTCTTTTACACAGTAGTGCCATGGGGTGTCCGGTCCTGGAGTCTCCATGAATTAAAGATTACTCTCCGGTCACAGCGAGAATGAGGAAAATAGGCTCCTCTGACAGGGCAGCATGCCCTCAGTACTGCACTCGAGTGACAGCCTGGATTTTGGGCACAAGCTCCTGAGGGGGTGGGGTTTCTCAAGCCCACCACGTTCTGACCCTGAGGGGCAGTCAATATATCACCTGAGACAAATGTTAGTGGCTTTTGCTTTCAGTATCACAGTTCTCCAGCAGCTGTGACATTTCGAAGGTGGAAGGAATGATTGGCCATTCTGGGCTGAACACCCCCTCATTATGGCCTAGGGCTCTGCAGTGAGATAGTACCCAGATCATCTGCTCTGGTGACATTGGTAGAGATTTCCTGCTCCTTTGGCAGTACTCTGAAGCGCCTCATTAAAGGCAGCGCCTCCAACAATGCAGCACTCCCTCATTGCGGCCTCCGGGGCCGGGGGAGAGGGCCTCAGCCTAGGTCACATGTTCAAGTCTTCAAATTGGTTTTTGAACTGATGACCTTCTGACACCGAGGGAAGGGCACAGGGCTGTTGAGGGGAAAGGCAAACTAAAGGGGAAACATGTCGCTATTGGATTAAGCTGGGTTTATCCAACACATAATGTGGAGATGCCGGCGTTGGACTGGGGTAAATACAGTAAGAAGTTTAACAACACCAGGTTAAAGTCCAACAGGTTTATTTCACACTATCTGTAATCCCCACAGCTTGCCTGGACCTGCAGAGTCTCACTGGCTGTCCTGTCTGTAGACAATACACATCTCTTTAACCTGTCTTAATGCTCTCTCCACTCACATTATTTGTATCTTAGAGACTTGATTAGTTGTAAGGATTCGCATTCCAACCATTATTCTGTAAATTGAGTTTGTGTCTTTATATGCCCTGTTTGTGAACAGAATTCCCACTCACCTGAAGAAGGGGCTTAAGGCTCCGAAAGCTAGTGGCTTTTGCTACCAAATAAACCTGTTGCACTTTAACCAGGTGTTGTTAAACTTCTTACTGTGTTTATCCAACACAACCAGAGAAAACCTGTGAAAAGTATTGGTCAGTTTAAGGTTCACGTTGCAGCCTGGGCAAGGCTGCCATCTACTGGCTCAGGCTATTGACTCACTGGTATTTTATATGTTGTGATGTGGAGATGCCGGCGTTGGACTGGGGTAAGCACAGTAAGGAGTCTCACAACACCAGGTTAAAGTCCAACAGGTTTATTTGGTAGCAAATACCATAAGCTTTCGGAGCGCTGCCCCTTCGTCAGATGGAGTGAAAATTGAAAAATTGAAAAAGATGGAGTGAAAAAGTGAAAAGCACTGTTGGAGAACAGATTTTCACTCCATCTGACGAAGGAGCAGTGCTCCAAAAGCTTATGGTATTTGCTACCAAATAAACCTGTTGGACTTTCACCTGGTGTTGTGAGACTTCTTACTATTTTTTATGTTCTCAGGTGAAGTCACTATTTTATCATTCAGTTATCAGGGTATTTTTTGGGCTGGCTTCCTTTAATATTTAGTTTTAACTTCACAAATTAGGAGAAAAATAGAAACAAAATTAACCCTCCGCTCCAAAATAACCCTGGGTAAACTCAGGAAAAATCTAGGAATTTTTTTTTAACAACACCGATGAAACTTCAAGAATCGTGGAATCGTTATGGCACAGGAGAGGGTGGGCTCAGTCCCTCGAGTTCATACTGGTCCTTTAGATAGCAATCCACTCAGTCCCATCGCCCCTGCTTCAACAGCGCTGCAAATTTATTTCCTTCAAATACACATTCCATTTCCTTTTGAAACTGTTAGAATTATTGTATTTATTTATTAGCCACTGCAATGAAGTTACTGTGAAAACCCTCTTGTCGCCACACTCCAGCACCTGTTCAGGTACACTGAGGGAGAATTCGGCATGGACAATGCACCCAACCAGCATGTCTTTCGGACTGTGGAAGGAACCTAGAGCACCCAGAGGAAGCCCACGAAAACCAGGGAGAATGTGCAGACTCCGCACAGACAGTCACCCAAACCGGGAATCGAACCCAGGTCCCTGGCACTGTGAGGCAGCAGTGCTAACCACTGTGCCGCCGTGCCTTCTCTCCTTCCACCAGCCCCAGGGTTCCAGTCATTACTGCTCACAATGTAAGAAAAGTTCCTCCCCACATTTCTCCTGCATCTCTTACGCAAAACCTTAAATCCGTGTTGCTATCTGGTAATGGGAAACTTATCCATACCTGTCACTATCTACACCTCCATTAAAACTGTTATCCCTCTGCTCCGACAGATTTGCTCACTAGGCACCGTCACGCTGAATGGCAATCTTGTACTGTAACTCACCAATAGCCTTAACAACAGTTCAACTCAGCTGGTGATCGCAAATATGAAACTAGGTTAGGGGTAAACCGGATTGGAGAAGAGTTTGGGAACAGGAAATACACTGCAAAATGTTGCCTGCTAAAATTAGTTTTAAAACAGCAGGGCACCATCAGTTCATCCTGATGTACAAACATTTGTATCGGTTGAAAGAAATATGAAATGCTTAAAGCTAAAATGTTTGGATTCCGAGCAGAATATTGTGATTATTATAGTAAGGAGTCTAAGAACACCAGGTTAAAGTCCACCAGGTTTATTTGGTAGCAAACGCCACTAGCTTTCGGAGCGCTACTCCTTCGTCAGGTGAGTGGGAGATCTCCTGGTGTTGTTAGACTCCTTACTGTGTTTACCCCAGTCCAACGCCAGCATCTCCACATCGTGATTATTATAGACAGGGACTGAGATTATATCAAATCTCTCCATGCAGCATCGTGAATGGATTAACAGCCACATCGCGACATCTATTTTTCGATGTGGAAATAAAAAGCAATTTTATTGTCCCCTCAATGTTTTGTTTATTCATTTACAGGATGTGGGCGGCGCTGGCTTGACCCAGAATTTATTGCCTATCCCTAATTGCCCTTTGAGGAGGTGTTGATGGTTGAACCGCTAGAGTCCACGTGGTGTAGGTACAGCCACAGTGCTGTTAGGAAGAGAGTTCGATTTTAATCCAGTGACAGTGAAGGAACGGCCAATATATTTCCAAATTTTTGTTTATTTTTCAGTGTCACAAGTAGGCTTACATTAACGCTGCAATGAAGTTACTGTGAAAATCCCCAAGTCGCCACAGTCCGGTGCCTATTCAGGTACACAGAGGGAGAATTTAGCATGGTCAAATCACCTAACCAGCACACCTTTGGACTTTGGCAGGAAACTGGAGCACCCGGAGGAAACCCACGCAGACACGGGGAGAACATGCAAACTCCACACAGACAGTGACCCAAGCCAGGAATCGAACCCGGGTCCCTGGTACTGAGGCAGCAGTGCTAACCACTGTGCCACCATGCCGGCCCTGCCAGCCAGAATGATGTGCACAGCTCTCAGCTTTCCTGTATTAGATACATATTTTCAGTGCCACAGGTCAGTCTCTCAATCTCTTGCTGCTTACAATCTGAAATGTGGCCCTCACTGTCCAAATTCCAGGTATGTGCAGCGGTGAAAGGGAGAACTTTTGCCCCTCTGTTCTGGTTCAACCAAGTGTCTCAGTGACTATTATTGGTAGAAGAATAAGTAATCTTAGCTTACAGTCTGAGTCGATGCTATTGGTGCACTGTAAGTAGCCTGGGCTGTGGGATTGCTGGCAGTTTGGTTTCCCATGTGCACCAGCCTGCCTGATTCTCACTCACTGGGGTAATTGTCACGTTTAGTGAGGGTATAAAATGGGCGAGCTTGGATTGCCCACACATTATACACTCTGCTCAATTATACCAGCACAAAGCCGCCCCCAGATTTCCACCAACTTCTGTTTCCCCTAGAGAATATAAAAATGCAATAAAAGTTAATCGGAGAGAGAAAAAGTGTTCAAACACAATTCTTTCACAGTTTGGTCCAGCTGAAACCCCACATGCTACAGCAGTGACATGAACCAACACCGCAGATTGTGCGCAGTGCATTGCCATTAGTTAACACACTGCATCCTGGCCATACCCTGTACCAGTCTCCTGCTTGTACACTGCTGGCCCTTGGATATCTGTAGTCTGCCATAAAATCAGGATCTCTCTTGTGGACATCTCATCAAACTGCAGCTTAGACAGCAAGGGGAACTAACTGCAGAGAAACCATCTGCCGCCATGAAGCAACAGGCTTCATTAAGCACGTGAGGAAAGATGAGAGTGGCTAATTGGAGTGCAGGCTAAACTCCTGAGGGAAGCCCTGGGGTTGATGATAAAAACAATTCCTGATAAACAGCACAATGTTGTTCTTTTGCATATCAGTATTACCCAATTCACAACCTCACATTATCAAGGACAAGTGTCATGTGAGTGTACCTTTAAGGTTTTTTTAAACCTCATGCAGCTTACAGCTTCAGTGATGTCATTGGGGGTGGAGCTAAGCTGTGGCAGTCAGGTGATAGGGGTTTCAGTTTCGTTTGTGGCAGTCAGGCGATGAGGTTTTTTCTTTTGGGCTTTTAGTTTCGTTTTGGGCAGTGCGCGCTTGAAGCAGTTTAGCAGCAAGCTAAGAAGCAGTCTCTCTGTTTAGTTCTGGAACTATTATCATTTAGCTGAAGGAGAGGCTTATTGCCATCCTGCCTTAAAGAAGCGGTGTTTTGGGAAACAGATTTGACTACAACCTCTTCTGAGTTTCTTCACAAGGGATTTTCAGCACTCAACCCAGAAGGCTGAATGCCTGTAACAAGTCGGCATTAACCGATGCTGTATTGTGTTTAGTTGGAGGGGTTTGTGTATTGGATTTTGGCTTTGGTTGGAACACATCAGAGCTATTCCTCAAGAGTTATACATTATCGTGGCTGTTGTGTTTCTTGTTTGTAATTGTCTTACTGTACATGTCAACAATATTCTTAATTAAACTTTGTTTTTTGATAAAAGCTCCTCATTGTTCAGTTGAATCACACCTGGAGTGAAACCTCATGTTCATCCTGGCCAAATTCAACGTAAAATGTTACAGGTCAGGCGAGCTTCATAGAACACCTTGAAGTACCCGACCCGACTTGCAACACAAGGCATTCAAATAGCACTTCTCACATCACGGGGGGCCACCTCCACCACTTCAGAGCTGATTCAGACAGACACATTAGATAGCTCATTTGACATAGGAAGATCCCACAAACAGCAGCAAAATTGGATGACAGAATTAAAACAGAAAATGCCGAGAACACTCAGCAGGTCAGGCAGCATCTGTGGAGACAGAAACGGAGCCAATGTTTCAGATCCGTGACCTTTCATCAAAACTGAGAATAGTCCAAATGTTAGAATAGTTAGAAATGTAATGGGTTTTAAACAGAAGCGGGGGGGGGGGGGGGGGGGGGGGGAGCTGGGAAAATGAAAAACAGGAGAGGTTTGTGACAGGGTGGAATACAGGACAGATTAACCAATAAGAGTGTGTCTTGCAGGGCAAAGGGGAGCGGTCATTTAAGACATTAAGACTTATCTAGCCACATTTAAGACTTATCTTGATAGGCATATGAACAAATGGGGAAGAGAGGGATGTAAGTGGTTAGTCCAGATAGGTAAACGTGATCGGTGCGGGCTTGGAGGGCCAAAGGGCCTGTTCCTGTGCTGTACTGTTCTTTGTTCGTTAATGGGACAGGGAGAGAAATACAAGGTGTGCCGAGAGGAGGTACGAGTAGCAGGATAGTGAACAGCTGCCATCTGAAAACAAAAACAAGGGAAAAACTGAAATATGCAAAGAAAAGAAAATAAGAGAAGAAGTTGTTAAACGTATTGTTGAGTTCAGGTTACAAAGTGCCTAATCAAAGAATGAGGTAATGTTCCTCCAGCTTCATTGAAACAGCAACAGGCCAGGGGTGGGGAGATCAGAATGGGAACAAAGTGGAGAATTTAAATGGCGGGCGACTGAGAGCTCGGGGTCATTCTTACTGACTGAGGGGAAGGGTTTTGCTAAGTGGTCATCCCACTGGGGTTTGATCTCTCCAACGTAGGGCTGACCACATCGTGAGCAATCAGTACATACAAGGCTTGGTTTGGTTTGAAAGGAGTTCGGGGGGCCTTCGACCATGAGGAAAGGGGAAATAGAAAGGCAGGCGTGACGTCTCTAATGCAAACTGGAGGAACAGCATCTCATCTTCCGATTAGGCACATTTCAGCCTCCCAGACTTAATATCGAGATCAACAGCTTCAGACTGAAATTTCTCCTCCACCATCACCCCATCTTTTTTTCTATCACTTTATTTTCATTGATTCATTTTTCTATCCCCTTTTATCTTATCCCACTTTCCATATTTTTCTCCCTTACCACTGTCTCCCCTCCTCCCACCCCACCTCACCAGGGCCGTCTGTTACATGCTTCAGGTTGTCCTATGTTCTGCCATTTACACCTTCTGAACTCAATGCGTCACCACCAGCCTTAGTGCCACGATTAGCACCCTTCTTAGCCATGATCACCACCATTCGGAACAAATACACTCACAATATAGGTCAATATACTTCACCTCTATATTTGCTTAACATTTACCACCATTTAGCAACCAAGGAATTAATTCCCTCTACCCCACCCTTCCTTCCAAAATGAGCCCACGTTGCTTTTAAGCTCATCATTTTACCGGGGAAAAAAAACACAAAAACATTCAAGTGCATCATGCAAATATGAACAGAGAGATAAAAACAGAAAATGCTGGAAAAACTCAGCAGGTCTGACAGCATCTGTGGAGAGCGAGAGACAGAGGCGGAGTTAACGCTTCAAGTCCGTATGACTCTTCTTCAGAGCCCAAGATCCTAGGGTCCAGGTCGTAGTCATACAGACTCGAAACGTTGGCGTCTTTCCACAGTCACTGTCAAACCTGCTGACTCTTTCCAGCACGTGTTTTTATTTCAGATTTCCAGCATCCACAGTATTTTCCTTTTATGAGCAGATAGATCACGTGATTAATGATGAGTGTGTATTACTCAATTATTTATAAATCAGCCATATCTGGATTCCCGATTAGCCACACACGGTGACTGGTTAATGTACTGGCCAACATTATGGGCTTAAGTCCTGGAGTGGGGTTTAAACCCAAATCCCTCTGACTCAGAACTGATTGCTATCAATTCATCGTCACAACGCAATGGCAATGCCTCCACCTAACTAAGCAAACAACTCAGGAGATAAATGTTGCGGTTGACCCCCTTTCGAGAAGTAATGATGAACCCCCAAAGAGGAATACTCTGCCTCGTAATCTGTTAAAAGTGTGTGGGAAGGTGAACTGTCCTTCAGTAACATTTAGTGGTTAACTAACAGAAATACTTGACACTCACCAAGATCAATACTTAACGATTTATTTATTTAACAGGGAACTTTAACAAGTAACATACGGAAAAAAATAAAATTCGACTGGAATGCTGTTCAAATATGTACAATATCCATTCATTAACCAAAAAAAAGGTAATGAGAGAATTTAGTCACAAAAAATATCCAACCTGGTTTTGTCTCTTTCGGAACCTTCTGGAGTTTCTCAGTTGATTTCTGTCTGTAAGTTCTTTCGATTTGGTACCTTTCGCTGGTTAGATGGCGCGTTCTCTTGAGACATATAAAGCTGACAGGGTGGAGAACTCTCTCCCCCTCTTGATTTGAGGAGGCAGTTGCTATATCCTGTTTTCCCTCTTACACTCTCTTTTATACCTGTGGTGACCTATCAATTTTCATACAATAGGATTGGTCTGATTTTCTTTCAACATCAAATTCAAATCTTATAGGTTCTTGGTAGCCAAGTGTCTGCTTTAAATTGATTGGGCAAAATTCAAACAACAACACGTTGTCTTTGTCAAGACTACTGCTTGACCTTTTGATACAAATGTTTCAGTCTGGACTTTGGATCTGCTTTGCATTTTAAACCTGCAAACACGGAAACAGCTTTTAAAGGGACCACGCAACGTTTTTTCCCCCTCTAGCATTTTTACAATTTTTCACATCTTTATCAACATCACATTCTAACTTCACAAACTCAACTTTACAACGTAAGATAGACAGGAAAGTAGAGTCAGATGTTGCACAGTTACGTCTAGCGGTAATATTCCATGTTGGGGACAAGAGTTTAAAAAAAACGAGTTACACAAGTGAGTTTCAGATTGAAATAAAGCACTTTAATATCTCAATACATATAAAAGTACAGTATAACACAGCATTTACCATTAAATGGAGGTAGAACTTAACTCAGACCATAAGTGCCCATTATTGAATTTAAACTTGGTCTCTTTCATTAAGAATTTTTAAAATCTAGTGTGGATAGGTAACTGATTAGAAGTTAAAAAGCCATCCCAATTTCTGGTGTTTCTCGATTCCTTCTGTCTACGCTGTACCAGACGTCATGTCAAATTCTCTCTCAGGGGAGGGACACAAGGTCCAAGTCAGTGGTATCTCTGAAGCTCTGCAAATGTTGGCAAACCCTTGGAGGCCCCATATTGCTTCAGTCTTATGGGAAAGAACTCTGGCACAGCCAAGACCTAGCAAATAGTTACCCAAGCTACATGAAGCCCAAATGGCAGGATGCAGGGAGCACCAACACCATTCCCCCACTCACCCCCCCCGCCCCCAACCAACCTCCGCCCCCACACCACCAACCCCCAACTCCACCCATCTTGATACTCAACAGACCTGAAGCAGGAAATCCAAGGTAACAAACAGTCTGTGGAACTCAAGTCACCATCTTCCAGTTACACCAGCAACACACTGAACTACAAGCTTCAGCCAACTACACTACTTCAGTACCATTTAAGGAATGTAAATACATATCCCACATTACCCCATAAACAAGAACCATCATCTCCAGTGGGAAGCCCCAGGAAAATTACCCTCTACCAAATCCATTAATATCCTAAAGGATTAATTTCAAAGATCCCCAATTTTCACCAAATAGTCAAACAAAAAGGAGTTTAATGGACAATCTCAAACCCATAATTGTAATGTTAACTATTTAAAACCTTTATTCAATGAAAACATTGATAAAGTGTGCTTTGTAGCCTTTTGACTCAGATCAAGTGAAAGATTAGGTGTAATGCCTCTTCTAGTCAGCTTAGATCTTGTCCGTCTCTCTTGTGGGGACCATGAATTGGATTCGATCTGATTTTGAATTGTTTTTTGGAGCAAGGAGGTGGATTAAGAGCTTGCCCTGTCCACTCTGCATATTGGTTTTGTTACACAGAAAATAATAACTTTTTTTTTTAAAGGTGGGGTTCCGTTCACATCTGAGTTTTAATGGTGTATAATTGTTTAGCCACTGAGCCAACTGTCCAATAGATGACCATTGCAACAACTTCAGAAGGAAATCGAGGCACCCAGTCATAGAGACAGGTTACTGTAGTATTGTTAAGCAACCACTAGGCTCAAATAATGCGCTTCCAAAGGGTTCCAAAGACATCAATGGGCGAAGGATCGCTACCACACCTGTTTCATCCTCACTTAATTACCTCTGCCTTAAAATTACAATATCCGAATGTGAGCAAAACACATTAGAGTTAAATTCCTTTACTATTTTAGGAAAACTATTCACCAGCATGAGACTGAGAACAAGGAATTTCATACGAGTCTGTTCAGGTGTTCGCAGACAAACAGCCTGGTCTCAAGGCTTTTGATATTAATATCCGGTTCATGAATATGGCTTAATTTCAGAATCACAGAGAAATGCATAGAAGATTCCAGTTACAATTCGACTCACTAAACTCAAACCCATTTATTGTTGAAAAAGGGACATTGTTACTGAAGCTTCTCATGCACTCATCAGGACATTCGCAAGAATACAACAAGCAAAATCAACAAATTTATATTGTTTGAGAAGAGAATGCTGATTGGTTGCTAAGTGGACTCTGCTCAAAATATAAACCCATTGATTTCTTTTGCACTGCATTCTTGCGAATGGTCCTGATGAGTGCAAGAGGAAAAACTTCGACAACAATGTCTCTTTTTTCAGCAATACTCAACCTCTGCACTAAAACAACCAAACCCACTTGTTAAAATTCAATTTTTTTCAACCAAGGGAAAAGGACTAACCCCCTCTCTGCAGATTATCAAAAACATACCATGTCAATAAAGGAGCCGACATGGCTGATTCAACATTACATCTCCAGAAGTACGGCCAGTCGTTATTACCACTGGTGTCAAACGCTGTGCCATGTGAACAAGTGTGATATGTGCTTATGCAATCTATGAATGGACCATGTTGTAAATGCCGGAGTTCACACAGGATGGCTCCTAAGACTTGAAGAATACAGAAATCAAGAATGAGGGAAAATAAATATTGTGCAATTAAAGCAAAGTTCAAGAAAAGGAAATACTGCAAAATTGGTTTTCTGATATGGTGGAAATTTGCCTTGTGCATAAAGAGAGAGAGGAGGAAGCAGGAATGTACACATCACAGCTAAAGGAAAGAGAAACTGCAAAATAGGCAGATGGTGGTTGATATTGCTTTGGGGTCAGACACGTGAGTGGTAATCTGAGAGAGATGGTTCTGTTTTATCAAATCCTGTTAACATGTTAGCGATACGGAGAAACTATTTCTACCAATGGGAGAATCAACGGGAGGGAAAGAGGCCCCAGTCTAATAAATTAGAGCCAGCCCATTGAAGCAAAATCAGGAATCACATCATTAAACTAATGATAGTAGAAATTTGGAATTCTCTCAGCCAAAGGGCTGTGGGTGGCAGGAATCAATGAGCACTTTGAAGACTGATTATCAGGCAAGAGTATCAAGTGGAATTCTGCTAAAACAGATAAATGGAGTGGAGGTGTAAATCAGCCATGATCTAAATTGGCACAGTAAGAAGTCTCACAACACCAGGTTAAAGTCCAACAGGTTTATTTGGTAGCACAAGCTTTCGGAGCAGCAGCGCTGTGACACTTCTTACTGTGCCCACCCCACTCCAATGCCAGCATCTCCACATCATGATCTAATTGAACAGCGGACTGGGACCAAGAGGCTGAATGACCTTCTCCTATTCCTAATGTTTCCAAGGCCAATTAGCAAGAGGTTGGGAAAAGATTGCACCTCCAGCACCAGGTAGCTTGTGTCACTCCGGGACAGGTTATGAGGTTTGCAAGAAAATTTGCAGCAAAGTGCAAGAATTGTGGAAGACTCTTCACCCAAAGTCTGCTACACTGCGATGTGGAGGAGAAAGCCTTGATCAGGGCAAAGCCTGCACGGTGTCCTGGTGGTAAACAAATTCCTGTCAATGCCAACATGACTAGGAACACAAGCTACAGCTCCTCGCATCACAAAATGTTTAATGAAAGATTAAACATCTACCAGTAAATTGAGGCCAAAACCTAGATGACATTGGATATTTGTACAAGGTGGATCAAAAAATGACAATGTTTAGCTGGAAAGTAGCATAGTCAGTTGTACCCGCTCTGATCATGATCTTCGAGCTAATAAATTGGTGTTTCTTCTTCCAAATACTACGCTTTTAATAAATGCAGGAATTATTCCAAATAGTAAGTGCTGGCAAAATTTTTTAGCTCAAAACATTGGCAACCATCAACGCCAGGATACAGCTGAAGATGAAACTTCATGGGGAACAATGAACAATTTAAAGAAAGCCTGGGGCTTGGGGAAAACAAAACTATTCAAAAAGGTTGTGGCTCCCACTGTGATCCACAAGGTGGCAATCCCAACGCCTTCACAGCCAAATAGCACTGAAGATAACACCAACAACAAGGTGCCATTTGAAGCTCATGACTTACAAAGAAAAAGTGTTCCGAAATCCTGCTGTGAATGCACTGGAACAGCCAAATGCAGCAACGGCAAATGGAACTGTCATGGCCGCAGGAAAGAGTCAAGATGACAGTCCAGAGGCCGAGGAGTCCGAAGACAGTGATGGAATCCAAACAAGGCTTAGTTAGGTTAGCGCATGACATCAAAGGAGCGCTTAGTATACGCAAAGGAATGCAGACATCTCAACCATTAAAGAAATGGAAGCAGCTAATTATCTGGATAAACTATTAGCATTAATCTAAACAAAATTCATTTTACAAAATTAAGAAAAAAATTTAAAACTGTACAGAAATTTTAAAAGAAATTCAGTGATGATTCAGTTTCACTCCTACAATATTTCCACATGGTTGACAAATTTAGAACGGTCTCTAACACACTGATACAAGTGGGTAGAACTGTACTGAATTAGGGGGTCTAACAAACTGACAGAGTAAAAAAGGAAGACCTGGAGATTTAACAGATACAGATCAACGTAGAGAACGGCCCATTGACTATTTTTGCAGGGACAGGGAGTGTACTATATTAAGAGTAAGAAGTCTCATAGCACCCGGTTAAAATCCAACAAGTTTATTTATTTCGGAGTGCTGTTCCTTCATCACCTGATGATGGGGCAGCGCTCTGAAAGCTCGTGATTCCAAATAAACCTGTTGAGCTTTAACCTGGTGTTGTGAGACTTCTTACTGTGCCCACCCCAGTCCAACACCGGCATCTCCACCTCATGGCTATATTAAGAGTGAGAGAGGAACTGAGAGAACTAAGATTCAGATACAGAAATCTTATGTGCAGACGGTAAAAATACAAGTAGGATTCTAGACTTTGAACAGATGAAATGGAACCTGAAAGCCAGGAGGCAATGTTGAGTTATTACAACGCTGCTTTAGCTCCGGCTGGGAGTGTTGCACAGTTTTGGATTCCCCATTATAAGCAGGATATTAAATCTATGGAAAGATACAGTGAAGATTCATGACAATGACAGCAAGAGTAAGTGATGATAGGTTACAAAGACAAAGCTCTTTTCACTGGATGACAGTGAAATGGGAAGCATTTCTGGATTGGAACATCATTGAGCTGAGTTTAGTTTCCTTGTTGATGGTTTTGGTTGAGCTTGGAGGACAATGTGAGGGTCATTACACCAGCAGCCAACAAGACCACCAGGATCAATTTAATCCATAGATTGGTTGGGATCAGTTGGGGAGCAGATGCCTTTTTCATGTGGACAGCCACCTTGTTTTCTCAGCAGCTGATTACTGGGCACTGGTAGAAGCAGGAAGTGCATCTGTAAATCCCATTGTTATGCAACTGACCATCACAAAAAGCAACACAGGAGCACCAACCGTCTGGTTCTTGGTCCTCTCTTGAAATAGAAGCAGCATTAATCAAAAACTCAGATTTGCCCATTGATTAAGATTCTTCTTTTAAGATGCCCCCTTACGTTCAGGAATACCCACTGGGTTAGCAGCTGAAAATCTCGGAACTCTCAGCTGAACCAGACCCAGGTCACAGACAACCACCAGCTTCACTGCAGCATGGAAAACAATGGTCGCTGCCAACTGCAACAAACTTCATATCGGCATTGCCACCACCTGCTAGTCAAATGATTGGTAAAGGGACTGTAGAGGGCTGTAAACCATCGAATAGCTTTTGAACTGTTACTCGCCGAGATCCTTCCTAATGGAATAACTTCTTATTTGCTCAAAGTTGCTTTTCAAGCTAAAAGAGTAAGAGAGGTTCAAAGCAGTTCATAGAATCCCTACAGAGGAGACCATTCGGCCCATCGAGTCTGCACCGACTCTCTAGCAGAGCATCTTACCCAGGCCCTCTGCCCCTGCCTTATCCCCATAACCCCACACATTTACCATGGCTAATCCATCTAACCTACTCATCTTTGGACTGTGGGAGGAAACCGGAGCACCCGGAGGAAACCCACGCAGACACGGGGAGAACGTGTAAACTCCACACAGTCACCCAAGGCTGGAAGTGAACCCGGGTCCCTGGCACTGTGAGGCAGCAGTAATAACCACTGTGAGCAATTTCCCCAAACCATGACGGTTAGTAGCAAATGTTTCAATTGATTGGGAAGCACTCCAGACCACAGATTCGGGATCATCATTAGGAGGAGGAGGCAAATATTGGGGAAAAGAAATCCCCCTCTCTGGGATTCGTGAGATGAAGGGGTTGTCTTGTGAGGATAGGCTGGGCAGATCGGGCCTGTACCTACTGGAGTTTAGGAGAATGAGAGCTGATCTTATTGAACCATCAAGACCTTGAGAGGACTTGAGGGTGGATGCTGAAAGGATGTTTCCCCTTGTGAGAGACACGGGGTTTAAAAATAAGGGGTCTCCCACTTGAGACAGAAGTGAGGTGCAAGTTTTTCTCTCGGAGGATCATTAAAGCCTGGGAAATTCTCTTTCCCAGAGAGCACAGGAGGCTAGGTTATTGAATATTTTTAAGGCAGAGTACAAAGATCCTTGGCTGACAAGGGAGTCAAAGGCTAAAGGAGGTAAATTGGAAAGTAGTAGAACTTGGAAAGTGAAGTTGAGGCTACAATCAGATCAGCCATGATATTATCAAACGGCACAGCAGGCTGAATGCTGCTCTTAATTTGTATATGTTCTTTCATTAGAAGTTGATTAGAACATCGAATGGTTTGACCACAAGTGGCTCATCCATTTAGAAAAGGGAATTAGATGGGGATTTTGAAAAAGATGATGGATGGAATGTGCGGAGAATTGAATTCAAGCAGATAGTATCTGTTGAAAGGTTATGGACCGAGAAGTTGCTGTTCTGTAGAGAAGTGGGATGAGGTGGGTGGTGCTGTACGTGCAATTTGACAACCAGCTCCTGGGTTTGATCACGCCCTGTGCGCACTGGAGGCCAAGCACTTACCAAACAAGAGAGAGAAAAAAGAAAAACTGAGAAAGGCTTTTTGGCTACATTTTAGCCAGACCCCTTTGATTCACTGTGTTGGAATCACCTCACTTACAGACAGCATTCCTTTCCGTTGCTGGAGAGACGGAGCAGCACCATACTCCAGCTCAGTCCGTACACCACAGCGTGGCAGCCCACACAGACATCCCTAGCAGCAAGTCTTCCAAGCCCCTCAGACAAAGGAAATATCGTACAAGTGGCCTCCAGGCTGGACAACGAATACCACAATTAACCAGTGACGTACAACTATCAGGGATTCAACAAACTTAAACACATTGATCAATCTAAAAATTCATAGAATTGACACTGATTCTTTTTTAAACAGAAAACCAATCAGAATGCCCGTGGTCATTAGTGTAGTCTTTGATTTGATACCTTGTGCAGTAAATGTCATCGCATGATTATACACAATCTTTTACCACTCTGCTTTCACTGCTAGGAAAAGGGTATAATGAGGCAAGGCACACACGAAACATCAAATCCATGATCCGCACAGAAGCTGCTATTACACAGAGATGGAACCTTCCCTGAAGTTTGATTTTCCTATGAGGACGTTTATGAGTGTTGGATTCCCATTCTTGCATTCCACTTGAGCAGCCCTGATTAAATCGTCCATTTGATCTTCATTCTCTCGGTTCAATAAAAAGCCTTTACCGCCATATCCCTCAGCAACTGTATGGTAATCTGTGGAGAAGAGATATATGTGAAGGTCCTTGTTCTGCCATGCCCTCATGAGGCATGCCGTAACTGGAGTGAGGGCAGCCTCTACCATGCTGCCCCGATTCCCTGGAAAGAGGCTTGAGCCTTACATTCTCCAATATTCCCTCATTCGAGTGGGAACCTGGAAACAACTGGATACTCCAGAAGCATCTAACCACCTTCAATTGAAGCCAGTAGTGCCAATTATTTCATGGTTTCCTCCCCTTTACTTTGAAGATTAACAATCACACAAGCAGTGGAACAGTGATTAGCACTGTTACCTCACAGTGCCAGGGACCTGGGTTCGGTCACTGTCTGTGTGGAATTTGCACCTTCCCCCATGCATGGGTTTCCTCCCACAGTTTAAAGACGTGCGGGTTAGGTGGATTGGCCATGATAAATTGCCCCCTAGTGTCGGGGAATGACTAGGGTAAAGCATGGGGTTACAAGGATAGGGCCTGGATGGGATTGTGGTCGGTGCAGACTCGATGGGACGAATGGCCTCCTTCTGCATTGTAGGATTCAATCATTCAGAAATAAAAATTGGTGATTTCCAAGTTAACCACCGATCGGACGGCACAGAATGATCATTCTCAACAATCCTCATCTTCTCGTGGTTCAGCTTGCAAACCTATTGCACAACATGGAAGAGTTCAGGTGCTATTCCTTGAACTGTGCCCTGTTAGCTGACCCACCGCAGGGATGGTGTAGGGCTGCTACAACTGGCCTCAATTTCACACACTCAGAACACAGACAAGGTTCCCATTGCATCCGTCCACTCACTCCCGCTTTGGGTGAGCGAGTGTGTGTAGGACATAGCAAAGAGAAGAAAGCTAAGATGCGATGCTCTCCAGAGTAGAACAGTCTGCCGACACTGTTTAAACTCGCATGGAGAATGGGTATTTGTGTGGCACCCACGCTCATGGTGATCACCTATGGAATTGGATCCCAGTATCAGTGAGTGGCAGAGGAGCAAAGTTAAAAGGCGCAGGCAAGTTTTCACTTTTCATTCTTGGCCAGTTGCACATCGGTCAGCAATTAAAAAGCTGCAGACTATTAAAAAGCTACTTGCTTTTCACATGCAGTTGTACATGATACGAATCAAACTCCATCTCTCTCACCCATCCCAGTCTTGTTATCAATACTGCAAAAAGGGGTGGGGGCAAGCCTGTCAAGATGGAGAAGGTATATTTCTCAGTTGTGTATTTGCACAGTTGACGATCTAGCCGTGTACCTGTGTATGCCAGGCCACAGGCCACGTTGCTGCCCAGCAATGGAACCTGCTCTCGGGAAATCTGGCTCCAGCCGGCATCATTGCCGACCAAGGCAATCACAGGAGTCTGAAAAAACACACAAGGTAAATAACTGTACACACCCCAAAGCAAACAGCTCTTTCAGATGAATCTACAAATGTTAAGATTAATAGCAGTTTATCCATATTAAATAAAGTTCGAAGTTTGTGCCAGACCTACAGCAATGTCACTGCCACTTAACTGCTCTCTGAAATGACACAGCAAGTCACCCCTTTATATTCAGCAAAGTGGGTCACCACTTTCACAAGGACAATTAGGGATAGGCAATAAATGCTGGCCTAGCCAGGAGTGGCCACATATTTGGGCTGAAGACAGGAGATACAGACAGTAACACAGGGTGCTAGGGGAAGAGCTACAGTGAGATATTATGTGGGAACAGGATTAACATCAGTAAAGATACAGACAGCATCAGTTATCCAAACATTTAAGTTAACCACGTTGCTTCTTTAATAAGAAGATTGAAGAAATAGCAGAACAAGTTCCTTTATTTCTAAACAACATTAGTAAATTAAAGCACATCCTACACTGGCTGGTCCATTCACAACTCCACACATGGAGAGTTCATGATCTTAGCCACATGCCTGTTTGGCAGCACAAACGGATCTGGAGTGTCCGCACAGGTAGAGAGGCACAATAACAATTTGTAGTAAAAATTTGCCAAGGGATTTCAAAGGAGTGACAGCAGAGGAAAAAACATTTGGGACCAAGCCCAAGGATGAAACATTAGACCCAATCCTCACAAGAACTGGTTCCAGAGAGTCACAATCGTACAGTTTGGGAGCAGGATGGACCACTATTCACTGCCCTGGAGACAAGATAAGGCACAGAAAACTAATGCTAGAAAAGCAACGGTGGAAAGGGATAGCTTATAAAGTGGCAGCACTGTGGGTGTACTTACACCACACAGACTGCAGCGGTCCAGTATGTTGGCTCACAAGGTCATTTAGATATGGTCAATAAATGCTGGCCTAGGGCAACACGGTGGCACAGTGATTAGTAGGTTTGTGGACGACACAAAGGTTGGTGGATTTGTGGACAGCAACGAGGGCCAGAGGATACAACAGGATATAGATCAGTTGGGGACTTGGGCGGAGAGATGGCAGATGGAGTTTAATCCGGACAAATGTGAGGTAATGCATTTTGGAAGGTCTAATACAGATAGGAAATATACAATAAATGGCAGAACCCTTAGAGTATTGATAGGCAGAGGGATCTGGGTGTACAGGTACACAGGTCACTGAAAGTGGCAATGCAGGTGGAGAAGGTAGTCAAGAAGGCATACGGCATGCTTGCCTTCATCAGCCGGGGTATTGAGTTTAAAAATTGACAAGTCATGTTGCAGCTTTATAGAACCTTAGTTAGGCCGCACTTGGAATATAGTGTTCAATTCTGGTCGCCGCACTACCAGAAGGATGTGGAGGCTTTGGAGGGGGTACAGAAAAGATTTACCAGGATGTTGCCTGGGATGGAGGGCATTAGCTATGAGGAGAGGTTGGAGAAACTTAGTTTGTTCGCACTGGAACGATGGAGGTTGAGGGGCGACCTGATGGAAATCTACAAGATTATGAGAGGCATGGACAGAGTGGATAGTCAGAGCTTTTTCCCAGGGTGGAAGAGTCAATTACTAGGGGGCACAGGTTTAAGGTGAGAGAGGCAAGGTTTAAAGGAGATGCACGAGGCAGATGTTTTTTGTACAGAGAGTAGTGGGTGCCTGGAACTCGTTGCTGGGAGAGGTGGTGGAAGGGAATACGGTAGTGACTTTTAAGGGGCGTCTTGACAAATACATGAATAGGATGGGAATAGAGGGATATGGTCCCCGGAAGGGTTGGGGGTTTTAGTTCATTCGGGCAGCATGGTCGGTGCAGGCTTGGATGGCTGAAGGGTCTGTTCCTGTAATTTTCTTTGTTCTTTAGTACTGCTGCCGCAGAGCGCCAGGGACCCGGGTTTGATTCTTGGCTTGGATCACTGTGTGTGTGGAGTCTGCACGGTCTCCCCATGTCTATGTGGGTTTCTGCCGGGTGCTCCGGTTTCCTCCCACAGTCTAAAAGACGTGCTGGTTAGGTGCATTGGCCATGCTAAATTCTCCCTTAGTGTGGCGACTAGGGGATTTTCACTGTAACTTCATTGCAGTGTTAATGTAAGCCTACTTGTGACACTAATAAATACACTTTAAACTTTAGCCAGTGACACCCACATCCAATGAATAAATTGTAATAAAGCATTGGGTTTGAACATCCCAATTACTGTAGAAGTTGTCATCTCCTGGCTGCACCGTACACTTGTCACAACAACAAAAACAAACAACTGAAATGGTAACAAATGCCAATTTGATGGCAGTGGTGTGACACGTACCTTGTGACGTTTGAAAGTGTCAAATTCAGCAATGCTGTAACCAAGGGAACCATCTCCATAAACAATCCAAACCTGGACACAAAATAAAACACAAGGATTCTGATCTCGGTCATGATTTTCACCGTGCGGTAAAAAAACACGCTTATTTTTAAAAGTCCATATTTTTTAATTCATGATCGATGCTTGTGACGTAAGTCAGTGCTGGGAATGGAACCATGTTCCTCTTGTACTCTTATTCTGTTACCCAGCAATCTCAAGCCAGCAACAAGAGGTCAGATGTACAGCAAAAGGTGCTCCACATCCCGCCAATCACCCAGGGTTGCTCATGCAGCCACCTGAGTTAGCACCACGTTAGACCCCGTTAGCTCCAAATAATTTATGCCGCAGGAAAGGGCAACGGGACATCTGCACTTTTGCTGAGCAGCAGGACCAAGTCTACCCTTCAGCAACTGAAGGAAGTAGAATGAACGAGTCAAATCAGGTTCAGAAGGGGAAAATAAATAGAATGAAGGAAAAATTAGATACGAGACACCAAACGGCAAAGGAGGTGCAAGAAAAGCTAAAAATGAAGTAACCTCTTGGGAAACGACTGCCTGCAAAATGAGCAACTCCACCATTTACTTTCTGGGCTGGAGAAGGTTGTATCGCATCAGGACTAAAAAAAACACTTCATTAACTATTATATATTTGAGTGGTTGCACGATTGCTTTAAGAGCTAATCACGTGATTTGATGGCAATGTAATTGGGGTGCGACACAGGCTTCTGTTTTACTTTTATTTTCTACTCTGCGCAGGCAACAAACGGCTCCTACAATAAATCTGTTATTTTAAATCTACGTGTGCAAGCCGCATCTTTTTCCTTAAAACCTACAATCCCTAACAGAGCTAGGACATTACATTACCAAAGCCCTTACACTGATTTTCTGCAGAGGGTTTAATTTGTGGCTGAACATGAATGCAGCGACATTTTTGGCAGTCACAGGGAGATTACTGGCAAGTTCCTGTTGAATGGTGCAAATACTCCAGCAATTTGGATCTCATAACATAACTCTCCCTTGCTATAAAATACCAGATTCTTTTTAATACACTAATAACATTATGTACTGTGAATTTGCTATTAGCTTCCCAACATCTCTTGATCCTGACCTTAAGAAGTTGAACCCCCACCTATGCCATAGTTGCCAATTCCAGTAATAATTTCACTGAATGAACTTACCAAGCTGAAAGCAGTTCAATACATTTTAATATTTAAAAAATGGTTAAGATGGAGGAGAAAGGTCACAGAATAAAGTTGTTGAACTCAGTGTTGAGTCCTGAGGGCTGTAACGGAAGATGAGGGGTTTGTTCATCCAGTTTGCACTAGGCTTCACAGGAGCATTTTTTAAAATCTCAACCATTTTTTTGATCCAATGCAAAAGCCCTCCCTCCCCCACTGGGCCATTTGTCATTTGTTCTCAAGTTTTGTTTTCACCCAACACTGACCTTTATTCTCCCATTAACACCTCTCCATTGCAATCTCTTAGCTCTCACCAATCACTGACCTTCTATACTGTTCCACCCCTCTTATACAATGCATAATCCAACACATTTCTCCCTCACTTTAGCTCTGAAGAGTCACGTAGACTTCAATTGTTAACTGTTTTCTCGCTTCTCGGCCTTTTGGCTAAGATCAAGTGTAGTATGGTCGGCAGCCCATGGTCGGCCGCACTTGGTTGAGGTCATTAGGTTACACTGAAGCTTCATATGTTTCATATGAAGCAATTTTTTAAAGCGGCATCTCGGCCTTTTGGCTAAGATGCAAATGAGCTCAAGTCTTGGAGGAGGAACCTCCCCCTTCTCCAATCAGCTTGGCTCATGTAGATCAGGCCCAAGACAGGGTAGAGGGTTGCATACCCTGTCTTGTCAGCCTGGATCTGAAATGTCTCAACTTGTTGAGACTCTGAATTGGATTTGATTTGATTGAATTGGAAAAGTATTTTAAAAAATAGTTAACTGTTTTCTTTCCCTACAGATGCTGCCAGACCTGCTGAGATTTTGTTTCAGATCCCAACACCCGCAGTATTTTACATTTATTATAGTAGAGTGTTCAGGCTTTCCAACAGATCATTTCCCGGGACACATACTTCATCCCTTTGCTGAAATCTCAACACTGAGCAAAGCCTCATCTCAACAGTCAGGCTGGATGTGAACCAGATCCGAGGGGTGAAAAGCCTGAAGCAGACATGCAGAATCAATACGGCAAGCTGGCACAGTGGTTATCACTGCTGCCTCAGAGTGCCAGCGACCCGGGTTCAATTCCCGGGTTGGGTCACTGTCTGTGTGGAGTCTGCACGTTCTCCCCATGTCTGTGTGGGTTTCCTCCGGGTGCTCTGGTTTTGTCCCACAGTCCAAAGACGGGTTAGGTTGATTGGCCGTGCTAAATTGCCACTTAATGTCAGGGGGACTACAGGGTAAATATGTGGGGCTACACGGATAGGGGCTGGCTGGGATGGTGATCTGTGCAGACGCAATGGGCCAAAGGCCTCCTTCTGCACTGTAGGGATTCTATGGAGGCACCAGTGAGTTAAGACTGACTCTCAGGCTCTCAAGGCAACCAAATTTTTTAACAAAGCATTTAAATAATTTGATGAAATCTTTAGTAAGTGTTACAACGCCCGCTCTTCTTTCTAAAGGTACACATTCATAAGTCAGAGCAATCCAGCTTTCAGCACATAATGCTAGATAAAATATACTGACCTGTGACTCTGGCCTGCAAAGCTTGGCTCCAAGTGCAAACCCGCCACCCACTCCGAGTGTCCCAAAAGCTCCTGGGAACAGAAAGATCAGGGAGGTGAACAATCTGTTAGAAATGCAGGCACTGTTTATAAACAGATTAGAAAACACAAAATTGATGGAAGTCTTAAGTAAGTGTACAGACTGGGTCACTGTGGGGAGGAGGGAGGGAGGGGGGCAATGTGACTCAGTTTCTTTTCTGGGTTCAAACCTCACACCACGATTTGGATTAGCAACATAGGGCATCACTCCAGTGCAACACTGAAAGAGTGCTGCTATTCTTACGCCCTCCTTACCTGTTCCAGTGAAAGTTAAGCTGTAATGCGAATAAGATTTAAGGGTTAGATCTAATGGACCAAATCCCTTTGTCACTGCATTTCTACCTAGCAACTTAAATGCAATAGCATTTCCAACTCTGTTACTATTCTGTTCTCAAAGTCATCAAGTAGCCAAAGGTTATTCCACAGGCAATTTAGTAGCAGTAATAAAGCTGCATATAAAGTCCCACCCACTGCCCGTGGCATAATCTTGCAATTCAGATCCTCCTAGTTCAAAACAAAAAAGTTGTTTTAAAAAAGAAATAATCTCAAGCAGAATTTATTTTTATAATTATCACCCTGAACGTAGCAGGGCCATGCACGCCGTAGCTGGACCTTCCTGCCCCACCTGTCAGACAACCTGTGGAACAGCAGCAACAAGTCTAACTCCTTTCAAAGAACAAAGAACAGTACAGCACAGGAAACAGGCCCTTCGGCCCTCCAAGCCTGTGCCGCTCATTGGTCCAACTAGAACATTCGTTTGTATCCCTCCATTCCCAGGCTGCTCATGTGACTATCCAGGTAAGTCTTAAACGATGCCAGCGTGTCTGCCTCCACCACCCTACTTGGCAGTGCATTCCAGGCCCCCACCACTCGGTGTAAAAAATGTCCCTCTGATATCTGAGTTATACCTCGCCCCTCTCACCTTGAGCGACCCCTCGTGATCGTCACCTCCAATCTGGGAAAAAGCTTCCCACTGTTCACCCTATCTATACCCTTCATAATTTTGTACACCTCTATTAGGTCTCCCCTCATTCTCCATCTTTCCAGGGAGAAAAAGCCCAGTTTACCCAATCTCTCCTCATAGCTAAGCCCCTCCATACCAGGCAACATCCTGGTAAACCTTCTCTGCACTCTCTCTAAAGTCTCCATGTCCTTCTGGTAGTGCGGCGACCAGAACTGGACGCAGTACTCCAAATGTGGCCTAACCAGTGTTCTATACAGCTGTAACATCAGACTCCAGCTTTTATACTCTATACCCCGTCCTATAAAAGGCAAGCATACCATATGCCTTCTTCACCACCTTCTCCACCTGTGCTGCCACCTTCAAGGATTTGTGGACTTGCACACCTAGGTCCCTCTGTGTTTTTATGCTCTTGATGGCTCTGCCACTTATTGTATAACTCCCCCCTACATTAGTTCTTCCAAAATGCATCACTTTGCATTTATCTGGATTAAATTCCATCTGCCATTTCTCTGCCCAATTTTCCAGTCTATCTATATCCTGCTGTATTGTCCGACAATGTTCATCGCTATCCGCAAGTCCAGCTATCCTCGTGTCATCCGCAAACTTGCTGATAACACCAGTTACACCTTCTTCCAAATCATTTATATATATCACAAATAGCAGAGGTCCCAGTACAGGGCCCTGCGGAACACTACTGGTCACAGACCTCCAGCCGGAAAAAGACCCTTCGACTGCTACCCTCTGTCTCCTGTGGCCTTTCATTCAATAGCATTATATTGTGTGTTATGGACTATACCACCATTGATGTTAACCATGCCCTCCCCTCTTAGCCTGATCGGATATATTAGGGCTGATAATCTGAGGTGGAGAGATTATAAACCCTAATATGTTAAGATTAAAGAACGGTGCTTTAAAATTTCTCCTCAGCCAACAAGTTGCAGCTTCAAACTCCAGATGCTGGAGCAGATAATATAGGCATAGACTTCAGTGCACTATCGAGGGAGTGCTGCATTGTCCCAGAGTGCTGATTTTCAGACAAGGCATTCAACCACATCTCGATGTGCTTGTGAAAGATCTTTGGGCACTGTCTGAACAGCACAGTGATATCTTGGTAATCTGGTCAATATTTGTTTTCCCTCAGCTCACACTGCCGAAAGCAGATTATCTGATCATTCAGTTGTGTGTGTGGGGCCTTGCTGTATCCAAATTGACATCCTCATTTGCCCAGTAACAGTGAGTTCACAAGTAATTCATTGATTGCAAGGCATTTTGAGGTGCTCTGAGGGTGTGATAAGATGCTAAATTGTATAATTCATTGCAAATTTGACTTCTGACAAAGATCAAGTTTCAGCTTTGGAATTGTATACATATCCCTCCTCCCCCGCTTCCACCTCTCCAGAGGTGGCAACTTACTGGTACCCCATCCAACTATCCAAGTAAAGCGACTTACAGGACGATTGTTAACTAGTTATTTAACCACTGACAGGAAATCACAGCTGAACTCTAGCCAGTTCTTACCAATGTCCATTTTGCAACAGGCATCTCTGGATGATCACCCCATTCCCCTTTATAACGTGGGGTGGCACGGTGGCACAGTAGTTAGCACTGCTGCTTCACAGTGCCAGGGACCCAGCTTCAATTCCGGCCTTGGGCCACTGTCTGTGCGGAGTTTGCACATTCTCCCCGTGTCTGCGTGGGTTTCCTCCTGGTGCTCCCACAGTCCAAAGATGTGCAGTTTAGGCTGATTGGCCATGCTAAGTTGACCCCAATGTCAGGGTGATTAGCAGGGTAAATACGTGGGTTTATGGGAATAGGGCCTGTGTGGGATTGTTGTCACTGCAGACTTGATGGGCCGAATGGGCACCTTCTGCACTATGATTTGATGAATTCTGTTTGCACTGACCAGGATCGAGCCATCGGAGAGGACCACGAGGTTTGAGGATATAGGCAGCGCTGCCCACAAAGTCACCCCCATCCGCCACGATTATGCTGTCCTCCTCCATCAAATGCTCAACGCGATGCAGAACCTTCAGTGGATTCAGGTGTTTCGCCACTTCTTCCTCCGCCTTTTCACTGAAAGATGATAAATGAATATTCAATTTCAGAAACGGTGCCCTCTCAATAGCTCAGACCTGCCGACGTCCACTTCAATGACCCACATCCCCAATTTAAAACCCTGAAATATTGCCCGTCATCAATAGTTAACACCCTCACCTCGGCTATCATTTTTAAAATTTGTTTACAGACTGTTGCCCCGAGAAGGTAATGAGCAGACTTCTTGAACCGCTCTGTCCACACATGTAGGTACACAGGAAGGGACATACACCCAGTTAGGAAGGGAATTCCAGGATTTCTGAACTCGTGAGTTCCAGTAGGATTACTGAGCAATACTGAGGGAGAGCTGCACTGTCCATAGTGTGACTTTTTGGATGGATCATTTTAAATGCCATGACCACTAACCAAAGAGCAGGATGTTTTCTGAGTGCCCTGGCCAATGACCCTCTCTCAGCTGACACGGTCTGATACAAAGTGCTTGGTATATCATCCGTGGAATTCTGCATTTTTCTACATCAGTGATTGTAGCTCAAAATTAAACCTTACATTAATCACGCAAATTCCCGAGAATATGATCAGGTGATTCATAAACAATCATTTTTAGGACTAGGGAAAGACTGTTAGATCCCACAACTCAGCAACCCTGAATCACTGCACTCTTCAGAAAAGCAAACAGTTTATTGAACGATTTGTACAATCTGCTTCATGACCTGATAACTCAGTCAAGTCCCCCCCCCCCCCCCCCATTGGGCAAGAAAACAATTCCTGAATTCCCTTCTTACTGCAAGCTTAACACTTAACTCTCACCTCCTGTTGTTTAAACCCTCCACCATACTTGATACTGTACTGCATTATTGCAAAGTTTCTTTACACCTCTAAATTTAACGCTGGCATTTAAGTCTTCAACAATGCAACTAAAGGCTATTTAAACCCACAATAACAGTTCTAATCCTTTTCTTCTAAGCCTGGTCTACTCCCTCTTAAAGGCGTCGACCCCTTGAAGATAAGTGCTTCTCCAGATCTACTAACTGGATTGAAAATTACGACTTGTGTGGTGAGCCTCCACAGCAACTGATCCGTCTATTTGACCTTTGGGTCATCCCAGTACCATCCTGTCCTATCCCATCAGAAATATGGGGGTCTTGCTGCAATTGTACAAGGTACTGGTGAGGCCGCAACTAGAGTACTGTGTGCAGTTTTGGTCCCCTTGTTTGCGAAAGGATATATTGGCCTTGGAGGGAGTAGAGAGAAGGTTCACCAGGTTGATACCAGAGATGAGGGGGTTAGCTTATGAGGAGAGATTGAGCAGATTAGGTTTGTACTCGTTGGAGTTTAGAAGCTGAGGGGAGATCTTATAGAGACATATAAGATAATGAAGGGGCTGGATAGGGTAGAGACAGAGAGATTCTTTCCACTTAGAAAGGAAGCAAGAACTAGAGGGCACAGCCTCAAAATAAGGGGGAGTCAGTTTAGAACAGAGTTGAGGAGGAACTTCTTCTCTCAGAGGGTAGTGAATCTCTGGCATTCTCTGTCCATTGAAGCAGTGGAGGCTACCTCGTTAAATATGTTTAAGACACAAGTAGATAGCTTTCTGATCAATAAGGGAATTAAGGGTTTTGGTGAGCAGGCGGGTAAGTGGAACTAAACCACTATCAGAGCAGCCATGATCTTATTGAATGGCGGGGCAGGCTCGAGGGGCTACATAGAAACATAGAAACAAACATAGAAACATAGAAACCCTACAGTGCAGAAGGAGGCCATTCGGCCCATTGAGTCTGCACCGACCACAATCCCACCCAGGCCCTACCCCCACATATTTACCCGCTAATCCCTCCAACCTACGCATCTCAGGACTCTAAGGGGCAATTTTTAACCTGGCCAATCAACCTAACCTGCACATCTTTGGACTGTGGGAGGAAACCAGAGCACCCGGAGGAAACCCACGCAGACACGAGGAGAATGTGCAAACTCCACACAGACAGTGACCCGAGCCGGGAATCGAACCCGGGACCCTGGAGCTGTGAAGCAGCAGTGCTAACCACTGTGCTACTGTGCCGCCCCATGGCCTACTCCTATTTCTTATGTACTTAAATGTATTCCCCGGAGGGCTCCATAGCTATTACTTGGGATTGGGGTCCTCAGCTGCTTCTTCTCTCAGACTCCAGCCGACCAGGCTACTTACAACGTGCTTACTGCCTCCAACACGGAGATCAGCTAACCTCACACAGACATAGGCTGGAATTTTCCAGCTCTGCCCACCAGCAGGATCTTCCAGTCCCACCGAAGTCCATGGACTTTTGGCAGGCTTGCTGCATTTTCCGGCCCCACTGCCGGGGCAGGGCTGGAACATTCCAGACATAGACACAGGGATAGGCCATTAGCCCCGTCAAAGCTCCTTTGCTATTCAATTAGATCACAGCTGATCTGCACCTCAAATTCAACATTCCTGGGTCCCCTTAAATAAGAAAAATCTAACCTCAGTTTGAAAATTCCAACTGCTCCAGCATCAACCACCATTTAATTTCTAGTATCCTTTACATGAAGAGCATTGTCTGACTGCACTACTGATATGGCCTGGCTGTATTTTCAAACGCGCCCCCTTGTTCTCTATTCCCCGACCCCACCTTTGCCAACAGACAAAATAGTTATTTTGAATTTATCCTACGAACACCTTTTAGTGTGTTTTAAACACCTCAATAAAGATCACCCCTCAATGTTCTATCCTCAGGATACAAACCAAGTTTGTACAATGTGTTCTCACTATTTAATCTCAGAGATCAAAGCTGGGTTATTTAGTTAGGTATTCACTGGATAAATAACAGTCCTCAGAGGTCCTTTCATTAAAATCTTAGTAGAGAACAATGTGACAAATGGGAATAAAATTCCAACAAGATTTTTAAGTATGAGGGTGCTTTCCCCCCAATGGTTCAATAGGCAAATCCACAGAAATTATAAAACAGAAATAGGCCATTTATCTCAACTAGCCTCTGACAGTATTTACTCTCAGAGTAAGCAGTCACAGAATTGTTACGGCTCAGAAGGAGGCCATTTGGCCCATCATGTCTGCACCGGCTCCCCAAATGAGCACAATGATCACTTTTTCTGAAATGGCAACAGAACCAACAGGGACATGAGGGAAAAACTCATGAGGGCAGCACAGTGGTTAGCACTGCAGCCTCACAGCACCAGAAACCTGGATTCAATTCCGATCCTGGGTGACTGCTGCCTCACAGCGCCAGGGACCTGGGTTCAATTCCGGCCTTGGGCGACTTACAGTGTGGAGCTTGCACGTTTTCCCCATGTCTGCGTGGGTTTCCTCCGGGTGCTCCAGTTTCCTTCCACAGTCCAAAGATGTGAAAGTTAATGGATTTGCCATGCTAAATTGTTCATTTGTGCCCAAAGATGTATAGATGAGGCAGGGGGGAGGAGAGAGAGAGAGAGAGAGACAAGAATTTGCAGGGTAAATGGGGATAGGGGATTTTTGGGGATAGGGCCTGGGTGGGATGCTTTGTCGGAGAGTCAGTGCAGACTCGATGGGCTGAATGGCCTCCTTCTGCACTGCAGGGATTCTATGAATTCTATTCTATGAATGAAAAAAACTTCTTAGACTGTATGTGTCACAGAGGAAGATTCAATCGTGCTTTTGTAAAGGGAATTAAGCAAGTACCAGAAAAGAAAAAAAGGAATGGCCATGAGGAAAGAGCTGTGGATCGAGGCTAGCTAATTTGTTCTGGCAAAAAATTGGCATGGGCCGAATGGCCTCTTGCTGACCCGAAAGCCTTCATCCAACCATTCCAATTAATCTTAGATATTCACAGTGACTGCCTCAATCACTTACCCTGAATTTCTTCACAACTCAAGTTTATCTTGTTCCATATCAATCTTACATTTAATTTCATCCATCATTCAAAATACATCAAATTGCTGGGAATAGTTAGCCCTCTCTATCCTATCACAACTTAAAACACGTTCATCATCTTGTCCAGTAATCTGCATTGTTCAAATAAAAAGCAGCGCTTTAGTTTAGGTTAATCGTGTTCAAGTTCCCTTTTCTTTTCATACTCCTACCTGTTAGCCTTCTCCTTTTTAATATCTCCCTCCTTCAGGCACCGCGTCCAGTCGCTGGGAGCCTGGTAACCCTTTAGCCCCTCTGCCAACTGAACTAAAAAGGAACCAGGGTCACCTGAGAGAAACAAGGACACAGCATTCAGATACACTGCAAGCAGAGTTACAACTAAACAAGTCAGATATCATAATATTTCAGAATACGGTGACGGGACTGGGTCAAGAGAGAGAGAGAGAGAGATAGAGAGAAAGAGAGATAGAGAGAAAGAGAGAAAGAGCGCACATGCAAGAGGCCAGACTTAACAACTCCGTGTGTAGTCTCAGAGATCAAAGTTCAGAGACTAGGCCGTGACGTGCCAGGTTTATAGGGGTTCAGTGCTACCGTGGGCTGTGGGAAGCTAACACCGAGTTCTCAAATGGAGACAATGACCACTTACCTCGCACAGCAAGTGTTGGCTTCCAGAACATGTCCGAGTTTTTCAGCAGCTGTGAACGATTACGGTTTACAGCAACTATCTGGCTCCGTCTGCTGAGAACACGTCCATAGGACAGGCGGAAATCACACACTGTACCTGTTGGGCAAAAAAAGGAGACCATCAGACTGGGGGTGGTAAGGGGGGGGGGGGGGGCGAAGAAACAGCTGTGATCAACAACCCCACAGGAGTAGGACAGGGCCACACAGAAGCTCAGCTGACAACAGATGTGATTAAGGGCAGAATTTTACTGCAGTTAAAGTTCCTCACTCTTCCTGACTGCGCATTTCATTAAATACAAACTACTCCACATTCAGTCTATCATAATTGCCAGGCAGGGCACAAGTGTTGCCGAGCTCAGTGCTGCTGCCTGAGAATGACCCGCAGACACAGAGGAGGAGAAATGCAACCCACTTGTTTTTTCAAATAACTGCAATTAGCACATGATTGGTACTGCCTTTGCAGAATGCAACCTGCGCTAATTAACTCATTCTCTGACATCTTCAAACAGAACAAGAGTGGATTAACTGAACATTTCAAAAATCTGAGGCTGTTATAGCTCTTGGGGTGAAGGGGATAGAAGGATATTTCTTTTGGGGGGGGGGTGGCGGAAGGGGAGGTGGGATCAAGCTATTAGGATGATCAGCCATAATCATAATGAATGGTGGAGCAGGCTCAAAAGGGCCGAATGGCCTACGCCTGCTCCTATTTACTATGTGATGATTTAGACAACAGTTATTAAGGGATATGGAGTCAAGAAACGTAGATGGAGACAAGATACAAATCAGGCATGAGATAATGGAATGCTGAGACGAGCTCAGGGGGCTGAACAGCCAATGCCCGTTCCTGCAATTTTTCCCCCATGAAAAGGTTAGAGGGAAAAAACAACTTTATTTTGAATAACATCAAAAAGACTGAGACCAGTCCAATCCACGGTTCATCGTCATGCCCAGTGAATCCGCTCTATCAGCACTGGTACAACATGCTGGAAAGATGGGACAGCTGCCACTCACACGGCACAGTCACATACAAAAGCAACAAGTTGGAGCATTTCAGAGATCTTGACAACAAATGCCAGTAGGCATTGAACAGAGGAGAATGGCAGCACAGTCTATTTCCGAGCACTTAATGAAACGACACATGTACACAGAAAGGCTGCTGCCATTGCAATTAATTACAGCATTTCACGATGAATTGAGAAATGTGATAAAGCCCTCAACAAATGGAAGTCTTTTTGATTCAGCTTTAAAAACACTGTGGGGGCACCTGGGACAATTCGGTTAAAGGCCTCCCATTTCTGTCTGATCAGGATCTCACTGACCTGCCAGTATCACCAGGTCGGCCTCCTTCAAAGCATCCCTCCGGTTCTGTCGGATGTGAATGGGGCTGTCCCTTCCCAGCATTCCTCGAGCCATGCCTCCCAGGAAGCACGGGATAGCCAGAGATTCCAGAGCTGCCCTAGATGGAAAATGTTTAGAATATCAGGTACATTACTGGGCCACTATCACTATAGACCATGAGTGGTGTTTCATCCAACTGCAGGATTGCATGGAATCAATGCAAAAACTAAGATAGTGCTTTTTCCTCTTTCCCATCCCGACTTTGGTAAGTGTTCTAAAATCGATTTGCTGTCGATATGGAAACACTACCCAATCGCATGAAATAATAGAAATCATACAAACCCTACAGTACAGAGAGAGGCCATTTGGCCCATCGAGTCTGCACCGACCACAATCCCACCCAGGCCCTACCCCCATATCCCTACACATTTACCCGCTAACTCCTCTAACCTACGCATCTCAGGACACGAAGGGGCAATTTTAGCATGGCCAATCAACCTAACCCACACATCTTTGGACTGTGGGAGGAAACCGGAGCACCCGGAGGAAACCCACGCAGACACGAGGAGAATGTGCAAACTCCACACAGACAGTGACCCATGCCGGGAATTGAACCCAGGTCCCTGGAGCTGTGAAGCAGCAGTGCTAGCCACTGTGCTACCGTGCCGTTTACAGATCACCATGACTGTATGTATGCATGGTGATCTGTAAACAGTCAGTGCTTAAAGCTTCGTGCTAGATTGGGCCAAACTGGAGCAGTTTTGTGTTACAGATTTATGCTCTTAGGACGCAGATTAAAAATGTTCCTAAACTAATTTCACACAGGACTGGTGAGGCTCACACCCAACCTTGTGTAAATGAAGTCTGTGCAATGCTGAGTTTGCCATCTCTCCTGCTTCTGTAATCATTACATACCTACTCTTTTAAATTTCCCTAATCTAACACACTTCACTATCTCCACCTCAAAAGTCTCTCAAAACCCCTTTTTAACCATTCCTCCAGCGCCCCCCCCCCCTCCCCACAATTACTGTGACAATAGGGGGAGACGGTAGCTTGGTGGTAACATTGCTGAATAAGTAATTCAGAGGTCAAGGCTAGTGCTCTCAGGACATGGGTTCAAATCCCAGCATGGCAACTGGTGGAGTTTAAATTCGATAAATAAATCTGGAACATGAAGCCAGCTTTAATGTTGGTAACTATGACAACTATCATCGACTGTCATAAAAAAACATCCATTTAACTGATATCCTTCAGGGAAGGCAATCTGCTGTCCTGACCTGCTCCGGCCTACATGCGACTCCAGACGCACAGCAATGTGGCTGGCTCGTAAGCATCCTCTGAAATGACCTAGCAAACCACTCAGTCCAAGAGTAATTAGGAATAGGGAGCAAATGCTGCTCTTGCCATGGAAGAAAACATTTTTAAAAGGATTAACTGGGTTCCAAGCCACCTTTCCTGTAAAGTGGAGATACCTTTCTTTCCACAAGGAATGTCATCTCTCAAAATGCAAATTCTGACTTTAATGACCAATAAAGAGACTTCCAGGCATATTTGGCCCCAGATGCTCATGCCACGTGCTGCTCAGAGGAACATCCCACACTTGCACAATAGCAAAACTTGGCTGCAACTTAAAACACCACTCTCACCAAGGTCGCACACACTTAAGGTTTCAAACTGAGTCACAAGTTTTGATAAAGCAGGGGCAGAGGGCTAGGCCTGCCCATGGACATCAGTAACTTACCGGACATTGTCCACGGGTGTAGGTGGGAGCGTTGCTTGGCTGCCCAGAAGGATGACTGGTTTTTTAGCCCTGCTCACCATCTCCACACAGCACTGCACCTAAAGCAACAAGAATTAAATCTTCAGAAATCATTCCACAAACATTGCACACAAAATACTAATTTTGTGATACCAAATGGAAAGTGCATGCTCAATGCCCAAATCAGTTAATGCACTAAGTAGCTGAGTTAGAAAGACATGCAAAAATTAGATCATGTCTGTACTAAGTTAGTCGATCTCCGTAATAGTGCTCATAAGATTGCTTCAATTAGTCTCAGCACCCTTCAGCTGTGGGAGGGCAGGGAAGAACGACCCTGTTCTTAATCATTATTCAGTAAGCACTGCTGAGCCTATAGGTGTCGGGTATGGGCACCACTGGGCACACACCCAACAGGGTATGAGGTCTTCCATAGTCGAATAACCCCGCACCAAGTCAATGGTTAAACATGAGTGGCTTGGCAGCTATGGAACACAACAATCGGGCAGGTTGAATGGTGGGGGGGTTTGGAAATGGAAATCAGCAAAGATTTCTGTTGGAGAAAGGTTAAAAAGGTTGTTTTTGTAAGAATACTGCTGAGCATGCCTTTTTAAAATAACGACACGAGCAACATTTGCTACGGCTTTTGTCAACAGGTTTGAAAATTGAATGGCAGGATCAGAGCTCGTGAACTGCAATATCTGATGCAGAAACGTAGAGAAGTGTTTGACTGACTGTGGGAACCTTCTAGTTCCTGTGACGCATTAGCTGTTGATTCATTTATTACAGTGAGGCCCATTCACTGTTTATCGTGTGTTTTTGTTTGCGTCTGCAGTGAGGTGGTGTGGTGTCTGCGGCTGTTTGTGAGGCATGCCCTCTCTCTCCTTCAGTTTCAGCTGGTGTGACAATCGTGGAAACTCAGCTAAGTGGATAAAGGAGGACTGGATAACACTTGGGAGTGAAAATACTTTCCCCTCACATTTAGGGCCCACATTTAAACCCACAAAAGACGAAGGGGTAAAGGTCCTTCTGTCTGATAAATCCAAAGGTTACAATGAGATGAACTTGAAGGCAGGGGTAATTTGGTTTCTAAGATAAAGGCAACATACTGCGGGTGCTGGAATCTGAAACAAAAACAGAAAAATGCTGTAAAATCTCAGCAGGTCTGACAGCATCTGGAGAGAGAATAGAGCCAACGTTCCGAATCTAGAAGACCCTTCGTCAGAGCAGGATCAGCCAGACTCGAAACGTTGGCTCTATTCTCTCTCCACAGATGCTGTCAGACCTGCTGAGATTTTCCAGCATTTTCCTGTTTTAATTTTGCTTCTGTTGGCCAACAGACAACCAATGAACAAATACTAGCCGATAATCTCACCCTGAGACGCGAGTCAAGAAAGGAGTTAGTGTGTGTAAAGGGGAGTGCTGCAAGCAGGGGGTGAAGCCATGCACACTGAGCATTTGAGGTTAATAATGAACACCAAACGTGGAATGCATTCATTCATCAACACTGCCATCTCTTACTCTGTGAACAATCAGCTCAGTTTAAAGGGATTTAAAAGGTCACATGGTTAATTCCAAATTACACTGATCTCGGCCAGTCAAAGATGCTGCTGCCCGTGATGCTACGCAAATGCTAATCTCCACTTGGGAGGATCAACTAGTCTCAGGAATATACCTCATCGGCTGAGGCCATGGGAAGATCCACTGGCAAAGGCGAGATGTCCCTTTTGTCCCAGGCTCCAGCAAACAGGTTATTTAGATGATTATGAAGATACCTGAGAAGTTAAGGGGAGATAAGTGATTGCAAGCTATTGCAAAGCTTGTCCGCAACTTACACAACCCCCTCACCAAAGTCCAAACTTCGAGTGAAACAAGATCAGATTAACCCCTTTGATACTGCATGAGAAAAGGGTGCCGATTGGTTGGCAAGCTGACTCCAATTGGTTGAAGCGTTGCCATGGAGAATGCACCAGGGAACTATTGCCTCCTCTCTTTGAATTCAAAAAAGGTGCAATGTCTGGACACGTTCCTTTTGCCTGCAGATGACAGTCCTCAAGTAATAACGGCAACGCCATGACCAGAGCTGACTTGCCTACCAATCAGCACTCATCTCACAGTATTAACTGTTGCTGCCTTTGAAATTTGCCATTCTTGCATCTGTCCTGATGAGTATGAGACAAAAAGCTTCAATAGTATGTCTCTTTATTTCAGCACTATCAAGCAACTATCCATTGAAAATTTTAAATTTAAATGGCTGTCTGACTGGCGCAGGGGGCTATTCTTGGCCTCAGCATTCCCACCTCAGTATAGGAAAGGGAAATCGAAAAACAACCAGCATTCCAGTTTCCAATCCCTAGCCAGCTTACCTCTGCTGGAAATTGTGGACGCTGAGCGAAGACAGGTTCAAGCTCTGCTGTGATGCCTCCACAGTTGAATTGCCCATTCACACTCACTTTTGTAGGCTCACAATGGAATAATGGCCACGTGTGTGAGGTGCTGAAAGGCGCCCATGGAACTGTCCTGCAGCATAAGTCACCATCTTAGGGAGAGAAAAAGGGAAAGCAATACTGTGGCCACGTTTGGTCACTGCCAGTGGAGGTGATGGCTAAGTTTAGCAGAAAACTGGGGGGAAAAGCAATAGCAGTTCCGGCTGGACGGTAGATCCATTAAAACCCCGCCTTCCTCCCCAGAAAAAACATATTAATTTGCATGAAAGGTTGACAAACAGTGTTGTGGCAACTATTCCCCACTTGGTATCTGAAATATGACTTCATAAAGCTTAATGAAAAAAAAACTAATTGTATGTAACAATCCACAAATTGTTGCTTTAAAACATGGAATTTAAAAAAAACAGTAACATACCAGTTCTCTTCTTAAACACTGCCATTTTAGTGAACTCACCAATTTATGGCTTTTCCCACAACTCCTTTAGGTGCATTTTTCGGTATAACCTCTTTCTGAACTACATGATATGGGTAGAGGACATCAATTGGAAACTCAACAAACACAGGTCCTAAACACACAAAGGAACGAAAATTAAAACTAAAATAGACATTACTAAATACAAACAAGCTGACTTTGGGTCAGCAGAGACAAGTGAAAAGACTAAGGCCGGGAAAGTGAAGTCCATTCACTTCGGCAGGACCGGAAAATCCCACTGGTGGGAGGGGCCGGAAAATTCCAGCCAAAGTCATAATTGGTCAAATAGGAAAGTAGGACTTCCTTTTTCATTCGTTCACAGGAGGTGGGTGTCATTGGCAAGACCAGAATTAATTGCTCGTGTCTAATTGCCCTCAACGTTTTTAGAAATTCATTCATGGGATGTGGGCTTTGCTCGCTGGGCCAGCATTTATTACCCATGAGGTGGTGATGGCGAGCTGCCTTCTTGAATTACTGTAATGCGTGGATGTAGGTACACCCACAGTGCTGTTAGGGAGGGAGCTGCAGGATTTTGACCCAGCGATAGTGAAGGAACGGCGTTATTTTTCCAAGCCAGGATTGTGTGGCTTGGAGGGGAACTTGCAGATGGTGATGTTCCCATGTACCTGCTGCCTCTGTAGATGATAACGGTTGTGGGTTTGGAAGGTGCTGCCTAAGGCTTTCTAGGCAATTTCTGGTCTACAGTCAAATCTCGGTCAGATCAATTAAGGACGGCGGACTTCTTCCTTTACTGGACATTAGTAAACAAAGTTTTCACAATGTTTAATGAAAGTATGAAAGTCTGGTTACCATTACTGATACTAAATTTATTAGATTTTTCTTCATTAATTGAATTTAAATTCCCCAGTTGCTGAGATGGGGTTTGAACTTTTGTTTCCATGTCTCTTGATACAGATGCTACAGTTCCCTGTTTGGGAGGCTAAACAGTAAGGAGTCTAACAACACCAGGTTAAAGTCCAACAGGTTTATTTGGTAGCAAACGCCACTAGCTTTCGGAGTGCTGCTCCGAAAGCTAGTGGCGTTTGCTACCAAATAAACCTGTTGGACTTTAACCTGGTGTTGTTAGACTCCTTACTGTGTTTACCCCAGTCCAACGCCGGCATCTCCACATCATGACTACCATCGACAGGCTAAACAGTAAGCAGTCTGTGTCACGCTAGTTAGAAGCTGCCTGAAGCTTCCCTTGTTCCGCCCAAGCAACACGCTTTAACCCCAGCTCAGAACAAAAGTCTCTGATATGTATGTAACATTCCCACTCCAGAAATCAGTGACCCTCTTAGCAACAGCACTAATTGGTGCATGAGAACAGAGATGCAAACTAGCACGCAAGGCGAGGCACTGACTTGATTTGTTTTCCATTCCAATATCTGTAACTCACAAACAAACTACACAGGACAGCTGTCTGCTGTTGTGAACCAGTTTTGTTTCACAGATTCAGCCTCAGCCCATTACCGACTTATTCATGTAGCGTGGCTCATAGTGCGCCAGAGTATCATTCGTGATCTTTACCACATTCTGATGAACTCAGTGTGACTTATTCAGAAAATGGATTTTTCTCTGCCATTTACAATGACTTTCCATGCGCAAGTGCTCATTTATTTTCCTATTCGTCCCTTTCCAAAACCATTTTTTTTAACCCTTCAGTTATTTATATTTATCCCCCTACTGCGGATGTGTTTAAGTTGTTATTGGTTCAGTCCCGCCAATGACGTTGTTCCTTACTCTTACCCCGCTTAACTTTGCTTAAACGTCGAGTGGGAAGACAGGTAAACCAATCCCAGCTTCCTCCCTGAAGCATCACAGCCACACAAAATCAGCTCACTACATCCACGTATCGAACAATTGTCTTCCAAAGCAGATCCATTTTCCTCAACTTAAGGATGGCACCTGATCGCAAGGAAAACACGGCAAAACATTTCAAGGATACCTTGGAAGTCTCATTGTGCTCGCAGACACATACTGGCTCTTATTCCAGCAATGGTGTGATTTTAAAATTCTCAGTGCTCAAATCCCTCTTTCGCTTTGTCCCGCCGTACCTCTGCAATGTTCTCCAACCCTCCGAGAATCATAAAAGCGCTCCTCCAACGTGCCTCTTGCATATCCCAGATTTCGCTCCACTATTAGGAGCCATGCCTTCAACTGCCTAAGCTCCAAACTCTGAAATCTTCTCCCGAATCCTCCCTACTATTCTTTAAGATGCTCCTTAAAACCTACTTCTTTGACTCAGCTTTTGGCCACTCTCCTAATATCTCATGCAGCTCAGTGTCAAATTTTGTTGGATAGCATTCCTGTCAAGTGCCAGAGTCCTGCTACATTAAACTCAAATTGTTATTGTTGGAAGGCTTCACATTGATGGATTCTTGTTTCGAGCAAGACTTTCCATTACATCAATAAATAGCATATTGCAACATTCATCATTCTCTCCATTACAAGTATATCATGAAAATTATAATGTTCTTGCCTTGAATATATCTACTCAATCTCCTCTCCCCTTTTTAATCCATCAAAGTTTATTTATTAGTCACAAGTAAGGCTTACATTAACACTGCAACGAAGTTACTGTGAAATTCCCCTAAATACCACAGTCCGGCGCCTGTTTGGGTCAGCGTACCTAACCAGCACGTCTTTCGGATTGTGGGAGGAAACCGGGGCACCCGGAGGAAACCCAAGCAGACACAGGAAGGAAGTGCAGACTCCACACAGACAGTGACCCAAGCCGGCGATCGAACCCTGGTCCCTGGCGCTGTGAGCCAGCAGTGCTAACCACTGTGCCACCGTGCACCCACACGGCTCTCCAAGTCAACAAAGATGAAATCAGGACTCAAATTATTTGGTATTTCATTTAGAGTTGGAACCAGTTTCGTATCACATATTGACAATATTGATGTGAACACTCTTGGAAAAAACAAGCCAGATAATGTAAAGGAGCTCCAGTAACCCTTATACCTGGGTGAGGGATTAATCTCAAGGTTTGTGACTGTATTTTTACTGATGACAATTCAGCTTTCAAACACTAGCCAGTTCAGAAAACTGTCTAAAATGTCAGCTCGAAGCTGTCAGTGCTGTGGAACAAATTGTTCTTTCACTTTCAGCACTTAATGTTAGCACCAAGTACTCTCACAGCTCAGGTACGCTGCATCTATCCTGTACTTTAATAGCTCCCTCTTCACTGCCCCTTAGCTCCAATTCACCCTTGAAGAGTTCACTGTCCATTGTTAATTTATAAAGTGACCAAAGCACACAAAAAGGTCACAAATGTTTGACAATTAGGCTTTCACTTCTGCAACTTTAAGGTCCTTCTTTCATTGATTTCCAAACTGTACAACATGCCAACTAAGCTTCCTACACATTACAAAGAGGAAACAATTATTCAACACAGATTTTCTCTTGCATGAATTGGCCTTTTTAATTACAATTTCAACCACCCCCCCGGCAACAGTCAAAATTAATTAATAAATCACATTGACACCATTTTTGCCTGCTCCCAATCCCAGGACAGGAATAGCTCAGACAGTTCAGGCACCTGTAGTGCAAACTGTCCCTTCTGAAACTGAAAGCTACTCAACCAATGTTGTATCTTGATGGGGCAGTGTACAAGGAGCTTTACTCTGCAACTAACCTACATTTGTACCTGATGCAAATAAAAAAGGGTGTTTGAAAGTAGCATCATGTTCTATCCCATTTCCCACAAGTGGCTGTGGTGGAAGAATCAAACCAGACTATCTTTTAGGTTCAAGCCAGTTTATTTAAGACATCTCCTCACTCTTACCAACCTACAAGAAGCTCTCTACCCAAAGTGTTCCAGCTGTCTCTATACATAGGACAATCAATGTCACATGTTTAACTAGCAATTCCCTTAACAAGATCATACACTGATTCCCCTCTTTTTTAATTTAAAGCTTTGAAAGAAATTTTTAAAATTAACATTCTTTTGAATCGAAGCAGAAATAAATTCTCCCTCATTTCTACATCTATGAATCACGTAATTCCTTACCAAATGTACATAAGCCATAATAAAACAGAAATTAGTTTTTCATTCCGTCATTGTAACCTAAGACACCCCTCTCCTAATGTTTTGTAATTTCTTAGAGCAGACACTTCTTGTAAAACAGCCCAATAGGTGGTGACTTGTATTTTAAAGATTTCCCTTCTCTCTAACATTTCATAACATGCCAGCTCAGTCTGTTCTTAGCCTTTTCTCGGTCACATTCTTTGTTGAATGAACATTGTCCCAAAGAGATTGGTTGTCAACATAACATTCTATCGGTAAACTTTTCTCACATGGGTCCTTACATAACATTTCTGACAATATATTGGACAAGTAAACCCCCACATGCAGTGCTTCTACCAATGCCAGTGTTTTAGCAGCTAATGTGCTTTTTACAACTTTTTTTTAGACATGTGGGACATGGGCATCATTGGCTGGTCAGCATTTATTGCCCATCCCTAGCTGCCCAAGGCGGTTCAGAGTCAACCACATTGCTGTAGCTCTGGAGTTACATGTAGGCCAGACCAGGTAAGAACAGCAGATTTCCTTCCATGAAGGGCATTAGTGAACCAGATGGCGTTTTATTTCAACAATCAAGAATGGTTTCGTGGTTATCAGTGGATTCTTAATTCCAGACTTTTTTTTATTGAATTCAAATTCCACCAACTGCCGTGGCAGGATTCGAAACCGGGTCTCCAGAACATTAGCTGAGTTTCTGGATTAACAGGCGAGCGATAATACCACAAGGCCATCGCCTCCTCCCTTTTCTTGGCCTCCTAAGCCAACCAGGAATATGATCAACTCTGCTGTGCTAGAGTACCCATCTGGGAGATTGGCACGTGAAGCGTCACTAAGAATAACCAACCTCATATCTTCTGGTTCACCCAAGGCTGGGAACTTGAGCACGCATCTTTCCAAATGTAACTTTAATGTTTTATCTGCCTACAGAATTTCCTTAACTGAAGCATGTTTAATCATGGTACTTAGCTAATGTCAAGTCTGAGTGCACAGTCAGTTCAACTGCCCAAACTTCTCAGTTCTTCTGTTTCTTCCTTGGTAGCTACATCCTCTTTTTGTGAGGATCGAACCTGAGTTATAGGGATATGATCTTTCTGGACAAGACTATTGATTCAGTGTCACTCCGATCATGTCGATCTCCCAGATGGCTTAATGTCTAAACCTGTGTATTTAAAGGCCCCTAATGCTTGACTTCCTACGTTGAATTCCTTCTTTATCTTCTGAATTACCTCTTGCTCAAATTCACAGAGCCCCCCCAACACAAAATCATCAACATGCATGATGTAAATTCCAGTTAGTTTCTCCTTATGGTATCAGTGGAACATTGTGGGGTCTGCCTTTAACTGAGCACAGCCTGTTTTCAATAAAACAGACCTGAGAAAAAAATACCATACTCTTGACGCATCACTCAATCCGTAAACACACTTGTTCAATTTCCATTGCTTTCCTTCTACATCACTAGCTTTGGGCGGTTTAAAAAAGTCTCTTTGAAACCTCTCTCCGCATAAAAAGGCAGCATTTATGTTGATAGTTTTGCATTCCCAGGAATATGATTCGAAAATAGCTAGAAAAAAATCTTCAAACTTAACTTTCCCTGCAGTAGGAGAGACCGCCCTGACATGCTGATCCCCTAATCTCCCTTCAAAGCCTCGGGTTATTAATCTCACTTTGGCCTTATACGTACCATCTGGAAGTACCTTTCTGTACAGATCCACTGGTGTGATAAAGCTGGTGGGCAGCACGGTGGCACAGTGGTTAGCACCTCTGCCTCTCAGTGCCAGGGACCCAGGTTCAAATCCTGGCTTGGGTCACTGCCTGTCTGCATGTTCTCCCCGTGTCTGCGTGGGTTTCCTCCGGGTGCTCCAGTTTCCACCCACAGCCCGAAAGACGCGCTGGTTAGGGTGCATTAGCCGTGCTAAATTCTCCCTCAGTGTACCCGAACAGCCGCCGGAATGTGGCGACTAGGGGATTTTCACATTAACTTCATTGCAGTGTTAATGTAAGCCTACTTGTGACACTAATAAACAAAGTTTAAAAAAAACTGGCTGTCAGGTACTTCCATATACTCCAAATTCCTTCCAACTTTCTGACTATGTTTGGTTTCCTTAAATAGCTTACTGTCCACTTTATCAGTAGCTACTAAAATCTCTGTCACAAGGACTTCTTCCGAGATTGCTAGCTTGCTCTCTTGGCTTCATTCTTGTCAAACTATGGCCTCCATCCACATTCCTGTCCCTTTCCAGACTACTACATGATCTTTTTCCCATATGAGCAGAACTTCATCCACAAGTTTGAGATTTGTTTTTCTGGGGTCACGGCCACTTTCTGCTTCACTGTCAGAACTGATATTATGCTTTCTGGGTTTCTGCATTTTTACATAGTTTTGCCAATCCAAAGATCTTGTCTCTTGTTCTTCCTCTTGTACATTTACCAGTAGCTTTTCCTGTTCTCTCTATTACAGCGACAGCACACTGGTCCCTTCTGGTATTGAGTCATAGAGGTTTACAGCATGGAAACAGGCTCTTCGGCCCAACTTGTCCATGCTGCCCAGGTTTTGCCACTAAGCTAGTCCCAATTGCCCACGTTTAGCCCATATCGCTCTATACCCATCCTACCCATATAACTGTCTAAACGTTTTTTTAAAAATAAAATTGTGCCCGCTTCTACTACTGCCTCTGGAAGCTGGTCCCAGACACTCACCACCCTCTATGAAATAATTGTCCCACTGGACCCTTTTGCATCTCTGCCCTCCAGTTTTAGACTCCCCTACCTTTGGGAAAAGATGTTGACTATCTACCTTAGCTATGCCCCTCATTATTTTATAGACTTCTATAAGATCACCCTTAAGCCTCCTACGCTCCAAGGAAAAAAAGTCCCAGTCTATCCAGCCTCTCCTTATAACTCAAACCATCAAGTCCCAATGGTATCCTAGTAAATCTTTTCTGCACTCTTTTTAGTTTAATAATATATTTTCTATAATAGGGTGACCAGAACTGTACACAGTATTCCAAGTGTGGCCTTACCAATGTCGTGTACAACTTCAAGATATCCCAACTCCTGTATTCAATGCTCTGACCAATGAAACCAAGCATGCCGAATGCCTTCTTCACCATCCTGTCCACCTGTGACTCCACTTTCAAGGAGCTATGAACCTGCACTCCTAGATCTTTGTTCTATAACTCTCCCCAATGCCCCACCATTAACTGAGGAGGTCCTGTCCCAATTCGATCTACCGAAATGCATCACCTCACATTTATCTAAATTAAACTCCCTCTGCCATTCATCAGCCCACTGACCCAATTGATCAAGATCACGTTGCAATCTTAGAATGTGTTACCTTTGTGTCCAGTTTAGGTAGTTGCCCCTTTGAACAAATCATGTTAGCTTGTCCCTCAGTATTACTTTGTTCATAGTCTGTCAACCTTGTGGCTATCGTCATCTGCTCAACTACCCAGTGTGTCTGTATGCGAAGTGCATGGTGCCTCCTCATCTTCTGTGCAGTTTAGGACTTGTGAATGCATTGAGAGTACTGATCAACCACGAAGAATATACCCAAACAATCTGATTAGTGTTGTGTAGTTACTACTTCCCCATTACTCTGTATTACTTTGCCAGGCTCTTTCCACTCTTCCCTTTTACAATATACCATATCTTCTTGCCAAAATTGTATACCCGATGGCCTTTTGAGGTGCCATAGGGCTCGCCGAATTCTTTTCAACCCTCAGCTTTAATGAAAGTTTTTCTGCCTGCATGCAAGGCATTCAGATGAGCAGAAAAGGTAGAATTAATATATGTTACCCTCTCTAGGGCAGGGAGAGCATCTGACAGCACAGAAGGGTAGAGGAACAGGTAGTATTGAGGAAGTGGGGGGGGGCTGCAGGAGGATTTGAACAGGTTAAGAGAGTGGGCAAAGAAGTTGCAGATGGAATACAATGTGGAAAAGTGTGAGGTTACGCACTTTGGAAGGAGGAATGGAGGCATAGACTATTTTCTAAATGGGAAAATGCTTAGGAAATCAGAAACACAAAGGGACTTGCAAGTCATTGTTCAAGTTTCTCTTCAGGTTAACGTGCAGGTTCAATCGGCAGTTAGGAAGGCAAATGTAATGCTAGCATTCATGTCGAGAGGGCTAGAATACAAGAGCAGGGATGTACTTCTGAGGCTGTACAAGGCTCTGGTCAGACTCCATTTGGAGTATTGTGAGCAGTTTTGGGCCCCATATCTAACGAAGGAAATGCTGGCCTTGGAAAGGGTCCAGAGGAGGTTCACAAGAATGATCCCTGGAATGAAGAGCTTGTCGTACGAGGAATGATTGGGTACTCTGGGTCTGTACTCGTTGGGGTTTAGAAGGACGAGGGGGGAATCTTATTGAAACTTACAGGATACTGCGAGGCCGGGATAGAGTGGATGTGGAGAGGATGCTTCCACTAGTAGGAAAAATAGAACCAAAGGGCACAACCTCAGACTGAAGGGACGATCCTTTAAAACAGAGATGAGGAGGAATTTCTTCAGCCAGAGTGTGGTGCATCTGTGGAACTCTCTGCGGCAGAAGTCTGTGGAGGCCAGGTCATTGAGTGTCTTTAAGACAGAGATATATAAGTTCTTGATTAATAAGGGGATCAGGAGTTACGGAGAAAAAGCAGGAGAATGGGGATGAGAAAAAAAATCAGCCATGATTGAATGGCGGAGCAGACTCGATGGGCAGAGTGGCCTAATTCTGCTCCTATGTCTTATGGTCTAAGGCAACTTTGAATTTCTTCTGTACACCAACTGGTGTGGACTGTACCCCCAACCATTTGCAAAGAGTTCTTTGTGTGCGCTGCCCAGGCCATTTGCAATTTACAATCTGGTTGATTGGCTAGTATTTTCTGCACCATATTGTCTATTACCACAAGGTTTCTTTCGCAAAGACCATTACTCAACAGGATCTCAGCTGTATTGTGCATAACTACAACGTTTAGATTTTCTCACATATCTTGAAATTCCTCATTCCCCACCCATTATCTGTCAGGAACTTTGTTGGTGTTCCTGATCCTCTTCCTACCCATTTCTACATGAACTTATCAACAATGGTCCTTTTGTCTTTACTACGCATCAGAGTGGATAGGCTAAATCTGGTTGCCATATCAATGAATTGTTACATATAAACATCCCTGCCCTTGTCCCAACTTTCAAGTCCACTGCCACTGTGCCGTTAAACTCCATGGCTAGTGACATCACATCACAACAGGATGCGGGGGTGTCTTGCAATTATTTAATGCAGATTTCGCACTGAGCAGTAATTTGTTCAATAAGGTCATGGTGTGAAAGCAACACCTACTTTGGGGATGGAGATGACAATACATCCTCCAAACAGATGGCCCTCCGTGTAAGATCGCAGGGTTATTTATCAATACTGTTGATTTATTAGATCGTGGTACCCTTTATCAAGCACTCCTCCATCTCAACGTAGAGCCTTCAGTTTCTGTGGCACTGGATGTGCAAACTGTTGTTTACAAATTATCTTCTTTTTCTCTGCTAAATTCTTACTCTCAGTGGTTAACAAACCTTTATGATTTTTTTGATGAGAAATCTCTGGCTTCCATAGTGGTAAGCAGTAACGGCATGATCAAGTAAGTGCAGATCCAAGGACCTGGGTTCTGCATTGCAGATCCACATTTCCCAAACACTTCATATCTAGCATTATCTGAGCCGCCTTCATCGTAGATTAACTTAATAGTGGTATCTTGCTAGAAATTATATCAGTGGGGCAGCACGGTAGCAAGCATTTCTGCCTCACAGCACCAGGGACCCGGGTTCTATTCCTGGCTTGGGTCACTATCTGTGCGGAGGCTGCAGGATCTCACATCTGCCTGGGTTTCCTCCCACTGTCCATGACTATCACACTAAGTTACAGTACTGCTAAGTTCAGGGCTGGTTAGCACTGCTGCCTCACAGCGCCAAGCACCTGGGTTCGATTCCTGGCTTGGGTCATTCTCGATGTGGAGATGCCGGTGTTGGACTCGGGTAAACACAGTAAGAAGTCTCACAACACCAGGTTAAAGTCCAACAGGGCTACAAATAAACCTGTTGGACTTTAACCTGGTGTTGTGAGAGTTCTTATTGGGTCATTCCCCCCAGGTCTGCATGGGTTTCCCCCGGGTGCTCCAGTTTCCTCCCACAGTCTGAAAGACTTGCTGGTTAGGTACATTGGCCACGCTAAATTCTCCTTCAGTGTACCCGAACAGGCTCTGGAATGTGGCGGCTCGGGGATTTTCACAGTAACTTCATTGCAGTCTTAATGTAAGCCCACTCATGACACTAATAAATAAACTTTAAATAAACAGTATTGATAAATGACCCTGTGATCTTACACAGTAGGACCACCTATTTGGAGGGAGTATGAAAGCAGGCTGTCTCAGTGAGAGACATGATGTGGAGATGCCGGCATTGGACTGGGGCAAACACAGTAAGAAGTTTAACAACACCAGGTTAAAGTCCAACAGGTTTATTTGGTCAAGCTTGTGTGGCTTTTGCTACCAATTAAACCTGTTGAACTTTAATCTGGTGTTGTTAAACTTCTCTCAGTGAGAGACCCCAGATAGCAGTTAAGCCAGTCCACACCACATACTGTAGAAGTGCAACCAGTGTCCAAAACTGCACAGTTGAAGGAATCAACCATCACTATGCTCATTACTGGATTCAAACTCTCAGTCACCAGTACAATTCCATCACGGCAGCCACCATCATCATTTTCAGTCTCATGGGTTACTTCAAAAACACTTCCTTCATCACAATGGTACTGGGAATCACATCAGAAACATTGATTAACTATGCCCCATGCAGTCTTTGAATTTAAATGCCTATGATCATCGTCCCAGGCACGCTTTTTGTCATAACTTCCAAACTGGCTAGGGTTATGACTATTTTACGACCTCCTGTCATTAACCCCATTTCTGCACTGGAATTTTTGTCTGTTTGGTCAACCTTGAAATTGAGCCACCATTGAACCCTCTATCCTTTGTTTCGTGGCATTTTTGTTTGCATTTGCTGAGAGCGGCTGGGAAACACTTTTTCCAGAATTTTTCTTTAGGTCTGCAGCCATTTGATTAAGGAGATTCTTTCCCCAAAATGGAATTTCCTAGTACCAAAAGACTATCGTAACATGGGAACTGCAGGCAGTCCAGTAATTTAAACACCAATGCAGATTCCAGAATTCCAAGTATAAATCTCTGTTGTCTCTTGTAATATTTATATTCTTCCATAGACGGATCCTCTGATTTCCTAAACCTATCAAAGATTGCCTTGGCTTCATATGTTTCCAATAACTCATCCTTTTTGTTAAACCTATCCAAAATTTCTAACAGAAGGTCTAATCCCTCATCTCGATCCAGATCATCCTCTTTCTACTCTGAAAATACCTTCATCCTTATCTTACTCTTCGGTGGTAACAGTAATGCTAATGCCATACCTTGCTTCTAATGGAATATGGAAGTAACCCAGGTCTACATTTCAACTTCTGCTTTCCATTGCTGATATGGTTCAGAGATAGAAAAAAATTGGAGGGTCAAAACTCACAATTTTGCACTGCCCGCCCGCCATTCCACAACTTAGAAATCATAGAAACCCTACAGTGCAGAAGGAGGCCGTTCGGCCCATCGAGTCTGCACCGACCACAATCCCACCCAGGCCCTACCCCCACATATTTACCTGCTAATCCCTCTCACCTACACATCTCAGGACTCTAAGGGGCAATTTTTAACCTGGCCAATCAACCTAACCCGCCCATCTTTGGACTGTGGGAGGAAACCGGAGCACCCGGAGGAAACCCACGCAGACACGAGGAGAATGCGCAAACTCCACACAGACAGTGACCCGAGCCGGGAATCGAACCCGGGACCCTGGAGCTGTGAAGCAACAGTGCTAACCACTGTGCTACCGTGCCGCCACTTGTCAGCAACAGTACACTTGTTTTCCCCTCAGAGGATTGAGACATGTGTAGCAGTCAAAATCCTGGAATTCCCTCGCTAACGGCATTGTGGGTCAACCCGCAGCACATGACCTGCAGCGATTCAAGGCGGCAGCTCACCAGCACCTTCTCAAGGACAACTAGGGATGGGCAATAAATGTTGGCCAATGATGCCCATGTCCCACGAATGAATAAAACAAAATCACCAAGCTTATCCTCTGCTCCCCGTTGTTACTCACAACAAGTGGCTGTGGTGGAACAATCAATCCAGACTGGTCTTTAGGTTGAAGCCAGTTTATTGTTAAGACATCGCCTCAGTCCTACTAACCTACAAGAAGCTCACCACCCAAAGTGTTCCAGCTGTCTCTATAGGACAATCCATGACACGTGTTTAACTAGCAATTCCTGTAACAAGGTTGATTGCCATCCACTGGTTTACTGTACACATACCCCCAAATGACATTCCCCACATTGTGAAGCACACAAACTCCCCCACCAAAAAACTGAGTAAAGTTTTCCAGGGCGAGTAAAATGAATATTCAATAAATTCAATCTAATACTTCCTTTTTAGGTATGTTACCCCGAGGTGTTTTATCCATCTCTGTTTCTGGAGATTACGATGTGGAGATGCCGGCATTGGACTGGGGTAAACACAGTAAGAAGTTTAACAACACCAGGTTTATTTGGTAGCAAAAGCCACACAAGCTTTCGAGGCTCTAAGCCCCTTCTTCAGGTGAGTGGGAATTCTGTTCACAAACAGAACTTATAAAGACACAGACTCAATTTACATGAATAATGGTTGGAATGCGAATACTTACAACTAATCCAGTCTTTAAGAAACAAAACAATGGGAGTGGAGAGAGCATCAAGACAGGCTAAAAAGATGTGTATTGTCTCCAGACAAGACAGCCAGTGAAACTCTGCAGGTCCACGCAACTGTGGGGGTTACAGATAGTGTGACATGAACCCAATATCCCGGTTGAGGCCGTCCTTGTGTGTGCGGAACTTGGCTATCAGTTTCTGCTCAGCGACTCTGCGCTGTCGTGTGTCGCGAAGGCCGCCTTGGAGAACGCTTACCCGAATATCAGAGGCCGAATGCCCGTGACCGCTGAAGTGCTCCCCAACAGGAAGAGAACAGTCTTGCCTGGTGATTGTCGAGCGGTGTTCATTCATCCGTTGTCGCAGCGTCTGCATAGTTTCCCCAATGTACCATGCCTCGGTACATCCTTTCTTGCAGCGTATCAGGTAGACAACATTGGCCGAGTTGCAAGAGTATGTACCGTGTACCTGGTGGATGGTGTTCTCACGCGAGATGATGGCATCTGTGTCGATGATCCGGCACGTCTTGCAGAGGTTGCTGTGGCAGGGTTGTGTGGTGTCTTGGTCACTGTTCTCCTGAAGGCTGGGTAGTTTGCTGCGGACAATGGTCTGTTTGAGGTTGTGCGGTTGTCTGAAGGCAAGAAGTGGGGGTGTGGGGATGGCCTTGGCGAGATGTTCGTCTTCATCAATGACATGTTGAAGGCTCCGGAGGAGATGCCGTAGCTTCTCCGCTCCGGGGAAGTACTGGACAACGAAGGGTACTCTGTCCACTGTGTCCCGTGTTTGTCTTCTGAGGAGGTCGGTGCGGTTTTTCGCTGTGGCGCGTTGGAACTGTTGATCAATGAGTCTAGCGCCATATCCTGTTCTTATGAGGGCATCTTTCAGCGTCTGGAGGTGTCTGTTGCGATCCTCCTCATCCGAGCAGATCCTGTGTATACGGAGGGCTTGTCCGTAGGGGATGGCTTCTTTAACGTGTTTAGGGTGGAAGCTGGAGAAGTGGAGCATCGTGAGGTTATCCGTGGGCTTGCGGTACAGTGAGGTGCTGAGGTGACCGTCCTTAATGGAGATGCGCGTGTCCAAGAATGCAACCGATTCCGGAGAATAGTCTATGGTGAGCCTGATGGTGGGATGGAACTTGTTGATGTCATCATAGAGTTGTTTCAGTGATTGTTCACCATGAGTCCAAAGGAAGAAAATGTCATCGATGTATCTAGTGTATAGCATCGGTTGAAGGTCCCGTGCGGTGAAGAAGTCTTGTTCGAACCTGTGCATGAAGATGTTGGCATATTGAGGTGCGAATTTGGTCCCCATGGCTGTTCCGTGTGTCTGGATGAAGAACTGGTTGTTGAAGGTGAAGATATTGTGGTCCAGGATGAAGCGGATGAGTTGTAAAATTGCATCTGGAAACTGGCAGTTGTTGGCGCTGAGCGACACACGACAGCGCAGAGTCGCTGAGCAGAAACTGATAGCCAAGTTCCGCACACACAAGGACGGCCTCAACCGGGATATTGGGTTCATGTCACACTATCTGTAACCCCCACAGTTGCGTGGACCTGCAGAGTTTCACTGGCTGTCTTGTCTGGAGACAATACACATCTTTTTAGCCTGTCTTGATGCTCTCTCCACTCCCATTGTTTTGTTTCTTAAAGACTGGATTAGTTGTAAGTATTCGCATTCCAACCATTATTCATGTAAATTGAGTCTGTGTCTTCATAAGTTCTGTTTGTGAACAGAATTCCCACTCACCTGAAGAAGGGGCTTAGAGCCTCGAAAGCTTGTCTGGAGATTACACCATTTCCTCGATATGAACCTTGTTTCTGAAGTCCTGTTCATATCACTCTTAAGCAAATCCTAAACAAATGAGTGGAAGGGTCTGTGTCACGAGGTTTGGCCCCTGGCTTAAGAGTTTAGAACTCGGGGTCATTATCTCAGGAAAAATGGAAAAGCCAAACATTCACGGCTGAGATGAAGAGAAGTTTCTTCCGAGGGTTGAAAATTCACCACCCAGAGAGCTGCAGATGCTCAGTCATTTAGTATATTCAAGATTGAGATCAATAGCTTTTGGGGCCATAAGGGAACCCAGGGATATGGGGGTAGGACAGGAAAGAATGATGTAGAAATTAAGCAACAATCTCGTTGAATGGTGAGTAGGTTTCAGACACAATGTGGTCTATTCCCGTTTCTTAGTCTGTCACCTTTCAGCTATTGACAACCAGTCCTGTACTAAAACTGTGACACACAATACTTAGTGGCAACAGTGCTTGCACAACAGAAATAAAAGCAGGGAGCTTTCAGTTCTGAAGTAGGGTCTTCAAACAAATGTTGACCTGTCCTTCTGCCTCATATCCTGACAGATCCGCCATGCACCTTTAATAGAAATTTACTTGTGACTGTTTTGGGGTTACAGATGGAGATATGGCATGTTCTAGTCCAATTTCATACCTGGAGTACCAGACTGAGCCACTGCAATAGCTTTCCGGAGCACAGGAACGATGTCTCGGACTGTACGAACGGTTCCACAGAATTTACAGAGGGTTTTGAAGAGTGATTGCTGATCAATATCCTGCAGTGCGCCTCTGCCCTAGGAAATAAGTAGAAATACCAAATTGCACTTGACCAAACTCATGAATGAAGTTTGCTGATTGTGACCATGATGCATTATCCCTCTAGACTACTTACAGCCTCTATGAGTCAATTACATCAATCATTTTTAAGCACATCTCTTGTAGTTTGGTGGGGGTTTCCTTCTCTACGTTCCACTCCTCCCTATCTGATCGTAGTGTGAGCATCTCCAAAAATGGTTATCTTGAATTCCATCCTTTGAAACCTTCCTCTTTCCTTTGGAAGCCTCACAGCCACACTGATGATATGCAGTACAACTTGTCCACCAGTTCTCTCAATCCTTCCAGTGCTCTGAACTCAGACTGACAGTCAGACCTCAATACACACCATCATCAACGCTATTTCCCTCCCCAGCCACATTTGCAGGCCGAACTAAACTGTTCGCAACCTCTGCAGCCTATTCAATCCTGACACAAGCTTAACGTCACATTCTCCATTACAAAAGCCGACCACTTACTTTGCCATTAAATCGCTTGCTTCTATTCTACATCAAGTTATTTATGACTGAAATCCTCATCCAGGCCTTTGATACGTCCAGACTTCTGTAATCCAATGCTCCCTTGGCACCTTCGATCCCTCAGGTCCTGTATTGCAGCTCTTCAGAAACAATGTTCCCCAAATCCTATTCCACTTGGCCAACAGCTTACTCCTCACTTATCTACATTGCTTCCAAATCCTCCAGTGCCTCAAGTTTAAAGTTCCCTTTTGGTGGTCAAATCTCTCATGGCCTCTCCTCTCCCCATCTCCTCCAGTCCAACAAACCAACGCTGTCCACTCCCACCCCACAACTTCGTCAGTGCTGACTCTAGTTTCATGAAATCCCTCTTCCCAACACTGCCGGATATGCCTTCAGCCCCACGCCCTGGAATTTCCTCCCTGGCCGCTCTTTCTTGTCCCCTCTCCTCCAAGACCTTGATTAAATCTCACCAATTTTTCAATCAACTCATTGAAAATTTACCCCTTCCTTGAGCACGGTAACTGCTTTTCTCCCTATTTTATGTACAGTATATATATTTTTTAATTAGCATCACAAGTAGACTTACATTGACACTGCAGTTAAGTTATTATGAAAATCCCCCAGTCGCCACACTCCGGCGCCTGTTCGGGGTACACTGAGGGAGAATTTAACATGGCCAATGCACCTAACCAGCACGTCCTTCAGACTGTGGGAGGAAACTGGAGCACCCGGAGGAAACCCACGCAGACACAGGGAGATGGTGCAGACTCCGCACAGACAGTGACAGTGACCCAAGCCAGGAGTCGAACCCAGGTCCCTGGCATTGTGAGGCAGCAGTGCTAACCTCTGTGCCATCATGCTGCGCTTATAAATAGGCCATTCAGCCCAACCAGTCTATTCTGATGTTTATGCACCACTCTAGCCTCCTCCTATCTTTCCTCAAATAAATCTATTACTGTAACCCTCTATTCCCTTCTCCCTCAAATGCTTGTTTAACCTCACCTTGAATGCACCAGCACTATTCACTTCAATCAATCCCCGATAGCAACTTCCACATTCCCACCACTCTTTGGGTAAAGAAGTTTCTTCCGAATTCAAAGCCCTCCACAACCGCTCACCTCCCTATCCCAGTAATCGCCTTTAGCCTCAACTGCGAACCCCATCCTGAAGTCTCTATGTTCTGCTAATTCTGACCTTAAGCAACCTTGATTTTAATCGCTCCACAGTTGATGTCTGCCCCTTCAGTTGCCTGAGCCCTAAGCTCTGGAGTTACGTCCTCTTTCCTCCTGTAAAACCTACCTCTTTGACCATCCAAGCCCACGCTATAGTTAAGAAACATAGAAACTAGAAGGAGGATGCCATTCAGCCTTCAAGCCTGCTCCGCCATTCATTTTGATCATGACTGATCATCAAATTCAATATCTTGATTCCCCCCTTTCCCCCATATCCCTTTAGCCCCAAGAGCTATATCTAAATTCTTCTTGAAATCAGATGTTTTGGCCGCCAAGAAAGCCCACCAACGCTTCTACTTTCTCATGGGGCTGAGGAAATTCGGCATGTCCGCTGCGACTCTCATCAATTTTTACAGATGCACCATAGAAGGCATCCTTTCCTGATGCATCACAGCTTGATATGGCTCCTGCTCCGACCAAGACCGCAAGAAACTACAAAAGGATTGTGAATGTAGCTCAGCTCATCACACAAACCAGCCTCCTATCCATCAAATCTGTCTACACTTCCCGCTGCCTCGGAAAAACAGCCAGCATAATCAGGGACCCCATGTACCCCGGACACACTGTCTTCCACCTTCTTCCATCGGGAAAAAGATATAAACGTCTGAGGTCACATGCCAACCAACTCAAGAACAGCTTCTTCCCTGCTACCATCAGACTTTTGAATGGGCCTACCACATATTAAGTTGATCTTTCTCTACACCCTGGTTATGACAGCAACACTATTCTGCACTCTCTTCTTTCCTTCTCCCCTTTGTACTCTATGAACGGTATGCTTTGTCTGTATAGCACGCCGGAAAAAATACTTCTCGTTGTATTACTAATACATGTGACAATAATAAATCAAATCAAAATTTGTCCCAATAGTTCCTATGTGGTTCAGTGTCATATTTCATTTGATAACACTCCGGTAAAGCACTGTGGGATGTGTTACAATGCAGTAAAAGCACGAAATACAAGCTCTAGGTATTGTCCCTGAATGCAAACATTCACTCATGGGAAGATTCTGTTTACCTGTAAAAGAGTTGCAGCTGCTCCCCCAATTAGCAGCACTGGAGTCTCTGCCATTTGGGCATTTTTAACCGCAGTCACGGTGTTGGTTAAGCCAGGACCGGCAGTTACCGCAGCAACGCCAATACAGCCTGAAACACAGAGCCAATCAGCTTTCAGTACATGTGTTCAATAGCCATGGTTCTTGCAATATGTCAGACAGACAGACTCCCCGATATACTGAGATTAAATTCATCCCCCCACCCGTCCCCGTGGCTATAGCACTGCCAACTGGTCTTTTTACCATTCCAGTCAAGGGAGAACACACAAGGATCAATGAGCTCCACACTGCATTCCCCTTACTTTCCACTCAGAAATTGAATGGTGCTGGGTCCTGTTTATGATGTGAATAGTCGGCTGTGAGGCGAAGACTCTCAGAGTTTGGTTGCAGCACACAAACAGCAAATGTCACTGCTAATCCTACAACCTAAAGCTATTCTTCAAGATAATTGCATTTATTAACTGGCTGATAATGGGAAAGAGAAAAAAAAAGGAAGGAAAGAAGCTAGAGATAACAGCAAATATAAGGGGCAAGACAGCAGACCCACAATGTTGCTGCTGTCAATTCAAGTTAGAACAGGCTGTCTATACCAAGAGGTGCAAAGCAGCTGCTGTTGGTTTCAATCCTGTAAGGAAAACAGATCTTATATCAGGATAGCAAAACTAAGAAAAACTGAAGAGTTGTTTTGTGAATCCAATTTCACTTATCTCCAGTTTGTTTCCTCCTTCCTTTCTCTTCCCCACTATCAGCCATTAAATCAATGTGATTATCCGGCACAATAGCTTTAGGTCATAGGATTACCAGTGACATTTGGATAATTTAGGCATTTGGGAGGAGGAGGAAGAGGCTGTGGTGTAGTGGTATTGTCACTGGACCAGTAATCCAGAGACCCAGGGTTATGCTCCGGGGATCCGGATTCGAATCCGACCATGGCAGATGGTGAAATTTGAATTGAATAAAAATCTGGAGTTAAAAGTCCAATGATGACCATGAAACCATTGTCGATTGTCGGAAAAGCCCATCTGGTTCATTAATGTCCTTTAGGGAAGGAAATCTGCCATCCTTAGCTGGTCTGGCCGACATGTGACTCCAGACCATTAATGTGGTTGACTCTTAAAATGCCCTCAAGGATGGGCAATAAGTACTGGCCCAGCCAGCGACACCCACATCCTATGAATGAATAAAACAAAAGCAAGATGCAGATTGAAATAGTAAAGACTACAAAGGACATTAAGCGCTTTTCTTGACCTAGTTTTCTTGTATAAAGTGCTCATCAAAGTGAGGTCCAATGAAACAAGTCTGGGGTTGTATGAAAGGCACACTGTATCTGAATGGTTGGCTGCACATTACAGAGACAACAATATTAAGGACCCAGACCCATGGTGGAGGGATGTTAACAAGGTTTAAAACATAGGAGAGAAGCCGTATATCAGTCAATAAGAATTGCACGGTTGCATCAAGATTGAATTCAAAGTCCTCCAAGTTGCAGCAGGAAAAGCCTCATGAGAGATAAGGATTATTGAAATCATGGGAAAGACTGAGTTATAGTAGAAAACACGGTGCAAAGTTTAATTTAAACACATGAGGGTGCAGGGCACAATTCAAAGGATAAATGTTTGAAACAATCTATTAGATGTGGTAATAGAGAAAAAGGGTTTCAAGTGGATAAGGAAAGCAAGGGGGAGTACTTGGAGAATGGGAAGATCGGGTAAAAAGGAAAGGAGGGAGGGCAGGAAAAAAGAAAGCATGCATTTATGTAAAGTTCCTTACAGGATGTTCCAAAGGGCTTCATTGCCAATGAAGTATTTCATAGTCGCTGTTCTAATGTGGGGAAAGTAGAGCTTCAATGAGAGATTTAGGTGACTTGAGAGATGCGTTTTGAGATGTTTCTATTTCTATTCTTGTATTTTTTTTTAAAGATTGAAGAGAAAATAGTATGGCATTAAAGGGAAAACTGAACATTTGTGATCAGCGTTAATGGTGGAGATAAAAACAGAAAATGCAGGAAACTCTCAGCAGGTTTAACAGCATCTGTGGAGAGAACATAGAGCTAACGTTTCAAGTCAGGATGACTGCGTCAGAGGTGGCTGGAGATGTTGAAGATGATACAGATGTTGGAATTCCACTTGCAATCAGTGCAGGCTGTGATGCCAAGAATATTAAAAATAAAGCACTAAGGCTAGAGCAAAAAGAAGTGATATCGGTTTGTATAATGTTCAGACTGTAATGAACTTGGCCAAAAGCTATACAGCAGATCAAACATTCCTGAAAAAGGTTTGAGCACTGAGAGGCTGCAATCTGAAGGAAATTAATGTGGAACACCAAGGAACAGGAGGGAAGTCATTCAGCTCCATGAGTCTTTCATCACGTTTGATCTGTGTTGTAACTCTTGGTTCTGTAATCCTCAATACCCTTGTCGACCAAAACTCTTAACAATTTCAAACTTTCAATTGGCCCCCAGCCTCAAGAGCTTTTTTGGGAGAGAGTTTTGCAGATTTACACCACTCAGTTGTGCAAAGAAGTCCTTCCTGATGTTACCTGGAACAGCCTAGCTCTGATTTTAAGATTACGATCCCTGGTCCTGGACACCCGAGAGGAAATGCATTATCTTTCTCGACCCAATCATATCCTTTGATTGTCTTAAAACACCTCAAATTTAATTCCATACAGCAGAGAACACAAGAGATTTGGAGGGAGCGAGGAAGGAGTGAGGGTGGGAAGAGGGTGAAGTAGAGCTGGACTAGAATCAAACTCTGGCTGATGGAAGCAGTGGTGCCCAACAATGGACCAAGGATGGGGCTAGTCTGATGCATTGCCAATCTGCGCCTGCACCAGGAATATAAAACAAAATTTAGGATCGTCAGGGAAACACAGAAGCATGGGAAGCATCAGATTGGTGGCAATTGGGCTATTCTTCTGAGCCTGAGCCAGTGCATAGTACCCCATTAAACAATGAGCTTTCATTACCTGAAAGCCTAGCCACAGCATCAGCAGCAAATACAGCCGTGACTTCATGTCTTGTGTCTACCACACGGATCCCAATCTTCTCACACGCTACAAGGATGGGCGAAATGTGTCCTCCCACCAAAGTGAACACGTACTTCACACCATGAGACTTCAGCACCTCTGCTACACTCTCACCACCATGTCTGGGACTCGAGGCTTCCACCTGTCCAAAGAATAAATGGAAAAACATCACGAACCCGATGAAACAACCTCAGTTCTGACATACAGCACCCATACATTGTAAAACACATTGTGGAATGCCAGCCTCTCCTACACAGGAGTTGCTGTATCTAACCTGCTCTACACCCTGTCCAAAGTGTTCCAATTCTCAGGGTTGGGATCAGTCTTCTTTTGCACCGCTCTCCCACAGGAATCCTGCCCCATCGGCCTCATCCCGACTGAACAGTTACTGCTCCTGCCTCCCCAGGCTCCTGTTATCTGACTACCCCTATTCCCCACTCCTTCCAAGCAAGGGTCACTGGCTCCTGAACACTAACCAAACCATGTCATATCCCCCTGAATCATCCAATCCTGGGTAAGGGTCATCCTGCCAAAGACCCCCATGTCTCTAAACAGAGGTTAGTCTGCCCATTGCACCCTCCAAAAAGGGGGTCAGTTTGTCATCATGCCCTCCCTACCTCACTCCCAGGGCGAGCCTTCACCGCCTTCCCCAGGACAAGGGGTCAGTCCCCCCCTCCCCCACCCCCGACAGGGGGTCAGTCCCACCCCCCCCCCCCCGACAGGGGGTCAGTCTCCCCCCCCCCCCACGACAGGGGGGTCAGTCCCCCCCCCCCACGACAGGGGGTCAGTCCCCCCCCCCCCAACAGGGGGTCAGTACCCCTCCCCCCCCCCCCCCGGACAGGGGGTCAGTCCCCTCCCCCCCCCCCCCCCCCCCCCGACAGGGGGTCAGTCACCGCCCCCCCCCGACAGGGGGTCAGTCCCGTCCCCCCCCCCACGACAGGGGGTCAGTCGTCCCCCCCCCCCCGACAGGGGGTCAGTCCCCCTCCACCCCCCCCCCCGACAGGGGGGTCAGTCCCCTCCCCCCCCCCCCCCCCGGACAGGGGTTCAGTCCCCCTCCCCCCGACAGGGGGGTCAGTCCCCCCCCCCCACCCCCCCCCCCGGACAGGGGGTCAGTGTCCCCCACCCGACAGGGGGTCAGTCCCCTCCCCCCCCCCACCCCCACCCGACAGGGGTTCAGTCCCCCCCCCCCCCCCCCCCCCCCCCCGTGACAGGGGGTCAGTCCCCCCTCCCCCCCCACCAAGAGGGGGTCAGTCTCCCCCCCCCCCCGACAGGGGGTCAGTCCAGTCCCCCCCCCCCGTCCCCCCCCCCCCTAACAGGGGGTCAGTCCCCTCCCCCCCCGACAGGGGGGTCAGTCACCCCAGGACAGCGGGTCAGTCCCCCCCCCGACAGGAGGTCAGTCCCCCCCCCCCTCCCCGACAGGGGGTCAGTCCTCCCCCCCCGACAGGGGTTCAGTCCCCCCCCCCCCCTCGACAGGGGTTCAGTCCCCCTCCCCCCGACAGGGGGTCAGTCCCGTCCCCCCCCGACAGGGGGTCAGTCCCCCCCTCCCCCCCCCCCGCCCCCACCGACAGGGGGTCAGTCCCCCCCCCCCCCTCCCAACAGGGGGTCAGTCCCGTCCCCCCCCCCCCCCGACAGGGGGTCAGTCCCCCCCCCCCCGACAGGGGGTCAGTCACCCCAGGACAGCGGGTCAGTCCCCCCCCCCGACAGGGGTCAGTCCCCCCCCCCCTCCTCGACAGGGGGTCAGTCCCCGCCCCCCCCCCCTCCCCGACAGGGGGTCAGTCCCCCCCCCCTCTCCCCGACAGGGGGTCAGTCCCCCCCCCCCATCTCCCCGACAGGGGTCAGTTCCCCCCCCCCCCCGACAGGGGGTCAGTCCCCCCCCCCCCCCCCCCCGACAGGGGGTCAGTCCCCCCCCCTCCCCGACAGGGGGTCAGTCGTCCCCCCCTCCCCGACAGGGGGTCAGTCGTTTCCCCCCCCCCTCCCCGACAGGGGGTCAGTCCCCCCCCCCTCCCCGGACAGGGGGTCAGTCCCCCCTCCCCGACAGGGAGTCAGTCCCCACCCCCCCCTCCCCGACAGGGGGTCAGTCTCCACCCCCCCCTCCCCGACAGGGGGTCAGTCTCCACCCCCCTCTCCCCGACAGGGGTCAGTCCCCCCCCTCCCCGACAGGGAGTCAGTCTCCACCCCCCCTCCCCGACAGGGGGTCAGTCTCCACCCCCCCCCCCCGTGACAGGGGGTCAGTCCCCCTCCCCCCCCCACCAGAGGGGGTCAGTCTCCCCCCCCCCCCGACAGGGGGTCAGTCCAGTCCCCCCCCCGTCCCCCCCCCCCCCCCCCCAACAGGGGGTCAGTCCCCTCCCCCCCCCGACAGGGGGTCAGTCACCCAGGACAGCGGGGTCAGTCCCCCCCCCCGACAGGGGGTCAGTCCCCCCCCCCCTCCCCGACAGGGCGTCAGTCCTTCCCCCCCCGACAGGGGGTCAGTCCCCCCCCCCAACCCCCCCCCCCCCCCCCCCGACAGGGTGTCAATCCCCCCCCCCCTCGACAGGGGGTCAGTCCCCCCCCCCCCCCCGACAGGGGGTCAGTGTCCGTCCCCCCCCCCCCCCCGACAGGGGGTCAGTCCCGTCCCCCCCCCGACAGGGGGTCAGTCCCCCCTCCGCCCCCCCCCCACCGACAGGGGGTCAGTCTCCCCCCCCCCCCCCCCCCGCAACAGGGGGTCAGTCCCGTCCCCGTCCCCCCCGTCCCCCCCCCGACAGGGGGTCAGTCCCCTCCCCCCCCGACAGGGGGTCAGTCACCCCCAGGACAGCGGGTCAGTCCCCCCCCCTGACAGGGGGTCAGTCCCCCCCCCTCGACAGGGGGTCAGTCCCCGCCCCCCCCTCCTCGACAGGGGGTCAGTCCCCGCCCCCCCCCTCCCCGACAGGGGGTCAGTCCCCCCCCCCTCTCTCCGACAGGGGGTCAGTCCCCCCCCCCCATCTCCCCAACAGGGGGTCAGTTCCCCCCCCCCCCCCGACAGGGGGTCAGTCCCCCCCCCCCCCCTCCCCGACAGGGGGTCAGTCCCCCCCCTCCCCGACAGGGGGTCAGTCGTCCCCCCCCCTCCCCGACAGGGGGTCAGTCGTTTCCCCCCCCCCTCCCCGACAAGGGGTCAGTCCCCCCCCCCCGCCGTCCCCGACAGGGGGTCAGTCCCCCCCTCCCCGACAGGGAGTCAGTCTCCACCCGCCCCTCCCCGACAGGGGGACAGTCTCCACCCCCCCTCCCCGACAGGGGGTCAGTCTCCACCCCCCCCTCCCCGACAGGGGGTCAGTCTCCACCCCCCTCCCCGACAGGGGGTCAGTCCCCCCCCCCTCCCCGACAGGGGGTCAGTCCCCCCCCCCCCTCCCCGGCAGGGGGTCAGTCCCCCCCCTCCCCGGCAGGGGGTCAGTCCCCCCCCTCTCCCCGACAGGGGGTCAGTTCCCCCCCTCTCCCCGACAGGGGGTCAGCCACCCCCCCCCTCCCCGATAGGGGGTCAGTCCCCCCCCCCCTCCTCCCCGACAGGGGGTCAGTCCCCCCCCCCCCCCCCCTCCTCCCCGACAGGGGGTCAGTCCCCCTCCTCCCCGACAGGGGGTCAGTCCCCCCCCCTCCCCGACAGGGGGGTCAGTCCCCCCCTCCCCGACAGGGGGTCAGTCCCCCCCCTCCCCGACAGGGGGTCAGTCCCTCCCCTCCCCGACAGGGGTCAGTCCCTCCCCTCCCCCCTCCCCGACAGGGGGTCAGTCCCTCCCCTCCCCCCTCCCCGACAGGGGGTCAGTCCCTCCCCTCCCCCCTCCCCGACAGGGGGTCAGTCCCTCCCCTCCCCCCTCCCCGACAGGGGGTCAGTCCCTCCCCTCCCCGACAGGGGGTCAGTCCCTCCCCTCCCCCCTCCCCGACAGGGGGTCAGTCCCTCCCCTCCCCCCTCCCCGACAGGGGGGTCAGTCCCTCCCCTCCCCGACAGGGGGTCAGTCCCTCCCCTCCCCCCTCCCCGACAGGGGTCAGTCCCTCCCCGACAGGGGGTCAGTCCCTCCCCTCCCCCCCTCCCCGACAGGGGGTCAGTCCCCCCAGGACAGGGGGTCACTTCCCCCCCTCTCTCCTTTTCCCAGGACAGGGGCTCAGTCTCACCCGGTAGAGGAGCCGCTGCATGAGCCGCAGTTTCCAGGCCGCAAACAGGGCGGAGGCGATCGCGATGGTCATGAGGCCCCAGGGCAGCAGGCAGCCGAGCGCCGCTTGAGGCTCCATGGCAGCGGGGAGGGAGCAGGGCGCCGCTCCTGCCGCCCCGGTCCAGCGTTGCCTGGGTGACTGACAGCCTCACTGACCCATCACAACCCAGACTGAACCGCGTCACCACTCCCAGCAACCATTCAGAGAAGGTCACTGCGGGGCCAAGCCTCTTAATTGGACCGCTCCCAGCACGTGATGCCTGCAGTTCCCTCCTCCTGTCGCCGGCGGCGCTAAAGCGGGAGCATCGCCAACAAGGACGAGAAGGAGCAAGAGGTGTCAGAGGGTTTCTTATGATGATGCTTTGAAGACTGGTCCAAACTCTGGTTCTATCCTATGGAGGCTGCAAGACCTGTTGAGTCTTTCCAGTAACTTTCTGTTTTTATTTCAGATTTCCAGCTTCCATAGTATTTTGCTTTTGTTGTTATTGGGTATCTGGCTGTTTGGTGATGCATCCTGTAGGTGGATCAGAGCTGGCTTTTGGTACAAAGTGGTAACTGAATAGGGAGACTAGATTTTCTAAAGTCAGAATTGGGACACCCTGGGAAGGCAGCACGCCATTATGAAGCACATGTAGGGTGGGTAACCAATAGAAGGAATCTGGGGGTGGGTCAGTTGGAGGGAGGTAGGCAGGCATGTGGTGACATCTCCCAGAATATGTCCACCCAAGTTGGCAACCCAAAAGGCACCCAATTATTGAGGACAAAAGTCACAAACCACTGTTACAGAATCTATAGAATCTTGAAAGATAACCAATGCATCCACTATTTCTAGGGCCACTTCCTCAAGTGCTCTGGGATGTAGATTATCAAGCTTTGGGGATTTATTGGTCTTCAATCCCATAAATTTCCCCAACACCATTTCTCCACTAATATTGATTTTGTTCAGTTCCTCCCAATCACTAAACCTTGTGTTCCCCAACATTTCTGGTATGTTATTTGTGTCCTTTGTGAAGACAGAACCAAAGTATGTATTTAATTTGTCATGATGTGGAGATGCCGGCGTTGGACTGGGGTAAACACAGTAAGAGTTTTAACAACACCAGGTTAAAGTCCAACAGGTTTATTTGGTAGCAAATACCATTAGCTTTCTGAGTGCTGCTCCTTCGTCAGATGGAGCAGAATTCCACTCCACTTCCACTGACGAAGGAATAGCGCTCCGAAAGCTAATGGTATTTGCTACCAAATAAACCTGTTGGACTTTAACCTGGTGTTGTTAAAACTCTTACTGTGTTTAATTTGTCAGCCATTTCTTTGTTCCCCATTATAAATTTCCCTGTTTCTGACTGTAGGAGACCGACACTTGTCTGCACCAATCTTTTTCTGTTCACATACCTATAGAAACTTTTACAGTCAGTTTTTATGTTTTCCCCCAAGCTTACTCTATTTTGCAACATTAACTCTGCTTCTCTCTCTCCATAGATGTTACTAGACCAACTGATTCTTTCTAGGACTTTCTATTTTCATGCCATTTTGCAGCTACTATTTTTGGCAACCTGGGCGTGTTTGACACACGGTAAGCTCATCACTATGATTAAAGTTTCCAAAGAAAACGCTTGAGAAATCCATACAGGTAGAGTTTCTGTTTCCCGATTATGGAGCGCAAACCATTCATCTTCAGGAATAGAGTCATAAAGTCTTAGAACCATACAGTACAGAAGAGCCCTTCAGCCCTTTGAGTCTGCACCAACACATTAGAAACACCTGAACTCCCACCTAATCGCATCTGTCAGCACTTTGAACTTGGAACTCAAAACATTTACCCAAATGTCCAGAGAGTGTCACATAGTTTGCTAAAAATCAGGGTTAGAAATCTCTATCGAGGAAAGGGATTTTACTGATGTATTACTGGCTATGTAAAGGATTGTGTTCAGCTCTCTGTTGCTTGTTCAATTAACTTTATCCATCAAGCTGCTTGCTTATTTGGTTATATGAGGCTGAGTGTGAAGAATCTAAGCTTCCATTGAGATCTGTCCCTCCAGTTCTTTTAGTTGCCAGGTTGAATGGTCAATCAACTCCCAAGCTTCTTCAGGCAAAGGGATTGAATTCCCAATCTACAACAAAAAGTTGAATTAGTTTCAACCTTCTATCTTCAGGCCAAACAGCTATTTTGATGCATGGATTGATAAACATTGGCTAGGATACCAGGGATAATGCCCCGACTCATCCTAAATATAAAGGGATCTTTTGCATTCAACTGAAGGCAGCTAGGCCTCAGTTTAATGCTAATGCCCCATCTGAAAACAGTCTGCTTATCGGCATACCATCAAGCACCTTAAACGTTCAGTCCCTCCACCACTGACGCACAGTGTACCATCTACAAGAAGTACTTTGCAATTCACGAATGTTCCTTCAGCAGCACCTTACAAATCCATGACCTCTACCGCCTCGAAGAAAAAGGCAGCAGATCCATGAGAACACCACTGAGGCACACACCATCCTGATTTTGATCTGATTTGGTTTATTATTGTCACATCTATTGGTGTACGGTGAAAAGTATTGTTTTTTTGCGCACTATACAGACAACGCATACCGTTCATAGAGAAGGAAAGGAGACTGTAACACTACATTCTGCACTGTCATAGCTAAGGTGTAGAGAAAGATCAATTCAATGCAATGTAGGTCCATTCAAAAGTTTGATGGCAGCAGGGAAGAAACTGTTCTTGAGTTGGTTGGTATGTGACTCAGACTTTTGTATCTTTTTCCTGACGGAAGAGAGAATGTCCGGGGTGCATGGGGTCCTTAATTATGCTGGCTGCTTTTCCAAGGCAGCGGGAAGTGTAGACAGTGTCAATGGGTGGGAGGCTGGTTTGAGTGATGGACTGGGCTTCGTTCACGATCTTTTGTAGTTCCTTGTCTTGGGCAGAGCAGGAGCCATACCAAGCTGTGATACAACCAGAAAGAATTTTTTCTATGGTGCATCTGTAAACGTTGGTGAGAGTCGTAGTGGACAAACCAAATTTCCTTAGTCTTCTGAGAAAGCAGAAGCTGTGGGTTCTCTTGACTATAGTGTCAGCATTGGGGGACCAGGACAGGTTGTTGGTGATCTGGACACCTAAAAACTTGAAGCTCTCGACCGTTTCTACTTCATCCCCATTGATGTAGACAGGGGCATGTTCTCCACTAGTTGGAAATATACCACTGTTCCTTCACTACCGCTGGGTCAAAATCCTGGAACTCCCTCCCTAACAACATTATGGGAATACCTGCACCAGATGAAGTGCAGAGGTTCAAGAAGGGACCTCACCACTGCCTTCTCAAAGGCAATTAGTGATGGGACATAAGTGCTGGTCTTGCTAGTAACGCTGACATCCCATGAAAGGATTTTTTTATAAAAAGCATTCTACTAGAGCATCAACCTTTTATTTTGTACTCAAGTGCTAGAGTTGGATTTGAACCCACAATCTCCTAGATTCAGAGGTGAAAATGCTACACGACTCCTGGACACCTGTATCCAGCCCCAGGAGCGGCTCTCAGAATACTGTTCAACTTAGGGACCCTATTCCCAGTACTTCCTGATGTTTGGATCCACTTCCCGTTGCTTCCAGATCTCAATTCAGGTGGCACCCAGTGAGACTATAGTCAGTGTCCCTGTGAACATAAATTGCCTTAATTGTTCTGTCCTTGCATAACCTATTTCACTAAGTGTAAGACCATAGTAAATCTGCTTCCATAAATAAAGTACCCGTGCTCTGAATGCTGTATTCTATATCTCTGGCCAGTTTTGCATTGCCTCATTCCCTTTTGCTCCAGCCATTATTGTGGTGTTTGTACATTCGGCCAACTAAATGTAACATTCTGGAATTTCCTCCCTAAATGTCTTTGCTACTCCACCACTGTCTTTTAGGTCCCTTCATTAGAAAGAAACACCTCTTTGTCAAAGCTATTGAACACGTCAAATATTTGATTTGATTTATCATTGTCACATATATTAGCATACAGTGAAAAGTATTGTTTCTTACGTGCTATACAGACAGAGCATACCATTCATAGAGAAATCATAGAAACCCTACAGTACAGAAAGAGGCCATTCGGCCCATCGAGTCTGCACCGATGACAATCCCACCCAAACCCTACCCCCATATCCCATCCACTAATCCCTCTAACCTACACATCTCGGGACACTAAGGGGCAATTTTAGGATGGCCAATCAACCTAACCCACACATCTTTGGACTGTGGGAGGAAGCCAGAGCACCCGGAGGAAACCCACGTAGACACGAGGAGAATGTGCAAACTCCACACAGACAGTGACCCAAGCCAGGAATCGAACCCAGGTCCCTGGAGCTATGAAGCAGCAGTGCTAACCACTGTGCTACCGTGCCGCCCCCAAAGAAGGAAAGAGAGAGTGCAGAATGTTATGTTACAGTCATAGCTAGGGTGTAGAGAAAGATCAACTTAATGCAAGGTCGGTCAATTCAAAAGTCTGACAGCAGCAGGGAAGAAGCTGTTCTTGAGTCGGTTGGTACATGACCTCAGACTTTTTATTTCCTTCTTTGACTTAATTGACATCTTCACAGATTTCCGACTGTGCAAAAGGAGGCCATTCGGCCTATCGAGCCTGCACTAACAACAATCCCACCCTGGACCTATCCCCATAACCCCACATATTCACCCTGCTAGTCCACACTAAGGGTCAATTTAGCATAGCCAATCAACCTAACCCGCACATCTTTGGACTGTGGGAGGAAACCGGAAAAAGCTTCTGTCGAATGTTTTGAAGCATTTTCAGATGTTAACTACGGCCAAATGAATGCAATTTATTGTTGTATAAAGCATGATTCAGAAATAAGGATTAACTGGGACTCGGCCTCGTTCCCTTGTGATTTTCCTGGAACTACCCAGATATCAAGAATCTTCAAGTTTAGGCTGCTGAATTGATTGAGCTGCTTCCCCATTCCATTCCCTAAGTGACAATTGAAGACTCTGTTGGCAGTTCAAAGCAACACCAGTGAAGGAGAAAAAAGGATCTTGAGTTTGTTTTCCATACGAAAAGCAGAAGGTGCTGGCGAATCTCAGCAGGTCTGGCAGAGTGGGTGGGTGAGTGAGAGTGATTGAGTCTGGTTTTGGTTTTGAGTCTGGGTGTGTGTGAGTGGATGCGATTGTGTGTGGGCTAGTGTGTGTGTGTGCCTGTGAGTGGGTGGGTTAGTGTGGGTGAGTGCCAGTGAGTGGGTGGGTTAGTGTGGGTGAGTGCCAGTGAGTGGGTGGGTTAAGGGTGAGTGCCAGTGAGTGGGTGGGTGAGTGTGGGTGAGTGCCAGGAGTGAGTGGGTTAAGGGTGAATGCCAGTGTGTGGGTGGGTTAGTGTGGGTGAGTGCCAGTGGGTGGGTTAAGGGTGGGTGAGTGCCAGTGGGTGAGTGGGTTAGTGTGGGTGAGTGCCAGTGGGTGGGTTAAGGGTGGGTGAGTGCCAGTGGGTGAGTGGGTTAAGGGTGAGTGCCAGTGTGTGGGTGGGTTAGTGTGGGTGAGTGCCAGTGTGTGGGTGGGTTAGTGTGGGTGAGTGCCAGTGTTTGGTGGGTTAGTGTGGGTGAGTGGGTTAAGGGTGAATGCCAGTGAGTGGGTGGGTGAGTGTCAGTGAGTGGGTGGGTTAGTGTGGGTGAGTGCCAGTCAGTGTGTGGGTGAGTGTCAGTGTGTGGGTGGGTTAGTGTGGGTGGGTTAAGGGTGAATGCCAGTGTGTGGGTGGGTTAGTGTGGGTGAATGCCAGTGGGTGGGTTAAGGGTGGGTGAGTGGGTTAAGGGTGAGTGTCAGTGTGTGGGTGGGTTAGTGTGGGTGGGTTAAGGGTGAGTGTCAGTGTGTGGGTGGAGAGTGTGTTGAGTCTGGTTTTGAGTTTGGCGTTTCCGCGCCTCCAGGCAGCGCGCGGCCGCCGTCGCCGAGCTGTTTGTCTGCGGGCGGCGCGCGTTCGGCGGCCGGAGAACAATCTGGAGAGTGAGGTAACCGGGAATGGGGAGAGAACCGGGAAAACCACCGGGAATGGGGGAGAGAACCGGGAAAACCACCGGGAATGGGGGAGAGAACCGGGAAAACCACCGGGAATGGGGGAGAGAACCGGGAAAACCACCGGGAATGGGAGAGAGAACCGGGAAATCCACCGCGAATGGGAGAGAGAATCGGGAAATCCACCGGGAATGTGGGAGAGAACCGGGAAAACCACCGGGAATGTGGGAGAGAACCGGGAATGGGAGAGAGAACCGGGAAATCCACCGGGAATGTGGGAGAGAACTGGGAAAACCACCGGGAATGGGGGAGAAAACCGGGATAACCACTGGGAATGGGGGGGGGGGGGGGGATAGACCCGGGAAAACCACCAGGGATGGGGGGAATAGACTGGGCAGAACCGGGAATGGGAAAAACTGAGAATAGACCGGAATAAGAGGACTGTGTGGAGTTTGCACATTCTCCCCATGTCTGCGTGGGTTTTCTCCGGGTGCTCCGGTTTCCTCCCACAGTCCAAAGCTGTGCGGGTTAGGTTGATTGGCCATGCTAAATTGCCCCTTAGTGTCCTGGGATGTGTAGATTAGAGGGATTAGTGGGTAAAATATGTCGGGATTTGGGGGTAGGGCCTGGGTGGGATTGTGGTCGGTGCAGACTCGATGGGCAAAATGGCCTCTTTCTGTACTGTAGGGTTTCTATGAATTCTATGAAAAACTTGTAATAGGGGAAAATCAGGATATACCCGAGATAACCTGGGAAAATAACCGGGAATGACCCAGGAGGTGGTGGAATTGTTTAAAAACCCAGGAATAGACTGGGGGAAATTGGGAATAGACTGAGGAAAATTGGCAATAACCCTGAGGAAGCTTAGGAAGAGAGCGGGGGGGGGGGGGAGGGGAAACCAGGAATACTGGGGAGACCTGCAAAACCCAGTGGAGCAGGACTGGGAATAACGAATCCCCCGGGACAGGGGGAACACAGGGATGAACCTGGGAAGGTGAAGTCCGGGAAATACTTGAGGAGTGAGAGGGATCCCAGGTGGAGTGGAAGCAGGAAGGGCAGGAAATGGGGGAGGGGAGGGAGAGTCATAGGATTTGGTGGTTTTAGTTGTGGGGTGGTCAGGAGCTTGGGAGCAGGGGAGAGAGAGAAGGGCAATGGGGGTTGGGAGGGGGATTCGGGAGAGGGCGGTGTGGTCAGGAGAGAAGGGATCATTAGGATGGGGTCAGGGAGGTAAAGGCTGGGACAGTGATCATGGCAAAGGTTTTAGCATAGTGAAGATGGCGGGGGGGGCGGGGTTATGTATGGAGAATTGTCTGTAGAGTGAGGACAGTTTGGTGATCTCTTTGGTAAAACCTGGAGAAGATTGTGGGGTAAGCTAAGGGCAGTATATATCAGACACTTATCTTCTGTGTTTCTATAGCACTTGGGGCGAATGGGATCAAAGGTTATGGGGAGAAAGCAGGATGAGACTATTGAGTTGGACGATCAACCATGATGGTAATGAATGGCGGAACAGGCTTGCAGGGTCAAATGGCCTCCTCCTGCTCCTATCTTCTATGTTTCTCATCAATCCAATAGGAAATTTAGATGCAACTTCTTTCCCCAGTGGTGGTTAGAATGTGAAGCACACTACCATGAGTTGAGACAAATGGCATACATTATTTAAAGGGGAAACCGTTAAAAAAATCCTAATCAGACTGCATTGTCTGGAGTGTGATTTAAAACCACGCTTTCTGACTCTGGTGTGTGTCAAATTATGTGGTAAAATGTTGACCAAATGGGAAGTAATGTCGTTTGAAAAAAGAGGAATTAGCACTGTTTGAGAAGAATGAAAGCCTCGAGCTTTTTTGTTAAAAGCTAAAACATAATGGTCGTTTCTTCAACTGCAAAATCAATTAATTGCTTGAACTGTTGATTTGTAGCGTATTGTCCTGTGATGTTGTGGATTGCATTTTAAAACCTGTATCATGGTTCTCTTTACAATGCTAAAATTAATTAAATTAAAATTAATGACATTGTGCACTGTTTGCCCTGCGAAGATAGAGGTGAGAGCTTTGAGGCAGGGAGAGTAGAAGCGTAAACAGGTTTTAAAACTGAATTCACAGGCTTTTACCTGGTCTGCCTGGTAGTGGTTACATTGTGGAGATGGGCTCGATGTCTGGCGTGTGGGACATCTGGTAATCAATAAACTGTTGTGTCTACAATGCAGAAATTGTCCAAAAAAATTGTTATTGCTATGCACAAAAGATCCCAACTGTTATGTAACAGCTTGTCATATAACAGTTGTGAATTTGATCTTCAGCTGTGGGAAAACTCAAGAATGAATTTCTTCAGAACAACAAATTAAAGGCTCGGTTACACTTTAGATTCATTTTGACCTTGTACAGGAAATCTTTTCCAAAACAGATGTCTCGCTGGTTGCAGACTTTGATCCTCTCTCTTTCTGCTGGTTGCATTCCATGATATAAAAGAATTGGATACTCTGGCACACTTTGGCAGTCTCTCTGATTTTATTTTATTATTGCCACATGTATTGGTATACAGTGCAAAGGAGTTGCTTGCGCGCTATATAGACAAAGCATACTGTTCATAGAGAACATCGGGGAGAAGGAAAGGAGAAGGTGCAGAATATATGGTATGTCCCATAACACTTTATAGCTACTTTGAAGTGTAGTCACTGTTATAATGTAGGAAAGCTACCATTCAATCTGTGTGCAGCCATTCTTAGAAACATCCATGTGATAATGACCAGATATCCTATTTATTACCGATGTTGGCTGGGAGATAAATATTGACCAGGGCATAATTCTCCTACTCTTATTTGAAATAGTGCCATGAGATCTTTCCACATGAGGTTTTTAAAAAAAATACTAAATTTTTAAAGTTACAAAGCCAATGCCGCAGGCCCAAATCCATCTCCTTGCTTACTCCAAAAACCAAATTCAAATTGAATCCAATTCATGGTCCCCACAAGAGAGACAAACAAGGTCCAAGCTGACGAAAAAAGGCATTGTGCTCCTCTTGAGCTTGATTTCATCCTTCCACGTGAGAGGTCAGACAAGGCTACAGTTTAACACCTCCTTTGAGAGATGGAACTTCCTCAGTACTGCACTGGAATGTCAGGCTATGTACAACTGAGCCACAACTATTCATTTTGTTCCAGCTTTTGTCCATAGTTTTTTGCATGTGGTGTATATCTATTTAATCTTGCTGGTTGTCATGTTTTGTTATACCCATTTATTATGACTGCATTTGTCAACTAGAGATAGGAAACTGGATAAGAAACAGACCGAAAATAATTGTGAAATTATTTATAGGCACTCAAATGGTACTTTTTTGGAAATCACAGCTATAACTGGAAATCAGCAATTATCTCCTACTGATTTTGTGTCAGTGCATTTTTATGGTTGACTTCATTTTTTATATATTGCACTGTGATCAGCCTTCAGGCTGGTAGAATAGCCAGAAGCTACTAGTTTATTCATTACATTTTTTGGTTAAATGTAGAATAGATTCATAGACATTTACAACACAGAAGGAGGCCATTTGGCCTATTGTGTCCACGCCCGTCAACAAATATCTGATTACGCTAATCCCACTTTCCAGCACTTGACCCATAGCCCTTAAGGTTACAGCAGCACAAGTGAATCTCTAAATATTTCTTGAATGTTACCAGAGTTTCTGAGTCTACCACCCTTTCAGGCAGTAAGTTCCAGACTTCCACCACCCCGGCTGAAAAAGTTTCTCCTCAACTCCCTTCTTAGTTGTCCACATTAAATTTATGCCCCCTGGTTATTAACCTTGCTACTAATGGAAAAAAAGGCCACCTTATCCACCCTGTCTGTGCCCCTCAGAACTTTATACATTTGTATCAGGTCCCCCTCAACTATTGCTGCTGCATGGAATACAGCCCCAGCTTACCCAATCTTTCCTCAGAGCTCAGACTCTCCAACCTAGCTTCTGGTAAATCTGCTCTGCATCCTCTTCAGTGCAAGCACAACCTTCCTGTAATGTGACCAGAACTGCAAGCAATACTCCAATTGTGGCCTAACCAGCATTTTTATCCAGTTCCAGCATGAAGGGAAGGATCCCATATGTCTTAACCACTTTAACTACCTGGCCTGCCACCTTCTGGGATCTGTGGATGGCATTCCAAGGTCCCGCTTACTTCACTACTTTCCAGATAATATTCTTTGCCTCGTTTGCCCTCCCCAAGTGCATTATCTCTCACTTTTCTGGGTTGAATTCCATTTCCCACCTGACCATTCCATTGATATCCTCCAGCAGTCTATGGCTATCCTCCTCACTATTTGATGCCTTACCAATTTTCATGTCATCCATGAACTTCTTGATCATACGCTCTACATTTAAGTCCAAATCATTAATGTACACCACAAATAGCAATGGCCCCAGCACTGAGCCCTGCACAACCCTACTGAAAACAAACCCCCATGTCACAGAAATGTCTCTCGATCGCTCTGCTTCCTGCCTCTCAACCAATTTTGGATCCAATGTGCCACTTTTCTTTGGATTCCATGGGCCTTTATTTTCTCGACCAGTTTACCATGAAGGACCTTATCAAAATGCATTACCCTCATCCACATGCCTAGTTATCTCAAAAACGTTGATTAAATTTGTCAAACACAACCTTCCCTTAACAAATCCACGCTGACGATCCCTGATTTATCGCGATCTATCCAAGTGCTGATATATTCTGTCCCTCAGAATTCTTTCCAGTAACTTGCCCGCCACCAAGGTTAGACTGACTGGCCTAGTCTATTCCAATCTCCCTTTTATAATAATGGGACAATGTTAGCAGTCCTCTGGCACCTCGTCTGTGAGAAGTTTAACAACACCAGGTTAAAGTCCAACAGGTTTATATGGTAGCAAATGTCACTAGCTTTCGGAGCGCTGCCCCTTCGTTAGGTGGAGTGGAGAAATGTTCACAAACAGGGCCTACAGAGACACAAACTCAATTTACAGAATAATGATTGGAATGCAGTCTTTACAGATAATCAAGTCTTAAAAGTACAAACAATGTGAGTGAAGAGAGCATTAAGCACAGGTTAAAGAGATGTGTATTGTCTCCAGGCAGGACAGCCAGTGAGATTCTGCAAGTCCAGGCAAGCTGTGGGGGTTACAGATAGTGTGACATGAACCCAAGATCCTGGTTGAGGCCGTCCTCATGTGTGCGGAACTTGGCTATCAGTTTCTGCTCAGCGACTCTGCGCTGTCGTGTGTCGTGAAGGCCGCCTTGGAGAACGCTTACGCGAAGATCAGAGGCCGAATGCCCGTGACCGCTGAAGTGCTCCCCAACAGGAAGAGAACAGTCTTGCCTGGTGATTGTCGAGCGGTGTTCATTCATCCGTTGTCGTAGCGTCTGCATGGTTTCCCCAATGTACCATGCCTCGGGACATCCTTTCCTGCAGCGTATCAGGTAGACAACATTGGCCGAGTTGCAAGAGTATGTACTGTGTACCTGGTGGATGGTGTTCTCACGTGAGATGATGGCATCTGTGTCAATGATCCGGCACATCGTGCAGAGGTTGCTGTGGCAGGGTTGTGTGGTGTCGTGGTCACTGTACTCCAGAAGGCTGGGTAGTTTGCTGTGGGTAAGTGTTCTCCAAGGCGGCCTTCACGACACACGACAATGCAGAGTCGCTGAGCAGAAACTGATAGCCAAGTTCCGCACACATGAGGACAGCCTCAACTGGGATCTTGGGTTCATGTCACACTATCTGTAACCCCCACAGCTTGCCTGGACTTTCAGAATCTCACTGGCTGTCCTGCCTGGAGACAATACACATCTCTTTAACCTGTGCTTAATGCTCTCTCCACTCACATTGTTTCTACCTTTGAGACCTTGATTATCTGTAAAGACTGCATTCCAATCATTATTCTGTAAATTGAGTTTGTGTCTCTGTATGCCCTGTTTGTGAGCATTTCTCCACTCCACCTGACGAAAGGGCAGCGCTCCGAAAGCTAGTGGCATTTGCTACCAAATAAACCTGTTAAACTTCTTACTGTGTTTACCCCAGTCCAACGCCGGCATCTCCACATCATGACCTTACCTGTGGCCAGAAAGGATTTGAAAATTACTCCCAGTGCCCTGATATCTCCTCTTTTGCCTCCTTCAACACCCTGGGAGACATCTCATCTGGGGCTGTAGATTTATTCGCTTTTAAAGCTCTAAACCTGCTAGTACCTTCTCTCTCTTTTTCTAAGTTAATTTCCTCTAATGTTTCACAGGCTCCCCACTGATGTCTACACCTGCGTCTTTCCTTTGTGAAGACCGATGCAAAGTATTCATTTGAGGACTGTATCCACATCTTCCAGATCCACTAATTGGCCCTACTCTTTCTTTAGTTATTTTCTTGTTCTTTATATATATATTTAAAAATATTTATTCTACCCAAAGGTTTTTCATGCACCATTAGCTTTCCTAATTTCCTTTCAAGTTCCTCTTTGCACTGTTTATACTCCTCTAGGGACTCTGCTGTATTGAGCCGAAAGCTAAATTTTGTTTCTTAATCCTGACTTTTAAGTCCCTGGACATCCAAGGTTCTCTGGTCTTGATCCTTGGAATGGCTCCAGTTGATTTGCAAGAGACTGAGATTGCAGAGTCTGATTGCTTCTGCAAAGTAATGTTGTTTACCTGACATCCTACATTTTATTGCACACTATTTGATATGGCACTGCACTGTTTATCACAGCACGTGGAGTAAACATCATTGCAAATGAGTTATGTGAGTCACTCCATGACTAATTAACACAGAGGCCCTCTTGTTCTGGTCAAACACTCAAGAATCTGGTAAACTAGTGTATCTAGTGAGTTTGGTGGAAGGAGAACATTAGGAGTTTCACTAGCCTATGATTTAATTGTCTTTGGGCAACATTAGGTAACTATGGGCTGCTGTTCTGAGACGAGGTAAAAGACTGATGTTCTTTGGAACAAACATGCTCAAATTGTTTTCTTAGCCCCCAATCTTTGTTACTCCAGTGCATCGACTAGCTGAAATAGTTCCAGCACAAAACAAGACCATTCAGCTCCACTTTTATATACCAATGTTTATGCTTCATACGAGCTTCCTGCCAACCATCTTTATCTAACCTCATCAGCATATCCTTCTGTACCTTTCTCCCTCATGTGTTTATATATTTTTCCCTTAAATGAATCTATACTACTTGCCTCAACTACCCCCTGTGGTAGTAAGTTCTACATTCTCACCACTCTCTGGGTAAATTTGTTTCTTCTGAGTTTTCTATTTAATTATTAATGAATACCATACATTTATGGCCTTCTGTTCTGGTCGTGCCTGCAAATAGCTACAGCTTAAACCCTTCATAATTTTGAACATTTTTATCAGGTTTCCCGTCAGTCTTTCTTCTCAAGAGGCCCAACCTGTTGGGTGTAACCGCTCAGTTCTGAGGTTGTTCTCGTGAATTAATTTTGCATTTTTCCAATGCTCTGAAGTCCTTCCTATAATATAGATATTGGAACTGTTCATAGTGCTGCAATGTGGTCCAAGGTTTTATACAAATTTAACAGTAATTGCACGAATCAATTTCCCTAATTAATTATAAATTATGAATGATCTCCCCCATTTCTATCTTAAATGTTTTCATTTCCTTTTTTGGATCTTTTCTTCTGATGTAATGTGTACCATGCAGTTTGCCTGGTAAATGCCAAGACACAGTCATTTAATATTGTTGCCATTTTCCTGTCATTACCTGTGAATTTATCGTGTGTATCCATTATACCTAGGGGCCCTATACTTATTCTATTAGGGACCTAACGCTTATCCAAATTTTGCTTTGATTATTTGTGTCTCAGATGTTCTATTTTTATATTCCTTGATCCAATTTCGTCATTTGTTTCCCTGATTTTATTAACTTAATTCCTAACTACTTCGTATTCCTTTTGTCATTCTCTGTCCATGTGCATGCATCTTATTTTAGTTTCAATTTTACCCTAATTTATTTAGCCATTATATGCTAGTTTGTTCTTTTTAGTATTTGTTTGGGACATTCTTGATTATTGTTTTAATTATTTACCATTCTTTGTCAGTGAATGTTTCCAATTTATTTTTCGTCGTTTCATTCTCATCTACTATTTTGAATTTATTACTTTGTGCTTTGTCTTACTCAGAGCAGCACAGCATAATTTTTTCATTAATTTACTTGTTTCTCGAGATGTGGGCGTAGCTGATGAGGCCAACATTTTGTTGCCCATCCCTAATTGCCCTTGAACTGAATGGCTTGCTGGGCTATTTCAGAGGGTAGTTAAAAGTCAACCATATTGCTGTGGATCTGGAGTTACGCGTAAGTCAGACCAAGTCAGGATGGAAGATTTCCTGCCCTAAAGGGTAACCAGATGGGTTTATATGATAATCAATGATAGTTTCATGGTCACCATTACTGAGATGAGCTTTCAGTTCCAGAATTGTTAATTGAATTTATACTCTATGCCGTGGAAGATTTGAACCCATGCTTCCAGACCATTAGCCTGGGTCTCTGTATTACTCATCCAGTAAGAAGTTTAACAACACCAGGTTAAAGTCCAACAGGTTTATTTGGTAGCAAAAGCCACACAAGCTTTCGGAGCTCCAAGCCCCTTCTTCAGGTGAGTCCTGAAGGGGCTTGGAGCTCCGAAAGCTTGTGTGGCTTTTGCTACCAAATAAACCTGTTGGACTTTAACCTGGTGTTGTTAAACTTCTTGCTGTGTTTACCCCAGTCCAACGCCAGCATCTCCACATCATGACTAATCCAGTGACATGACCTTCTTCCCATGAAGATTGTTAAACACAGCTTTGCTTTTTCCCCCCCTGAACTTGCTTCCACATTTGAATCAAACATATAAATATTTTATTTTGAGCTGCATTCAGTAACATGCATGTTCCTTTTTTAAAAGGATTTTCCCTTTCCTCTTGCAGAAAGACATAGAATTCTGCCTATAACCTGTTCTGGATGGTCTATTGATGCTCTTGCAACATGTTTGTAGTGGACATCACTCCATAATTCTGTCATTGTGACCAGTGAAGAGTTGTTCAACTCTGGTCTAATTTGTTGATGAAATGTAGCTAACAAAATATCCTGTTTCACAATGATTGAAGGATTCAAATCACAGATTTTTTTCAGTACAAAAAGTGGCCATTCAGCCTATTGTGTCTGTGCTGGCTTTCTGAATGAAGAGTCTACATAATGCCACTCCCCTGCCTTCTTTCCGTAACACAGTACCACCACCTTTTTCAGATAACAAACCAAATCTCTCTTGAATGTCTCAATTGAATCTGCCTTCACCACATTCTCAAACAATGCACTCTAGATTTTAGCCACTCGCTGTATGAACAAAATTATGCTCATGTCTCCATTGCCTCTTTTGCTGATTACTTTAAATCATCACCCTCTTCTAGATTCTTCTGCCAATGGGAACAGTTTCACCCCATCCACTCTATCCAGAACCTACTACTTTAGCTGAAAGTTTTTCAGAGCCAATAAAGTACATTTTGAAGTGTCCTCCCTATTGTAATAGAGAAAATGTGCTGGCCAATTTGCAGTTGGGAAATTACCACTGTCGCGGGGCCTGATCATATGTTGCTTTTCGGCAAGGGGAGCTGAATGTGTAACCTTCCTGCTTGAGCAGCTGCTGTGTTACCCACTGCTTGGGACTGCAGACATCTTCGAGCAAACAATGCCAGCTTGCTCAAACTGTGGGCACTGCAAGCCACCCTTTTGGATAATGACTCAAAACAGGATAGTTTGTATACAGAGCAAGTGCACTGGCAGCAATGTTCAGCATTTCTTCTATAGCAAACCAAATACAGCAAATCAGATTTTTCTTTCTGCTGGGAAACTGGACATGTTTGTCACCCAATAATAGTGGCAGGTACTGAGAGTTAAGCACGTCTCTGCACTGCCACATCAAATAGTCCATCTTAACTTGTCAGCATGGTGGCACAGAGGTTAGCACTGCTGCCTCACAGTGCCAGGGAACCCGGGTTCAATTCTGGCCTTGGGTGACTGTGTGGATTTTGCATGTTCTTCCCGTGTCTTCGTGGGTTTCCTCCTGCAGTTCAAAGATGTGTGGGTTAGATTGATTGGCCATGCTAAGTTGACCCTTAGTGTCAGGGGGAATTATCAGGGTAAATACGTGGGGCTATGGGAATAGGGCATTGCTGTCAGTGCAAGCTTGATGGGCCGAATGGCCACCTTCTGCACTGTAGGGATTCTATGATTCTAAACATGGCATGGGCAAAATGTCCGATAAAGATCCCAAATGCCTTCAGAGCAAACCACCCTGCAACGCTAGTATGAATGGTAGCATGTCTGTTGATCCTGTGATTGTTGCAAGTACATTTCAAAAATGCTTCTTTGGAAGTAAAATGCATTAGGATGGTGTGGTTATGAAAGGTTTTGATTTGATTTATTATTGTCACATGTATTAACATACAGTGAAAAGTATTTTTTCTTGCGCGCTGTACAGATAAAACATACCGTTCATAGAGAAGGAAACAAGGGAGTGCAGAATGTAGTGTTACAGCCATAGCTAGGGTGTCGAGAAAGATCAACTTAATGCAAGGTAAGTCCATTCAAAAGTCTGACAGCAGCAGGGAAGAAGCTGTTCTTGAGTCGGTTGGTACGTGACCTCAGACTTTTGTATCTTTTTCCTGAAGGAAGAAGGTGGAAGAGAGAATGTCTGGGGTGTGTGGGGCCCTTAATTATGCTGGCTGCTTTGTCGAGGCAACAGGAAGTGTAGACAGAGTCAATGGATGGGAGGCTGGTTTGCGTGATGGATTGGGCTACATTTACAACCTTTTGTAGTTCCTTGTGGTCTTGGGCAGAGCAGGAGCCATACCAAGCTGTGATACAACCAGAAAGAATGCGTTCTATGGTGCATCTGTAAAGGTTGGTGAGAGTCGTAACTGACATGCCAAATTTCGTTAGTCTTCTGAGAAAATAGAGGCATTGGTGGGCTTCCTGAACCATAGTGTCGGCATGGGGGGACCAGGACAGGTTGTTGGTGATCTGGACACCTAAAAACTTGAAGCTCTCGACCCTTTCTACTTCGTCCCCATTGATGTAGACAGGGGCATGTTCTCCTTTACGCTTCCTCAAGTCGATGACAATCTCTTTCATTTTGTTGACATTGAGGGAGAGATTATTGTTGCTGCACCAGTTCACCAGATTCTCTATCTCATTCCTGTACTCTGTCTCGTCATTGTTTGAGATCTGACCCACTATGGTGGCGTCGTCAGCAAACTTGAAAATTGAATTGGAGGGGAATTTGGCCACACAGTCACGTGTTTAAGGATTATAGTGGGGGGGCTGAGACCACAATTGAGGCCCTTATTTGATCTTTTTTCTCTTTTTTCCTGTCTTAAGTGAGCAACAAAAGCTGCGTAAAATCTTGTAATAAAGACAGTGGCCTTTAATTTTATTTGCCATGTCACATAAGTGGGGTGATGGTTATAAAAGTTATTGCAATACGGCATCCGTTGTTGCATGAATAAAACTTTCCATAGTCCTAATTGATTAAATTGAACCGACCGTTTTATGGAAGGAAAAGCACAAATGATACTTGGAATTGTTGACTCTGACTTGTTTTACAGCCCTGTTAAAACTGGAAGCTGCCTTGGGATTTTTTTGACAATTTGTGATCAGAATTTTCCAGCTGTGGTTATATTTGGACATGCATAATCAAAGGCAAACAAAATGTTTGTTTAATCAGCCTAAACAAAGTGTAATCTGGTTAATACATGGCATAACCACTATCTCACGAAATATTAACTTAGGAAAATACCAAAGTTTCTTGTTTTGCAGTTGCACCGTATGAAAAGCTACGGCCAGAATTTTCGAGCCGCTCGTGCCGCGCTGCGGCTGCAAGCGACCGTGGAGAATTTGGCACTCAGCCAAATCTCCGCTCGCTGCAGCGGGGCCAGAAAATCCCGCCGACGTGATTGGCCGGAAAATTCCCCCCCTATTTATTTTTGTGTTATCCATCTCTCTCTTTCCCACCTTCCTGTTTCCCTCTTACTTCTGTGAGCCACATGCTAAATGCAGCCAAGAGAGTGGGTAGGTGACCTGTGCCAAAGCTACTGCCAGATCTGTTCAGTCAGAGGCAATCATCAGCCATTTGGAGAGAGTTTCCTCCTTTACTTTCTTCTTGAGCACATATTGAAATTAGAAACTTGACTTGCGATGGGAGTTCTGTGTGCGAACAGGGTGACGGCAACGTGCAGCATGTTCGAACACTCTGGATACAAAAAGGGTTTGGAACCAGTATAACTTTAGTTGACTTTAGTCAACTAAAACCAAAGCTATATTTCTTAAAGTTAATGGCCTTAGACAGAGAATCCATGACAGAGAGCTTTGTTTCCCTCTTGTTTTATGATGCCATCTTTTTTTTTAAGTTTATTAGTGTCACAAGTAGGCTTACATTAACATTGCAATAAAGTTACTGTGAAAATCCCCTAGTCGCCACATTCCGGCACCTGTTCGGGTACACTGAGGGAGAATTTTAGCATGGCCAATGCACCTAACCAGCATGTCTTTTGGACTGTGGGAGAGAACCGGAGCTCCCGGAGGAAACCCACGCAGACACGGGGAGAACGTGCAAACTCCACACAGACAGTAACCCGAGGCCGGAATCTAAACCTCTTGATAAGATCTACCATGTGACAGAAACTCCTATCTGGTTAAAGAAAACAACCTGCCTTTATACAGTACCTCTCCAGAAAGCACATTACAACCAATTAAGAGTTTTTGAAGTGTAGTCATTGCTTTAATAGAGGAAACTTGGCCGCCATTTTGTGCATAGCAAGGTCCCACAAACAGTAATGAAATGTATGACTAGATAGTCTGCTCTTTAATGAAGTTGGTTGAGGGACAAATATTAGCGAGGATGCAGAAGAACTCCTCTACTCTTTGAAATTGTGGCATGGGATGCTTTGCTCCTGTGGAGCAGCTTAACATCTCATCCAAATGGTGCCAGCTCTGACTCTCTACGATTCTCTCAGTACTACAGCGGAGTGTCAGCCTTCATTTTATGCTCATGTCTCTGGAGTGGACCTTGAAGCACAGCACTCTGACTCAACTGAGCTGTGATTGTTACGATTAGCCATTATTCTTCGTGAAAGTTACTATCTCTCGTTTCCCATTCACACTATTTTTGGCAGAGAATCCAGGTGGCTGTTTTAAGTGCTCTGCTAACGCCTACCTGAATCTGGTTGTTGGGAAGGTGTATGAGAGTCGTATGGTGATAACTGCCTTTTCTTTCTGCCCCTTCACTAGGGAACTGCTTGGTTTGCAATCTCGTGACTTGTATCTAAGTATTGAGGAAATCACTGCATTTCTTTGCATAGTGAAATAGAAATTGTAGTTTCTGTTTTTAATAATATTCTGTCACTGTAACTGCCTGTAAGATTTCAGACAGCTTTGACGTTTTGCTATTTCACAGTTTACTTTGCAAAATACCCAAAACAATTGTAATCAGATTTACCTTTTTGGGCAAATAACCAGGGATCCACCTACTATGAAAAGCTGGTGCCTTTAAATATAGCTTTGCCTCAAAGACTTTGCAGTGAGTCAGCCTGTGATCTTTCAGAAGGGCCTTAGGAAATGTGTTTAATTCCTAGAGAAGTTTCAGCATCATTCCTTACTTTTGAAACATTATCTAACTCCCTAACTTTAGAGTTTCTCTATGTCCCAGAAGCTGGATGGCATCTTTACAGAGGCAAGATTCGAGTGCAAGGGATGAAGCGCCATCAGCCAAAAAATGCAGGTAGAGTATTCACTTTGTAATAACATCCAACCTGCTGATGCAATTATTGTCTTGTGTTTCCAAATTGACTGCAGAAACGACCTGTTTTGAGATTTTAAAAAAATGTATTGTTAGGTGTAAGAAACTAGTGGTGAACCCAGATATCTAAGAAACAGAAATTGTACAGCGAGTAGAGCACTATGTAAAAGCAAAAGATACGTTAATGTAGAGTGCAACCCACCAGTAGGGCGTTGTATGCCACTGATGAAAGATTAAGATTTGGGTATAACCATGGGCCATTTTTTACATTGAAATCCAAGGTTTTGGTTTTACAAACTGGCTTTTTTGCATTGCTCTCTGGCGTTTCTTTTGATCTTAAAAGTGAGGGGTGGGAGGTTTAGGAGGGAGTTTGAGGAAAAGCTTTTTTACTCAGAGGGTGGTGATAGTTTGGAATGCATTGCCTGGAAGGGTGGTGGAGGCGGGATGCCTCGCATCCTTCAAAAAGTACCTGGATGAGTACTGGGCATGCCATAACATTCAAGGCTATGGGCCAAGTACTGGCAAGTCAGGGCATTTCATGCGTCGGTGCAGACTCGATGGGCCGAAAGGCCTCTTCTGCTCTGTAGTATTCTGTGATCTTTTGCTTCTGTGCAGGGCCAGGCACAGAAGAATAATCTGAATCAGACTCTTCCAATGGATCTGCAGAAAAAGTGCACTTGATAAAAAATAACCTTAAGTAAAATTATTTTAATTTTTGAGTTTGAAATCGAAGTATTTACTTCACCACCCCCACCCCCTCAATTCACATCTGATCCAAATCTAAATGGTTAGAGCTAAATAACATGGCTGGTAGAAGTTGGACATGTGCTCCACAATCTTTATGGTTATCTTGGAGATAAGGAGCAATTCTATTTTTCTTTCATCTTCTGAGGTGTTTTTGAGCTGTGGTTTATTGTTTGACTCAGGAAGATGAATGTGTTGAATAGAGTCCATGGTCAGTACTATTGTATATGATTTATAGGGGAACAGGTTTTGTTGTCTAATCTTCCTCATTTCCATGTTTGTACGTAATCTATGGGATTTGGTTTCCACCTATGCCTTTCCGGTATTGATTCTCTTCCCCTCCCCCATACACTGTACACTCCACTTGAAAAAGAGCTGGAACTCCGATCTCCAAACGTAGTATTGGATTTTGAGAATCTTAACGACTCCAAAATATGTTGGAAACATCCAGATGGTAGGAAATTATCTCACGGTTAGAATTTATTTCTACTTTTCTCAGCCGGATGTCTAAATGTTGTTGGTGTGCCGGTTCTCTGCACAGCAGAGGGTAAAATATGGCTTTGTTTCCCTGGTTTCCCCTGTATGTTGTCAATTTTGGATGTGAGCATCAGGTGCTTCTCCTCAGGATTGGGGAGGTCAGGGTGTAATCTTGCGCTGAGTATGTCACTGAGTCAGACAGGGTAAGATTTTCCAAAACAGATTTTGGGTGTCCTAGAGAAAGGAGGGGCTAAGTTATTTAATTGATGCTCTTGTGAGTAACCTCACCATAGCATGCAACAAACTAACCCAGAAATATGCACATAGCGAGCGAGGCACAATGCTGCATCAGCAAGGATCAGTGAAGTGTAATTCCTGCGAGACGTAGGAGTTCTGAATGTCAGGTGGACTTGACAAAAGCAAACGTTTTTTGTGGGAAGTGACATTAACTTGCAAAGATAGCGCTCCAAACCAGAGCTGAGGTGGAGGTGACAACAATTTAATGTATCATGGAGGGTGGATTGATTTTGAGTGGGTGAGAAAGGAAAGCTGAAAAACAAAGATGTTGAAATGATATAAACTATTTGATTATGTGGAAGATAAACCCTGATGGACTGGTTGGTCAAGTGATGTGATTCTGTGTCATGCTTCTATGAATAGCTACTGTTTCGAATTGCAAACGCCCTGCTCTCTAGCAGTGTTACCAGATACCTACTGACTGTACACCTTTTGTGATATGACACATGGGGTGGAATCTTCCCATCCCGCTCACCACCGGGATCATACTGGGCAGGACCCGAACCATGCAAACGTCTGTTGACCTCGGGCCGTGGGTGGGGGGAGTTGGAAAATCCTACTCAGTGTCCAAGCAGAAAAGGAGATAAAAATTATTCTTGCCCTTTTAAGAGAAGTTTTCTAATTAGTTCAGCTAATGATTCTAGGACAGGAATAGGCCATTCAGCCCATTGAACCTGCTTCACAATTTAATACGACCTTGGCTGATCAGACATTTCAATGCCCATTACACCCACAATCCCCAAAACCCTCCCAATACAATTGAAGCAAGACCGCACTCGCTATTCCTGGACATAAAATTGTCGTATTTGAATAATATGAATGGATGTAGAGAACCAGTTCTCAAACAATTATTATGATTTGCTTGGGTACTTATAGCTCAGTGGTAGGCAATCGAGACAGTTTGTTGACAGTTGCCCACGCGTGGGGTTGCCACATTCCACTGATTTCTGTCCATGTAGTTTTTCCCCCCACCAATCTGACTGAAGTGATTCTCGCACAAAGCAAGAGAAAGTGATTAAAAGCAAATTACTGCGGATGCTGGAATCTGAAACCAAAAGAGAAAATGCTGGAAAATCACAGCAGGTCTGGCAGCATCTGTAAGGAGAGAAGAGCTGATGTTTCGAGTCCAGATGACCCTTTGTCAAAGCTAGGCTTGAAAATGAAGCTAGGTGTGTGCTGATTGCACACAACGCTGTAACTGTGAGAGCTCTGCCTCTAAAGTGTAAATATTTCTTTTGTTTTTACCATTTTGAAGTTGATGAGAGTTCTATTAATACATAAAATGATTAAACATTTTCTATAACTCTTAATGAAATATTAGACATGTATTTAATCTTATTTATGGGTCATGGTTAATGAACAAGCCTGATTTCAATCTTGCGGTCCACTGAGATGAAGAAGGGCCACTCATGCGACACACTCAGTAGCCTATATTGTCCATTACTGATATAGATACTAGCCATTTTGCTTTCCTGTACACCACGCACACACTGTAACAATTGGGTGCTGAACATAAAGCTGGGCCTAAATCTCAGATTATAAGGAGAATAACTCAGTAATTGGAACACTTAACAGGCCTAGGAAGCATCAGGTTTGTGAGTTAGCTGTCAACTAATTACAATGTTTAGTGTGGCTGATTGAGATTCATTGATTGCATGTTTTTGTAGATTGTAAAACCTAATCATATTGCGGTTTAAAAACAAGAATGACTCCTTTGAGGATAAGGGTATTGGAACCAAATTCTTGCACGTAAATAATGATCTGGCAGCTTGTATATTGAAGAAAAAATAAACTGTTGTAAATTGTATTTGTGTGAAGTAAGGATGTCTATGGGAATTATTTTAAATTCCATTTTCTCATTCGGCACGTCACGATTTTCCATCCATAAGCAAGCGCCCATTTTTTGGACAGTAGATGCTAGTAATGGTTCTGCGATATTTCATAGAATCCCTATAGTGCAGAAGGAGGCCATTTGGCCCATCGAGTCTGCACCAACAACAATCCCACCTAAGGCCCATCCCCGTAACCCCACATATTTACCCCGCTAATCCCTCTAACCTATGCATCCTGGAACACTAAGGGGCAATTTAGCATGGCCAATGCACCTAACCCACACATCTTTGGACTGTGGGAGGAAACCAGAGCACCTGGAGGAAACCCATGCCGACACAGGGAGAATGTGCAGACGCTGCACAGACAGTGATCCAAGCTGGGAATCGAACCCAGGTCCCTGGAGCTTTGAGTCAGCAGTGCTAACCACTGTGCTACCGTGCCGCCGCCTCTGGAGTTATCTGTTGTTTGTTTGTCCCATTGCCACTCCCTTTTGTCCTGCACTATGATCTCTTTCATCATTTCATCACCCTCGCTTACAACCCTATTGAACTTTCCTGGCTTTGTACTTGCTTATAAACTTGTAAGTCTCTTCCAGTTCTGATGAAAGATCATTGAACTGAGACAAAACTATTTTTCTCTCTCTCATATTTGTGCTATCTGACTTATTGAGTGTTTGCAGCAATTTCAGTTTTTATTCCACTTCAGCTTTTGTTCCACTTGGTTGTATTTTCCAATATAACAGACTTTCTATCTGAATTCATTTTAAGTTCTGTTTATTATGAGTAAAATTTAAAATGTTTATAGTCATTAAAGAAATGTAACAACAGAAATCTATCCACTAGGAAGCTTTTGCCCAGTCTGAAGACTAAGAGACCCCAGGACTTGGTGTTGGTGATTGGAACGGGTGTGAGTGCTGCTGTAGCACCGCAGGTCCCTGCACTCAAATCCTGGAAAGGACTAATCCAAGCTTTGCTAGATGCTGCTAATGACTTTGATCTCCTCGAGGAGGAGGAGAACAAAAGATTCCAAAAATCCCTGCATGAAGATAAGAATCTTGTGCATGTTGCACATGACTTGATACAGAAACTTTCACCAGTAAGTAATTTTTAGTCGCCTGTAATTAACAGTTTTGGTAAAGATTGATCCAGCTCAGTGTGAGAGCTTTCATAGACAACTGTGATTTGGCTTTTATAGTTTTTGACTGGGCCAATTATATCAATATTCCTGTGCAGCCGATCCAAGTGGAAAGTATGTATTGCAGTGTGGTTTTAGCTTGGGAATGAAGTACTGAAACACCCTATATTTGATTCAATTGAACACATTTGTAAATCAGCCATTCAGAACCAGTGCCATTGAGTGTTTGAATTGCTGTTAATATGTCTGCAGACCCACGTATCATATGTTGCTCTGCCCAAGTGCTAATGGTGATGATGCAGCAACCATAATTGGCAGTGGCACTAATCACGTTGTCCCATTGTCAACACTGATATCACTCTGTTTCAGTTTACAGTCCACTGCTGTACTGTTATTGGTTGTACACTGTTATCTTTCCATTTATTAAATAACTTACTGTGTACAAATTTAGATGCAGTTTGAAGAGATGGTTCACAGCCCTGTGAATTATCTTATTGCTTTTAAGCAGTGCTGCTGACAGTCTTATTTGTGGTTCATGTTTCCTTTACCCTATAGCCCTTGGTGAACTCGTTACCCTGTGTCTTTAGGTCCTATTCCTCTACTCACTAGCGGTGGCACTGGACAAATTTGAAGATATACTACCTTATGCAATCCTGCTTTTTAAATATCCTTCCTTGTTCTCTAAAATTTGCCCGCAAGACCTCATCCTTCTTCCTACCTATATTGTTGATACCAATCTGTTCCATGACGTCGGGCTGTTCGCCCTCACCGCTCAAATGTTCTTCACTCTCTCACTCCCCCACAGCCACTGCACCGCCCCCCCCCCCCCCCCCCCCCCCCAAAAGTTCTACAGCTGTTTAGTAACATCTGTGGTCCATGGAGAATGACACTGAGGAAGTAATTATGAGGAACAAAGAAATGGAACGAAGAGGAGTTAAATAGACATTTTGCATTGGTCTTTGCTGTAGAGGTACAGTCACCATCACCACAAACTAATGGATCTAATGGTTTGCACCCCATGATCTTAAAGGAGGTAGCTACAGAGATTGTGGATGCATTGGTTGTCATTTTCCAAAAAGATCTTTGGTTCTGGAACTATGCCAAAGCATTAAAGGGAAGGCGGAAGATGCAGGGTACTACAGACCAGTTAGTCTAACTTCAGTTATTGGAAAACTATTAGAATTGATAATTAAGGAGAGAATAGCAGTGCATTTGGAAAGTCATAATCTGATCAAACAGAGTCAGCATGGTTTCATGAAGGGGAAATCATGCCTGACAAATTTATTTGAGTTCTTTGAGGAGGTATCAGCCAATGTTCTTTATTTGGATTTTCAAAAGGCATTTGATAAGGTGCCACAGAAAAAGCTGCTACATGGTGTTGCAGGTAATCTGGCATGAATAGAGGATTGGCTAACAGGAAGCAATGAGTAGCGATAAGGGGCCCTTTCTCCGGTTGGAGGGCAGTGACCAGTGGAGTGCTGCAGGGATCAGTCCTGGGACCGCAGCTCTTCACAATTATATATTAATCATTTGGAGGAAGGAACAGAGTGCATTGTGACCAGATTTGTGGAAGATACAAAGATGGGAGGGAAGGCAGATTGTGAGGAGGATATAAATTGTTTGCAGAAAGATATTGACAGGTTAAGTGATTGGTTAAAAAAATTGGCAAATGGAATTCAATGTGGGAAAATGTGAGATTGTTCACTTTTGGAAGAAAGAATGAGAAGGTGGATTATTATTTAAATAGAAAGAAACTGCAGAAAGCTGTAGCACAAAGTGACTTGGGGATCCTTGTTCATGATAGGCAGAGAGCTAGCATACAGGTGCAGACAGTAATGGGGAAGGCAAATGAAATGCTGGCTTTTATTTCAAGGAGGCAGGAGTATAAAAGTAAAGAGGTGTTGCTGCAACTGCACAAGGTACTAGTGAGGCCATATTTAGAATACAGTTTTGATCCCCTTATTTATGGAAAGCATTAGAAACAGTACAGAGGAGGTTTACTGTGATCCCAGGTATGGTGGGACTGCTACATGAGGAAAGATTAACCAGGTTGGCTTTGTATTCCTTGGAGTTCAGAAGAATGAGAGGTGATCTGATTGAAACATATATAAGATTCTTAGGGGGTTAGACGGTAAATGCTGGGATGATGTTTCCGCTCATGGGAGACTGTAGGACCAGAGGGCACAGTCGCAGAATAAGGGGGAGCTGATTTAAGATGGAAGAGTTTCTTCTCTGAGTGGTGATTCCTTGGAATTCTTTAACCCCAGGAAGCTGCTGAGGCCTTGAACATTCTCAAGGCTGAGTTTGATAGGTTTTATCAGTGGAGGAGTTATGGGGAGAAAGCAGAAAAGTGGACTTAGTGAGTGTTAGATCAGCCATGATCTTATCAAATAGCAGAGCAGGCTTGAGGGGTTGAATCGCCGACTTTGTTTCTACTTTGTTCTTATGGTCTTGACCCTGACAACAGGAAGTAACATACCACCTTGGGGTCATGTATGTCACCACAGAAACACCTGTCTGTTCACCTAACTATTGGATTCCCTATCCCTCGATTTTCTGACATTCCTCCTTCCCCCATGTGTAGCTGAACCTTCTAGTTCATGGAAGTATGCAGTGATGCTTGTTGCTGCTCAAGTTCTGAACTACAGATCTCGACTTCCTCCAGCTGATGACATGTACTGTATATGTGATTGTGCAGGAAACGGGAGGCATTCCATATGGCACAGAATGTGCATTTCAGCTAGACTGATATGCTCTGCCACCCTTCGGTTTATTATATGACTAGTTAAACTTACCAGCAATGAGGTTTGCCCCAATTGGGATAAAAAAACACTCACCCACCACTTGCCAACCACCTTGCACTCTCTTATACCCAGGCCTTCTGCTTTTGTTAAAGGGCAAAAAAATTATTCGAATTACACCACCTCAGAGCACCATGCAGTACAAAACATCAGAAAATACTGGATTTAGAAAATAACAATTTTCATCACAGATAGTAGTTGTAAAAAGCTGTATTTGAGTTAATTGGAAAAGAGGGATTGATTTTGATCATAGTTAAAAATTAATGAGTGCTGCAATATTGTTAAGTTTACCATTAAATGTACAGTTTTAAAGTATTATCGATCGATCTCTCTCTCCTTTAACATGTTCCCATTTCTTTCTACCTCCTCCTCACACTAAACATAAATATTTTCCTCTAAATGGGAAATTAGTTTCTCTTTGAGACAATATTTTTTTGACTCCGAGGGATATTTGGAGCCTTGTTGTAACCTATATGCTTGACTTATGTTCTGATGTATGACTGCATTTACTGAATTTGCTCAATCTCCACAGCGCACTAGCAACGTTCGATCAACCTTCTTTAAGGACTGTTTATATGAGGTTTTTGATGACCTTGAATCCAAGATGGATGATGTTGGGAAGCACCTTTTGCAATCAGTCTTGAAGCTGATGGAGAATGGAACTCTAGTTTTAACCACCAACTTTGACAATCTTGTTGAAATCTATGGAGCTCACCAAGGGACACAATTAGAGTCCTTAGACCTCACGGATGAGAAAAAGGTAAAATGGATGGAATGCTGCGTTGCTTACAAAATGGTGACAATTTGCATCAACTCACAATTGCCTGGGCCATGGATATTCAAGGAAGAACCAGTTGGGCCATATACACATACCAAAGCCAGTGATTGCACAGAACTGCAATTCTGCCTTATAGCTGCATTATAAGTGAGAATCCTCTCCATACCTTCTTTAAAAAAATAGGTCTCTGTATGGAAATAACCAGGACCTGCATATATGGAAGGCGGAGCTCTTTGGGCCCCAGCAGAAATAGTGTTCACAATTGTAATCTCCACTCTTGAGGAAGGACGTGAAGGCTCGGAACGGGTAAAGATAGATTTACTAGAATGGTTTTCAGGCAGGGGGATTTCAGTTACACAGATAGCCTGGGGAAGCTGGGATTGCTCTCCTTGGAGCAAGGACAGTTGGAGTCAGCTTTGGAAGAGTTAGGAAATTATCAGCATTGTTGTGGGAAAAATGCCACTTGTGAGTCAGACTTGAAGGTTTCAACAATACAGTTTTATTTAACAAAGCTTCGTGGAGAAAAGGCACTAACAAGCAGCAAAACCTTCTCTCAATGAGACAATAGGAGCGGTCCATCTTTATACCCTTTACACAATAGATGGACCGGACATCTAGCCATTATCACATCGTTGTAATCAAGTAGGTGATCGATCGTTAAACACATCAACACATCGTTATAGACAAATACAGACCGATACAGACATAAGCATGTTAACATCGCATTGTTCTATGAATGGATACATTTCCTACGTCAGTGACTATCAATGACTTTAGTTTCGGTCTATTCATACAGTAGTTGACAGTAATTGGTTTTCCTGCAGTTATGTATTCCCGATGCCACCTGTAGTTAATCTCATTATCTATCCCTATTGTCCTAATCTTTAAGCCCTGGCTGGCTTCCTGTAAGATTTGATTCCTGCATGTTTAACTTTGGGTAGCTGTCTGTCCTTTATGTTTTAATCTCAGGTGGCTGTTTGTACTGAAAGTCAGTGTCTGTTTAATGTCTCTTTCCCAGGTGACTGTTTGTGTGCCAGGCCATCATCTTATGTGTACCCATCTGTATATGCTTCCTCCTTCAGTCCCCGCTTTTGGTCGGATTATGAATTTCACTAATCCTTAGACCAATAATACAATTTTTATATGTATAATTCTTTGTTGTTGTTCTTTCCTTCTTCGTTTCTTCTGATGTCTTCTGGGATCTTCATCGGGGTTTCTTCTTCGATGTATACACTGGCTCCTGGCACAATTCTAGTCACCATCACCTTGCGACAGACTTTTAGGCATCCAACAATGAGACAACAGACAATTACAATTGAAATGAGCATGACCAATCCATGTAATAAGTAAGATTCCCAGGACCCCCCCCCCCCCCCCCCCCACTAGCCATTCCAGCCAGTTACTTCCTTTCTTGGGTCCCTGTCTGAAGCTATCAAGTTGTTCTCTGATACTATTGATGACCTGTGTAATGTTATAGGACTCGTCTGTGACATGGGTTATGCATTTGTTGCCTATAATTGTACGCACTCCCCCTTGTTGTGCTAACTGACTGTCCACTGCGTATCGTGTCTGTTGTGCATATAATCTCAGTTCAGCCATTTCTTGGTTAACAGCCTCCAGTGCTTTTGAAGTGCTGTTTCCCAGGACTGTTAGTACCCACCCCCCCCCTCCCAGTGAGGATCCCATTGTGCCCGGGGTTTCCCAGTCAGCGCAGAATTCTTTGCTGATAGCCCGAGTTACTATTCTCCTCCGAATATGCCCCTTCTGAGGGCATGGAACAGTGAGTGGTCCGATTGTTCCTACTGCAAAACAGTTTGGGAGGTTCAGTGTTTTTGTCATGTAGGTACCATTGAAGAGGAACACATGTCCCTTCTTAGCCCAGTAACATTTAGTGTCTTGATTATGAGTTTGTTCATATTGCCAATTGTTCGGTTTACTTGACTCCCCATTTGATCCCACCACCTGGTAAGTATCAAATGGGTATGTCCATTTGTCTGAGCTTACGTGAGTTCCATTGCATTGTCCACAAATAAGCTGTCTTCCCGCGGTTATATTCAGACATTTCTGTTCATCACAAGTGCAAGTAAACTGTCCCTTATTAACCCGACAATGTTGACGGACACACTGCGTCTGTACGCAGGAATCATTCTTGGGGACCAAGGCATAGGCACACCCCCATCCCTGCCCCGTAAAACAAAGCGGATAGCTTGCAGTTCTGAACAAGCTTTTCCTCCGCCCTGTTGGAACCCCCTGTACACAGGATCTGTGGGGTTTATAAGTCCCACACATCTCCCCTGTATACCTCTTTTTTATATTTGCTAATTTGTCCCTTACAGGGTGTATCTGATGTATCTACAGTATATAAGTCATGAGGGGTCCACCCAGGGATGGCTACAAATAGGGCTTCAACTGATTGTGCTAACGGGTAACATACAGTTTGATTCCCGTGTAAATGTATGTGAGCTTTGTAAAACAAGTTATCCTCTAATCCAATTAAATTTACAGTCGCGACAACGCAAAGTAGTACAGTTACATATGCGATTACATACATATTCACAACGATCAAATATCAAACCTAACACTATAATTCATATAATTTTTACAAGTTATATTATCTATCAACCCGCGCGCACCAGTCGTTCTTGCTTGCGGTCTTTGCCTGTGTTGAGGAAAGCATTTTCGTTAGTTCATCAATTTAATTACTTATTTGTCCCCTTGTATAGTTTTAGCTGTGTCCAATGCTTCCTGACCCCTTTCCCTCTTATGTCTATACAGGCACAGGTGTCTCCACTAAATATAACTTCATATGCCATTCCATTTTGGTGCAAACCCTGGTTTGTCAGGTATTGTTTTTACAAGGACGCGACTTCCCGCTGTTGGGACGTCAGGGAGCATTTCAAGCTCTCTCTCTGCGTCTTTTATTTCCTGATTGTCCTTTACCAATTTGTGTATCCCTTTTAGTTGGGTGCTTAGTTCCAGAACATATCTCCTGATTTTATCTTTTAGTGGACCTACATCGGTCCCACCTGTTATGATGCTTTCGGGTAATTGCATCGCCTGTCCTGTCATTAGCTCGTAAGGGGTTAATCCGGTGGTCCGGTTTGTGGTAGCCCTTAATCTCATTAGTATAGTGGGCAATACCTCTGTCCACATTTTCCCTGATGTTTGTATGGCTTTAGCTAATGCATTTTTTAATGTCCTATTCATGCGTTCCACCATTCCAGAATTCTGTGGGTGGTAAGGGATGTGAAATTTTTGTTTTATCCCCATTAATTGGCATACTGTTTTCACCACCTTTCCGGTGAAGTGCGTCCCTTGGTCCGAATCGATTTGTAGGGATACACCCCGATTACCACTTCTGCCAATATCCTAGCCACCGTGGGAGCAGTACAATTTGTAGTAGGGAATGCTTCTACCCACCTGGTGAACTGGTCTATAATAACCAGACAATAAGTTTTGCCATGGGATTGTGGCAGTGGCCCTGTGAAATTTATTTGCAGATGTTCCCAGGGTCCCTTTGGTTTCGGCTGGTGTCCCATTTTAATTTTTATGGGTCGACCAGGGTTGTGTTGCGCGCACGTCATGCATCGGTGACAGTGTCGGGCTATATCTCTTCCCATTCCTTTCCACCACCATTCCTTTCCTATACTAGTTATCATGGCCTCTCTACCCACATGTGAGAGTCCATGGTGTAGTTCCAATAGGGTGTTTTGTATGCACTCTGGTGCTATTACCTTCTCTTCCCATCTCCAAATGTTATCAGTCCCTTTGGCTGCTCCCTGTGCTTTCCATTTCTCCTTTTCCTCCTTTGAGGTATCCTCATGTAAGTCCCGAATATCTATTTTGTCTCCTGTCCTGTTGCTGCTATTGGCAGCTCGCCAATTGTTTCCTGTCCTAAGGCTAACTGTGACGCCCTGTCTGCGGCTTGGTTCCCTTTGAAATTTAACCAGTCCGGGTTATCTCTTCCTGGATCTTTCTGGTGCGCTTTAATTTTGATTACTGCGGTTTCTCTAGGTTTCTCGCTAGCTCTCAACAATGCCTCAATTCTTTGCTGGTGCTTAATAGGGGACCCTCCTGTGGTTATGAACCCTCTTCTTCCCCATGCTGACATGTAGTCATGTATGATTCCGAATGCATAGCGACTGTCTGTATAGATGTTTACCGTTTTACCTTTAGATAACTCTAGTGCCTGTGTGAGTGCCACTAGTTCTGCCACTTGCGCATAGACCTCCGTCAATCCTTCTTGACCTTACTGTCTCTAATTTGTCATTCACTACTACCCACCCTGTTCGGGGTGATCCTTCCACATATTTGCGTGACCCATCCACAAAAAGGGGCTCCTCAGCTGTTATTAAGGGTATATCCTTTATCTTACCCTCTTCCTCGTCCCTATCTACATCTTCACAATTGTGTCACTCTCCTTCGTCTAAAATCCCTTCTGCTGGGTTATTCCCTGTATCCCTTATTATTATCACGGACTTGCTTGGAGGTAGGAGGACAGCTTCCCACTCAGCCCTTCTCATGTTTGAGACTGACCTTAGTTTTCCCTCATTCAACATTTCCACCAAGGTGTGTTTGGTGTGAAGGATTATATTCCCTGCCATGATTACTGGCTCGCTAACCTTTACAGCCCAGGCGGCGCAATCCAAGGCGGCTATGCACCTTGGCAGTCCGGTGACTACCGGCCCTTCTGCTGTGGAATAATATCCTATGGGTCTCTTTCTGTCGTCATGGTCTTGTGTTACCATGGCGGAATAGAACCCTCCCTCATTACTACAGTGGATGTGGAAGTCCTTATTAGAATCGGGTAATCCTAGTCCAGGGGCTGATATCAGTTCTGTTTTTAGTTTAGTGTAAGCCTCTTCCTGCTCGGGTCCCCATTCTATGGGATCTAAAGCTGGTTTTCCCCCTTTGACTAGTCTTTGTATGGGTTCTGCTAATTTTGCGAACCCTGGGATGAAACTCTGGCTATAGTTGAATAGTCCTCGCACCTTTCTGACCCCTCTTACAGTGACGGGTTGTGGCATTTGTTGTATTGCCTTCTTTCGGTCCGTTGGCATTTCTTTAAGTCCTTGGGATATAAGGTGTCCTAGGTATAGGACCTGTGTTTTCCCGATCTGCGCCTTTTTGGGGCTGACCTTTAACCCTGCGGCTTTTAATTCATTCAGTACTAAATATAAGGCTTCTTGATGTCCTGACTTGGACGCTGAAGCTATCAGGATATCGTCTACATATTGTAGGATCTTACTACCCTCTGGCAGTTCTACTCTGTTCAGGATGTCACTCTTTGCTCGATGGAATATAGCGGGGCTGTTGTGGAATCACTGTGGTAAACGAGTCCAAATGTACTGTTTGTCTCCCACTGTAAAGGCGAATTTGTCTTGGGATTCAGGATCCAATGGTAAGGACCAGAATCCATTGGCTATGTCCAATACTGTGAATATTTTATGCTCCTGTGACAGTCCATTCAGGATTGTCCAAGGGCTTGCTACAATGGGGTGCAATTTGGACGTGACTTTATTGAGTCCGGTGTAATCTATCGTGAGCCTATAGCTTCCGTCAGGCTTGCTCACTGGCCATGTTGGGGAGTTAGTGGTGCTTGTGGTTTCTCTCAGAATCCCCCTTTCCACTAATCCTTTAACTATCTCCACTACAGCTTTCTCTGCCTCCTGGTTTGATTGGGTATTGTCGGTGTGGCTTATGCTCCGGTCCCGGTACCTTTATTGGGTCCGTTTTAGTCAAACTTCGTTTTAGCCCATACTCCGGGGATGGAGGCACAGATGGCTCCGAACCCTCCTGTTTCTAATTCCTAATTTCTGGAAATGACTGTGGCCACCCTAATAGTTTCGACTTGTAAGTTTCCCTATTCTCGTTTTCCGACAGTCCTGTCTTGGCCAGATTAATTCTCCCTTTCCACAGTCTTTCAGAATCTCATATTCTTTCATCAGATCATTTCCTGTTATTGTACCCTCGTTATTTTTGCACACATAAAACCTCATTGGTATATACAGATTATTTATGTCTACTAACGTGGTCTCGCTCAGGTAGGCGGGTGTTTTGTTCCCTCCTATCCCGGTCAGGTAAATCATTTTATTTGTAGTGGGTAAGGGTAGGTCAGTGACAGATATGGATGCTCCTGTGTCCACTAGCATCTCACATTGCCTGCCCTCTACTAGTGCTGACACGTAAATCCTTCCCTCCTTCTTATCCTTGTGGATGGGGGCTGCAGACCGTCAATCTTGCTGACCTTGGAGGTCCTGTGGTTCCTCCGGTTCTGCTGTGGTCATGGAACGAGTCGGGGGTTTCCCATGCTTATTCCAACACACTGCTTCTGTGTGTCCATATTTATTACAGTGGCTGCAATGTTTCCCACTGTTCCCAAATCTGTTCCCTTTCCATGGAGTCCCGCAATCCCTCGTAAAGTGTCCTTGCCGGCCACAATTGTGGCAAGTCAGTTTAGACTTTGTTCCATTCCCATTACTGTAGGCTGCTACTCTTTCTAGCCTTGTTCTTGCCTGGGATTTCTCTTCTCCCGGTACTCTGCTAGCCCACTCTACCAATTCATCGTAATCTTGGGATATAATCACTCCCATTTTTAGGATGGCCTGGTGAGCGCGAGTCCATCCTTAAAAGCCTGGATGAACGCTTGATCCCCTCGACCTGGGTTCCCTTGTCCTGAGCACTCTTGATATACCTGGAACAACCGTTTCCCGTATTCAGAAGCTCCTTCCCCTTTCAACTGTTGTGGTAATTCTGCTCCAGTTAGTGGGAGCATTCCCTAATACCCTCTGAATCTCTGCTTTAAACTGGGTGAAGGGTGCCTGTTGGGCATCTATCTCCGATGTCAGGGCGACTGCATGTGTCCACCGTCCCCCATTATAATCCTGTGCTGGAGGAGCGGCGGGTCCACCTGCTACCTGCCTCCACTTATCCGCTGGACAGGCTGCCCTGACCAGCTGGTGTATGTTGGAAGAAGGTGTAACTGGTGTTATCAGCAAGTTTGCAGATGACACGAAGATGGCTGGACTTGCGGATAGCGATGAACATTGTCGGACAATACAGCAGGATATAGATAGGCTGGAAAATTGGGCGGAGAAATGGCAGATGGAATTTAATCCAGATAAATGCGAAGTGATGCATTTTGGAAGAACTAATGTAGGGGGGAGTTATACAATAAATGGCAGAGCCATCAAGAGTATAGAAACACAGAGGGACCGAGGTGTGCAAGTCCACAAATCCTTGAAGGTGGCAGCACAGGTGGAGAAGGTGGTGAAGAAGGCATATGGTATGCTTGCCTTTATAGGACGGGGTATAGAGTATAAAAGCTGGAGTCTGATGTTGTGGCTGTATAGAACGCTGGTTAGGCCACATTTGGAGTACTGCGTCCAGTTCTGGTCGCTGCACTACCAGAAGGACGTGGAGGCTTTAGAGAGAGTGCAGAGAAGGTTTGCCAGGATGTTGCCTGGTTTGGAGGGTCTTGGCTACGAGGAGAGATTGGGTAAGCTGGGCTTGTTCTCCCTGGAAAGACGTAGAATGAGGGGAGACTTAATAGAGGTGTACAAAATTATGAAGGGTATAGATAGGGTGAACAGTGGGAAGCTTTTTCCCAGATTGGAGGTGACGTTCACGAGGGGTCGCTCAAGGTGAGAGGGGCGAGGTATAACTCAGATATCAGAGGGATGTTTTTTACACAGAGTGGTGGGGGCCTGGAATGCACTGCCAAGTAGGGTGGTGGAGGAAGACACGCTGGCATTGTTTAAGACTTACCTGGATAGTCACATGAGCAGTCTGGGAATGGAGGGATACAAACGAATGGTCTAGTTGGACCAATGAGCGGCACAGGCTTGGAGGGACGAAGGGCCTGTTTCCTGTGCTGCACTGTTCTTTGTTCTTTGTGTCTCAGGTGTAATTGGTGTCCTACCCAGATCGTGTCCAATTCTTCCCAGAATTTAGTGTTTGCGCTTCTAGGTTGTAGTTTACCCAGGGAAGCCATTATCTGTTGTCTCTCACCTGGGGTGAAGGGTTGATAAGTTGCCTTTGGTCACGCATTTGTTCCCCCTCGGGTTACTGGTGCTAAGTTGTGTTCTAGCGCTTCCCACTCCTCTGGGGGAGCGGTTGGTTCCTGCTGTGTGGATTTGTAAGGAGGTAGAGGAACAGTTTCCCCTCTCCGTTGCTTTTCTTCTAAAACCTGGTTTTGCTTTTCCAGTTCCCTCTCTCTGGATTCTAGTTCTCTAATCCTTTCTTTATCTTCTCTCCACTTCTTAGTAGAGGCGATTACTTGCTCAATTAGACCAACTAACTGATGTGTTAACATTACTCCTATGTTCTTTGTCCTGGTTCTCTTTTTATCTATCCACTCTCTCTGCTGCTCTTAAGATTTGAGAAGTATCCCAGCCATCCTTTTGCATTCTCTTTATTAACTCTTCCCTGTCTGTCATGTAAATTTCAATGAGGGATCCTGCAGGTCCCCTTTTAACTTCATTATCTGCCATTTCACAGACTTCACTAACCCCGGCCACGATTACTATTCTAGCACCATGTTTCACTACCGTTACAGGGTTTCAAGTTATACTCACGGCTTCCACTATTACCACCTCGGCAAGGTGCTTCTCCACTGGAGTCTGGTTTAGGTCAGAGTTGATCAAGCTCCTTTTCCGCCCCGCTTTTCACAACATTGACAGTACAGTTCCCAACTTTTCAAACTTCCATGCAATCAGATGGCAACTCTGCATTTGTTCGCCACGACAGAGTTTGATGTTAACCGACCTCTGCCACTTGTGCTTCACAATCCTAAGTGCCCTTGGTGTCTCTTGCCACACTTCAATCTCCTGACCTTTGCGTGGGAGATTCCTCCTATTAACAACCAGTCTATGGCATGGTTTTGAGACAGGCACTACCTTGTCCTCTTTGTCAGTCAGCACAAGCAACAGTTACTTATCACTATCGGCAGTTAGTACTTATCACTATATCATATACAACAATACTTATTACTACAAATACCCCTTAAGTTTAACCTCTTGCAAACTGTATTCTTGACCTTGTCTGACTCTCAGATTCAGTGATCTCTACCCCGGCTCCGATCGTGGCCAATCGATCTCACCAGTAATAGGATTCTAGCCGACTACGCCAATTTGTTGTAGGAAAAATGCCACTTGTGAGTCAGACTTGAAGGTTTCAACAATACAGTTTTATTTAACGAAGCTTCGTGGAGAAAAGGCACTAACAAGCAGCAAAACCTTCTCTCAATGAGACAATAGGAGCGGTCCATCTTTATACCCTTTACACAATAGATGGACCGGACATCTAGCCATTATCACATCATTGTAATCAAGTAGGTGATCGATCGTTAAACACATCAACACATCATTATAGACAAATACAGGCAGATACAGACATAAGCATGTTAACATCGCATTGTTCTATGAATGGATACATTTCCTACGTCAGTGACTATCAATGACTTTAGTTTCGGTCTATTCATACAGTAGTTGACAGTAATTGGTTTTCCTGCAGTTATGTATTCCCGATCCCACCTGTAGTTAATCTCATTATCTATCCCTATTGTCCTTATCTTTAAGCCCTAGCTGGCTTCCTGTAAGATTTGATTCCTGCATGTTTAACTTTGGGTAGCTGTCTGTCCTTTATGTTTTAATCTCAGGTAGCTGTTTGTACTGAAAGTCAGTGTCTGTTTAATGTCTCTTTCCCAGGTGACTGTTTGTGTGCCAGGCCATCATCTTATGTGTACCCATCTGTATATTTTTCCTCCTTCAAGTATCAACATGACCATGGGGGAAGTAGGGTGAGAAACAAAAAGACATTTGGAAATCTGTCATAATGAAGTATTCTGCAGTCACTGCTGGTCTCAGCCTTGGTAACATTTTGCTTGGAGTCTTCTAGGTGGAACTGAAATGTTTTTTCTTCTGGAGCTTCTTTTAAAAATATCTTTTATTTACCTTTTGTTAAGTTTTAGTCAGGTGATTTAAAGGCTGTCTCACCTCTGACACTCCCCTTCCTTGACCTCTCTGTCTCCATTTCTGGTGATAAACTGTCCACTAGCATCCATTACAAGCCCACTAACTCCCACACCTACCTTGACTATAGCTCTTCACACCCCATATCCTATAAGGACTCCATCCTATTCTCTCAGTTCCTTTGCCTCTGCTGCATCTGTTCTGATGATACCACTTTTTCCAAAATAGCGCTGTCGATATGTCTTCCTTCTTCATATGCACCTCCGTAGATAGGTTCATGGACGAAAAGAAATTGGTTTAGGTTGGAGGGTCACAGTTTTTTGTTTTTTTTTTTAACTGGTCGGTGCAACATCGTGGGCCGAAGGGCCTGTTCTGCGCTGTAATGTTCTATGTTCTATGTTCTATGTTCTATGTTCAATCTGGTCTATTGCATTTGCTGCAGCGAGACCATCGCAGACTGGGTGACCGCTTTGCTGAACATTTTCGGTCCGTCCGCAAGCTGGACCCAGACCTTCCTGTCGCTTGCCACTTCAACCCACCACCCTGCTCTCCTGTCGACATGTGCTTGGCCTGTTGCAATGTTCTAGTGAACCCCAAAGCATACTGGAGGAACAGCACGTCATCTTCCAATTGGGCACTTTACAGTCTCCTGGACTGAACATTGAGTTCAACAACTTCAGAGGATGAACTCTCTCCTGCATGTTCATCCCATTTCCATTTATTTTATTCCAATTCATTTCATCTCACTCATCCATTTTATCATTCTTCTTTTTTACTTCTATTTTCCCACTTCTCCATTCCAGCCCTCCTCCTTTCCACCCCACCCCTTCAGTGCAACTGCCACATTCCTCAGGCAGTCCTTTAACAATCTGTACCTCTTCTACCATTCTCACATTCTGATCACTTAATGGACACTCTTAGCACCTTCTCAGCCTTTTGTATCCTCATTTACATTCCCTTTGTTTAATTCCAGCCCCCCACTAGTATTCTCTTTGCTCTCTGCTCTGACGAACATAGAACATTACAGCGCAGTACAGGCCCTTCGGCCCTCGATGTTGCGCCGACCAGTGGTACCAATCTAAAGCCCCTCTAATCTACACTATTCCAATATCATCCATATGTTTATCCAATAACCACTTGAACGCTCTCAACGTTGATGAGTCCACCACTGCTGCAGGCAGGGCATTCCACACCCTTACTACTCTCTGAGTAAAGAACCTACCTCTAACATCTGTCCTATATCTCTCACCCCTCAATTTAAAGCTATGTCCCCTCGTGCTAGCCAACACCATCCGAGGAAAAAGGCTCTCACTATCCACCCTATCTAATCCTCTGATCATCTTGTATGCCTCTATTAAGTCACCTCTTAACCTTCTTCTCTCTAACGAAAACAACCTCAAGCCCCTCAGCCTTTCCTCGTACGATTTTCCCACCATACCAGGCAACATCCTGGTAAATCTCCTCTGCACCCTTTCCAACACTTCCACATCTTTCCTATAATACGGCGACCAGAACTGTACGCAATACTCCAAATGCGGCCGCACCAGAGTTTTGTACAGTTGCAGCATGACCTCCTGGCTCCGAAACTCAATCCCTCTACCAATAAAAGCTAACACACCGTACGCCTTCTTAACAACCCTATCAACCTCGGTGCCAACTTTCAGGGATCTATGCACATGGACACCCAGATCCCTCTGTTCATCCACACTACCAAGTATCTTACCATTAGCCCAGTACTCTGTATTCCTGTTACTCCTTCCAAAGTGAATCACCTCACACTTTTCCACATTAAACTCCATTTGCCACCTCTCAGCCCAGCTCTGCAGCTTATCTATGTCCCTCTGTAACCTGCCACTTCCCTCCGAAGGGTTATGTAGACTCAAAACGTGGCTCTATTCTCTCTCCACAGATGCTGTCAGTCCTGCTGAGATTTTCCAGCATTTTCTGTTTCTGCCTGTCACTTTCTTTTGTTCTGATGATGGATGTTCATTACAATGTTAAATTCTTTTCTTTTGCAATGCTGGGTGGAGCTGTTGTGTATTTCCAGCAATTCCTGTTTTAAATGTTAAACTGCGTGAGCCATTGATTCAGGCCGCAGTGAATGATGGTGCACTCATCAACATGAAGTTTAGTAACTCTATTTTTTTCAGATAAAGCTCGGCACAACATCGTGGGCCGAAGGGCCTGTTCTGTGCTGTACTGTTCTATGTTCTATAACTCAAACAAGGAGCTGTCACAATCTGCAACAACAAATGTTCATGACAACAATTTTAACATTTTATGAAGAGTCTTAGCAAATCTCTTTTTTTGTTGATTTCTGTAAATTCTTTTCTCCAAAGAATTGCTCCATAATTATACAATGCCCTTACTATTTCCCCCGGGGAAATTCCCCAGAGGATTTTCACAGTAACCTCCTTTCGGTGTGAATGTAAGCTACTTGTGACTAATAAATTTTTAAACTTTAAGATCTCAGGAAGCTGAAAGGCCTCTGATGTGCCTAATGTAAAGCTCTCGGCAGCACACGCTTGCTGTTTATTGTGTTCAGTGGATCAGCCCCTGAGCACCTTCTGAAGCTCTTTCTTTAATTTAAACATCCCGTTTAGCACATGAGAGGTGCAAGGGGTGTACCTAGACCCAGCTGGGTGCTATCAAAGTCTACAGTGTAAACAAAAGATATTGAGTAACGTACAACAGACTTTGAGAATTCATTTTTCAATTGTCTAATGTCTGGGTAAGATAGCTCTGTAAAAATATTAATTCTTTGAGAATTTATTAATGTGATTGAAATGAATGAGGCAGAAAGCTGCGTTTGACTTCATTGCAATTGCCATTTGTTTTGCTGTATGTATTGTGATGGGCTGGAAAAGCTAGTCTCTGTGTTCCATTCTGTTTCTATTTGTGGTAGGTACTTGAATGGGCACAGGAGAAAAGAAAGTTAAGTGTGTTACATATCCACGGCGTTTACACTAACCCCAGCGGGATTGTTCTACATCCTTTGGGCTACCAGAATGTGTTGCGGAATACAGAAGTAATGGTGAGTTTTATATTACTTTCCGAGTGCAGATATTGAAATACCATTAGACAGGAGATTTAAAAGGACACATCTGGAAGATCACAGTTGCAGTATGTACCTTGGCTTCTACTGTTCTGCAACAGAATACTGAATATGTATCTGAGCTTCCCTGGAACTTGCTATTTGACTAATTAGCCCAATCAGTGATTTTCCTTCACACCTCCACTTCACCCCCTGCCACCTGTGGAGAATAATTATTGTCACCACTTGAGCTAAGGCAGGCTGATACGATTTTTAAAGGGTACAAATTATTTGGATATTGATTGCAGCTTCGATGTATGACAGCCTTATAGCTCCCTGATATGTCATGTGTGGTAAGTCAAAACAACATGGAGAGGCTCCACAAGCTTGTTAAACACAGTATCTGCAGCCATCTTGACCAAGGCAACTATAAAGCTCAAACTTCGATATCCCACTCCGATGTGAAACGTGTATGTTGGTGTGGTGCGTCAAATAACAGAGTGAGATGATGGCGTAGTGGAAATGTCACTGGACTAATAATTCAGAGGCCCAGGCTCATGCCGTGGGGTATAGGTTCAAATCCCACCACAGCAGCTGGTGAAATTTAAATCTAATTAATTAAAATCTGGAATTGAAATCTAGTCTTAGTAATGGTGACCATAAAATTATCATTGATTCTTGTAGAAACCCATCTGCTTCACAGATTTCCTTCCCTGAAGGACATTAATATTCCCTATCCGGCTTAAGTGTGACTCCAGACTCTCAGCAATGTGGTTGTTTCTTAATTGCCCTCTGAAATGACAAATCACTCGGTTGTACCAAACTGCTGCAGAAAAGTTAAAAAGGAATAAAATTGGATGGACCACCTGGCATTCTTTCAGATATTGTACAGTTAATCAAAATGAGCACCAATGATTTGTGCCAGGGAGCTGAGACCTTCATCCACAAATTTACCCACAATGGCAGCCATCATCTCGATGTCTACGTTGACTTCGGCACCAGAAACCACAACAGCACACGTGACCTGTCAATCCTGCCAAGTCCTTATCAACATCAAAATTTGGAGAGCCATATCTGGGTCTTGACGTGATGCAAGCATGGGACCAGCTGTGTTTTTGCGAGATCTGGTGTTACCCCTCTTTTTTAATCCTTTTATTTATCCTGATGCATGGCCCATAATGATCTAACCCTGGAGTGTATACTCTGTGCTGTGTTCCTGAAAGATTCTGGTTAAGTTGGGGTGATGGGGAGCTGAATAAAGTCAAGAAATTCCTCATTTTATCAAGGTGGTCGGTGACAGCCGGGGTGAGGCTTTGTTCGCAATGACAGGTTTAAGCTGGTGAGCAGCTCGTGCTCTGGCCGTGTTGTACACATCGAGATGATGGCTGCCATTGTGGGTACAGTTGTGGATGATGGTCTCAGCTCCCTGGCACAAATCACTGGTGCTCAATTTCATGAATTGATGATATCTGAAAGGAAACAGCTGTAGTGGATAAAAGAAGCTCGTCGGACAAGAGGGCACTTTCCTCGGTGAAGGTTCACCTTTGGTTCTTGGAAAACTTGCTGCATGGGATGTCGGACATCCTGACTAATTCGGAGAGGTGGGGCTGGAGAAGGAATGTCCGTGTGCCCGATCTCCTGAGAGGAGCTGAGGAGAACTTCCCGGCTGAATCTGAGAACTGGCTGCCATGCTTTCATAATCTCAGTTTGAAAGATGGGCGTATCAAGTTCGAAGAGGCATACTGTATCTGGTCTCTGGGATCTGGAGTCCGTTATCGGCCCTGATCGCTGGCCTCGCATTGTCTTGACCACTGTTCGTTGAAGGGGGGGGGGGGGTGGTGGTGGACGTAGTTGGACCTCACCACCTGCCAGGTTTCTGTCTACTGGGGTTTCTGGGCGACGATACAATGGAGATTGGCATAATAGAACACCACTCAGGAGAAAGCATCCACTCAATCAATACTTCATCCACCACCTTAAGCATTCACCTCCTCCCTCATGAACGTTCTGGCAGCACTACATACAAGATGCTCTGCAGCAACTCACCAAGGCTTCTTCGATAGCATCTTCCAAACACATGATCTTTACCACCGAGAAGGATAAAGGGGCAGATGCGTGAGAAATCCATCCCCTGCAGGTTTCCTTCTGAGCCACTCACCACCCTGACCTGGAAATATATCACTGTCCCTTCACTGTCACTGCAGCAAAATCCTGGAGGTATCTCTCCAACAGCACTGTGGGTGTGCCTAGACCACATGGACTGCTAGAGTTCAAGAAAGTGGCTCACCACCACCACCTTGAGGGCAATTAAGGATAGGCAATAAACGTTGGACTTGTCAGCAATGCCCTCATTGCCTGAAAGAATAAACAAAAATCCTCTTGTCACACTATATTCCTCACAATAATTTAAATTCTGGGTTTTTGACAGTGTCAGGCTTTGCTAACTGGCAAAAGTCAGGGCCTCATGACATGATTAGTACTTGGATGCTTTATAAATGCAGGTTGTTTTTGCTCTTGCTGTTCAGTGAATGAATGTGCTCACAAAGCCAGGAACTGGGATGAGTGAGGAGTTGGCTGATCTCTGCCAAAGCAGCAGTTTTGATGATAGAACATAGAAACATAGAAAAACTACAGCACAAACAGGCCCTTCGGCCCACAAGTTGTGCCGAACACATCCCTACCTTCTAGACCTACCTATAACCCTCCATCCTATTAAGCTCCATGTACTCATCCAGGAGTCTCTTAAAAGACCCTATTGAGTTCGCCTCCACCACCACTGACGGCAGCCGATTCCACTCGCTCACCACCTTCTGTGAATAACTTACCCCTAACATCTCCCCTGTACCTACCCCCCAGCACCTTAAACCTGTGTCCTCTCGTAGCAGCCATTTCCACTCTGGGGAAAAAGCCTCTGAGAGTCCACCCGATCTATGCCTCTTATACACCTCTATTAGGTCTCCTCTCATCCTTCGTCTCTCCAAGGAGAAAAGACCGGGCTCCCTCAGCCTGTCCTCATAAGGCATGCCACTCAATCCAGGCAACATCCTTGTAAATCTCCTCTGCACCCTTTCAATCTTTTCCACATCCTTCCTATAGTGAGGTGACCGGAACTGAGCACAGTACTCCAAGTGGGGTCTGACGAGAGTCTTATATAGCTGCATCATTATCCCCGGACTCCTAAACTCAATCCCTCGATTAATAAAGCCCAGCACACCATATGCCGCCTTAACCACCTCCTTCACCTGCGGGGCCGATTTCAGAGTCCTATGGACCCGGACCCCAAGGTCCTTCTGATCCTCTACAGTACTAAGAGTCTTTCCCTTTTATATTGTACTCCTTCATCCCATTTGACCTACCAAAATGGACTACGACGCATTTATCTGGGTTGAAGTCCATCTGCCACTTGTCCGCCCAGTCTTGCATCCTATCTATGTCCCTCTGTAACTTCTGACATCCCTCCAGACTATCCACAACTCCACCATATGCCTTCTTGACCACCACCTCCACCTGCGGGGCCGATTTCAGAGTCCTATGGACCCGGACCCCAAGGTCCTTCTGATCCTCTACAGTACTAAGAGTCTTTCCCTTTATATTATACTCCATGATGCCCTGTGCTAAAATGGAGGAAACAGTCCACAAAAGTTCACGTGATTCTGTTTGCAATCCAGTGGTTCTTGCAGCAAAATGTCTGTAAGCGTGGACATTGGATGAGGAAAGGATTTGGACTTGATTCACCCATAGCTTATTGACATTAACTGTTGAGGCTGACACAGGAACTGTGGTCACTTGGGCAATGAGCTTTAGGGCACTTGTGGTACCAGCAGGAGCCACAGCCATGAGGAGAGGAGATGATAAAAGACCAGCACTCTTTGAATAAATGTTTAACTTTTGCAAATGTGAACATTTGTAATGTGGTCTCAATCAGTAACTATTGTACATTGAGCAGTGGGCACTACTATAATTGCTTCTGTTTTAATTACTGAACAGAGAGAAATTCAGAAGCTGTATGAAAATAAGGCCTTTGTCTTCCTCGGCTGTGGCCGGACAGTCGAGGACACAACGTTCCAGTCGCTCTTCCTGGAAGCAGTGAGGAACAAGTCTGACCTGGAACACTTCATGCTGGTGCGCAGGGATGATGTGGATGAATTTAAAAAGCTTCGTGAAAACATGCTGGACAAAGGGATTAAAGTGATCTCGTACGGGGACGATTACTATGATTTGCCAGAATATCTCGAACGGTTAACCAACGCCATCTGTTCATTAGGGAGGCAAGGTATGTTGTTAGAAGATTGGATTTAATCCAGTAACTAAGCATACAAGTTGCAGTGGATATTGGGAGCATGTCATTTTGCAGGAGGAAGACCTACTTGATGATGTGTTGGACTAATGCAGTATTCAGAATGGGTTTATTTGGGGAAAATAAATAGCTTGGCTTCCTGCTCCTGTTTGCTGTCCAGTGACTGGTGTAAGCGTGTATCTGAAAATCCAGTAATCCAAAATCTCATCGTTCAGCCTCTGTGATCAAGATGCCGGAGTCTACAATTGGCTGGGAGATAAGAGGCAGAATAGGTATTAAAAGGTTAGTTCTCCAATTGGCAGGAAATAATGAGTATTGTTCCCTGAGGATCGCTATTGGGGCCTCAACTTTTGAGATTATGTATAAGTAATTTGGAAGGAAGTCAATTATTCAGTAAGAGTCTCAAACGATATGGAGCAAAGGCTTAGATGGAACGGAGGTCCAGTTGAGCTACAATTCTAACTGAATGTTGGAACAGGGACAAAGGATCAAATGGCCCTCTGTTCTGATGTGTCCGACGATACAGGATGGACTTTTAATTTTGAGAGTCTCAGTATCATCACTGAAGATATGAAATGGACAAGAGATGGATTGCATAGATAATAAACTGAGGAACATCTGTCCCCAGCTTGAAGGGGCAAATTCCCCAGCGATCCCAGAGAGCAGTCAGTACTCGTGAAAGCTGGCAGTGTCTACAGGAGATCATGGGGAATCGAGAAAATGGGTGAAAGGAAAATCCGAGTAATTCAATCCTGACTGTCACAAGTGGTCATCATCTATTAGAATGGTGGAATTTTAGGGCCCAGCCCTCCATTTTGTTCAGGACCAGGCTCCAGTCAGCTTGCTGAACTGGTGGTGTTTTCACAACATATGATACTAATGGGTACAATTTTAATACAACTTCTTAAACTCTTTGCAATCCTCCAATAAAGTTGGAGTTATGCTGCATTCACAATGCATCACTGGGACTTCAGTACATTTTGTAATCTTGAGTTATACAAATCCTTTTACATTAGTGTGTCCAAAAATCAGTTTGCATCAGTGGAAGCCTGGCCGTATTATAACTGCAGCCTGATTCATTGCCTCAGGAAAATGGAGCCGGCTCGATGGGCCAAATAGTCTAATTCTGCTCCTATATCTTATGGCTTGACACAGACTTCTTGAGGAACTGAGAAAGCATAGACTTTAACCAGTTACAGTGGAGACAGATGGTGGGTCTCAGCATCCTTACAGATGGTCCAATCATAACATCTTTGTCAATAATGTCTTAACATTTCCACAAGTTTATTGCAAACTTATACTCAGAATTTAAAAAAAAAATTCTCCCAAATTGGGAATAAAGGTATGAAGCTAGATTTCCTATTTTGGTGCCAGGGAACAAGAGCTTAGCCAGCTGGACATGGTTACCAGATGTTGCAACATGCCCAGCCTTGGTTTAGTACCCACTGAAGTGAATGGGTGGAGAATCATGGGCAGTTCCTGACTGATCTTCTGTTAAACGCCCCAAATGAGCTGGGTAGTGATGACATAGATCCAGTTGTAATGTGAGCAGCTGGTGTGGGATATCAAATGTCATAATGGTGTAATTGGGAGTGTTCTTCTGGGCTCGGAGCTGAGCAACTTATTCTGCATCTGACCCGTACTAAACCTAACCTGAGAGTGCTTGACATTGGTGAAGAGTCTAAACTTTAAAGTGTTTAGTCTCCAAGAATGATGTCTTTCATCTCATTAGCTGAAATGTTCACTCAAAATGCTATGAATTATCCAAAGAGGCTTCAATCCTGAAGTTGAGGTTTGCTGCAGGAACCTTCCAGTTTTGTGTCTAATCTGCACTGCTCCTTTGTTGTTTTTCCTGATAGGAGCATCCAACGTTGACAATATATACAAGAATGGTCCTTTTACAGTGAATAGCCAAGGTATGGATTTAGAGTCCGCTTTATTTGAGTCCTTCCATGTGTGATGCTTCAAATCACATTTTAAAGCAACAAATTGCATTTATGTCCAAAAACATCCAAAGAGACTTTGCTTTTGAAGGAGGTGGGGGAACGTTAGGGTTAGGATGTACTTGAAACTGGCCTGTTTTTTATTGACCCTGGGTGATTGACTTTTCTTTGTCCTGACCGATGGGGACCTGAACAATAGTTCTCTTTTTTTATCCGAAAAGCTAATTTTTAAGAAAAATTCAAACCTTTGGACCAGGTGAGAGGATTTAACCACTCAGGTCTGCTGCATTGTTCAGTAAGATCCTGCATTATCCCCGTTATCCCTTAATTCCTTCTGTAATCAAAATAAGGTCAACAATTGAGCAACTACTGCCTTTGTAGAGAATTACAAAGATTCACAAACCTCCGTGTGAACACATCTCTCCTTACCTTAGTCCTAAACAGCCAATCTCTTCTTCTGTGACCACAAATTCTAGATTCCCCAACCAGCGGAAACACCCTCCAAACATCTGACTGGGTATACTGCAATGCTTGGTGCTTGGGCCTTGGTTATTTATAATTGTGCTGTATCAGAGTTAGCTGGTGCGGAGATGGTGTGGGGAGGTGAGATGAGAGGGCTGGAACATGCCAGATGGAGTGTGAAATTGTCCACTTTGGTTGGAACAAAATGGAGAACCATGGAATTACTACAGCGCAATAGACCATTCAGCCCATCGAGTCTGCACTTCGACAGAGCATTCTACCCAGGCTGTATCCCCATAACCCTACATATTTACCCTGCTAATCCATACATCCTGTGACACTAAGGGGCAATTTAGCATGGCCAATCCACCTAACCTGCACATCTTTGGACTGTGGGAGGAATGATGTGGAGGTGCCGGCGTTGGACTGGGGTAAACACAGGTGGCTTTTGCTACCAAATAAACCTGTTGGACTTTAACCTGGTGTTGTGAGACTTCTTACTGTGGGAGGACACTCGCCCAAGACTGGAATCGAACCCAGGTCCCTGGTGCTGTGAGGCAGCAGTGCTAACCACTGTGCCACCGTGCTGTCCAAAGTGGAGTGCTTTTTGCAGTGGGAGACTGAGTTGTACTAGTGTCAGGCTGGGGGAACCTGGATGCCCTTATGCACAGAGAACAAAGAGTGGCAGCAGGCAGTTGTGATGTCAGGTGGTTTGTTGGCTTTTGTTGCAGAGGATTCAAGTGTTGCGATGGAACAGTCTGGAGTGCTGTGCACAGATTTGGTCTGTGTGACTGGGAGGGATGCGCTTGCACTTCGGGAAGTGCAGCGAAGGTTCACCAGGCTGATTCCTGAGACGGGAACATTGACCTGTGAGGAGATATTTAGTGGACGAGGCCTGTGTTCTCTGGAGTTTGGAGGTGATTAGTGAAGTGCGTGGGGGGGGGCAGGATGACACTGTGCTGGGGAGAGGGGGCTTGGTGTGGATATAGGGAGGATGCTTCCCCTGGCTGAGGTTGCGGGTCAAAGTCCCAGAGTGAAAGTCAGCCATTTGGGACTATGATGGTGCAAAATGTTTTCACTTGGTTGTGGAATATTGAATACATTCTAGGCAGAGGTTAGTAGATTTTTAGGCACAAAAGGAATTGAGGGATACAGAGATCCTGCAGGAAAGTGGAGTTGAGTTAGAAGATAAACCGTGATCTTATTGAATGGTGGAGCACATTGAGCCAAATGGCCTCCTCCAGCTCTTGATATTGAGACAGAAACTATAACACCCTTTTTTAAAAGACGACAAGCAATCTAAGGAAATTGAGAGGGAATAGATAGCTCCATTTGGAAAGTAACTACTGCCAGTAAAACCCAAGTGGCTGAATAACCTCCCAGTTTAATTCCTTAGATTCTATGATTATTTGCTGATGGAATTCAGTAGGTCACCAAGACTCCTTTGACGTGCCTGTGCCGGCTTGATGGACTGAGGGGCCTGTTCCTGTGCTGTTCTTTGACCTTCCGAACCCACAACTGCTATCATCTAGGACAAGGACAGCAGGCACATGGACACACCACCACTTGGAAATGCCCCTTCAAGTCACTCACCATCGTTGTTCTGTCGCTGTTCTGAATCCTGGAACTCCTTCCCTAACAGCACTGTTGGTGTGCCTACACCTCAGGGACTGCAGTGGTTCAAGGCAGCTCATCATCACTTTCTCTAGGGCAATTGAGAATGCAAAATAAATGCTGACCTTCTCGGTAATACCCAAGTCCTGTAAAAACGAATAAAACATGTAGGCTCCATTGCCCTATAGCATAAGAATATTGCCTTTTGGACCCCCACCTCCCTTTTAACTTGCAAGATCAAGGACCTTTGCAAGTTAACCCCTTAAAGCTCAATCCAGCCCATATCTGTACAGGTTAAATGTATATCTTATGAACTGTTGGAGTTGTCTGCTCAACCATGATTTGTTCTCCTGCCCAGGTCAGAAAATGGAAACAGATGATGAGATAAAGCTGGGGAGATGAGCACTTGGCCTTTTGTAAGACTGACTGTTGAAACACAACCCAGGCATGGACGAGAATGTTATTGTGGGATGCACAGTAACTGACAGCCGCTGATGAGGCCAAAGCTGGCTACCTGCAGAGAGAGCACATGCTGAAAGGAATGTTCCACCTCACTGTACTGCAAACACTCCCATTTTCTTCATTTGAGTCAAGCTTCTGGTTTTTAAACTTGTCGATCTCTGTTTTTTTGCTCAAAGTGAGCTGGATTTCATGGACTTCATCAAGAGTTCTTCTCCCATACTTGACAACTCTTGCAATTGTACAGTTAGTTTGATGTAGAAATTTTGTACTGTTAATGACTGACTTCTGTACAGATTATTTTATCATTAAAAATCATTAATGATATGACTGTTTTGGTATTCTGATGCACAGCAAGTGAAAAATTAGTAGCATGTTTTTAAACCCCTACATACAGCAGGAGAAAATATCAAAGTGTTCAAGAATTTTTGTGAAGAAACTTAACCAGAAGCTAGTTGTATACAAAAGAGTGAGAAAGATCTGATGTGAGACAGGGTGGCATAAATTTAACTTGACATGCATTCAGATCCATTCCAGACTAACTAACCCATCCGATTGCAAAAATAAATCAATTTGATTTTTAATTTTGTGTAGATGTCAGCATGTTTTTCCCAATTCCCCATAAATGCCCTAGTATGCCACTCAAGTTGAGTCAATCACATAGGCCAAACCAAGCAAGGATGGCAGATTTCCTTCCCTAAATGACAGGTTGGTTCTAATAAAAATAGATGATAGTTGTCATAAAGACTAGTTTTATATTCCAGTTTTATTAAGTGAATTCAAATTTCACCAGCTGCAATGGTGGGCTTTCAAACCTTGTTTCTTTATTACCATCTTCCCACCATCTCCTCCTCAACCCAATTACTGATAACTACAGTCTACAATTCTGCAATGGGTTTCTCTCAATCAGTTTTGTTAGAACAAATGTCTTAGGACCCTGAATGTGCCAAGGATGATGCCTTTACACAATGCAGGAAGAGTTATAGAAACAGCTACAAGAGGAATGACCATTTTAAATATTGGTGCACCTAACCAATGAGCAACTAGCTTTTAGGATGTCAGGAACTGGACAGGCAGGAGTTTCTCTAGAGAAAAATAACTGGAGTTGGTTAGAAAAGGTCTTTAAACCTATCAAACTCCTTGATAATTTCAATGTAGGAAAGGCATTTCTACTGGAGTCTAAAATTAGGCACAAGTTAGTCACTAATAAAGCCAGTGAAGAATTCAAGAGAAACTGCCTTATCCAAAGTTGAATCATAGAATTCCTACAGTGCAGTAGACCATGGAGGCTGTACTGACAACAATCCCACCCAGGCTCTATCCCTATAACCCCACATATTTACCCTGCTAATCTCCCTGACATGAAGGGGCAATTTATCCCCTTCTTTGGATTGTGGGAGGAAATCGGAGCACCCAGAAGAAACCCATGCAAGCATGGAGAAAAAGTGCAAACTCCATACACAGTTACCTGAGGTCAGAATTGAACCAACTGTGCCACTGTGCTGCCCCACAATGGTTAGGAATGTATAACCATATGGAATAGGTGAGGTGACGAGCACTGTAGGGCAAATACACAAGGGAGAAAGGGGAAGGAGATTGTTTCGGTTAGATGAAGTGGGTTGGGAAGAAGCTTGTGTGAAGTGTAAAGATCAAGATCGGTTGGGTCCACTGGCCTTTGTGTGATAGGGTTTTATTTTTTTTTTAAAAAACAGCACAATGCCATTCCAGCTCCTGAAATTTCTGGCTGGTTTTATAAGTTGGGACTGGGCAAGATTTGAAATCATTGATAATATACTTGGGTCAAGCTTGGTACAAAGATGGAGTTATTCAACGAGCTGTCCTGCTTTTGAAACTATTTCTCAAAATAATACTGATGGCAACTTTTCAAACAAGTAGATTTCCTTGGTTAACAGGGTAAGTTACTGGAGGAGACCTGCACAAAGCACTTTATCTGACAATGAATTTGAATGGAATCAGAACACCCAGCAATGCATTATACAGAAGCAAGGTGATCAGTGTGGGAATCCCTCCAAGTGTAGATCAAATTGCTCGAGTTCTAGCACATTACTTTTTTGTAGTATTCAAGCAAATTTTCTCCGTGGTGTTGAATAAGATACTGTTTTCCAACAATAAACAGAAAATACTCTACCTTGTAAATCCAGAGAAACAGGAGCTAGCTGTACCATCCATAGGCCAAAATCAGGAACCCATTGAAAAAAAGGACAACAGCTGACAAGGCCACAGCTGACAATGATAGCAGCTTTATTTAATAAATTCTCTTTACAATTTCTCTAATTCATAGGCAGCCAGTACTGAAGTTTATTGCACTAAGAATTAAAAGACTTTTTTTATACAAAAGGAAAGCAGTGGATTTCTATTCTCCATCAGTGATGAGGTGGTGGACTTTTCTGTTTTTTTTTAAAAAAAGCACGTTGGAGGGGTTTGCAGCAGACAGACGCTGGAAATGTTGCAATTTGAACAGGTAATGCCACAAAACATATTCAACAGCAATCCTCCAATATGCAGGGAGAAATCAGTGATGGGTTGAAGGAGGACAATTTGGTGGCAGTTGGGTTGCATTAAGACAGTAGTGAAAAGCAAGTATTTAGGCCTTCATCAGAGCACTGACCACAGCCTTGGCATTGAGGCTGCGCAGGTCATTGTAAGTCTGTCCAGTTCCAACAAAGACTATCGGTTGGCCAGTGATGTAGGTCATAGAAATCGCAGCACCAACCTGTAACAAGAGAAAAGCCTGTAAATATTGGTGCTCAAGTGAGTGGACAATACAGGTACAACAGTAGTGAGTATTAATCTGGCACAAGTGGTGGCAGCAATTGGAGATGAGAAAGTTCTATGCACTATGCCAAATGGATTTCAAAGTGGACAAGGCAGCTCCAACAGTTTGCTCGTGACCACTTCCCTGGTAATTGGACGGAGTCAGGAGTTGCACATCAGCCCTGACCTTATTAAATAGTGGAACATGTTTGACGGGACCCGATGACCTCCTGTTCCTACATTGATCAGATACTCCTCACTCTGACCATGAGTAAATAAGACACATTAAGCCCATCATTGGAAAGAGATAGAGATTATACTCAGCTAAAAAGCCCAACATTACATCCACCTCAGAGGTCTCCAATACTTCATATACAATGGAACTCTGTGGGCCATGTGTAAAGTTACAATAAAGAAACACCCCAGCACAGTCGCAAGCCACAAATCACCTGAAATTCACAACCCTATTTCAGCACAAGTTTGAATAAACAAGTCTCTGGTCTTGGAGATGTAGAAAGAGAAAGAAACAGCCAAATAATAGTGCCTTGATTCTGATTTTGAAATGTCAGAAACTTGTTTTCGCTCAGGTTATGTACACGTTGAAAAGGAGTCAGGAAAACATTCAGTACATGACTGGAATTTGGTTTGGATGTCAGAGAAATATCACAAGGTAAGTTTTCATTATTGGTAGTGGAAAGACTAACTGCACAGCTGCTGTACCTGATCTATGTTTAACACTATCTCATGAACATAGCGTGGATCTCATCTACAGTTCACTGTCCAGTCAAAGTTTGAAATGATTATACCTGCACCGACCAACATGAATAAAAATTACCAGTTGAGAAATACTTACAAAGACCTTAATTTGTAGGGCATTTAAACAAACAAAGGTGAACAAATAACTCCACTATCTCTTACTGTAGTTGTACTGAATTCTAGTCAGGTTACACAAGATTAACAAGGGGGTCACTAAATACTTGAGCATTACCTTATCATCAATCGTATCAAATTTAGTCAGAACAATGCCATCAATCAGCCGTGGTTTTTCAGCCATTGAATGGTCAGCCAGAGCCTGGTTGAACTTTACCTGAGAGGGGGAGAGAGACAAAGTCAGTACAAAACACAAACCCCTGCTGCAGCAGGTTAGTAATGGATTTCAGTAAAGCACGTGAACTAATTTTTACTGTGAAAATGCCTGGTAGGCAAATTATTGGATCTGTTCTTCCAAACTTGCATTGTATCTCGAGAAAACATTTTGAGTTGTATAGCACTACAATAGATGCTGACTACATATGTTACTAACACTGAGGTACAGTAGTTGAGTGTACAGGTCCATCACTATCACACTAAATTCAGGTCTAGTTAGCACTGCTGCCTCAGCACCAGGGACCTGGGTTCGATTCCTGGCTTGAGTCACTGTGCGGAGTTTGCATGTCCTCCCCGTGTCTGCATGGGTTTCCTCCCACAGCCCGAAAGACATGCTAGTTAGGTACACTGGCCATGCTAAAATTCTCCCTCAGTATACCCGAACAGGCGCTGGAGTGTGGCAACTAGGGGATTTTCACAGTAACTTCATTGCAGTGTTAATGTAAGCCTACTTGTGACACTAATAAATAAACTAAATAATACTGGGGTAGAGTCCTAATAGGTGCACGTGTTGAGGGACAGTAGAAATAGGTATTAGTCTGTCACCACTGGTGTAAGAAATTAGAGATGCTGAGTTACAGGTATCACATTAGAAGCAAATGTTAAGGAGATTTGTCCAACTGATGTTCATTTAATCAGGACTTAAAGAACTCTATTAAGGTGCAATGTATAACCAAAAAGCTTGCTACTCTGATAGTTTCCAAGAGCATCAGACCAAGTTGCTGCATAACTTGCTGCTTGACTTGCTGATTACCCAGATTAGCCAGTGAATTGAACTCCTCTCTATCACTGCAATCAGCTTCGAAGCCAAAGGTCTCTCTCGAGCAGATGTGTTGCCATATTTAAATCTCATGCAGACCCATCCTTTGTTTGGAATTGTCCAATCATTCTCTTTTGCCATGCTCATCATTAATCAATCATGCTTTCCACCCACCTAATCATAAACCTCTGCTTTCCCCTCCCTTCTCTACTTGTCTTAAAAAACTATTAATTGTTCATTGAGTGTTGGAACGATTTCAGACATTGTTGGATGCTCTAACAGTTGCTGAGGGTGGGAGGGAGCTGTAGATTCCTTTCTTTCTGGGTAAATTATTTAGAAAATGGGCTCACATGCTGACAGAACCTGTTGTCAAAAGTCCACAATCCCAAGAGTTTAAAGGCGTGGAGTAATTCCTGACATGCTGTGTATGATGGAAATTTCCTCCGGAGCCAAGCAGCAGCTGATACTCACCAACTGATCCACAGCCTCGTTTCCCACCAATGCTTCACCGACAAAAAGCACCAGATCTGGCATATTAATGGCGATGAGTTTGGCAAGAGCAGTCATCAGTGGGGTATTGTCCTGCATTCGGCCTGCCGTGTCCACCAGCACCACATCAAAGCTCTGGTTTCGAGCTGTGGAAGAAATGTGCACTTTAAACTTTATATTTAGAGCTTGGCATTGGAGGATTAAACTGAATCAAGGACAAGAGGTCTCAACCCAACTCCAAGCAAACAGGCAGCTGCTCTGAAAACAAGGGCTGTTATCTTTTTCAAATGGCAAATTCATGTTGTGGGAACTAACCTAATTACCATCTCTCAGTTGCCCAGTTTCTACTGATCCCAGTGAAGGAAGGGAGACAAGAAACTAATTGTTTCATCAGCTCTGCACTGGCGCTGTGCAAACATTCTGAATCTGCAGCTGTGCTCGTGTTTGGACTGTACTGCCCAGAGCTTGAGAAAGCTTCATTAGTTTTAACTAATCATTGTTGTTTTTATTCACTCATGCGATGCAAGTGTCACTAACAAATATTTCCCAACTCCTAATTGTCCCAAAGATGATGCTGTTGAGATACCTGCTTAAGCCACTGCAGTCCGTGTGGTGGAGGGACAGCCACAATGCTGTTAGGGAGGGAGTTCCAGGATTTTGACCCAGTGATGTGATATTTTTTTGAAGTCATGATGGTGATTGTGGCCTGGAGGGGGAACTTGTGGACGGTGGCGTTTCCCATTTGTCTGTTGCCCTTGTCCTTCTAGGTGGTAGTGGTCATGCTTTTGGAAGACAGGGGGACAGATTTTTAATCAGTAAGGGAATCAAGGTTATGAGGATACGGCAGGAAAGTGGAGTTGAGGATTATCATATCAGATCAGTCATGATCTCATTGCATGGCGGAGCAGACTTGATGGGCCGAATGACCCACTCCTGCTCCTACGTCTTATGAAGATGCTGTTGAATGAGCCTTTGAGAGTTGCTGCAGTGCAACATGTAGATGGTCCACACTGCGGTCACTATGAGCTAGTCTGATAATCAGCTCAGAAATCCTACCATTACTTCTCACACTATTCCCTAAAGGGTAAAAAAAACAGTATGCGTGTGAAGATACAACAACTACGAGCCAGTGGAGGAGGGAATGAATCCTTAAGGTGGTAGATGGGCTGATCAAATAGGCTATTTTGTCTTGGAAGGTGTGGAGCTTGGAACGGAAGGATCAAGGCGACTGGAAGAGTATTCCATCAGATTCCTGACTGGTGTTTTGTAGATGGTGGACTGCCATATTGAGGACTGATGCCTGGAAACCCAGGATTCAGACCCTTTGCTGGATAATAACAGTGCTCAGTTGACGTAGTTTTATACTGCAGGCATCTTTGGTGGTGAAATGAATGTTAATCGCATGTTCATAAGTCAGATGCAATTCTACAAAGATTCCCATTTTTCTCTCCAGAATATCTGGAAAACGTACTAAACAAATCCCATGTATTCTGTCAAATGGGATTTACTACACTTGTAGAAACTATGGCTTCCAGAGTCTGAAAAGTTCTACCAAGTGACCATAATCTCAGTCTTGCTTTAGCATGTACATGTGAGGTCGTGTACTATCAGTCTCAGGGGCCAGAGTGAGGCAGAAAGAACTCAGTAAATCACAAGAAAGTAGGAACATTTAGCACCAGAAAAAAAGTGCACGTCACATGCCTTGGAAACATCTCAAAATGCCTCAGACAATGAAATGCCTTGGAGGGTCTCGTGCAATAAAGCTTTCAAAAATTACCAAATGCGATGGCTTCCATTGCAATGCCAGCAGCATCCTTCCCATATCCCCGCTCAAAGAGCTGGACCATACTCTGACCATTGTGCTCCTCAGGTGGGTGCAGGGTGTTCAGACGGCGAGTGTGAGTCCGGAGCTGTTCCACAGCCCCAGCTCGGAAAGTGTCACAGGCAGCAATAAGAACCCGAAACCCATTTTCCATCAGCCAGAAGGTAATCTGCGGGAAGCAAAAAGCAATTACATTTCCTAATCCCGCAGGTGAGACGACCGTCACAAACAGCAAGGCCCTTTTTGTTCAGGTACTAACTGATCTGTTTTATTGCTTTTAGGTTTACAGCAATTGGAGCTTTTGTTTATTTCCATACATTTCCCAGTTCTCTTGCTTAGACAGACCTGGAAGATGTTGGTTTTATGGCTGCGGTTTTCACTCCCATGTCCAGCCTGGGAAGGTAGTGGAGGGCGGAAACCTTACAACCTTGAAAAAAATATTTGGATAGGTACTTAAAATATCAGTGTAGGAAAATGGGATTAGCATGCGATGCGAATAAGCCTTTGAGTGTGCAACATGTAGATGGTGCACACTGCGGTCACTATGAGCCAGTCTGATAATCAACTCAGAAATCCTTCCATCACTTTGCCCACTATTCCCTAAAGGGTAAAAACAATATGGGTGTGAAGATACACCAACAACAGCTATGAACCAGTGGTAGAGGGAGTGAATGCTTCAGGTGGTGGATGGGCTGATCAAATAGGTTGTTTTGTCTTGGAAGGTGTCGAGCTTGGAACTGCAGTCATCAAGGCGACTGGAAGAGTATTCCATCAGATTTCTGACTGGTGTTTTATAGATGGTGGACTGCCATATCGATGGTCTTCAGCTACAAGATTTTTTTTTTAAACTTTTGTGTTTTACTACAAAAACATCCAAAATAAATAGACATTTAAATCAGCAAAAAGTTACAAGCAATTGTGCAAACTAGCTGCAGACATGCATTACATAGTTAGTTTACTGGTAGTTGTCAGTGCAGACTCGATAGGCCAAAGGGTCCTTTGTACGCTCTGACTCTAAACGTGACTTATGCTCCTCCCCATCACCCCAACAAGGGCCTCCCTTTCTCCCCAACAACCTTGTCAATAAAACGTATCCATTCACAGGTATCCTCCCCTCTCTATGCTCAGGCCTGTCACCCAGGATCTCTGGTTTTTAGTTGCCTAATCACCCCACCTCAAGAAGGTTTTTCTTTACCCCTCACTTCCTCACTAACTCTGCCATTTGTATCAGGTCTCCAAAGGGTAATACTGATTTGATTTGATATTGTCACATGTATTAACATACAGTGAAAAGCATTGTTTCTTGCACACTATACAGACAAAGCATACCATTCATAGAGAAGGAAAGGAGAGAGTGCAGAATGTAGTGTTACAGTCATAGCTAGGGTGTAGAGAAAGATCAACTTAATGCGAGGTAGGTCCATTCGAAAGTTTGACAACAGCAGGGAAAAAGCAGTTCTTGAGTCGGTTGGTACGTGACCTCAAAATTTTGTATCTTTTTCCCGACGGAAGGAAGAGAGAGAGAATGTCCGGGGTGTGTGGGGTCCTTAATTATGCCGGCTGCTTTGCCGAGGCAGCGGGAAGTGTAGACAGAGTCAATGGATGGGAGGCTGGTTTGCGTGATGGACTGGGCTTCATTCACAACCTTTTGTAGTTCTTTGCGGTCTTGGGCAGAGCAGGAGCCATACCAAGCTGTGATAAAATCAGAAAGAATGCTTTCTATGGTGCATGTGTAAAAGTTGGTGAGAGTCGTAGCTAACATGCCAAATTTCCTTAGTCTTCTGAGAAAGTAGAGGCATCGGTGAGCTTTCTTAACTATTAGTGTCAGCATGAGAGGACCAGGACTATTTCTGTCCCTTATCTATGACTTGGTATCCTATTGCACAGGGCTACAGAGTCACAAACAAAGGAAAGCTGCCTTCACTGGAGCAGAACTCCTGTTTATATGTGAGGAGCCTCACTGATGGAAGAAACAGATTGCTGGAACTCTAGGAAACAGAATTCTAAGTTTGTTGAGGGACAGGGTCAAAAACAGAAGTCGACAGCTTAACAGCAAATACGCAATATAGAGGAGATATATGTGCAAACGGTAGGAAAAGGACATGCCCAGAGTGTAGAATTACTCTATCTTACAGGGTAATCAGTGCTGTTACATTTTGTATTTCGAGAGTGGCCTCTATTATAAGAGATGTAAAGAAAAAGAATGGACACAGTCAGAGAAGGGTGACTATAAGTTTGATTTGCTGGGAAAAAGGTGAGCGAAGCTGGATAAGCAGAGGGAATTAAGAACATATTAATCAATAGAGAGTTGACCTTGCAGCTCCTCAAATTTGTTCTGCCAATCAATATAATCATGCCTGATATTCAACTTCACATTCCTGCCCATAATATGTGGGGAGGCGATGGTCGAGTGGTATTATCGCTGGACTATTAATCCAGAAACTCAACTAATGGTCTGGGGATTCGGATTCGAATCCCGCCATGGCAGATGGTGGAATTTGAATTTGACAAAAAATATCTGGGATTAAGAATCTACTGATGACCATTGTCAATTGTCGGAAAAAACCATCTGGTTCATTAATGTCCTTTACGGAAGGAAATCTGCCATCCTTATCTGGTCTGGCCTACATGTGACTCCAGAGCCACAGCAATGTGGTTGGGACTCTCAACTACTCTTCTAGGGATGGGCAATAAATGCTGGCCAGCCAGGGATGCTCATGTCCCATGAATGAATAAGGAATAAATATTTCCCTCAATTCCCTGACAGGCCAAAAAATCTGTCCATCTCAACCATAAATATATTCAATGATGGAGTGTGCAGAACCCTCTGGGGATAAGGGAACTCCAAAGATTCCTAACTGCCTTATCGTAAAGCTGCCTGTGTTCCACATTCCCCAGCCAGGGTAAATAACCCCTCAGGATACACTCTGCCAAATCTCTTCAGAAGCTTGCATGTTTCAACAAGATCACCCCTCGCATTCCTCTAAACTCGAGGGAATTTTGAGCCCAATCTCAGCCTCTCAGCATAGGACAAGCCTCTCGTCTCAGGGATCAATCTAGCGAACCTTTGCTGCACTCCCTCCACTGCAAGTCTTCCTTTCCTTAAAGATGCAGACCAATATCTCAGTATTCCAGATGTGGTTTCACCTGTGGCAAGACTTCTTTATTCTCCACTCCAGTCCACTTGCAATAAAGGCCAACATGCCATTTGCTTCCTAATTGCTTGCTGCACCTACATGCTTATTTTCAGTTCCTGCTACAAGTATTGGATTGAAGCAGGGCCACAGATGGTTAAATGTTACAGAGGAGAAGGCAGCTGGTCTTTGGAAACGAAACAGGTCAGGGCTAAAAATTGAACTCAGCCAGAAAAGGAGAAAGATGCCCACCCGCCAAAGCCAGGAGCAAACAAGTTTCCATTTGAGCTGGGAAAATTAAACGGCACAGGAATAAGAGGGGGTGCTGGGGAAATGACGAAACCCACTTGTTTCCCGCTGCTCTTGAATTTGTGATTGTTGCACCTTTACCATCCTGTGAACAACTGTTACGTTATCACAACAATAGCTTTCACTGATGCTCAACCTTGGCAAGGTTGGTAGACTTTCCAACTCCGTTCACACCGCAGAAAGTAACGACAAAGGGATGTCTCAGCTTCTGAGCTTCGATGATATCACGCAGGATATCGACGCGCCTCTTTGGCTGCAGGATCTGGACGAGGGAATCCTGCAATGCCTGCTTCACTGTTGAGGTCACCGCTGTCAGAGAAAGGTAGGCTCAGTTAGCAAGGGGGAAGGGTGGCTGACAAATCAAGAAAAAGGACTGAAAGAAAACAGGTTGGCATCTACTTTGCAACCCCGCCCCCACCACATTCCCTGTGCTACCAGGATACCAGTTGTACGAGCAGCTTGCAGCAACACACCAGGGATGCCAGTCTAAACAATAACCTTGTTAATGAGCTTTCCTATTTTTTTGGGTGGGAGGAGAGTGGAAACACAGCTGAGCACCCTCCTTACTTCACCCAATGTTTATGCACAAATCAGTTCCAGCAGAAACCAACAGAAACTGTGGTTAGTTTTCTCTACCCCACCCCAGAGAAAATGGCAAGATCAGCTCATTCTGCCCATGGGATATTTTGTAAACCACCTGAAGTTTTCCTTTGGAATTTGCTATTTTTTTCCCCCCTAAAGTGACACAAGCTGTGGTACTAGACGGAAACACTACCTCACTGTGCACTATCGGAGGACATAGCGCTTGATGTTTAAAAAAGTGAGCACACACAACAGCCAGAAGCTGCCACCCGGAGACAGGCATCACTTAGTGCGCAGAGTTCCAAAAACATGAGACACAGAACATGGTACAAATACAGGAGTTCAAACCACAGCTAGTACAAGATGGAGATAAATTAATTTATTGGCTTATACTGTACTCTCAAACTTTGACACAACATTTTTAATAACTAAACATGACAAGATTGGTTCTACTGCTGTAGCTACTCCAGTTTCTGTCATTTTATCCTTGCAGCTATCTCAAACATTTTCCCTGATGTAGACTGCAAGGTGGCTGCAATTACATGATGTGGAGATGCAGGCGTTGGACTGGGGTAAACACAGTAAGGAGTCTAACAACACCAGGTTAAAGTCCAACCAAATAAACCTGTTGGACTTTAACCTGGCGTTGTTAGACTCCTTACTGCAATTACATGGCCATCACTAAGCTTGCTCTTAGGATTTGTGTTATGGTGCTTGTGAAACTTGTATAGGCAATGAAGGTGCGGCAAAGGATGCCATTCATAAATGTAACAGTCTCTATTAGGAAAGTGAAAGTGCTCCTTAGAATGACAAGATTTCTCCAATGAAGCTTGTTACAGGCTAGAGATCTCACAAGGAATGCATACATTGTTACATTTAAATTAGGTGGACTGCGCATCACCTTTACTACAGAACAATTTTAGAAGCCACAGGACACAACAGAATGCTATCAAATTTAAGCCTGCAAGATATTTAGTGATAGACAAGGTCCATCCATTGGTGGAAAGGTGGCTCTAAAGAATCACTCCTCCCCTACACCACCTTCTAACATTCAAAGTCTGATCACATTCTCTATAGTTGACGAGCTGACAGCAATGAAGGTAACTACCGACTGGAAGCACTTCGTGAAAGCTGAACTTGGCCTCAAATCTACAATTTAACTTCATGAGGTACGTCTGAAAGACGTGCTGGTTTGGCGCACTGGCCCGATCAGGCGCCGCAGTGTGGCAATTAGAGGAATTTCACAGTAACTTCACTGCAGTATTAATGTAAACCTTATTTGTGACTAATAAAATAAACTTTTTAAACTTATGTTAAACAAGGGTCATGGTGATGGTCAGGTCACAACATAAATCCAACTTACTGCTGAAGGTTCCCATGACTTTTCCCTCCAACTTCTTGGCCACCGATCCACACAGACGGACTGCAATATCTGCAGCAACATTTTTAGCTGCGGGTAGGTAGAGAGAAAATACGAGTCAAGGATAATATTGAAGGCCAATCAGATTAGTTGTGGTATACAGGTAAATTGCATTGCAATCATATGTAGAGTCATAGGTTAGTCTGAGGAGGTCCCTGCAACCTACCAATCAAGTGATCTTTCATTTTGTCAAGGACCGGTTCCATGTCCTGGGGGGTAAGGCTTTTGGATCCAACCAGGCCCTTTAGCATTCCAAACATTCCACCAAATCCACGCTTCTTCACACTAAGTGGAATATTGTACATTAAACAAATGCAAACTATCACAGAAATCCAGTTTAACAACTTATGAATAGTCTCATTGGATGGATGCTTGAACGTTCAAGTCTGAAGGGGATGAATTTGGTTCATCCATACCTGACGTGAGAAGTTTCTTGGATTACTTCCTCCTCCTCTTCCTCCTCCTCCTCCTCTTCACTGCTCTCATAATCTACAGTTTTCAAATCTCCTGCCATTGATCCAAAACATAAATTCTGAAATGATAAATCGCTGTCATGAGAAACAATTTCTGAATAAGCTCAATTTTTAAAACCAACTGACCGTTGCAGAAAAAGTAAAAGAATGTCTCCCTTCCTGGAGCTGTCTTTTTATTCATCTGTCTATCTCTGTATGCCTCTTATAAATCTGTCATCTCGTCTGAACTCTCACTTAACTTTCTCTATGAATCATAATATGGAAAACAGGAACAGAAAAGAAACATTTGCCTTGTCACAGAATGGACTCGATATTCCATGCACAGTGACACATTTTGACAGTGCATTGACTTATAACAAAGAAATGAACAACTATTTTCCACACAGCAAAATCCTACCAATATGATAATGAATTAATCCACATTTAGCAGAGTTGCTTGGGGTGGGGCTGTTTCAGACGTTAACCTACCGCTCTTGTTCATCTCGATATGACATATTTTTACTGAACTATTTACTTAATAACTCCTACATTTTAAAAATGCCTAAAACACATGTCAATTGATCAGCCAGCATGCACAGTGAACGCCTAAACTAATTATGTGGGCAGTGGGAGAATGAAAGGTGAAGGGATGAACTATGCCTGGGTAGCTTTTTGTGGCTGGATTTACGGGAAAGACGGTCTGCAAGAAGGTCATGCTTTTAGTGTCTCAGTTCTGCATGTTAGGTGAAATGGGAAGCAGAGACTAAGGATACAAAAATATAGATGGGAAACCCTACCCAAAGACCCTCACAAGAATAATCAAATTGCAAAGACAGCTGTAAACTGAAGGGGAGGGACCTTTGTAATCAAAAAAGCCCCCAACAAACTCTGTCTCCCAATCTAAATAAAACATGTAGAACATATGGCATAAAATGGCTATTTGGCTCAACTGGTTCATACGAGTGCTTGTGTCCCATACAAACCTCCCCACCGCACATCTAAGCCCATCAATATAACCTTCTTTTGCTTTTTCCCTCATGCTCATCTAACTTCCACTTCAATACAGTTATGATATTTATCTTCTCCCTGTTCCACATCCGAATCACTCCCTGGATAAAATAGTTTCCAATTTCCCTGTTGAATTTATGAGGGGCTGTGTTATATTTATGGCCCCTAATTCTGATGTTTACCCTATCAAGCCCTTTCATATCTATTATATTGTCCTTCATCCTTCTCCTTACAGAAAAAAATCCACAACATGTTCAATCATTCCTGATAGGTCTACCTGATCCTAATTCATATGAATTTCTCAGTTTTGTATCATCTCGTAAATCATTTTTAAATCTTGTCCAGTGCTTCTATATCCCTTTATAATATGGAAACAAAGAGCTGTGTGCACACCTCAAGTGTGGCCTAAACAAGATTTTATACAAATTTAACAACTTCTGTTTTATAATTCTATCCCTCTCGAATTCAACTCCAGTGCTTTGTAACAGCCAAATTAACCAGTGTTGCTTTTAATGATTTGTGTATCTGCACAAT